>NC_090444.1:385168344-385785991 GCF_031143425.1 Pleurodeles waltl | reverse complement strand
TATTGAGAACATTGGCTGAGACATTCCTGCTGCCAAGCCCACTGTCACTTGGAAGGAGCCAGTTGCCAAGAAATGGAGCACAGATAGGACTTGCACAAGAGAGGGGATCCCAGTGGGGTGACGGATAGCAGATATCAGGTCTGGCTCCAATTGGGCACACAGCTCTGTGATTGTGGCCCTGTCCAGTCTATAGGTGAGGATAATGTGCCTGTCCTCCATTGTTGGCAAGTCCATCCGGGGTCTGTACTTAGGGGATGTCTGCATCTCCTATTCATTCGCAGTGGTTGTAATCTAGGAGGCGAAACGGTGAACAGCTGGTCAGTATTTCACATCTCCAAACACTACACCGCATTGCATGTTGTGACTGTAACAGTATACTGTTAAATAGGCCCAAATGGTGCCTGGGTGTACTGTGACGCAGTTAGGTGCCATGGCCTGCCCCACCCGAAATGGCGTCCCCATGTCCTGTGTGGACGGACATGTGGAAATGAGGTAATGCCGCTGACGTTGTGTGCCATTGCGGGAGGTGGTCGAGTACCGCTGTGCAACTCCTCATTGGTTGTCATTGGGCCCTATGGGTTACAGTGGCCAATGGTGATGTACGCTGGCGGTGACGGTACGCACCGCTGCGGACGTGACTGCCATTTTCTATCTGCTTACTCCCTTGCTACCTGACATTCAACAGGAGAGGACCTACACTGCAAGTGCTGCTGTGACCTGTGTCTGGAACCGACCATGACTCGTGTCACTGGGGAAAGGGCCTTTGTCTTCACCGCTGCGGAGATGGAGAGACTGGTGGATGGGGTGTTAGTGTGGTCCGTTTTATGTATCCTTTGTGCGTTAGCTTCAGGCTTTAGGCCTTTGTGCACTTTGCCCTGGATGTATTTTATTCCTTTGCTCGCAGCTTAGAGCCTCCGTGCAGTTTGCTCTAAATGCTTTTTATTCGGCTTCGTACTGTTATTTTTCAAATAACCAGTTCTACAGTCTTGTTTTATTTTTTATATCACACTGTTTAGCCTACTTCAGCACTGGAGTTCTCAATAACACATTCTTGTTCACTCTGTGCTTCAGTCAAGGATACAGTCTGGTACATTGCCGATAGATGTGGTAGGAGTTTAGTCTTTGGCATTCTTGCGTAGGGACATTTTGTGATCACACTGACATGTTAGTTATAAAAACACATCCTTGTCCCAATACACGCGAGAGGGAGATTCCGACCAGGGAACCACAACTAGACGTTGACTGCCTCGTTGCAGATGCTGAACCAGATCACAGGCCTTTGCTCAGGTATGAGGGGTTATGGCATCCCAGGGAATCTGAAAGGCAAGTTAGAAGCTTAACATGCTGTGCTCGAAATAGAACTATCTGAGAGAGAGTAGAAATTATTAACACCATGATAGCATTATTCTTATGTTTTACTGTCCTCGTGACTATTTCAATCCTACTGTGTTGTATGGTCCTGGTTATTGCGGCTCACGCCTTAATATCTAAAATGCAGTCGTTTTATTAAAACAATCTATAAAACTCAAACTGCCTTTGTCATTTGTATATGAGATCGTACTGTAAATGAGAGAGCTGGTTTGGATCTGAGGGACCATGACTTCCCTGAGAAGTTCTAAGATGTCATGCGCTCGGCTGCCAAATCATCCCTTCCCCTTGGGAGAGATGAGGCACTGCTAGTTAGCCGGAGCAAAACCGGATTTAGGGTGACAGAGGTCCTTCCAAGTGGGTCAGACTCAGTCCCCCACACCGTGAACGATCCTGCTACCTAGAAATCCAGTAGTCTCATTTAGGATAATGAGAGCCCACGCGACATGGCGCCGCCAACGATTGGTATGGCTCTAATTTTTGGGTCCGGCTGACTCTCTCGGTCTCATATATATATTGACTCCTCGGTTCCGTTAAACGGAGACGTCCGTGGGGCTGAGGATTTCCGCCACCACGAGATAGGAGCATCCTAGTACTTAGTGGTCGGTTGTTCAAGCTTGAACTTTGAAAGGAATACCCCGATATTGGTGTGCCTTCTCTGCCCTAGTGCTGTTTTTATAATGGCAAATCCTCAAGTAGTGAACATAGCGCTTAATATGCACCATCCGCTCACGGGACATTTGATAGCACATGGTCTCACGAACCAGGGGGGTCCGGTCACGTTTGTGGTGGACGCCCATGCAGCTTATAGAACAGAGCTTTTTTATTCTTGGGTTGTATTTCCAGCAGTTGATGGCGTACAAACACTTTTCACGAATACACTCTTGCTAATGTCCCTGGACAATACAGGGCATATGCATATTTAGAGATACCTCTATCATATCAAGAACATAATAATTGGCTTGATGGCGCCCTACCCCACACTATAGCACCTGTTAGGTTAGGTCCACTGAGTAATGATGGTCCTACCTGGCCTTTATTGGCTACATATACACCACATCCTGCGGTTGCTCAATTGGCAGTGGCTGAAATTCGTAGCTTATATACGGAATTAACGGCTACATATAGACGTTTGGTTCAATTTGTGATGCAGACACTTAACACAAACCCAGCGCGTGCTGCTCCGGCGCAGCCACATGCAGTGGTTCCGGGGGTCAATCCGACCACTGTACACTCAGTTATGGGTAAAGTCCCAGCAAAACGTGAGGAAACTCCATTTTGGCTGGCGCAAAAAATTAATACGCTGGAAGCAGTATTCCCCCATACGGGACATCAGGATAAACATAGAATATTGACGATGTGTTTACCGTATGGAATGGTTCCCACTGTGGACCATTGTAATACTTAGGGCACGGTGTTTGCCGCGCTCTACACTACAGCACACGGTACACCAACATTGGCTAATCTACCGGAAGTGCTGAAACAAATTCAGGATGAATATGGAGCTGCCCCAGCCTTAGATTTAGGGATGCAGATGATGGGCAATTTTGCCGCAGTTTCTTCTATGATTTTGAGTAATCTCAAAGGGGAGGCAGTAGCACTAGCGGTGCGTATGCGTCTTCGTGACGTCCCGCAGGGTAACCAGGAGCGGGAACTGCCGAGAATAATAGCAGAAACATATTCGAGTATCGGTCGTGATAGCCTTGGGGCTAGACCGCAGAAACCCCAGTTACAGGGTAAGAATAGTAAAGATACTACTAAACAACAGCAACCTGAGGGTACTAAAAAGTGCTGGGAGAAAAAACAACAGACACCTAAAAAAGATAGGGGACAATCTCCGTAACCGGAGACCCCGCAGAATAGGTATAATCTCAGGAATAGGGATAATTTGAAGACGCCTGATAGATATCAATATACTGATACAAGCCAATCTCGTTCCTTTCAGGACTCTTCGGAAAAGAGAAATGAGAGAGGTGGGCGATCAGAGCGGAGAACAGAGTACGTGAAACCGAGACAGGAGTCACAACGCTCAACGGAGGTTTCTGTCAAACAAGAAGAGAAACCAATCCAACAGAAACAACAATTTAAAAAGAAGAAAGTGGCAGCAGTCTCAGTTAGACATGCCACTCAAGAAGAGAGTTCTCTTGAAGAACAAGACATGGGCGTTGGCACTGTTAGACAGCGCGGCAGAGGTCACAATAGTTCTCCGGAATCTTCAAGAGCATCTGGAGGTGAAAGCAACTGATGACTTCATACAAGTCGAAACAGCAGATATGCGTGTCTCTGATCCCGATAGAGTTTATACAGTAACTTTACAATTAGAAGGGGACATTGAGCGCACTATAAAAGCCATCTTTTGGGACCGTGTGGTCAAATTGTATGACGTTCTGCTGGCCGAACAGGATTGGCCTCCTGACTTTGTTTGTGACTGTCGAGTTGGGGAGGAGGTTATTACACCTTCATTCTCACCACTTGTTCCGGGAGAACTAGCAGAGTCCTATAGTAAAACATGGGCCCTAGCACAGGCTCCCGCCCTATATAGAAATAATGTGGGGTGGGATAGAAATTCACCTTATCATGTAATTCCGATAAAGGACGAACCTCAGCCGCAACCGCAATATCCTATAAAATTTGAGGCAAGGGCATCGGTGAGGAAAATACTTACACAATTGGAGTACCAGGGAGTAATTGAATCCTGTGTCTCGCCGATGAATAATCCCTTGTTTCCAGTTGCTAAACCGGACCATTCATATAGGATAGTGGTGGATTACAGACATTTAAATGGACATACACGCACATATGCAATACAAAATTCACACAGCGCAGTGCTCATGAATAATATTGTGCGTAAGAAATACAAAACAACATTAGATATCTCGAATGGATTCTTCTGCCAAAATATAGCGCCCGAAAGCAGGGACTATACGAGCTTTAGTGCGTTTGGCTCTCAAAAAAAGTTTTGTCGTCTGCCTCAGGGGTATAAGAATAGCCCAGGACTGTTTTCGGCTTGTGTAACTGAAATTCTGCACGAGTTGGACCCTGAAGCTTTGTCATATGTTGATGATATCTATCTGACAGACGATGAGTTACTGCAACATTTAAGGCGCGTAGCACGCATTGTTGTGGGATTTGCTGATATTGGCTACAAATTTAATTTTAAGAAATCAAAAATTGCCTTCCTCATCGTCATTTTCCTGGGATATGAGTTGTCGAATGAGGGCAAGAGCTTAGCGCCACACTTTTTGGAAAACTTTGCTCAATTGCAACCTCCTAATACGATTCGGAAACTCCAGTCGTTATTAGGGTTTCTAAATTTTGGCAGAACTTACATTTCTGATTACGCTACACGTATAAAACCATTATACGAGTTGATTCGCCCAAATTTTTCGAGTAGATTTTGGACGATTGAGCATACACATATTCTTCGAGATTTGCAAACTGATCTCTTAGCAGTAAAGCATTTACACACTCGGGACATTAAAACGCATCTGGTCGTCAGGGTTATACCTGGTGCCGTGGGATTTACATATGTCACCTTTAATGAGGGTGAGACAGTCCCGATAGCATACAAGTCGCACTTGTAAACGGCTGCAGAACAACGTTTTGCACAAACTGAGAAAATTCTCACTGCTGTACAAATGGCTGTTATTAAAGAAAGACCTCTTGCCCAGGGCCAACGCATCATTGTCGTTTCCCCGATTCCAGCCTCAGAGGCTGTTACAAAAGCGAGTGTTCCTAATTCGAAAGCTTTACACCCGCGATGGATACAATGGGCAACGTCTTTGACAGCCACTGATGTAGATTACATATTTGACCCTAAACTGCAGACTCAAGAATTTCTTCAATATGAAATGGAGTACCCAGTTCCCGCTGGTACATTGCCTATTGACCAATATCAGGTGGTCATGTATACCGATGGCTCTGCGCAACCAGCGGTTGGGACTAAACAACAGTATTCTGCTGCATGTGCGGTGGTGAGCGGCTATATGGAGGGGGAAGTGTTCTGCCCCTGACATACTTATACACAGACCTTGGGAGATTGTACGGCACAGTTGGCTGAGCTGAAAGCTCTATTGTTAGCCTTGGAACATGCGGATCCGGCAGTGTTTACATTGCTGGTTTGTGATTCCTATTACTGTGTTCAGTCTTTCAATGAATATCTACACTACTGGAGGTTGAACGGGTTCAGAGATTCAAAAGGCAACACCATTAAACACAAATTACTGTGGGGGAAGGTTGCGGATCTGAAGGAAATGCTTCCTAAAGTCCATGTTGTGCATACACTTGGACACCAGCGTGTTGGAATACATGTTGCTGGGAATACTTTGGCTGATGATGCCGCGAAATCAGCAGTGGCAGTTGCCACTGTGGCCACAGTAACTCGTTCGAGTTCCAAACCAGACACAGAGATATTGGCTGCTATAAAAGCTACGGCTGATGGCACGCCATTTCCTAAAGGATTCCCTTCTAAATATAGTTACTGTATGGGTGGTATGCTAAACGCTGTAGTTAAAATACCAGGCGTTGGTGTGCGTGAAATTCCCAATAAAATTGAGCGACCTCAATTAATTACTGCAGCACATGAGGGGGCGGTTTCTGCCCATGCAGGCGTGGCAGCCACAATTTCACTCTTACAGGCCCGTTACTGGTGGCCTGGCCTCTATAAAGAGACAAAGCAGTGTGTCCTTTGTTGTGACATCTGTCAACAAATTAAAGTTTCCACGGCTAAACGCCCGCAGCAGACGCCCCTCCTCATATCAAATAAACCTTTACAGTGTGTATACTTGGACCATTGTGGTCCGCTGACGCCAAATAGTGCATACAAATATATATTGGTTGCTGTAGATTCGTGCTCCAGATTTGTGTGGGTCTGGCCACAGCGCTCGGCTGACGCTCGAACTGTTATTAAAGATTTGCGCATCTTTGTCGATACATATACAGTTGTGGCTTTTCATTCGGACCAGGGCCCTGCCTTTGCCTCGAAGGCATTCAGGGACACCATGGCTTCGTTGGGGGTCCAGCTCCAGTTCTTGTCTCCATTTCATCCCGAGGGAAATTCTGTCGTGGAGCGTTTAAATCGCGATTTAAAGCAATCCTTCGTGGTTGGCTAGCCCACCTGTATGGAGTACAGAGAGCACTTAATAACTTGCCTAGAAGATCCCTGGTGGGTCGTACTTCATATGAGTGCCTGTTTGGAACACGAATGTATGTTCCTGATCTAGATGGCCCTGGTGTGGAGACAGCGGATACGCCCTTTGACATAAATGATTGTGTCACTGTTTTGCAGGATTTACAGCAATTCCGTGAAGATAACTCTTCTGCAAGTGCTGCCTCCACAGGAATTAAGGATGAACCGGTAACGTCTACTGGTTGGGTTCCCAAGATTGGGGATCTTGTGCGTGAAAAGGTCGCAGTAAAAAAATAATTTGGTCCTTCTTATCGGGTGCCTGTCCCTGTGATAGGGATCAGCGGCACAAGAACTGTGATTTTGCTTCCGTTGCGAGGAGCCAAAGGTGATTGGTTTGTTTCCATTGATAATGTCAAGTTACAACATGTGGCCGATTCTGCACAGCAGACCAAGAGGAACACCCAGTAGTTCCGGAATCCCTCTCACTACTGGGGAAGAAGTTCCGCTGCAGGTGATTTGCACCGACACTATTTCCTCTCCGAGCTTGGGGAGGGTGGAAGCTGATCTTGCGATTGTTCCACAGACAGCGAATGATTTGGAATCCTTTGATTAAGTTACTGTACGTTCTACTGATGTTGCTGAACATGTGGTTTATAGCGTGCCAAGGCGAGAGCCACCATCTGCTTCTTTGTTTACGATTGCACCTTTTGCGAGAACTGCCTCGGGCTGCTTCAATACCACTCGTGACATTGTGTCGGACTCATCGTCCTCTTCAACACCAGCCCTGGGTCCACGTAAGCTGCTGTGTTGGCTCAAACATACATATTTTGTTGTTCCTTGGAACTATCTGTGGCTTTTTATGACTGTGATGACTCTTTTCCTATTGCTGGGGTTTGTGGTTACCTTTTTTCTGGTGATACATGGTCATTTTCTTCCTGAACAATCTGACATTGAGCATGTGGAGACGGTGTTGAAACCACATTTTTCATCACATATGGTTCGAAGAGACTTGTCCTTTGTGAACATTTCTGCTGTACCAATTCCGGATGGGATTATGTGGGATAGAGTGATGTTTGATATATATGGTCCCACTGAGATGATTCAGATACCGTATGTTCTCAAATTGTCAATGAATGATATCGTTATACCAGGCATTGTTTCTGATGATTGGGATGTGAAGACAGTTGATTCTATGTTAACAGAATTGCAGTTTTAAACTGTCTATGAAAATGAAGAAGCTTACCAGTTTAGAGATAATTATGGTGACATGTTTTGTTACAATTATTATGGACACCACTTTATTCATAAAGCCAGTAGCCCTAAATCAATATTTGAGTATATGCAATGGGAACATTGTCCGACTCCTCCACAGGGGAGTTCTAAAACTTATTCTGACAAATTTGCGTATTTTTCTGGGCATCATCAACAAAGTGCTAAGTCGTATTATTTTAGAGTTACTCCGCATGCTAATAGGCAAATGTTATTGACTGATACTAAATTACTGTATTCAAATTTGTTTGTGTCCAAACTATGGGCCTGATTCAGACCTTGGCGGACGGCGGAGGCCGTCCGCCAAGGTCCCGCCGACAAATGACCGCACCGCGGTCAAAAGACCGCGGCGGCCATTCAAACATTTCCGCTGGGCCGGCGGGCGCTCTCCACAAGAGCGCCCGCCGGCCCAGCGGAAATGCCCCTGCAACGAGGACGCCGGCTCAGAATTGAGCCGGCGTAGTTGCAGGGGTGCGACGGGTGCAGTTGCACCCATCGCGTCTTTCAGTGTCTGCAAAGCAGACACTGAAATACTTTGTGGGGCCCTCTTACGGGGGCCCCTGCAGTGCCCATGCCATTGGCGGTAGGGGGTGTCTGAATCCCCATGGCGGCGGAGCGCGCTCCGCCGCCATGGAGGATTGAATGGGGCAGCGGTAAACCGGCGGGAGACCGCCGGTTTACCCTTTCTGACCACGGCTGAACCGCCGCGGTCAGAATGCCCTTGGGAGCACCGCCAGCCTGTTGGCGGTGCTCCCGTGGTCGGTGACCCTGGCGGTCACCGGCCGCCAGGGTCATAATGACCCCCTATCTGTTGAAGGGTATGAATACTGGTCCAAAACTGTTGATTTGAAAAGTGTTTGGGGAACGACAAATTGGCAAATGCGGGGTAGGGATACATTGTTTAGGGCATGTATTATTCCTGTCCAGATGATTTTCTTAAATGACACTGTACAACAGACTAGCTGTTTGGGCTTAGCCACAATTAGGGAATTGAATTTGCCTGGCATACCTGTCCCTTCCAAAATGAAAAATTGGCAGCAATATATTAATGCCAAGTTTAGTGAGATTACAGACTGGTTCCAGAATGGTACGCTTAACACTTCATTGACACATCCAGGCGGGTGGTTATTGTGGCCCATAGACACTAATAGGTGTCATCAACGTTTTGTCACCTCTTCGGGGGGATTCAGGACTAGTAGGGCAGACCCTTGCTACATATCACCAGAACATGCTGACATCATTACTACATACAGCGTAGGGAAACTTTGTCAACAATGGTTGAGGTCATCCACGCTGGATGCAGTTAAGACATATCTCACGTTACTGTCTAATGATACTGACTTGCAAGATTTTTTGTCAGGACCAAGGATACCACGGAAGAAACGTTTTTTGTATGAAGTATATAATGAGATTTGGAAGCTTTCACAACAGGAGGCAGCGGCCCGGTTGAGGCAAATTGATCAGGAAAATTTGATTAAAGCTTTGTCTGTTTTGGATAATGGGATGCATACCCTATCAGACCGTGTATACACAATTGACAACGTTGTTTCCTCTTCTATAGACATTATTAAATCATATGTCTTCTTTATATCATGGGCAGAGTCAAACGCGGTCCATCATGCAGTTGGGGTGGACTCTACAGACATTGAAGGCAGGTCGCGTTCCGTGGCAGCACATTCGTGCCAGGGAGATATTTAATTCCTTTAACAACAACTAATGGCTAAGAAGGAAGCGACGTATGTTATGTTAAATATTGAAAAGTTGGAGAAATTGCCTTTTACTGTGGCTGAGATTCCGTCAGCAAAGTGGTTGATTCATGGGGTTATTAATTTGCCTATCTCCACTCTGCAAATTACTTCATGTTTAAAACACATTCTGGTGGGTAGATATGAATGGTTGGGAGACAGTTACATACATGAGGTGTGGGAGCTTCCCTTTCTATACAGATGTCTTAATGGTATGAGGGAGGTTTTTCTTAGCGGTAGCGAATGCGAAACTTCTGTCAGCCATTCGATGGTTTGTAAACAGCTGTCTTTGCACAGGGCGTGCAATGCCTCGATTGCTAACTTAGCTTGTCCAGTCCCGGTAATTAAAAACACTTTCCAGGTGCTTTCAAACGGCAGCTACGTCCTTCTTAACGGTGAACCCTGTTGTGGCATGCGTGCCGGAATAGTTTACGTGGTCGTTGTCACCAAGGCTGTTACGTGCTACGGGAATGTGTTGTTTCCCCCCACTTGAATTAAGGAGGTAGCGGACATCTGGCCTCATATTGCTACTTCCAAGGTGAATTTCGACAAGTTGAGTCGATTGAAAGCTCTATTGTTTCAAAAGCATGTGGCCCTTACATCTGCTAGCGAGACCTACGCACTTCAGGTGGCAAGGTCATCAGCGGAAATACAGTCCCTTTTAAATACTAACTTTCCGAGTCACTTTGGTGTACTCGTGGAAAGTATATTTAATGCGTCCAGCACTGCTGGAATTGCACATTTTTTCAAAGCCATTGGTGTTGGTTTTGCTCATACCTTCTCTTCCATATTCGGTTTAATACCTTCGGCTATTCACTCTATTTTCGGAAGCATTTTTGGGGGATTTCCGATTACTTTGGCTTTGTTGGCTGGTGTTTTGCTATTGCTGCTGTTCTTCCGCAATGGCTGTCCCACCGCAACGAGATCCCATATTGGCGCTCCCGTCAGCGCAGCTGTGTCGTGAACGCATGATGCAGCATTTTGGAGCAACACTCCTCGGACAATTGGAGTGTGACTGGTCTCTGTCATTCCGACCAGTTTTGGATTGTGTGCAACCCGTGTTTCGGTGCCTTTGGTGCTCGTTTGAACATGCACTGGCTCTCTGTCTCTCACTGCAGCACCCCCCAGTGGTCGATACGGATCTGTTGATGTTCCCGATTAGGGCTCATTCCCAGACTTGTGTACTACGGTTGCGTTTGCTTCGTGAGGAAGTTTATGAGATTCCCTTCCTGGAGGAAGATGGTATTGTCTCATTCATAGGCCCTGCATGGGGTGCCGTCCTGGATGGTTTGGGGGCTTTGGAACACACCTGCTCCTTGATAGTTTTTGGCGCAGATTTTCCGATATTGACATCTGTCGAAGTGGAGGATCTCCTGCTTTCCGTGGCTTCTGTCTAAGAATTTGATTTTTTTTTTTCTATTGAAATTGACATTGTATCTAATTTGGCTTTAACGTCACATGCTTTCCAATATAAATTAGTTTTCTGCTTTGCTGTCCTCTGGACTTGTCGAAATATATTTGATGTATTTTTTTATTTTTTATTCAGGGGCATATTTTTATGTTATTAGAACCACTTGCTACCGACAAGGGGAGGGTGTAGTGTGGTCAGTTTTATGTATTCTTTGCGCTTTAGCTTCAGGCTTTAGGCCTTTGTGCACTTTGCCCTGGATGTATTTTATTCCTTTGCTCGCAGCTTAGAGCCTCCGTGCACTTTGCTCTAAATGCTTTTTATTCAGCTTCGTACTGTTATTTTTCAAATAACCAGTTCTACGGTCTTGTTTTATTTTTTATATCACACTGTTTAGCCTACTTCAGCACTGGAGTTCTCAATAACACATTCTTGTTCACTCTGTGCTTCAGTCAAGGATACAGTCTGGTACATTGCCGATAGACGTGGTAGGAGTTTAGTCTTTGGCATTCTTGCGTAGGGACATTTTGTGATCACACTGACATGTTAGTTATAAAAACACTTCCTTGTCCCAATACACGCGAGAGGGACATTCCGACCAGGGAACCACAACTAGACGCTGACTGCCTCGTTGCAGATGCTGAACCAGATCACAGGCCTTTGCTCAGGTATGAGGGGTTATGGCATCCCAGGGAATCTGAAAGGCAAGTTAGAAGCTTAACATGCTGTGCTCGAAATAAAACTAGCTGAGAGAGAGTAGAAATTATTAACACCATGATAGCGTTATTCTTATGTTTCACTCTCCTCGTGACTATTTCAATCCTACTGTGTTGTATGGTTCTTGTTATTGCGGCTCACGCCTTAATATCTAAAATGCAGTCGTTTTATTAAAACAATCTATAAAACTCAAACTGCCTTTGTCATTTGTATATGAGATCATACTGTAAATGAGAGAGCTAGTTTGGATCTGAGTGACCACGACTTCCCTGAGAAGTTCTAAGATGTCATGCGCTTGGCTGGCAAATCATCCCTTCCCCTTGGGAGAGATGAGGCACTGCTAGTTAGCCGGAGCAAAACCGGATTTAGGGTGACAGAGGTCCTTCCAAGTGGGTCAGACTCAGTCCCCCACACCGTGAACGATCCTGCTACCTAGAAATCCAGTAGTCTTATTTAGGATAATGAGAGCCCACGCGACAGGGTCCTACCCCAGTACCTACTGATGTAGTACCAGACCTACAGATGAGTACACTGTGATCACAATGCAAGGGGCATGAATGCATGGAGTGCTGTGTGTGATGGCCTCGTTTAGGGTGGTTGGTGGAAGGGTTCTGGGCAGCGTGTTGCATGTATGGTGGGCACTGTCTGTGCGTAAGGGGATGTGAGGGCTATGGTGGGCCATGAGTGTAACAGGCCGGACGGTATGACTGATACGTTTTTCTATGTTTCTTTTCCTGCAGGTCAGCGCCCATCAGAAAAAGGGTATATGGCGTGCCATCGCCAAGGACATGCGGACCCTGTGGGTCTACTGCAGGCAGAGCACCCACTGTCGGAAACACTGGGAGGACCTGAGACGCTGGGCAAGGAAGACGGCAGAGGCCCAGCTGAGGATGGCCTCCCAACAAGGAAGGGGTGCTCATCGAACCCTGACCCCCTGATGGCCTGCCTACTGGTGGTGGCCTATCCGGAGCTAGATGGGCACTTGAGGGCATCACAGCAGCCACAAGGGGGTGAGTACTGTTTCCCAATATACTACTTGCGCGTGGTGGGGTGGTCTCTGTGTGGGGGATGTGGGCCTGTGGGTGCCCCTAGGCCAGGCCGGACATTGCAGGGTAGGTCCCATGTTGGGCAGGGCCTGATGAACACCACCTCCTACCAAGCTAGTAGGCATCCAATACTGGGTAGGGGTCTGTGGGTGTCAGGTATGCTGCTATTGGCGTTAGGTATTCCTGTCCATGGTCTGGTGACTAGAATTCTGACTGGCAGTGCTTTGTCTAGTGCACAGGGCTGTCCCCTGTGTGTGTGTGTCATGTACGCCAACGGTACATTGACCAAGTGTATCCTTTGTCTCTTCCCCCCTTTTTGTCTTGTCACCCTGTCCTTATGTGCATTAGCATCATCTGGCAGAGGAGCAGAGGCACCGGCGATGGAGGGAGCTGCATCCCATAGGGCCCAGGAGGCCAAATCCACTGATGATGAGGGAACCAGTGGGACGGGGGACGAAGGGAGCACCACGGCGGAGACTGGAAGGGACAGTTCTGACAGTGATACCTCCTCCAATGGAAGCTCCCTGGTGGTGGCGGACTCCTCTGTGCCCACCCCAACTATAGGTACTGCCTCCACCCCCCATACCAGCACCGCCCTCCCAGCAGCCCCTCAGCAAGTTTCCCGTGCCGCTCACCCAGGAGGGTGGGCATCTCCTTCGCCCCAGGCACCTCAGGCCCTGCCCCAGTTAGCCCTGCTGCCCTGAGTGAGGAGGCTATTGACCTCCTGCGATCCATTTCTGTTGGGCAGTCAACCATAGAGAATGCCATCCAGAGGCTGGCAGCAATTTGCAATAAACAAATGCATTCACTCCGGCATGGCGGCCTAACAGAGATCAATCCAAGCTCTGGCCTCCTCCCTGATGGCAGCCATTGTTGCTGTTTCTAGCCTCCCACCTCCAACTTCCTCTGCCCTGTCCCATTCCGCTCAATCCCAAATACACATTCAGACCAGCATGCAACGAAGACACCCCCACATCCATGCACACGTCCCCTGTGTCTTCTCCACTGTGTCTGTGCCCCCTCCTCCCAAAGTACACAAACGCAAGCACTCAGACACCCAACAGCTATCCACCTCACAACAGCATCCAGCCAATGCACCTGCACCCAAACACAGCAGACATATCCTACAACCACTCCCTCTTCCTTCACTCCTAAACCTTCTCCTTCTTCCCGCCCCAGTGTCCCTAAGGAGCTTTTCCTCTCCATCGTTGACCTCTTCCCTACCCCTGCCCCTTCCGTCCTTCACGTCGGGCCATGGTGGTCAGAGCCCAGGTGAGCACCTCCGCCACCCAGTTCACGGCTATGGTAGTGTCGGCAGCTACTTCTGGTGGGAGAGGCTCCAGGGAACCAGCCATCAGCACTGAAAGTGGGCCTGCACCAGCTGCCAAAGGGAAAGGCAGGGAGGCACCATCAGCTGCCAAGGGGAAGACCAAGGAGTAACCATCAGCTGCCAAGGGAAAGGGCAAGGAGGCACCACCAGCTGCCAAGGGGAAGGGAAGGAGGCACCACCAGCTGCTAAGGGGAAGCGCAAAGAGGCACCACCAGCTGCCAAGGGGAAGGACAAGGAGGCTCCACCAGCTGCGAAAGGGAAGGACAAGGGGCCTGCAGGCAGGAAGGACAGGAGGCCTTGTTCTGGGTCTTATTCTGAGCCCCCACCACCAATCATGTCGGTTCAGCCGTCCGAGGCTGCAGGGGATGGGCTGGAGCCTCCCACCACCACTGCCTGCACTGCCACCGGCAGCAGCAGCCCCTGTGGGCATCTGTCCGAGGCTGCAGGAGAAGGGCTGGAGCCTCCCACCACCACTGCCTGCACCGCCACCAGCACCACCACCAGCAGCAGCAGCCCCAGTGGGTAGCCGTCCGAGGCTAGAGTGGAAGGGCTGGAGCCTCCCACCACCACTGGCATCCCCGACACCAGCACCGCCACTGCCACTTCTGAGCAGCTGTCACCACCGGCGGGCAGTGTGTAGTCCTGCCTCCATGGGCTGTAGTGCATCCTGGACCCTGCAAATCCTGTAGGTGTGACACCCAGGTGAGAGACTGTGACCTTGCACTCCCCAACTGCTGCATCACAGGGCACAAGGCCCCCAGTGGAGAAGCCATCCACTCACCCCCTCCTTGCCAGGATGAAGCTCACTGGGCACAAGGCCCCCTCCAGAACCAGTGGAAGAAGCCATCCACTCACCCCCTCCTTGCCTGGATGAAGCACAGTGGGCACAAAGCCCCCTCCAGGACCAGTGGAGATGCCATCCACTCACCCCCCATGCCAGGATGAAGCACAATGGGCACAAGGTCCCCTCAAGGACCAGTGAAAGAAGCCATCCACTCACCCCCTCCTTGTCAGGATGCAGCACACTGAGCACAATGGCCCCTCCAGAACCAGTGGAGAAGCCATCTACTCACTCCCTCCTTGCCAGGATGAAGCACACTGGGCACAAGGCCCCCTCCAGAACCAGTGGAAGAAGCCATCCACTCACCCCCTCCTTGTCAGGATGCAGCACACTGGGCACAAGGCCCCCTCCAGAACCAGTGGAAGAAGCCATCCACTCACCCCCTCCTTGCCAGGATGAAGCACACTGGACCCAAGGCCTCCTCCAGAACCAGTGGAGAAGCCATCCACTCACCCCCTCCTTGCCACGATGAAGCACACTGGGCACAAGGCCCCCTCCAGAACCAGCGGAAGAAGCCATCCACTCACCCCTCCTTGTCAGGATAAAGCACACTGGGCACAAGGCCCCCTCGAAAACTAGTGGACAAACCACCCACTTGAGAGACTGTAGCCTTGCACTCCTCAGGACCAAGCAGTGGGCAAACCACCCACTTGAGAGACGGTGGCTTTGCACTCCCCAGGACCAAGCAGTGGGCAAACCACCGACTTGAGAGACTTTGGCCTTGCACTCCCCAGGAACAAGCAGTGGGAAACCCACCCACTTGAGAGACTGCGGCCTTGCACTCCCCAGGACCAAGCAGTGGGCAAACCACCCACTTGAGAGACTGTGGCCTTGCACTCCCCAGGATCAAGCACAGGGCATGTAGCCCCCTCCAGGACCAGTGGTGTTGTACCATCTTCTGGCTGAGGTGCCCCCCCATTCCCAGTCGCCCTGAGGTGCCTGTGTATTTTCGACCTGATGCCCCTGCAGTGTTCTCTCCATGTTGTTGCAGGAGTGAGGTGGGGCCTTGGCCTTTGTGATGTGGCCCTGTGGCCCACAGACAAAGAGGACTGGGCAGTCCCTCCATTTGTATATATGTATATACTTTTTTGATTTTGAAGCACGTAGTTCTACTTATTTATCTTATTACACTCACTTTAATCAATTCCTTTTGTCCTTGCATTATTCCTGAGGAGTACGGGGTAGATATGTGATGGTATTGCATCTGATTGTGTGTATGGTGTTGGGGGTGTTGCGTGTGTGTGTCACTCTCTTTTTCCTCACCCTTCCCTTGTGTGCTAGGCAGCAGTACTCACCGTGGTCATCTTCGCCGGCGTTGATGTTCGTAATGCATGAAGAGGTATACAAGCATAGGGAAGATGTGCAGCTCGGGCTCCATGGCGTTGTGGTTCTTCCTTGAGTCTCCAGAGGTGAGTCCTTTGCCTTCTGTGTACTGTTTCTGCCGTGCTGAGGATGTCGTAGGTACCACCCCGGAAAAGGTGATGGAGAGGTGTGTCATATTACTGTGGGCGGAACATTGTCTTCCGTCTGGCTGTTGGCAGTTACAGCCGCAGTGCTTGTTGCTACCGCCGTGGCAGTCGGTGTGTTAAAGTGGCTGTCTGTGTGGGTGGTTTCCGCCGTGGTCATAATTTCATTTATTTTACCGCTGGCCTGTTGGCGGTATTACTGCCACTTTATCACAGACCGCCAGGGTTGTAATGAGGGCCTTAGTTGTATGCTAGTTTCCTTCTTTTTAATGAATTGTGGTTTCTGTAATGACACTGTTATTTGGATAAATATAAAATGCTGAGTATGGGGAAACCCTGACTGTGCATTAAAGTTCAGAGTACTCCCTTTCCTGTCCATCAACCATCCTTAATTAAGTAGGAGTGGAGCATCGACGCCACTACTCCAAAAGTTGTTTTCTGGTTCAATGACTGATTCTTTGTACCAGAACTCTACAATTTATAGAATATACTTGGAACTATTTATTAACATTATTTTGGTCATTTTATCATTGACATTTCCAAAGCTTAATCTCAGCAGTTTCAATTACCTGTTTCTTTTTTAGGAATAATTGTAACCAAGGAAGTTGCGTAATTTATTTTTGAGTGGCGAAATTGTACTAGTTCTGTCATTATGAATTCAATAGTGTTCCATATTGATTTTTTAGGGTTTAGTGGGTGGAGGCATAGTGCCCTTTAGAGGACGTAGAACACTGTTCTAATGTACATCTGTAGTATGCAACTTCCACTAAACACAACAGAGCATGTGTGAAGTAATTAGCTCTTTTATTCCTGGGTTTTTCTTGGATTTCACTTACTGGCACTTTGCTCTGTATTTAGGCTGGTGTGGTCTCTTCATCAACTGAGCTTTTCGCCTCCTTTAATGCTGTTCTGTTATTATTCATCTGGCTCCCCATCCTAGTTGTTGCCAAATTGGTTAGCTGTGCCACTTGTTGCATGGTGTCTGATGCATTCAGCGTACTAATGTCTTCAGTCCAGAAGCCTGTGTTCGACCTCATGACCACAGATCTAAGTCCACTCAGTCTTTCATCCTTCTGAGGTTCATAAAATAGGTACTATTGATTTTGGGTAACAATAAACATGTTAACCTTTGCCAAGATAACACATGGGGTGAATGTGTGGTTTACAAATATACTTGCTTGTCTTCTGTTATGTTAGTAGGAAATGGTTTCTGCTACTGTATTTAAGTTTTCCTTATGATGATTTTCTTCCTGATATTTGTTCATAAATATGTATGATCTATGATGTACCTCTCTTCACTTTATACCCTCTCTCTTTTTTCCTCTCATCCAAACCTGTAGGATGTGTCTTGCTGGTACATCTTTTAGTGGGGGTCCTCAGGCCTCTAGGTTGTTAGTCTGATTTTCTCATGGCTCTACATCTTCGTTAGCTGTAGTCCATAACTTATGTACGCAAAGTATAAGAACTAATCAAGAAAGTAGGGTTTAAAACATAAGTTGATCAATAATAATTAGAGTCTGCAAGTTCCAGAAAAGTTAACTTGGACTTATAAGAGACTTCTGTGGTATTTGTTTTTATTTTGTGGAAAAATACCTTCTCTTTAAGCCCTTCCCAAGGTAAGAAGGGTTGTCTTTTTAAAATATGAGACAACGCAGGTATCAACAGAGGAAAGCTGAATCTCCTCATTCTCAGATGCAAGTGATAGGCAAATATTTTTTGTTTAAAGCTGTTATATAATTCCACCTGTCCTGCCATGCTCACATCCCAAAAGAGTGAACTAGAGAGACACCTGTAATCACAGTTGTTTCTAGATCAAAGCCATGTGAATATGCAAATTCCTCCAAGTCAGTGCAGGCTGCTTGCACGAAGCTTATCTTTTGTGGTTACATGCTATTCTAAAAAAAGTGGCAAGATCAACTTTTGTGTTTGTTGCTATTACCTGGATATTCTCCCGGGACTTTCTATCTGGCTAATGTGTCTGTCTGGGGCTCGAACAGTCACATGATTGGCTTACAGTCGAACATTGATAGTTGCATAGTAGCATGACAGGTCAGGTTGTAAAATACATATTGGCAAGGCTAATAATGCTCTCCTATAGGACCTATAGGACCTACTGGCTTAGCTGGAGTCTCCTGTGTATTTAAACCATGTAGCCCAGCATGGCAGGCTGCTGTGTAGCATGACTGTTACAAAAAAGTGTAAGCTTGAAAACTTTTACAATGAAATGTGCACAGATGTGTAAGAGGAGAGTGAGCCAGACTCCGAGCACATAAAAAGTAGGCAAGTCTCAGCAGACATAACCTACTATTAGTACAATTACACTTGTAGTTTGTGAATATGAATGAAAGAGTTAGTACACAAAGGTTTCCTGCTCTGTGTGGTACTCCTAGTTGAGAAATCAATGTCTGGGGAGGCTGAAGCCCCATAGGCACATACACATTTTTCCCCTCTAGAGTGGAACTATTTTTCCTCTTGCCCAAAGCTCTTCTCCTACACTTGGCAGAGAAATATGCACTCCTATATGCACGTATGCCTATAAGGAATCACTATAAGAGTTCTTGGATGCTTAAAGAAAGTATTTCTGGTTGTAATCTTATGTTTACAATTGGATTTACTTTTGGATTTACATTTGTGAATAGGCCCCACTGCTTAGAATTCATGTTTTAGCAGTATAGAACTTTGGGCACATTTAGAGGCTCATTACCAGTGTGGCAGTCTATAGACCACCACACCCGCTGTGTTGGTTTGGACTGCCGCCAATGCAGCGGTCTGACTGCCACATTAAAACCCTGGCAGTCAGACCACCAGGGAACCACCAGCTCTGCCAGGATCTTGGATCCCGGTGGTCTGGAGGTGGCAGAGATCCTAATCCACTAGGGCAGCGCTGCGAGGATTACAACCTAGGTCTCCACCAACCTTTTCATGGCAGTAACACCACCATGAAAGGGCTGACAGAGAACAGGTGTAGGGAGTCACAGAGGGGCCCCTGCACTGCCCATGCACTTGGCATTGGCAGTGCAGGCCCCTCCTTCCCAGCACCATCGCAATGTTCACTGTCTGCTCTGCAGGCAGTGAACATTGAGAGGGTGCTGGTGCACCCTGCGAGCTATAGTATTGCAGCGAGCTCGATCATGAGCCAGAGACAATGCTTTAGCCTGCTTCCCGCTAGGCTGGCGGACGGAAACCGAGCCTAGCGCAAAACCATTAATTAAGCCAGCGGGGAGGTAGCCTGTGTGGCGGCAACCTTCCCGTCAGACCTCGTAATGACCTCCTTAGTGAAGTGTTGTATTTTGTGCATATTGAAATAAAGGATATATTTTATTCTCATTTAAAAATAAACTTATGCTTATTGTTAGACCTGGTATCCTTGGCATGGTCTCCCTGTCTTTTTTGCCTCTGCTTCCCATGTTTTCACTGTGTGGTGGACTCTGTTTTGCTGTTTTTGATACATTGGTCACTTTACCACTGCTGACCAGTGCTTAAGTACAAGTGCTCCTGTGTAAGTTATATGTGAAATTGGCTTTTCCATGATTGCCATATCTGATTTATTGGTAAGTCCCTAATAAAAGTGCACTAGAGGTGCCCAGGACCTGTAAATCAAATGCTAGTAGTGGCCTGCAGCACTGGTTGTGCCCCCCACATGAGTAGCCATGCAAACATGGCACAGACCTTCCACTGTAGTGTCTGTGTGTGCAGTTTTAACCTGCCAATTTGACATGGCAACTGTACCAACTT
Organism: Pleurodeles waltl; assembly: GCF_031143425.1. Taxonomy (NCBI): domain Eukaryota; kingdom Metazoa; phylum Chordata; class Amphibia; order Caudata; family Salamandridae; genus Pleurodeles; species Pleurodeles waltl. The sequence goes on along the minus strand of NC_090444.1, from coordinate 385,765,938 downwards.
TCCAGGCCCAAACCTTCTCTTTTTATATGTGTAAGGCACCCCTAAGGTAGGCCCTAGGTAGCCCCATGGGCAGGATGCAGTGTATTTTCCAGGTAGGACATATACTGATGTGTTCTACATGTCCTAAAAGTGAAATACTGCCAAATTAGTTTTTCACTGTTGAAAGGCCCATCTCTCATAGGTTAATGTGAGGGCTACCTTTAAATATCCTTAAAGTGCAGTTTCTCTTTGAGAGCAGATGGAAATATGGAGTTTGGGGTCTCTGAACTCACAATTTCAAAATTAATCTTTTGGTAAAGCTGGTTTTTAAATTGTTTGAAAATGCCACTTTTAGAAAGTATGCATTTTCTTACTTACTAAATTCTGTGACTCTGCCTGCTTGTGTATTCCCTGTTTGGGTCAGACTGACAGTTGGGCTGTTTGTGAATCCGCTCTAGACAGTGATACAAAGGGAGATGGGGTGTAGCCTGCATGTCCTAATGAGTCATCTGAGCAAGAGTAGAGAGAGGACTGGTCACTTATACCTGAATGGGATGTCCCTGCCCTCACACAATTCAGTCTCTAACCCCTTGGTGTGTGTCTGGGGCCAGGCCTGGGCAAGGCAGGATTTTGTGAACAACATAGACTTTCCTTTGAAGTTTGCCTACTTCAAAGACAGAAAGGGGTATAAGTAGTGGTCCCAAAACCCCAGGTTTTTAGTTTTAAATCACTTCTGGAACCAAGAGGAACCTTTGCCAAGGAAAAGAGCTGAAGAGTTGTGTCTGTGACTGTGCTTTGCTGGGTTTGCATGCAGTTGCTGCTTCTGCCTGAAAAGAGGACAAAGACTGGACTTTGTGGTATATTCCTGCTTGTGAAGACTCTCCAAGGGCTTGAACTGAGGTTGCCCCCGTTTTGAAGTTTCAGGGCCATCAAAGACTGCCAGCATCTGGACTCTCTGCTGAGACTCCTGCCCTGCCAAGTGGTGCTCTATGCAATCCCTGTGCCCTTGAAAGGTGAATTTAGCAGAACAAGGACTGAAATCCACGCACAGAACACCGTGCGGGGAACGCAGCTGAAAAAGGATACGCAACCCGCTTTGCAGCTGAAATCAACGGCTTCACTTCCAAGTAAGAAATCAACGCATCACTGACTTTTCTGATGCATGCTAGCCCCTCTGGCTTTATTTTGTACGCAAACCAGGTGCTTTGTGTAAAATCAACATTTCCTTTGTTTTCTATGGGGTCTTATTCTCTTGAAAACTCATATCTTGACTTGTGGATGTTGGATATTTGTCGTTTTGGTCTTGTTTGATTTAGATAAATATTACCTATTTTTCTAAACTGATGTGGTGTCTATTTTGTAGTGTTTTCACTGTACTATTGTGTGTGTTGTTACAAATACTTTACACATTGCCTTTGAGATCAGCCTGACTGCTTGTGCCACGCTACCAAGGGGGTGAGCAGGGGTTACCTAAGTGTGTATCTCCATTCCCCTGATGAGAGTGAGGGTCCCTGCTTGGACAGAGTGCAAACTGACTGCCAACGAGAGACCCCATTTCTAACACTAATTTTTTGACTGAGTTGTTCACTAACTATGAGATATATCAATTGCAAGATGAAAAATCCATCTCTCATTATCAGTGGGACTCGTACTTTAACAAGCATGTGTGTTTATATATGTGATTGAAGTTTCTTGGTTTAAAGGTCTGCTGTGTGAAAAGGCATGGTTGTTTTTGGACCAACCAAAGCAGAAAGAAGGAGGTGTGAAGAGGCAATTTTCTTTGGCTAACAGAGAAAAAACCCAGGGCCCGATTTACAAAGGTAAGCTTGTAGATCTACTCACAAATAGATTTACTCCTGCACCTAGGTGTAAATTTTCTCTTTTTTGCTATTCATCATTTCCGAGTAGAGATATTTTTTTTTGATAAATAATTTTTTATTGATTTTTGCAAAAGAAAGAAAAACCATAATACAAACGTCAAAACACGATGCCAACGGGCACCCAACATTGGTCGAACCTGTGATCCCAGACAGCACTAATATTGGAGATGACATGTTATTCAGGTGCCTATTGCGGCCTCCCATTTCCCCCATATCCTATTGTATTTATTCGGACATCCTCTAGCCTCATATACAAGTTTTTCACTCTGTGCGCACCAAGCCACTCCCCGTCTCCATTTAGCCAATGATGGGGCACTCTTGGCCTTCCAGTTTGCCACTATATCCCTCTTAGCCACTAAGCACGCCACCCCGAGGAAGATTCAATCTGGTCTCCTTAGCTCGGTGTCACCCATGATCCCAAGAAGGAGGGGCAGAGGCTCTCTCTCTATATTCTCCTGCAACACCTCCGAAACCTCCCCCAAGACAGCTCCCCAATAGGCTACCATGGCCGGGCAGGTCCATACCATGTGGAAGAAGTCGGCTGTAGGATTTCTGCAGCGGGGGCACTCCGCAGTGGGGCGGAGGACCGCTCTGTGTAGTTTGTCGGGTGTGAGGTATGCTGTGTGCAAAAAATAAGTTTGTATCAGTCTAAGGCGGGTAGCGATCGCCAGGGCACGCGGGGCCATTAGCGCCTCACCCCATTCCGTCTCTTCCATGGGGCCCAGCCCACCCACCCCTCCCATCTCTGACGAAGCACCCCCAGGGAACCCGAGGTGTCGGAGACCAGGGTGCGATATATCTGGGAAACACCTCCCTTGCCCAGGCCCCCCATCAATGCCTTGGCCTCCATGGGGCTGCACTCGGGTATGGTTTCTCCCACTCGGATACGTACTGATAAGGCATGTCGGAGCTGGAGGTATCTGTGGAACTGTGTCTTATTTAATGAAAAGTTTTTCTGGAGATCTTCGAAGGATTGTATGTGTGACCCGTTCCAGACATCGCCTAGTGTGGAGATGCCAATGTTATCCTAATTCTGAAACCCCTCCAGGCCTGCCACCTCCACCAATTGCCTCCCCTGCCACAGTGGGGTCTGTTGGGTAAGTCGTCCCCACCACCCCGTCGATTTTTTAGCCGTCCGCCATCCCTGCAGAACCACCTTGGTCACGTCCGGGATGTCTCGAGAGATCGGACCTCCATAGAGGGTGTCCCAAATCCGTGGGTACCCCATCGTTTGGAGCTCCAGTCGGTATGCCGGATCTGTCCACCCACCCCACATCCAGTCATTAATTACAAGTACTTGTGACGCGAGGTGGTAGTAATGGATATTGGACATGCCCAAACCTCCATCATACACATCCCTCTGGCAAGTTTTGAGTGCTAACCGTGAGCGGGCTCCGCTCCATATAAATTGGCGTGCTAATGAGTCCATTTCCCCAAACCATTTCCTAGGAATGGGATGGGGAAAGTTTTGCAGGAGATAGAGGAGCCTAGGAAGGATCATCATCTTGTAGAGCGCTATTCTACCAAGCAGGTTAAGAGGGAGTGTCTTCCAGTGTAGGAGATCACTTCTAATTTTCCTGGTTAACGGTGTAACATTAAGTTCCCATGTCAACTCGGGGAGAAGTGAAATAAATATTCCCAGGTATTTAAAGCTGTTTCTTCGTACTGGAATATTCCGCTGCCAGTCCACACAATCTCCGGAGCGGTGTAGGGGGACCAACAGGGACTTGGCGGGATTCAGGATCAGCCCCGAGGCTTCTGCGAAAAGGCCCAGGATCTCTAGCACGCGGGGCCACTTTTAGCCGGGTTGGAGATATATAGGAGGACATCATCTGCGTATAGCGCCACACGGTCCTCTGCGCAAGCGGGCCAGGACCAGCCTTCGATCAGGGGATCTCCTTGCAGCAGTATCGCAAGAGGCTCTATCATTAATGCGAAGAGCAATGGGGATAGCGGGCAACCCTGCCGGGTTCCGCGGCCAATAGGGAACGGGTCGGAGACCACTTCATTCACCCGGACTCGAGCTGTCGGTTTGGAATACAGGAGTCTCACTAGGCCTCGGAATTTGGGGCCGAGCCCATTTTTCTGCAGGACCAGTTCAAGGTAGGACCAATCCACTGTGTCAAAGGCTTTTTCAAAGTCCAGTAAGAGTAATGCCAAGGGTGTGTGTGACAGAGTCCTGCGATGTGCCAGAGCCAGATGCAACCGCCTAATGCAGTGCCTGGTGCTACGAGTGGGCATAAAGCCACATTGATCAGCGTGCACTAGTGTGGGCATTATCTCTTTCAATCTAGAGGCCAGGGTCGAGGAAAGCACTTTGATCTCAATATTCAGAAGTGAGATGGGTCGGTATGCCGAACAATGCCGCGATGGGGGTTGGGTTTTTGGTATCACAACTATCGTAGCTTGGTCAATCTCGGTGGGAAATCGGCCTAGTTTCTCGGCTTCTCCATACATATTGAGTAAGTGGGGACTCAATATATCACTGCATTTGCTATATAGCTCTGCCGGGAGTCCGTCGGGGCCTGGGGTCTTGCCCGATGCCAGGCCGGAAATTGCATTGGTGATCTCTGCAAGGCTAATAGTTTCATCCAGTCTATCTCTTGCCTCCAGGGAGATCCTGGGGAGAGTGACATCATTCAAGAGGGGAGTCTCTTTCTCAATGGCAGCGCGGGGGTGCATTGCATAGAGGGGGGCATAGTAGGAGGCAAAGCTTTGTGCAATTTCAGCAGGTGTCCTGGAGAGGAAGCCCGAGGGTTCTAAAATCTCAGGTATAACCCTGCCGGCCAGAGGGCGAGCGGCCAGCCAGTGCAGGAGCTTCCCATTTTTGTCCCCCCAGCCATATATACGGGCTACCGAAGCTCTCCAAATGCACCTAGCCGAGTCTAGCATTATGTGTTTAATTTCTTCTCTAACCATAGTCAGCTGCCTCAGGGCAGTGGCAGACGAAGAGGTCGTTTGTTGGTGTTCCAGTCTCAGGGCCCTAGCCTCCAGGTCAGAGATCTGGGAGTTCCTGTCTCGCTTGCGGGAGCGGAGAAGGTGCTTGGCATGCCCTCTGAGGGTAGCCTTACAGGCGGCCCATAATGTTCCCGGGGACCGGACCGACCCCAGATTCAGATCAAAATATTGGGTTAGTTGATTTCTGATCTCCTGGGTGTAGTCTTTGTCTTGTAAGTACCATGCGTTTAGGCGCCATACCGGGCGTCTGGAGGGATCTGCTCCACCCAGGCGGACCCGCACTGGTGCGTGGTCCGAAACTCCCCGGGAAGTATCTCGGTCCGTGTGATGCTCGAGAGGTCCAGAGCGGACATGAATACCAGATCTATTCTGGATTGCGTCCGGTGGGCGGCCGACGTGTGGGTGTACCGACGATCCCTAGGGTGCCAGGTTCTCCATACCTCGCAAAGGCCAAGGCTCTCGGTCCAACCAGTCAGAGCCGAAGCCCTGGCTAATCTACTGGCCGTGATCTCGCCGGATACATCCAAATCGGGATCAAGAACCGCGTTGAAGTCCCCTCCCAGCAGGGTGGTCCCCTGGGGCAGCCCCACAACCACTCGGCGGAGCGAGTGCAAGAAGGCATCAAGTCTCGTCGGGGGGCATACGCAGATATGAAGTTTATCGGTGTTCCATGAAGAGTCCCCGTGGCCACTACAAATCTGCCCTGTGGGTCGACCTGCATGGCTGTGATCACCACAGGCAGAGAGCAGTAAAGTAAAATGGCTACCCCTCTAGAGCCCCTGGAGAAGCCCGCGTGGTATACTCTGTCATATCCTCCCCGCATGAGCATGGGGCACTTAGTCCCAAGGAGGTGAGTTTCCTGCAAGAGAACCACTGAGGGGGAGTACCTGTGGAGAGTGTTAAATACTGCTGACCTCTTAATCTTGTCCAACAGGCCATTTACGTTCCAGGAAAGGACCTGAGTTAATGAGTGCCAGGCATGAGTTGCGTAGGTGTTACATAGGGCTGAGTGTCAGGCTGTGGACCCAGGGGCGACCATTCCAAACATAACAATGAAATAATAAGAAACCTAACCAACCTATTCCTATTCCTGTCTAAACTAACTTCAAAACCCCACCCCCCCCCAAACGCCCCCCTCCCCATACTCCCACCCCGGAAGCATCTGTCGCTCAAATACCCAACCAAAACCAGACAGCCAGCAGGACTGTCCTTGGGGTGGAGTGGTGGACCCCTCCATATAGTCGGATCAATTACAATTAGTGGTAACCTGCCAAGTCTCGGGTGTCATATAGTAGAGAGGCTTGACGCCTTCTATAGTGACCCTTGTAAGGTCTGCATAGGTAAGTCTGACATCCCAAGTCTTTTGGACTCCCATCAGCGGGTGTCAAATGTGTCATATTAACCGAGGGCCGAGGATTGGCTCAAGTTGTTGTCATCTATTGTTTGGCTTGAGGTCTGAGGCCCCGAGGGGTCTGCGGGTTTCCTCTCTGTTTGTGAGCCAGAGTCTCGGATTTCCTCATTATTTGCCAAGGTGTTTGTGTCTTTCAATCTCCCTCTCCGGGATCTGGTGCGCCTCCGGCTCCTCCGGGGGCCTCCCGGGGCCTCCCGGGGTGAGGGGACCAACCCGAGGGGCCCTCTCCGAGTGTCCCGAAGGCCCCCCTCGGCCTCCGATGCCCTCCTCCGTCAGCCAGTCCCAAGCCTCTTCAGGTGTTTCAAAAAAGTGCGCTCGCCCGGCCAGGAGGACCTTGAGCTGCGCGGGGAAGAGGAGCATGTATGAAAGTTGCATCGCTCTAAGTTTCTGCTTAACGTGTTCGTACGACCGGCGGCGGGTCTGGACCTCACGGGTGTAGTCTGGGAAAATTAGGATTTTATGGTTCTCCCATTGAAGATCTTCCAACCTCCTAGCCTCTTTAAGGATATTGTCTCTATCTTTGAAGTTAAAGAAGCTCGCAATCATTGGGCGTTTTGGGCCGCCTGGTGGGGGGCGAGGAGCCAGTGCCCTGTGGACTCTTTCGATCGCAAACCAGGGTGAAAGGGACTGCTCCGGCATCCAGGTTTTAATCCACTTCTCTAGGAACTCAGAGGCCCCGCCATCTTCTATGCCCTCCGGAAATCCGATGAAACGCAGGTTATTGCGTCTTGCCCGGTTTTCTGCATCTTCCGTACGACGGTGCAGCTCGCCGGTTCGGGTCTGCAGCTGGGCCACTTTACTTCTGAGGTCGGCTAGGTCGTTTTCAGTCTGGGAGACTCTAGTTTCAACCTTGGTGATCCGGTTCACTGCGTTTCTGAGGTCCTGTCGAACAAGACCCACGTCTTCTCGTACTTCCCCGATCTTAGTCTCTACCGCAGACTGTGATGATTGAATGGCTTGAAGGATGGCACTCACTCCGTCTGGTGCGGGGCCTCCGCTAGCTGTGTCTCCCTCTCCTCGCTGACCCGCCGGCGTCGTGAACTGGTCAATCTTTTGCTGGGAGGGTGGGGGTTGTTTGTTCGCCTTGTCTCTCCCCATCACAATATCGGAAACAGGAGTCAGGTAGCTCACTTCTTGCAGTCTTTCAAGTCAAGCCTAGGTCCCCTGCACGTTTGTAGTTACCACAGTTATATAGAGGGCGTGGGTAGAGGCGTTCAGGCCCAGGTTGTGGTCTTCTCCACCTTTGGTATCCGGTGACTCCACGATGGGCCCAGCTCCGTCCCGGCCCAGCTGCTAACTGCCATTAGGTATTAATTGTTAAGGGGGGGGTAGGGCATCTTCTTTCCCTAACTCCTCTCCCCTCCCCCACCCTGTTGTCACTTCGTGCCTTTACCTTCAGTAGGGCCTCGGCTGGCCTTAGTGTTGATTACGCTGCATCAGCGACGCCACAAGGTCACTCAAGGCCATCGCCCTCCGTTAGGCCGTATCGCGGTGTGTTTCCCGGTGCGGTAGCGGTCCGCGGTGGGCCTGTTCAGATCGGGGACTCGGAGAAGGTGGCCCCGCGTCTCTCCGTTCAATTGCTGGTTATTCGGTTGTGTCGGTATCCTCAGAACGGCCTCGTCCCGTCCCGGTGTCTCCACCGCACTCCGTGGACCCCCAGCATACCTTTGTCGTCACTCATGACACCAGGGAGTCCCTCTCCGTAACCGCCTCTCCGCCGCTCCAGCCCCGGCCAGCGGGGTCTCCCCCGGGTGCAGCGCAGCCTCTCAGCTCCCCTCAGCTCCTCTCAGTCCTCGAGCCGGCGCACGGCCGCAGCGTCACCCACACAGCGCTCTCTCCCCCTGGATGCAGCAGCACTGCTCCTGCATGCCGCGAGGACCACATTTGGAGCGCAGCCTCAGCTCCCTCCAGGGTTCTTTCCTTACCCCGCCACACCTCCGTTCCAGTTCGGCCGCACCGGGAGGGATCGTCGGTTCGGCCCCGACTCAGCCGCGGAAGTCAGCCCCGGCCGCCATTTTGTTTTCAGGGACGGATCGGGCGCGGCTCGGGAACAGGGCCGCTTTCATGAAGGTGCTCGCCGCCGGAGATTCCCAGGGGTCCAGGGGTCGCAAGGATCGTCAAGACGACGTCTTCAGCTCGGTCAGGCCACTCTAACTACGGGCGGATGACGGAGGGGTCCAGAGCACTCTCAGAGTGCGACCGCCATCTTGACGCCCGAACCCGAGTAGAGATTTAAACCTAGATGTAGAAATAAGAGTCTCCAACCCCGCAAGTGAGGGGATAGATACTCCTCCAACTGAAACGACGAGTGTAAGGTTACTATTTATAACTTTGCCCTGTTAATGGTTTCTACTATCAGAGTAAAGATCTCCCTATTAGAAACTATAGTGACAGTTTATGAAGTTTATTATTTAACAACAATCATAATTAAAAACGTAAAATATGATTACTCAAAGAAGACAATAGAACACACAAACTCCTAAAATTAACTTTGAATTACATTTTACGTTTTTCTTAAACATACTAATTGATTTTTTTTAAATATATATATATTGAACACTTGTTTAAGATTTTAATCGCCCATCCTCACTAACAGGAATATTCTAATTTAATTGGGAAGCTAAAGGGTTAGGAAAATTAGGTGACCTCTTTGACGATAATCTAATGATGTCTTTCTCGGAGCTACAACTCGAGTTCGGTCTTGTAATGAGAGACTTATTAAAAAAATCTACAGTTTAGAGACTTCTCATCTAGAAAGTGTGTCGGAGGTATTCGGTTTAACAAAGAATCACTACTCGAATTACTCCGCAACACAGCGGGTTGACGGATAAGTCAGATTTATGAATACCTGGGGCTTGAGGGCTTCATGTCTGATGATCTTGAGAAGCAGTCAGACAACTGGCTGAGAAGGGTAGAGGATACTGACTGCTTCTTCTTTGAGTCACTAGAACTCAGCCATATCCTATTAATATCTACAGGATAGCAGGCACAACACTTTAAAATACTTTTCACCTAATACTATGCCCCAGCTAAAATAGCGTGATGGGGGAGGGACAAAGTTATGCCCTACCCCCACACTGTCAGAGTCTAGAAGCAGACTTAGGGCCTCATTAAGAGGCTGGCGGTCTCAACCACAAGCCTCCCGGTGGTGGTCAGACAGCCGCACTACAATTGATCCGACCACCACATTACGAACATGGCGGTTGGACTGCTAGTGGACCATCATTCCCGCCAAGAACATGGTTCCCCAAGGGCTGATGGCAGTTCGACTCATGGTCAGTCATGCCAGCGCTGAGTTCAGCTAAGCTGTGCTGATCACGAGTCCCCTTTCTGCCAGCCTTTTCATGGTGGTTTAACTGCCATGACTGGTGGAAAGCAAGTGCTGCGGGCCACAGAGGGGCTCCTGCACTGTCCACAACCAGATCTATTGCCACCTGGCCTATTTTCCCGTAAGATGGCTGCCACTACTTAGGTCTCCCGGAGCAAACAAGTGCAGGAGCCCATGGGAGGTTGCTTTTTTTCCCCATGCCAGTTTGAGCTGGGGCAGCATTAGAGCATGTGGGGAGCAGATAGATGCAATTCTTGACCATGTATTGGTCAGTTCAACAAAGTTATTCCTCCTGCCCCCTCATGATGGGCCACTATCGTGGATTTCTTTTGGTTCATGGCAATACCTCAAACTGATACTGTAGACCCACTGGAGAACAAAGGTTCAGACAGCCTTTGAACAGTCTTCATGTTTTTACCCCCGATGGAATATTAGCTTTGGGACACTTCTCTGTAATTTATGAGTCATTTTGTGCTACTTGTCCCACTTAATGCTCCACTTATTTCAGGAGCTGACAGCATTCCTGGTTTTAAACAGACGTAGTCTGCCACCTTCTATTTATAAATCACTTTGAATATCTGGCTGTCAGGACTTTGGGCTTCGCACTGGAGGTTGTTAATTCCTTTTGGTCATAGTTTCTTTCTCCTCATGTCTTCAAGTGCAGACTTCATTGCAAAGACACCAATGTCAACAATAATACAAGTATTGTACTTGTCTAACAACGTCACCTCTGCCTTTGACATTAGAAACTCTATGCTTCAGAGCACTGAGGAGAAATGGTCAAGCCTGGAGTCCAGGGTGACTGAGGTGTAACAACGCATCAGTGACATCCAAGATGTAACTACTAAGGTTGAGATGATGTCCAATAAAACTTTCCTTCTTAAGCACCATATTGAGGATTTGGAAAATTGCAGCAGACACAACAATCTGCACATATATTGAATTCCTGAGGATGCCAAGGACTCCAATATGGTTTCCTCTCTCAAGGTGCACATCCCAAAAATTGTTGGTCTAAAGGAGGTAGCTGACTTCACCCTTCAAAGAGCTCACAGTGTTGGTCCTAAACCATCAGCACCATCTCCCTTGGTTCTACCACAAGGCATTATAGATTATTTTCTCCAGTACTCTGACTTGGTGAGGTTTCTCTAAGTGGCTAAACAAAGGATGCAAATGCTGTGGTCAGGCCAGAAGGTCTATTTTTCATAGGATGTGAATAGAGCTACACCTACCTGTCAAAAATAATTTATCTTGTTGCTTCTTGCACTATGCTCCACGAATGCTCGATATGGGCTGGTACTTCCTTGCCTGTTCAGGGTTACCTGTAAGGAGAAGACTGTGGGGGTTATTACAACTTTGGAGGAGGTATTAATCTGTCCCAAAAGTGACGGTAAAGTGACGGATATACCACCAGCCGTATTACGAGTCCATTATATCCTATGGAACTCGTAATACGGCTGGTGGTATATCCGTCACATTTGGGACGGATTAACACCTTCTCCAAAGTTGTAATAACCCCCTGTGTCTTTTGAATCGGTGGATGACTCTAAAAAATTAATCTATCTCAATAAGGGAGATGAAATGGACTTTGGGAAGACATGATTTAATGGTCTTGATGTCTTGTTTTTGCCTCAAATGTTTTGTGTATCACCTTCTCTATAACGTTCCAGTTACATAACTTTTTCATCTAATGTTTTTGTTTTACAGGAGTCTCCCATCCCCCACCTAAATCCCCTTCCCAGAAAGCTCCTATATCCTGTGTCCCAGACCCAGTGTCTACATTTTGTTTCCCCCATCTTGGCAACTGCTCCCTATTTCTGAAGAACGTCATCATGACACTGGATCCCTGGATCTCCTTTTCTTATCAACGCATCCCTGATGTCTTCTGTTCATCTCCAGGCATTCTTTTCACGTTCTTCTTTTCTTTTTTCTGTAGTTGATTTCATCAGATGGCTATCTTCTCCATGTTTCACCACCCTTTCATCTCATTGATGATTATTCTTATGCTTGATGTTTTTGCATGGTTGAAGCCTTTTTGGCTTTTTACCACCCAATTTTCATGTATTACATTCCTTCCCTTCTCCCAATGTCCCCTCATCCATTCTCTCTTATCTTACAGTTCATCTTTTCTCTATGCTCTCCTTCTTGCTCTTCTACCTTGCTACTTCTCTATTGATTGAGTCTCTGGTTCTGGTTGTTTTAATTTATGTAAGTTGAATGTTGCTGTTTTATATATTGTATACACCCTATTACACATATAACTAATAATCTGTTTAGTGTGTCTTGAAACGTTAAAGGTTTGCGTAACCCTATTAATAAACAAAGAGTAGTCTTTAACCTATCTCGTTTGAAGTGTAAAATTGCATTATTACAAGAAACTCATTTTTCAGATATATGCATTAATTCTCTTTGGAGAATCTGGGTAGGCCATGTATATTGTTCCCCAGCTAAACAAACAAATGGAGTTTTGATACTGTTACATGAATCACACTTCCAGTTGTCATTGAAAGGGAAGAGAGGGATGAGGAGGGTTGTTGGATTTTTCTATACCGCACCATACAACAAACTCCAATATCTCTTCTGAAAATCTATGGTCCCACAAGTATAGATGTTCATTTCTGGGAACAAATGTCTAATACAATAATGTCATGATTGTTAGACTTTTCATCCTTGGCGTGGTCTCCCTTAACTTTTTGCCTCTGTTTCCCAGGTTGTTGATGTGTGCTGGACTCCGTTTTTGCTGTTTTTGTTACTCTGGGTACTTTACCACTGCTAACCAGTGCTAAAGTGCAAGTGCTCCTATACAAAATGTGTATTTAATTGGTTGATTCATGATTGGCATATTTGATTTACTAGTAAGTACCTTGTAAAGTGCACTAGAGGTGTCCAGGGCCGGTAAACCGACAAGGCAATTCTACCCACTTGCCAGGCCTAAACTGTCATTTTTCTTCCATGTAAGGCACCCCTAGGGTAGGCCCTAGGTAGCCCTAAGGGCAGGGTGCAGTGTATGGTTAAGGTAGGACATATAGTAATGTGTTTTATATGTCCTGACAGTGAAATACTGCTGAATTCATTTTTCACTGTTGCAAGGCCTGTCCCGCTTATAGGTTAACATGGGGGCTACCTTTAAATATGATTAAAGTGTAGATTCCCTTTGGGAGTTAATAGACATGTGGAGTTTGGGGTCCCTGAGCTCACAATTTAAAAATACATCTTTAAGTAAAGTTGATTTTAAGATTGTGTGTTTGAAAATGTCACTTTTAGAAAGTGAGCATTTTCTTGCTTAAACCATTTTTGTGACTCTGCCTGTTTGTGGATTCCCTGTCTGGGTCAGTTTGACAATTGGGCCAGTTGAACCTCTCACTGGACAGTGACACAAAGGGAGCTAGGGTGTAGTCTCCATTTCCTGATGGGCCATCTGTGCTAGGAGTGAAGGGGGGAGTGGTCACTCACACCTGAAAGGGCTGTGCCTGCGCTCACACAATGCAGTCTCCTACCCCCTGGTGTGTGTCTTGGGCCTGGCCTGGGCAAGGCAGGATTTCACAAACAAGAGAGACTTTTCTTTGAAGTAGGCCTACTTTAAAGGGCAAAATGGGTATAAGAAGGGCACCCAAAACCACAGACTTTAGAACACTTCTGGAAACCAAGAGGAACCTCTGCCTAGAGAAGAGCTGAAGAGCTGAGGAGGAAGAGCTGTCCTGTCTGTGACTGTGCTTTGTAGAGCCCTCCTGCAGTTGCTGCTTCTGCCTGTGCAAGAGGACAAAGACTGGACTTTGTGTTGCCTTCCTTCTTCTGAATATTTCTCCAAGGGCTTGATTTAGAGCTTTCCTCCTGTGGTTCAAAGTCTCAGGGACAGCAAAGACTTCTCTCTACCAGCACCTGGAGTCTCTGTAGAGACTCCTACTCTGCCAAGTGTGCCCATCCAGTTCCTGGGATCCAGAAAGGAGAAGCTGGCAGCCCAAGAGTGAGAAATCCACGCACCGACTGCCGTGCGGGGAAAAGATCGACCAACTTCGATCTGCGGCTCAAAAAATCGCCTGCAACGTGACTGGAAGATCGATGCCCGTGGCTGGAGAAACGATCGCGCAGCATCGCTGACGGAGGCTGGTGAGATCGCAACCCGTCCTGCGTGGTTTTCGGACCATCGTGCGGCTGAATTTCTGATGCAAACACCAATGGGTGTGTAAAAACTATGCAAGGCCTGCCCGAACCCGACAGTGCTGACCGGATCGACGCATCGCTCTCGTGCAGAGAGAAGAAACGACGCACGCCGACTAAAGGAGAAACTATGCAAGGTCTTGCTCGTGAGTGAAATCGAGGCATCGCAAGCCCGTTTTGATGCACACTCGCCCGTGCAGGGTTATTTTTGACGCACCCAAGGTAGCTTTTCACACTAACAGACTCTTTTTGCATTTTTAGTAATAACGTGTTAGTAATAACTTGACTTGTGTATTGTGGATTTTTGTCATTTTGGTCTTGTTTTGTTTAGATCAATATTTTCTATTTTTCTAAACCTGTGTTGTGTCATTTTGTAGTGTTTTCATTACGTTACTGTGTGTGTTGGTACAAATACTTTACACCTAGCACTCTGAAGTTTAGCCTACTGCTCCTCCAAGCTACCAAGGGGGTAAGCAGGGGTTAGCTGAGGGTGATTCTCTTTTACCCTGACTAGAGGGAGGGTCCTTGCTTGGACAGGGGTTACCCTGACTGCCAACCAAAGACCCCATTTCTAACAATGATCTAAACCTATTTTGCTGGTTGGAGGGGTTTGTAATCAAGTCATGTATCCTTTTATTGACATACATTTCTCTGTCAATTAAATTCCCAACAAGATGCAAAACACTTTTCAACAATCTATTCATTCTAAGGGACTAGCTGATGATTGGAGGACTTACAACCAGACACATTGGAATATACTTTCTTTTCCCATGCTCACAACTCCAAGTCTAGGATTGGTTACATATTCTTATCCCACAATTTACTCATCCCATTAACTAAAGCTGATATTGGATCAATTCTAATTTCAGATCATGCACCAGTTATTGTAAATCTAATGTTATTGCCTTCTGACTTGCATTCCAATAGGTGGTGTTTTAATAACAGCCTATTAAAAGATCGCACATTTGTCAAGCAATTTCAGCTCTTCCTCCTGGCTTTCATTGTGACTAATATTAGTCCTGATACCTCTTTTCATTCTGTCTGGGGTGCATTTAAAGCAACAGCCAGAGGATATATTATAGAGTATGTTGCCGTAAAATAGAAAAAAGCACTTAAAGATTCTGCACTCCTACTCACCTCCATTAAAAGACTTAAGCATATTATATTTCACACTCGGACACTGATTTGAAGCGACTTATCTAAGCTAAATTGAATTAAGTGTTAAAACGACTGAGAAGGTATCTAGAGATTTGCTAAAAATAGATGCTAAATACTAGGGCAGCCGCAATAAAGCAGGTAAAATGCTAATTATTTCAAGGTCAAATCACAAAACTCCAAAATTGACAACATTATTGGTAATGAGGGTATCAAGCATTTTAAGGATGCTGACATTCTCAAATGCTTTACAGACATTTATCAAAAGCTATACAAATCAGAACACTATCGAATGGATGAGGTTTTAAACACTTCCTTTAATTCTCTTCCTAAACAACCTCACCAGGCCTATGATCTCTCCTCATTGGAGGATATTTGCCTCCCTGAAATATAGACAGTTCTTGTCACCCTGCCAAAGACAAGGCCCAGATGGGTTCTAAGCTGAGTTTTACTCTTTTTTCTCCCATATTTTGTTACCACATCTACTATCTCCTTTTTAAGAATATCTCTCTCAAAATAAGGCTTGTGGCACTTTGTGGCACTTTTTCAGTTGCCATGCTTTGCTTAATCCCCAAGAAAGACAAAGATTTATCATTCTGTGCAAACTACAGACCACTTTCACTCATTTATGTATACTGTTATATTTTTGCAAAGATGTTAGCAATAGGTATAAACAAATTAATCCCAGAATTGATTGGATTAGAGCAACTGGTCTTGTAAAAGTCCGACTTATGGCAGACAACTGTAGAGCCTTTTTAGATATTTTGCATCTTGCATCAAGGAGTACTGTACCAGTTGCAGCCATTACACTGGATGCTGAGAAAGCCTTTGATCAAGTGAATTGGATTTTCGTCCTAGGAGCTCTGCAGTGGCATGACTTTGGCACAAAAATTCTCAAATGTATTACCCTGCTGTATTCCTCCCCTAAAACATTTCTTTAAGGAGTATTCAGCAAGATTGCCCACTGTCACCTTTAGTGTTTATTTTGCCACTGGAACCTTTTCCCCAATCTCTTCATCAATCACCTTCTTTTCAAGACTTCACACACAAGGGCACAGAAGTTAAATTCACCGCTTCTGCCAGCGATGTAGTACTTTCTGTATCAAACCCACAATCTTTCATATCAACTTTGGCTGATCTTTTGGACATTTACTCCACTCTAAATTGGAAATTCTCCTGTTAACCTCTTGCATGCCTTGGATGAGGTCACCTCGTCCTACACCCGGGAACTGGGGGGAGCGCTAGCGCTCCCCCCCTGTGCTCCCCACCCACCCCCCCAAGGCAGGGATGGAAGGGGTAGCCCTTCCCCTTCCACCCCCGACCCCCTCCCCACTGCCCCCATAACGTCAGCCCGCGAGCGCGCGCTGATTTGTCACAGGGCCTCTCGGCCTATTAGTAGGCCGATCTGCCCCCAGGGGGGGGGCAGAAACCTCTAGGCACCAGGGATCATTTCTTTTTTTTTCTTCTTTTTTTTAGGTGGGGAGCGACCCCTTAGGCAAGGGTCGCTCCCCTAGGGGGCAAATTCTATTTAGGCCATTTCTGCCCCCCTTGGGGGCAGATTGGCCTATTTTGATGAGGCCAATCTGCCCCCAAGGGGGACAGAAACCACTAGACACCAGGGAGTTTTTTTTGTTTACGTGAATTTCACGCAAGGGGAGTGACCCCTTAGGCAAGGGTCGCTCCCCTGGGGGGAAATTTATTTTAGGCCATTTCTGCCTCCCTGGGGGGCAGATCAGCCTATTTTGATTAGGCCGATCTGCTTCCAAGGGGGGCAGAAACCACTAGGCACCGGGGATTTTTATTTTTTATTTTTTACAGATGGGGAGCGACCCCTTGGACAAGGGTCGCTCCCCTGGAGGGGAAAATTGTATTTAGGCCATTTCTGCCCCCTTTGGGGGCAAATCGGCTGATTTTTCTATGCCAATCTGCTCCCAAGGGGGGCACAAACCACTAGGCACCAGGGATTTTTTTTTTTGCGCCAATGTCACGCAGAGGGAGCAACCCCGTAGGCAAGGGTCACTACTGGGGAGGGGGGGGTTGGAGGGCAGGGGAGCAAATTTATTTTAGCCCATTTCTGCCCCCCCCGGGGGCAGATCGGCCTATTATTAGGCCGATCTGCCCCCGGGGGGGGGGGGCAGAAACCTCTAGGCGCCAGGGCAATTTTTTTTTCTGTGTTTTTTTTTTTTTGTTTGTTTTTTTAGAGATGGAGAGCGACCCATTAGGCAAGGATCGCTCCCCTGGCGGGCAAATTGTATTTAGACCATTTCTGCCCCCCTTGGGGGCAGATCGGACGATTTTAGGTCAATCTGCTCCCAAGCGGGCAGAAACCACTAGGCACCCATTTTCTTTTTTTGGGGCGCCAATGTCACGCAGGGGGAGCGACCCCGTAGGCAAGGGTCGCTCCCGGGGGTGTTTGGGTGGCAGGGGAGCAAATTTATTTTAGGCCCTTTCTGCCCCAGGGGGGGCAGAAACCTCTAGGCGCCAGGGCAATTTTTTTTCCTGTGTTTTTTTTGTTTTGGTTGTTTGTTTTTTTAGAGATGGAGAGCGACCCATTAGGCAAGGGTCGCTCCCCTGGGGGGCAAATTGTATTTAGACCATTTCTGCCCCCTTGGGGGCAGATCAACCGATTTTAGGTCAATCTGCCCCCAAGGGGGCAGAAACCACTAGGAAACAGGGATTTTTTTTTGGCGCCAATGTCACACGGGGGAGCGGCCCAGTAGGCAAGGGTCACTCCCTGGGGCAGTTGGTGGGGTGGGGGATGCGGGGGAGCAAATTTATTTTAGGCCATTTCTGCCCCCAGGGGGGGCAGAAACCTCTAGGCGCCAGGGCAAATTTTTTTCTGTGTTTTTTTTGTTTTGTTTGTTTGTTTGTTTGTTTTTTTAGAGATGGGGAGCGACCCATTAGGCAAGGGTCGCTCCCCTGGGGGGCAAGTTGTATTTAGCCCATTTCTGCCCCCCTTGGGGGAAGATTGGATGATTTTAGGTCAATCTGCCCCCAAGGGGGCAGAAACGACTAGGCACCGGGGATTTTTCTTTGACACCAATGTCACGCAGGGGGAGCGAACCCCGTAGGCAAGGGTCACTCCCGGATGGGGTGCAAATTTATTTTAGGCCATTTCTTCCCCCCCGGGGGCAGATCGGCCTATTATTAGGTTGATCTGCCCCCGGGGGGGGCAGAAACCTCTAGGCGCCAGGGCAAATTTTTTTTTTGTGTATTTATTTTGTTTGTTTGTTTTTTTAGAGATGGGGAGCGACCCATTAGGCAAGGGTCGCTTCCCTGGGGGGCAAATTGTATTTAGACCATTTCTGTCCTCCTTGAGGGCAGATTGGCCGATTTTCGGTCAATCTGCCCCCAAGAGGCAGCAACCACTAGGCACCGGGGATTTTTTTTTTTTTGCACCAATGTCATGCAAGGGGAGCGACCCCGTAGGCAAGGGTCGCTCCCGGGGAGGGGTTGAGGGGGTGGGGAGGCAAATTATTTTAGGCCATTTCTGCCCCCCTTGGGTCCGGCTGAGCTAGAGGCCAAAATCCACAGGTAGGCACTTTGCAAAAAACACCTCTGTTTTCTGTGAAAAATTTGTGATGTGTCCACGTTGTGTTTTGGGCCATTTCCTTTCGTGGGCGCTAGGCCTACCCACACAAGTGAGGTACCATTTTTATCGGGAGACTTGGGGGAACGCTGGGTGGAAGGAAATTTGGGGCTCCTCTCAGATTCCAGAACTTTCTGTCACCGAAATGTGAGGAAAACTGTTTTTTTTAGCCAAATTTTGAGGTTTGAAAAGGATTCTGGGTAACAGAACCTGGTCAGAGCCCCACAAGTCACCCCATCTTGGATTCCGCTAGGTCTCTAGTTTTCAAAAATGCACAGGTTTGGTAGGTTTCCCTAGGTGCCGGCTGAGGTAGAGGCCATAATACACAGGTAGGCACTTTACAAAAAACACCTCTGTTTTCTGTCAAAAATTGTGATGTGTCCACGTTGTGTTTAGGGGCATTTCCTGTCGCGGGCGCTAGGCCTACCCACACAAGTGAGGTATCATTTTTATCGGGAGACTTGGGGGAACGCTGGGTGGAAGGAAATTTGTGGCTCCTCTCAGATTCCAGAACTTTCTGTCACCAAAATGTGAGGAAAATGTGTTTATTTAGCCAAATGTTGAGGTTTGCAAAGGATTCTGGGTAACAGAACCTGGTCAGAGCCCCGCAAGTCACCCCATCTTGGATTCCCCTGGGTCTCTAGTTTTCACAAATGCACAGGTTTGGTAGCTTTCCCTAGGTGCCGGCTGAGCTAGAGGCCAAAATCTACAGGTAGGCACTTTGCAAAAAACACCTCTGTTTTCTTTCAAAAAATGTGATGTGTCCACGTTGTGTTTTGGGGCATTTCCTGTCGCGGCGCTAGGCCTACCCACACAAGTGAGGTATCATTTTTATCGGGAGACTTGGGGGAACATAGAATAGCAAAACAAGTGTTATTGCCCCTTGTCTTTCCCTACATTTGTTCCTTTCAAATATAAGAGAGTGTGTAAAAAAGACTTCTATTTGAGAAATGCCCTGTAATTCACATGCTAGTATGGTCACCCCGGAATTCATAGATGTGCAAATAACCACTGCTCCTCAACACCTTATCTTGTGCCCATTTTGGAAATACAAAGGTTTTCTTGATAGCTATTTTTCACTCTTTATATTTCAGCAAATGAATTGCTGTATACCCGGTATAGAATGAAAACGCACTGCAGGGTACAGCTCATTTATTGGGTCTGGGTACCTAGGGTTCTTGATGAACCTACAAGCCCTATATATCCCCGCAACCAGAGGACTCCAGCAGACGTAACGGTATATTGCTTTTGAAAATCTGAAAAATATTGTTTAAAGGATATGTTTGCTGGCACCAATTTCAAATGGGCTGCTGCTTGGATCAAGGGTCTCGGGATAAAATATTCCACTTCAATAACTGATTAATTTGAATGATGTTCAGCAAAGAATACGCAGTAGGTCAGAGAGGTGGTCTTCTCTTTTCCTGTCTTGGTGGGGCAGATTGGATACAATAAAAAAGGATGATGTTACCAGTCATAAACATTTACTTTTCTGTGCTGCCTGTCAAGCTTCCTTTGAAGTTCTTTAAAACTCTTGATAGACTGCATAGTAAATTCCTAATGAACGGGCCAAATGCATATATTTCATTACAGTTGTTAGGTAAACCTAAAGAGCGAGGGGGTTACAGTTTTCCGATTCGCACAATTACCACCCAACTTTTGTATTGCGACACACACTGCCTCACCAGGCTATTGATGGGGATTCTACACCTACGGTATGGCATAAATTAGATGACACAACAATTTCTACGTTTTCTTTTTTGAACTGGTGCTCATTTTTCACACCATGAGGAATTTCTCATCACCTCACTATTGATAGAGCGGAACGTGGTACCAATTTACCTGCGTTCGGACGCTCTCTAGGTCGATTAATCTTTTGACTAAGTGGGAACTCTCTGTACTCCTAATCGATCAATCACATCAAATCGATAATCAATAACGAACATAAGCAACACCTTGAACGACATAACACTTAACAATTAATCCAGAATACATTTCGGCGAACCCTGACCTTTCAGCCAGGAATAACCACACCAGTTCATTGCAAAGTTAGTGAATTTATTTCCCTATATTAACAAAGCTAGCACAATATAAATGTGTCTCAACACCAAATGATAAACATAAATGAACATTAATAGCTGTCCATATCGTCGAAACAAGTGTAATCTATGTAGCATTTGAATCACAAGGCACTCGATAGTGGCAATGCAAAGCACTAATACGATAATCTGTAATGGGCTAATTGCGTACATTTAGTCAGCATAACAAGATCTCCAATTGCATCGTGTGACATATGGAATCCTCGTCTAACCTCAAATTAGCATCAGCATGTGGGACTTCATGCAAAAAACGATTTGGCAACATCAATTTAGAAAACTCCTAGCTAGGGTCCTTATCAAAATCAGCAGTTGGTTACCTAAAAGAAACACAATGCAATTTTACAAATTCCTTTCATAATTACCAATTCCAATCAGCAATCAATGAAGTCTTCGTCTCACAGGTACCGTTTCTCGATCAGCATGGGACGGGACAAAGGGGCAGGGGTGAACGGGACAATTGCCTCACGGCGGCAAGATAAGATTACTACTTCATGCAAAGGGGCAAATCAAAGTTAAAGTCTCTAGGGCAAGAATCATTAAAGTCTCTTTCTCTCGACTAGAGAAAGCATCAAAATCTCTCAAAATGGCGTCGCAGCAAAATGGGTCATAGTAGCTACGAAGTCAAAATGGCGGGATGTCCGAAGATAGAGAGCTTCCCTCTCGTGCATCTGGTTTTTATAGACAACAGTTCAAGTCCTGTAGGGTCTCCATTGGTGGGTTCATAGGTTAGCATCAAATTGACCAATCAAAAACGACAGTTCTCAAGCTTTTACTTAAGCATACATTATCCTTGGAGATGGGTACACAAGTTGCAACATTGTTTCTCGATTAGCTTACTCTCAGAGGCTCCATTGTCCGCACCTGCAAGCCGACCTTGAATTTAAGAGAAAATATGCCATGCTGGCACCAACTTTAAGATAAGCATGTGAGCAGTTTCTGTGGAAAAGTACAGCTTCAAGCAGAAATACACGTTTAATAGCACAGTGGAAAAAATACGAACATCTAAACCGTGAGACCAGGCAACTAGGCCAAAGCCTCCGCTAAAGTAATGCTAAGCTAAGACATTTCAAATAAGCAAATCGTAGCACATGTTTATGATTATGTCGGATTAGTGCAATTCTAATACACCACGTTACATAAAGCACGCGTATAAACGATGGCAAACTACTCTGAGGGCACATTTTGTCCCCGTACAATCTTTATTAATTCGGTTAATGTCACACATGATTATTTCAGCACTACGTTTATGCGTTAATAAATCAAAACCTTCATTTTCTGCTTCATCAATCCCTCCTCTGACGACTACTTGTCATCACACAAATTTAGCCCACAAATTTTATCCCATTAAAATTCTGTCAGCTCCCTTTTCCTTTTAGTTCCCCTAGTTTGCTCTTTGTATTCTTCTGCCATTCTTTTCATTATTTTCTCTTCCTTTCTTCTTTTAATTCTCTCCATAATCATTATTATTCCCCTTTTTATTCCCCAAATTCCAAATACACAAATTATCACTATTAATATCCCTTCTATTATTTTCAATAATATTCCATTCCAAATTCCCCCAATCCAATGTCCCACTGAAGCAAGTCCCTTTCCAACCTTCTCCCACACTCCGGGTTCTTTCAGTTCTTTCAAATCTGCACTTTCTTTTGTTAGATTAGCAAGCATAGTTTTAATCTTCACACTATTATCAGGTATATAGGTGCAGCAGTGACGTGCACCAATCATTTTGCAAACGCCTCCATCTTTTGCTAAAAGAATGTCTAAAGCAAGCCTATTTTGAAGAGTCATAGCTCTTTCCGCTGCAAGTTCAGCATCCATCAGGATTATAGCACCTGAAAATTTTGTCAACATGTTATCCACTATAGTAGACAACTTTCTTATTTTGATGGAATTCAGCACAACTCCCAATGAAGGAATCATGGCTCCAAATATATCACCTACCACAGCAGCTGCGGTCTCTCTTTTCTGGATACGATGGGATCCAGGTGTCTTTTCAATCATCGATATGTCATCCAGTTGATAAACCTTTGGAAACACTATACCCAAATAACATCTTCCCCACCATCCCTTTGGAAGACGATAATAGGCATTATGCCCACAAATGTAATACACCCCTGGAATGACAGGGTCAAGTCCGTCCATCATGAATGTCCATTTGGCCTTAAAAATAAACGTATGTTTGCATTCACTCGCTCCTACAAAAATATTGTCATAGTAAGATTCACCTCGACATATACAAAACTTCCCTACATGCCAAGCATCTAAAGCAATTTTCCCTTGTGTCTTTATAGCAGCAAAATCATAATTATCTACTGAAGTCCTCTTATGCAGTTCTTTTTCTAATTTCGCCTTCATTTGAGCCCTTCTATCATCTGTGCGATCTAAAAAGCTTATTTCTACAGCAGAGACGGAGCAAGTAAGGTTCTCCCTATGAGCATGAGCCGTTTCAAAAGGTTGCATTGGCTCGAAAAAGTCCCTCATAATTTTGTAATCCCAATATTTTGCAGTCTCGCTCAGCTGTGCTATTATAGAAACATAAGCAAAGGTAACATCATAATTTGAGAAAAAATACTGTATGTTAGATTGACCATAAAACCTAGACATTACTATACTACATGTAATCCCATATGTAAGAGGCATGTGGTGATAAGTCACCCCTTCCTTTACTGATGTCGGTATCTGGGTACACACATAACAATCTTTCGCATCCATAGTCTCAACATACTCTGTTAGTAAGCGATAGAAAACGTTATACGAAAGCTCTTTCTTATCATGCAAGAGCCTCTCATCCAATGCTAGTCTTTTCAATGGTGTTAGTTCAGTGACAGTAACAGGAACAATAGTAGAAGCAGCAATAGTCTCATTCTCACCCTTTCCATGCATTCCAAACACAATTGCCATTATTATTAGTACACATGTTAGTACTAAGCCTATACACACGTATTTACAATACTTCTTTCTATTGTTTTGCATAGCGTACCCAGGCATGATCTGTATAGAATCAGAGAGCTAGAAGCACCTATAAATGAAACTACTTAGCAATTCATTTACAAAGCTGAACGAGCACAATGTTCACACCATCTTCTTCAAAAGGCCAGTCACTTATCGGTTAGCAGCATTTGTCTCAATTCGGTTTAGCAATGTCTCAACTGGTTGTTTGTCTCACGTTAGATTGCAGCAAGCAATGCCATTCACTACCTTTTCAATCAACAGAGTCTATGAAACTTTTCTTTTCTATTGGTATCTCTTCTTCTTCTTCGTTCTCGATGCTTAGAGATACAAACTCATCAGTCCAATCATCATTCACCGCATATGCCCATTCAGGACCGGAATACCTCTTGTTTGGTATCCTTTTCCTCTTCAATTTTGCTTCTCTCTTTGATTCTGCTTCGCTGGCACTCTCCTCTTTCGCCAAGTCCTTTTCCTCACTTGACGATTGTTCCACGACAGTCACTTCCTTTCTTTTCTCTTTTACTTTCGGCCTTCCTCCTTCGTTCAAACCTTCTTTACCCTTTTCTTTTATCGGTGAGATACTTAGTCTTCTTTTTGCACCATGTCCGTTTGATGGACCTGCGATCCTTTCTGTAGATGTTTGAGCTCTTTCGTTCCGCTCTTCTTTGTCCCCACCTTCAGGGGAATCAGTCACGTTTTCCTTCTCTTCTTCTGTATCGTCTGTTTCTGGGAAAGCCCCCTTCTGCTCAGGCTCTCCTGCTTTCTCACTCTCTTCGAGCCCTTCGTCACCGTTACTTTCTTCAGGCTCTGTATCACTTTCAGCTGCTTCAGGTTCCTTGTCACCTTCAGCTGCTTCAGGCTTTTTGCTACCCTCAGCTGCTTCAGGCCCTTTGTCACCTGCAGCTTCGTCGTCGCTGTCTGAACTTTCTCCTTGGTCTTCCCCAAGTGAGTCGGACTCTTCGTTCTCCAATAATATCTCTTTTTCTCCTGCTGTTGCTTGTTCGCTTTCAGTTCGCTTTTGTTCTGTCCCAGCACTTGGTACCGTTTTATCAGGCACTGGTAGTTTCAGCGCTTCAACTTCCTCATCTGTGGGACACAGCACCTTCTTTGTATGACTGGCGTGAATCCAGTTGGGAACCCCCGCGCACTTCACAGCGGTAGTTGTCGTCAGGATCACTTGGAAAGGGCCTTTCCAACGGGGTTCCAGACACGACTTCCTCACGTGCTTCTTTATCACGACCCAGTCACCTGCTTTCAGGGCGTGTCCTGGACCTTGGATCGGTGGCAAGGTGGTCGCTTCCACCTGGTGAGAGAAAGAGCGAACCACGTCAGCCAGACCTTTGCAGTAGTCTAACACCATATCATCTGTAATATTCAAAAGCATGTTTGCGGGAACTGCAGGAAGTCTCATAGCCCTGCCCATGAGAATTTCGTGCGGAGACAATCCAGTTTTTCTATCAGGAGTGTTTCTCATTGACATTAGCACTAAGGGCAATGCGTCAGGCCATTTCAAATTTGTTGATGCACATATTTTTGCCATTCTCGATTTCAGCGTACCATTCATCTGCTCCACCAGTCCTGATGCCTCAGGGCGATAGCTACAGTGCAGCTTTTGCTCAATGTTCAGTGCTTCACAGAGTAACTTCATTACCTCATTGTTGAAGTGACTTCCCCTATCTGATTCTAAAGAGATTCCGAAACGTGGTATTAACTCCCTCAATAATAGCTTGGCAACTGTAAGACTGTCATTTCTACGTGTGGGGTATGCCTCAATCCAATGACTAAAAATGCACGCAATCACCAACACATATCTTAAACCTCCATGCACAGGCATCTCAATGAAGTCCATCTGCATTCGGCTAAAAGGACCGCTTGCCCTACCAATGTGGCTCGCGTTCACAACTGTTCCCTTTCCTGGGTTCATCTGTTGGCAAGTGACACATCGATGGCAAACTGCTTCCGCAGCTTGGCGAAATCTGGGGTTAAACCAATCAGTTTTGAACAATCTTATCATGGCATCTCTCCCTAGGTGAGCTTGCCCATGATAGAACCGCGCAAGCTGTGATAAGAGACCATTTGGCAGAACAAATTTTCCCTCATGTGAAACCCATAGCTCGTCTTGTCTCTTTATACATTGTGATTTAATCCAGGAATCTCTTTCATCCTCCCTGACATTACTTTGTAGTGCTTTTAGTTCTTCTATTGTATCTACGACCTTCAAGGCAAATGCTTCAGCTGGTTCGAGTTCTGGTTCACTTATTGTATTCCATTCATCCCTTAACAATATACAGTTCAAGGCACAAAATCTTGCGACTTGATCTGCATAGGCGTTTCCCAGAGACACATAGTCCTGTCCTTTCGTGTGAGCACTGCACTTTACCACTGCAACTTCGGCTGGCACTTGAATGGCATGTAACAACTCCCTTATTCTCTCCCCATTTTTCACTGGGGATCCTGAAGAAGTCAGGAAACCTCTCTGTGACCACAGTTGTCCAAAGTCATGCACAATCCCAAACCCGTATTGGCTATCAGTGTAAATGGTGACTTTCATCAATGCAGACAATTGACATGCTCTAGTAAGGGCTACAAGTTCTGCTACTTGTGCAGAATAGACTCCTTGGAGCCATCCCGCTTCCAAGACCCCTGTCACAGTACATACAGCATATCCTGCCTTCAAAATTCCCACCCCATCTCTTAGACATGAACCATCAACAAACAGAATTTGGTCATTTACATCAAGTTTTGTATCCTTGATGTCCGGTCGGGGTTTTGTGCAAAATTCAGTCACCTGAAGGCAGTCATGCTCGACGTCTTCAGCGTTCTCAATTTCAGCATTTTCTCCAGGAAGCAAGGTAGCTGGATTCAACGTAGTGCACCTTTTCAGCTGCACATTCGGTGAGCCCAGAATAGTCGTTTCATACCTTGTGAGTCTTGCTCCAGTCATGTGCTGTGTTCGGGAGCGGGTCAAAAGTATCTCAACTGAGTGAGGGACCATGACTGTTACTGGGTGTCCCATCACTATTCCTTCACTCTGAGTGAGGCTGATACCAACTGCTGCTACGGCGCGCAAACACCCTGGAAGTGCTGCTGCAACCGGATCCAAAGTAGCTGAAAAATACGCTACTGGTCTGTTTACGCCACCATGGGCTTGTGTCAAGACAGACAAAGAACATGCATCACGTTCATGGCAAAACAATGTGAAAGGCTTCGTGTAGTCAGGCATACCTAAAGCTGGAGCCCTACACATGCACTCCTTTAATTCAACAAAAGCATCCATCTCATCCCCTTTCAGTTCGATCTGGTCCAAGGCATCCTTCTGGGTCAATTTCAGCAAAGGCTTCGCTAGAGACGAGAAGTTGGGAATCCACTGGCGACAGTATCCCACCATTCCCAAAAACTTCCTCACCTCCTTCCTTGTTTTTGGTGGACTCATTTGAAGTACACTGGTAATTCTTTCCTTCATTATTTTCCGTGACCCTTTCTCTATCTGGTGACCCAAGTATTTCACCTTCTTCTGACAGAACTGCAGTTTGGAAGGAGACACCTTGTGTCCATTCCCTCCCAAATGGTTCAACAGAGCAATGGTATCGGCTGTGCAGCCACTTTCTGTCTTTGATGCAACCAGTAAGTCATCAATGTACTGTACTAGGGTTGACTCGAATGGCAACTCTAACTCTTCCAAGTCTTTCTTTAGAACCTGATTGAATATCGACGGTGACTCAGAGAACCCTTGAGGAATTCGACACCAACTGTATACTCTGTCTAGGAATTTGAAACAAAAGAGGAATTGGCTGTCCTCATGAAGAGGCACAGAAAAGAATGCTTGTGACAAATCGATGACTGAGAACCACTCAGCTTCGCAAGGGATCTGAAACATTATCACAGCCGGATTCGGTACGACAGGGCAGCACTTGATTATGATGTCATTTATTTTCCTCAAATCCTGTACAAGTCGGACTTTCCCACTTGGCTTCATTAGTCCCATTATCGGTGAATTACATGGGCTGCTTAATACTTCTTTCAGTACTCCCTGCTTCACGAATTCGTCGATAAGTTGGGCAACTTTCATGAGGGTATCTTGTGGCATGTGGTATTGTGGGGTCTGGGGAAAGATCGCATTGGGCTTTACCATCACTTTTACTGGTTCTACTCCTTTCATCAATCCCACCTCTTTCCCTGTCATGTCCCAGACTTTCTCTCCGACTGTTTCCCGTAGTTCTGCTGGGATATCTTCTTCAGTTATCATTGGTAAAAGACAAATCAGAGGATACTCTTCGTCAACTGTTTCTATTTCATCGCCCTCTATACTGTCCTCTTCTTCCCCATCACTGCTCGTCTGTATTGTTATTCCCTCGTTCGAGCACATTATCGAACAACCCAATTTGCACAATAGGTCTCTTCCTAACAGTGCTATTGGGCTTGAGTCACATACCACAAACTGATGTACCCCTTGATAGTTACCAATGTTGACTGGTATCGGATCTGTTATTGGGTTCGTCAGATGCCTGTTTGCTACTCCCACCACTTGAACTGTCCTCCCTGAGAGTGGCAAATTTGGTACTTCACTGCTCTTAACAGTTGAACGTGTGGCTCCTGTGTCAACCAGAAATGAGACGCGATGGCCCATTACTCTTCCCTCTACGTACGGACCCCTTTGATCAACTTCTAGAGATGCCGCAAGCACACAATCTCCTTCCTCTTCTGAGCTTTCACTCTCCCATACATTGTTTATTCCACTCTCACTGTGTAATGGGAACTGTTGTACTGTGCCGTTTGTGCTCATTACCTGACCCGTTACCTGTGGAGGAACCATCATTTGCTGCTGACTCATTGGTGCCAAAGGTATTTGCATTTGCTGATTAGGTACCATAGGTAACTGCTGTTGCATCGGCTGCATTTGCGTCATCTGCACACGGGGCATCTGCATCTGCTGCGGCTGCATAGGTTGTAATCCCTGCAATTGATTCATGGTCTGAAAATTTGGGTTTGGACCCCTCATTTTCGGTCCTCTCGTTGTATGAAATGCATTGACATCATTGTTTTGCTGACCAACACCTGCACCTGCACCTGCACCTTCCTGCACCACCATCGGACACTCGCGTTTCCAATGACCTACGTTTCCGCACGCGTGACACGGCATCACCTTCTTCATTGCCTGCACACCCGTCACAACAGTGTTCAAATCCGGACCATTATTCACAAAACCTCCTCTACCTCTGCCTCTGCCCTGTGGCTGAAACGCCATGTTTCCTTGCAACTGCGGCTGCTGTTGCTGAAACACCATGCCTCCCTGCAACTGCGGGTGCTGTTGCGGTACCTGCTGTTGGAACCCTTGCATCCCTGGCAACCCTTGCAGTCCCTGCAGACCTTGCAAGCCTGTCTGAGCCGCCTTAAGCTGCATCATCATCACCTTCTCTTTCAGCCTTTTCTGTTTCACCTCAATTTCGTCGCTACAGTATTTCGCATAAGTCAAGACTTCATCAATCGGTTTCGACTGCCAGCAGATCAAATGTGATTTTATCATCTGACTTATATCTGGTCTCAGCCCTTCCACAAATCTGAACACAAAATGAAGCATATCTTTCGCCTCAATTGCTTCTGTGCCACTGTAATTCTTGAACGCCTTCAACAACCTTTCATAGTAACTATGAATCGATTCTTTAGCCTCTTGGGCAGTTCGATCAATTTTCTGCCAATCCACATTTTTGGCGGCAACCTTCGTCTTCAAATGTTCAATCACCTTATAGTACAGACACATCACCATAGGTGATGGTGCACCCGTCTCTCTGTCTCTCTCTGGTTCACTTGTCGGCCAACCTACAGCTCTTTTGCAATCCTCCCACAAATCTGCCGGAACCACAATCTCAAATAGAGTGTTCAGGTCTTCCCAGAGACATTTTGCAAGCTTCACAAACCTATCAGTCTGTTGATACCATTCAATCGGCTTCTCTCTTAGTTTGGGAAAATCATTCGTAAAAGACTGAATATCGCTCCTGTGCCATGGTACATGTACTAATTTTCCCCCTGCTGTCTCCCTCATTGGTAACATAGTTACTGTATCACTACTCTGTGGTCTTTTCTCATTGTGCTCTGTGGCACTGTCCCTCCTCTTATCCTTCCTCTTTACCCATCTGCTTTCCCACTTGTCTAAACACCTCCACACTTGGGCACTCTGCAACAATTCTCTAAGGTGTGCCTTCATGCCTGCTGATCTCATGTGTTCAAAATCTGTGGTCCCAAAATCCAACCTATAGCTCCTGCTCAAGTGTTTCGTCTTGCCTATGTCAATCCCGTTCCTGTCTGCTACTTCCTGCAAACTTTTATGTACCTTGTTTACTTCTTTCGTGATCTTTGGACATAGATACCTCAACTCCTCTTCCGTGTAGGATTCTAACCTGTTCACACCCATATTCCCTTCCACCAATTCTTGTGCTTCCATGTTCAGCCTCATCCTGCTCAAGTAATCGTCTCCTTTCCCACTGTCTGAACTTTGTGTGGAATTTAAACTGTTGAACCACTGTGTCAGCTGTTGCGCATTTACCCCCATCAGTGTGGCATTCACATCGACTGCCATCGATGGTTGCGGCAACTTTTCAGTGTTCGATGTTAATGGTATTATCAGTGGGGGGCTCGACCTCACCAGTGTTGATTGAGCGCATACGGGACTAAACTCCATCAAGGACCCAGACCCAGTTGGCTGAGCCACTATCGGGGTTATCCCTGGAGTGTTTTCTATGCACCTTCTTTCTGTCCCATTCTGCAGCATTTGTCCCTGACTGCTCATACCTAAGTTAGGCTGACTATACAAAGGTACCACTGGACCTACAGTAATGGGCAGTGATATCGCATCTGGATTTTGTCCATTTCCCATATTCTGAGGCATGTTCATCCCCATATTATGGGCCATCATTGCCGGCATGCCCATCTGACTCCCCGTCATTTGAGCATGAACATTTCCTCCCTGCATCTGCTTTTGAGGCATCATAAACTGAGTTGATTCAGCTTGTGCCATTGTTGGGTTGTAACCATTCTGTACGCCCCTTACGGTTGGATCTAGAATCATTCCTCCACTATTATCACTGCTGTAGTACCCTGACATCTGCGGCTGATAATGTTCTGCTGGTTTCAACACGGGCACATCTGGATACATTCTCCTAACCTGCGGTATCTGTGGGGTGAGCAGTAAACTCGGATCCTTAGATCCCGATGGTACTCCTGTATTCTGCGTTTCACTGTTCTGTACCGATGCCGGGGGGGCAGAACTGGTACTTGGACCTTGTCCATTCTCTGCATAAGGTGGTGGACGGTCGTTCAACAACTCCATTATCAATTCCTCATCCTCTAACTCCTCTTCTTTTCTCAACTTTTCCTCGTCCTCTCTGTCCTTGGAACTCTTCCTGTCTGTCTTACAGGTAGCTTTCTTACCTGTCTCCTCTTCATCCTTAGTAATTGCAGGGAACAATTTTATTCCCTGCAATACATCTGACCTCCACACCTTCTGCGCATTATCCCACCTAGCATCCGCTAGTGTCTTTTCTACCTTCCTCATCCTTGTTTCAAACTTGTTTTTCTGTTGCTGCCTAGCCATGAGTTCCCATATTGCTAGAGCCTCAAACTGTGCTGGCCTTGGAGGTACTTTCATGTCATACATCGTAAATCTCAAATTCTCTAGGACCCTTATATTGAATGTCCCATGTATCGGGAATGCTACGCTCCCATGTTTCTCTGTCCACTTGTGCCATTGCTTTAGCCAAAGGCACGGAGCTACCCCTTTTTCCTCCATTACAATGTAAGCTGGTGTACCCTCGGGCGGCGTCTCCTCCCCTACGCTCGCTTTGATGTAAGTCTCCCCCTTCATCGCACTCCTAAATGCTTTAAGGAATTTCATTTTCTCGTCCTTTTAATTCACAAAGTTTATAATCAATAGATCACTGTTATTCCACAAGATTTGTAATCAATAGGTGACTTTAATTCCCGGAATACTCTTCACCTGCCTTTCCCCTTCCAATCGAGTGCCACGGACTGCGTCCAATCCGTGCGCGACCCTTCTCTCCAACCAACCTATCCCAGCGCGGCTCTTAGTGACGTCACACTCACACACACTGCGGCTGACAAAGCCTCGCGGCTAATCCTCCTTCACTCAGTTCCTCCCGTAACAACTTTTTGCATGTATCGCGAGCTACCAAAAACTAAAACAGATCTGTCGGTTTACTACAGGAAGGGTAACGTAATCGCTTCAGGACCTTAGGGACCTTTCACTAACCTCGGCCACTATTCGATCTCTTTCACCAGCCTCGGCCGCTATTCCGTCTTTCTCAGTCCCCACATTCGCAAGCAAATCTGACCCGCAGACCTACTCTCAACTTGTCAATGATCTGTTCTAGTGCACTTAGAATCTTGTCAAAGCCCGAAGTCGAAGTTCCTATCACTCCCTAACACACGTACCCACTCGTTGACCACGCCCGATCAACCTACTAAACCGCCCAGACCACAACATGGATCAACATACTCCGGAGTCTCTTGACCTCGCAGGGCCCGTCTCAACAACAACAACCACGTGGACCTTTTTATGCACAAAGCGCCACACGCACATGAAGTTCGACGACTTCCCTACTCTCACACTCGGAGCCGCACCTCCGCTAACTCTATGAAGTTCGACGACTTCTCTACTGCTACACTCGGAGTCGCACCTCCGCTATCCTTAAAAAGAAAATCCTCGCAACCTTTTCACACACTCTGCGGCAATAAGCTGTGCAAGCGCAAAACCTTAACTTCACTCATACCATCACTAGTACCGCCAACGCTGTTTCCACATCTCCTTTCTCTCCATTCGCAAGCTCCGAGATCCCGGGAAAGTCGCGGTGGACCTAGCCCATCATCATCTTGTCAATTATTTTCATTCAAGAAAAATCTAATTCAACTTCCCGAATGAGGCCTCAAAATGCGTAACCGTTAATTCAACACCATGTACTCTACTGATACAGGGTCCCAAAAGACGTAACCGTCCTCTGCTACCATCTACTGATAGAGCGGAACGTGGTACCAATTTACCTGCGTTCGGACGCTCTCTAGGTCGATGAATCTTTTGACTAAGTGGGAACTCTCTGTACTCCTAATCGATCAATCACATCAAATCGATAATCAATAACGAACATAAGCAACACCTTGAACGACATAACACTTAACAATTAATCCAGAATACATTTCGGCGAACCCTGACCTTTCAGCCAGGAATAACCACACCAGTTCATTGCAAAGTTAGTGAATTTATTTCCCTATATTAACAAAGCTAGCACAATATAAATGTGTCTCAACACCAAATGATAAACATAAATGAACATTAATAGCTGTCCATATCGTCGAAACAAGTGTAATCTATGTAGCATTTGAATCACAAGGCACTCGATAGTGGCAATGCAAAGCACTAATACGATAATCTGTAATGGGCTAATTGCGTACATTTAGTCAGCATAACAAGATCTCCAATTGCATCGTGTGACATATGGAATCCTCGTCTAACCTCAAATTAGCATCAGCATGTGGGACTTCATGCAAAAAACGATTTGGCAACATCAATTTAGAAAACTCCTAGCTAGGGTCCTTATCAAAATCAGCAGTTGGTTACCTAAAAGAAACACAATGCAATTTTACAAATTCCTTTCATAATTACCAATTCCAATCAGCAATCAATGAAGTCTTCGTCTCACAGGTACCGTTTCTCGATCAGCATGGGACGGGACAAAGGGGCAGGGGTGAACGGGACAATTGCCTCACGGCGGCAAGATAAGATTACTACTTCATGCAAAGGGGCAAATCAAAGTTAAAGTCTCTAGGGCAAGAATCATTAAAGTCTCTTTCTCTCGACTAGAGAAAGCATCAAAATCTCTCAAAATGGCGTCGCAGCAAAATGGGTCATAGTAGCTACGAAGTCAAAATGGCGGGATGTCCGAAGATAGAGAGCTTCCCTCTCGTGCACCTGGTTTTTATAGACAACAGTTCAAGTCCTGTAGGGTCTCCATTGGTGGGTTCATAGGTTAGCTTCAAATTGACCAATCGAAAACGACAGTTCTCAAGCTTTTACTTAAGCATACATTATCCTTGGAGATGGGTACACAAGTTGCAACATTGTTTCTCGATTAGCTTACTCTCAGAGGCTCCATTGTCCGCACCTGCAAGCCGACCTTGAATTTAAGAGAAAATATGCCATGCTGGCACCAACTTTAAGATAAGCATGTGAGCAGTTTCTGTGGAAAAGTACAGCTTCAAGCAGAAATACACGTTTAATAGCACAGTGGAAAAAATACGAACATCTAAACCGTGAGACCAGGCAACTAGGCCAAAGCCTCCGCTAAAGTAATGCTAAGCTAAGACATTTCAAATAAGCAAATCGTAGCACATGTTTATGATTATGTCGGATTAGTGCAATTCTAATGCACCACGTTACATAACGCACGCGTATAAACGATGGCAAACTACTCTGAGGGCACATTTTGTCCCCGTACAATCTTTATTAATTCGGTTAATGTCACACATGATTATTTCAGCACTACGTTTATGCGTTAATAAATCAAAACCTTCATTTTCTGCTTCATCACTATCAAGAACTCAATATTTCTTGCATATCCCATTCTCACCCGGTCATTCTCATAATGACAGGAATTTCTAGAATCCTCTACATGGCATAATAAACACATTAAACTATCCAACCACACAGTTTATTGGAAAGAATGGATACAAAAGGAAATCATTCAAGTTGAGCAGTTATTTCAGTGTACTGAATCTTTTTCCCCAGCTGTAATAAAAGACAAGTATTTTTCTCTCTCCTGCTTCCACTCTCATGTATAAACCCTAAAAGAATGTTATTATGCAACATATATCAATTCCTACTCATGCAGTTATTCACACCAGATACGGTCCCTAAGCCTTTTTTTCCCATCCTCAGGCATATTTAGCAACATCTGGTATATATGCCTCCTACTTGTACTAAGTCAAAGTTGAGTTATTGTGGGATGCAGACTTACAACTCTCTTTTTCGATGCAAACTTGAAATCTAGTTAGTCCAAGATTCATCACACCTCTAGCACAGCAAACACTACACAAACCTTATACTATTTTTATAATAAGCTATTTTTAGCTCCAGTTTCTCTTCACAAACACAACCATAATGTTAACAATAACTGTTGGACCTGCAAAACATCACCCAGTTCTTATATATATATATATATATATATATATATATATATATATATATATATATATATATATATATATATATATATATATATATATATGTTGTTCCATTGTCCTTCCATTATAGCTTTTTGATTGAAAGCCTGGAATGTAATTATGAGAATCTGCTCTATTACCTTTAACACTCCGACCGCCACGGCGGTACAAACAAACAGCACGGCGGTCACTGCCAACAGACAGGCGGAAGACAATGTACCACCCACACCATTATGAGAGGCCAATCCGCCACCTTTTGCGGGGCGGATTCAACACAAACAAAAACATGGCGGAAACAGGACTTGGAAGGGAAAACTCTCACCTCTACACACCCCACGAGGAACCCGGACGCCATGGAGCCGGAACTCCAAATTCTATCTGCCATTCTCTTCCTGCTCCTCTACCAGGAGCACAACCGATGGTGGCAACCACCACGGTGAGTACTGCACCTTTGACACAGGGGAGGGGGGAGGGAAAAGAGAGTGAGACGCACACGCAACACGCAACACCACCACCCCCACCCTCACTAACAACAACATACACACAAATACATGTTGAAACATTAAATTTACACCCCCAAGCCCCCAGGAAAACGCAAGGACAAAAGGAAATGATTTGAACGATTGTAATGAGTAAAAATCCATTAGTCAAAAATATATATATACACTATTAACAAATATGTACACCAAGATTTCAAGTCCATGTACTGCACCCACATAGTCCGTGGACCACTGGGCCCAAAATGCATGGGCGAGGCCCACACAAGATACCCGATCCAAATGGAGAGAACACTGCTGGGGCATCAGATCAAAATAAAACAGGCACCTCAGGGGGAAGGTAAGGGGGGCACCTTAGCCGGATGAGTACATGACGTCAGCTCCACAAGGAGGCTCCATGCCCATTGAGGTATCCTGGGGAGTGCAAAGCCACAGTCTCTCAAGTCTCTCCAGTGGGTGGTTTGCCCACTGCTTTATCCTGGGGAGTGCAAAACCACAGTCTCTCAAGTCTCTCCAGTGGGTGGTTTGCCCACTGCTTTATCCTGGGGAGTGCAAACCCACAGTCTCTCAGGTCTCTCCAGTGGGTGGTTTGCCCACTTCTTTATCCTGGGGAGTGCAAAGCCACAGTCTCTCAAGTCTCTCCAGTGGGTGGTTTGCCCACTGCTTTATCCTGGGGAGTGCAAAGCCACAGTCTCTCAAGTGGATAACAGTCTCCACTGGTTCTGGAGGGGGCTTTGTGTCCAGAGTGCTTCATCCTGCCAAGGACAGAGGTAGTGGATGTCATTCTCCACTGACGGTGGGCCAACATGGAAGCTGTCCAGGACCCTGGAACTGACCACCAGCCACATACGACTGACCACTGGGGATGGCAGCCATGTCTGCGGTGGTGCCACTGGCACAGGATGGGGCGTGGCCGCTGGCGGGGCTGGCGGCGGCCTCAGTGGCGACAGTGCTTGCGGCGCTCATTGGGCAGCGGTGCTGGTAAGTGGCTCAGTAAGCGTACTGCTGGCAGCGGTTTCCTGGGCAGCAGTGCTGGTGGGTGGCTCAGTGAGCGTGTTGCTGGTGGTGGTGTCTTGGGCGGTGGTGCTGGTGGGTGGTTCAGTGAGCGTGCTGCTGGCGGTGGTGACCTGGGCAGCGGTGCATGTGGCGGTGGCGGTCTTGTCCGCCGTGCAGGTTTGCGGCGACTTCCCTTTCTTCCTCTGGCCCTTCCCCACCTTGGATGGTGGCGCAGCTGTCTTGCCACGCACAACTGTAGTCCTGGGCGAGCCCTTGGTGGCAGGTGTTTTGTCCTTCTCCCTCCAGGCTGTGGCCAACTTTTTTAGTTTTTGAGGTGGGGGAATGCCCTTGGCCTGGCTCCTTGGCACACTGGTTGCCCTGCTGCTTGGCGCACTCCAGAAGCCGGTTACTGCTGGCACCACTGTTCCCGGTGATGTGATGGCTGAGGTGCTGGGGTGGGCCCTGGACAGGCGGGCCCTAGGGGACGGAAGCAGTGGGGGAGGTGTAGGGAAGAGGTCAAGGTTTGACAGGAAACGTTTTTTAGACACACTGGGACGGGTAGATGGAAGGGGTTTGGTAGTGGAGGAAGAGGTAGTGGTTGTAGGAGGTGTACGTTTGCTGACTTTGGGTGAAGGTGCATGGGCTGGAGGCTGTCGTGAGGTGGATGGCTGTTGGGTGGGTGTGTGACTGCGTTTGTGTAGTTTGGGAGGAGGGCTCACAGACACACTGGGAGAGGACACAGGGGATGTGTGAATGGTAGTGGGGGTGGTGACTGCACATGAGCGGTGTGTGGTGATGGGCGTGCTGGTGATGGACGTAGTGGCTTTAGATGTAGTGCATGCAGGTGTGAGTGGAGATGTGACAAGGAGGAAGGAGGGACACGTGGAGGAGGGGGACACAGTGGAGCCAGTGGATGTTGGCATGTGTGCATGGGTATGATCTTGTGTGAGTGCCTGTGGGATGTGTGGTGCTTATGTTTGCCAGAGCTACCCTTGTGTGTTGAGGTGTGTGCATGCTGGTCTGATGGTGTGCTTGGGATAGGCTGAGGTACTGGGATTGGGTCTGGGTGGAGGAAGTTGGGGGGGGGGGAGGCTGGATACAGGGACAATGGCTGCCAGCAGTGCTGAGGCCAGAGTCTGAAAAGCTCGCTGTTGGGCTGCCTGACCAGAATGAATGCCCTCCAGGTATGCATTTGTCTGTTGCAACTGCCTCTCTACACCCTGGATGGCATTCAGAATGGTAGACTGCCCAACAGTGAGGGATCTGAGGAGGTCAATGGCCTCCTCACTGAGGGCAGCAGGGCTGACAGGGGCAGGGGCTGAGGTGCCTGGGGTGAAGGAGATGCCCACCCTCCTGGGTGAGCGGCCACGGGACACACGCTGATGGGAGGGCGGTGCTGGTGGGGGGGGTGGCGGCTGTACCTGTAGATGCGGTGGGCACAGAGGGGCCCGCCACCGCAAGGGAGCTCCCATCAGAGGAGGAGTCGGTGTCGCTGGTCTCAGCTCCTGTCCCTGCCGTGGAGCTCCCCTCGCCCTCCGTCCCACTGGTGAATTCGGAGTCCGTAGTCTTGCCCTCCAGGGCCATGTGGGATGCAGCTCCCTCCTGCTTTGATGGCACTGCTCCTCCACCTGATGATGCTAATGCACAGAAGAACAGGGACACCACAAAAAGGGGAGGGGGGGGGAGAAAGTAGAAAGACATATTCAGTGCATGCAATACCGCTACCGATGGCGGACACTACAGACACAGCAGCACTCTGCACTACGCCATGCACTTAGAGTTCCCTAATTAATCACAGGGCCATGGGGTACAAGGCCTATGCCCAATTGCTGCACACATGGAAGTCACAGGAGCCTGACTAGAGGTAGATGGCTCTTACCACTGGTGGGGATGGGGTGCCACTGAGCCTGCCTCACAAAGGGTCTTTGCCTGCAAAACTCACCCTGGCCTAGGGTAACCCACTGCCCACCTCCTCCACCCAGACACCTTCCATACGCACTGAATCAGCTGAATGAGAGTGTACTCACCCCCTTGTTGCTGATGTGATGCCCTCAAGTGCCCATCCAACTCCAGATATGCCACCAACGGGCACCCCTCCCACGTTGGGAGGCCATCCCCAGCTGGGCCTCCGCCGTCTTCTTGCTCCAGCGGCGAATGTCCTCCCTTTTTTTACGGCAGTGGGTGCTCAGTCTGTGGTGGACCCCCATGGTCCGGACTTCCTTGGCGATGGCACGCCAAATATCCTTCTTCTGGTGCGCGCTGACCAAGAGTAATAGTACAGGGCAAAAGGAGAAAATATAACCTTCCGGACCGTCACAGTCACTGGCCCACGTTCCCACCCTTGCCCTGACGCACATACACTCACCATCATTTCATGAACGCCTCATTCCCCCCCCATCTCCCATCCACACCACTCCAAAAAGGCATTGCCCATACCGCATGCTCACAGTGTACTTACCTGTTTGTCTGGAGGACCGTAGAGTAGCGTGTACTTGGGGAGGACCCCATCCACTAGTTTGTCCAACTCCTCTGAAGTGAAGGCAGGGGCCCTTTCCCCAGACACTGTAGCCATTGTCGCTTCCAGACTGAGGTTACAGCGGCACTTGCTATGTAGGTCCTCTCCTGTCGGAGATCAGGTATCAAGTGAGTGAACAGACAGAAAATGGCAGTCACGTCCGTGGCGGTGCTTAACGTCACTGCCGGCGTACACTGTCATTGGCTCCTGGGACCCATAGGGTCCAATGTTAACCAATGCAGGATTGCGCTGCGGTCTTCGACCGCCTACCGCGACGGTGTACAATGCCAGCGCAGTTACCTCATATCCCATTGTCCCACCTTACAGGTCAGGCAGCCGCCATTTCAGGGGGCCACATGGCATTAATTTTAAATGTGTCACACATATCTAGGCCTTGTATACACACTAAGACAGGCACATAGCGGATTGACAAATGTGTGGAATAAAGTTGTGTTTTCGTACCTCAGTGTTGGCTGACCCTTTGCTCTCTGTTCTCATCCATAGAGCACGTCCGCTGGGGCAGATGAGGAGATGGCGGCATCCTCCAGTGCACAGACCGCTGGTGGACCTGTCGACAATGGAAGAGTGACATGTAATTGTCACCTTGAGACTTGACCGTGCCACAATCCCTGAACTGTGTGCCCAGTTGGAGCCATACCTGATGTCAGCTATCCGCCAACCCACAGGTATCCCCCCTCTAGTGCAGGTCCTGTCAGTACTCCATTTCCTGGCAAGTGGGTCTTTTCAAACAACAGTGGCCATAGCATCAGGGATGTCCCAGCCTATGTTCTCCAACGTGTTGTCCAGAGTGTTGTCTGCCTGGCTGAAACACATGCGCAGCTACATCATTTTCCCTCAGGTGGAGGATTTGCCTACAGTGAAAGGTGACTTCTATGCTTTCGGACATATCCCCAACATCATAGGTGCCATTGATGGGACACATGTGTCCTTGGTCCCTCCCCCGCAGGAGTGAACAGGTGTACAGAAACCGGAAGAGTTACCATTCTATGAATGTGCAGATGGTGTGTTTGGCCGACCAGTACATCTCCCATGTGAATGCCAAGTTTCTTGGCTCAGTGCATGACGCTTACATTCTGAGGAATAGCAGCATCCCTAATGTAATGGGGCAACTCCAGAGGCACCGTGTGTGGCTTTTAGGTGAGGCAATGGACCCTATACAGTGTGAATATTTGTCTGGGTCTGGGGTTGTCCCTAAGGGTTAGTGTGTGACTAACAGTTGTCCCTCGACATTTGCAGGTGACTCTGGCTACCCCAACCTGTCATGGCTACTGACCCCAGTGAGGAATCCCAGGACAAGGGTAGAGGAACGCTACAATGAGGCACATGGGCGAACTAGGAGGGTTATAGAGAGGACCTTCGGCCTCCTGAAGGCCAGGTTCAGGTGCCTCCATATGACAGGTGGTTCCCTATTCTACTCACCAAAGAAGGTGTGCCAGATCATCGTGGCCTGCTGTATGCTGCACAACTTGACTTTGTAACGACAGATGCCTTTTCTGCAGGAAGATGGTCCTGAAGGATGTGTTGTGGCAGCTGTGGAGCCTGTGGACAGTGAAGAAGAGGAGGCAGAAGAAGAGGACATAGACAACAGAAACACCGTGATTCATCAATACTTCCAGTGGGACACAGGTAAGAAGACATCACTGCCTCCTACATCTGATACACTTGTTCTACCTCTCATCTGTCTGTCTCTTTCACCCAGTGTATGGACCCTGATTTGTCACTTTCCCTTTCGAATTCACAGATGTGGGTCCCACTGTGTGACCTCTGCTATGTTTCCTCATGGGCTAGAGCTGTGTGACATAGGTATGTTGACAATAGAATGGACATTGCTATTTCCCTCTGTTATTGCAAATACACATTTGTGAAAGCACAGACTGACTCCAGATTGTGTTGTGATTTAAGGGTGTTTATTTAAGTGCTAAATAGTGGGGGGGGGGTTGTAAAATGGTCAGGGGTGATGGTGGAGGAATGTCCATGGCAGAGTCCAGTCTATTAGTCTCACAGGTGCATTGTCCAAAGGGGCATAGGAAGTGGAGCTGGGGCAGTTTAAGGATGGACAGGGTGACAAAGTGGGACAGAAGGATGACAATCAGGGTGGTCTCATTTCTTGGCGGGGGTCTTGGCATTGTTCTCTGTCTTTGTCCTGGATCTCAGGGACCGCTTGCGGGGTCGTTCTCCATCTGCAGGGGTTGGGGTGCTAGTGTTGTGGTCCAGTGGCAGTGCCTCCTGTCCACTAGAGCCGGCGGAGGTGGTGGACAGTTCATCGTCCAGGCTAGTGTCAGGGGCCCTTTGTTGTGCCACAGTGTCCCTCCTGGTTTTCACAA
Source organism: Pleurodeles waltl (assembly GCF_031143425.1). Lineage (NCBI taxonomy): Eukaryota > Metazoa > Chordata > Amphibia > Caudata > Salamandridae > Pleurodeles > Pleurodeles waltl. The sequence goes on along the minus strand of NC_090444.1, from coordinate 385,724,856 downwards.
TGGTGCCCAGGGTGGTATTGATGGATTTGAGTTCCTCCCTGAACCCCAAATACTGTTCCTCCTGCAGCCGCTGGGTCTCCTGAAACTTGGCAAGTACCGTTGCCATCGTCTCCTGGGAATGATGGTAGGCTCCCATGATGTTGGAGAGGGCCTCGTGGAGAGTGGGTTCCCTGGGCCTGTCCTCCCCCTGTCACACAGAAGCCCTCTCAGTTCCCCTGTGTTCCTGTGCCTCTGTCCCCTGAACCATGTGCCCACTACCACTGCCCCCAGGTCCCTGCTGTTCTTGGGTTTGTGGGTTAGCCTGGGTTCCCTGTAGTGGTGGACACACTGCTGCTTGACATGTCCTGGGGACAGAGGTATGGGCCCGCTGGGTGGGTGCTGTGCTGGTGTTTCCTGAGGGAGAGGATTTGTGGTGGCTTGTGCCAGTGTGAGGGGAACCAACTGTCCTGAGGTCCCAGATGGGCCGGGCTGGTCATCTAGATCCTGTTGGACAGATCTGCTGTCATCACTGTGGGCCTCTTCTGTGGGTGGAGTGGACATGTCTGGAACCTCCTGTCCGGTGACGTTGGGTAGGTGTCCTGCAGGGGTGTAAAGGCATGATTATTGCATCTGTGTGTGCCATGCTGTGCAATGGGTGGGTGACCCTGTACCCCAGTGCTTGCATTCCTGTGTAGGACCTTGTGTGCTAATTGTTTAGGGGTCTGTGTGGGTATGTGTAGTGGACATGCATTGGTGATGGGTGTCCATGCTTTGTCGTTGCATGCAGGACACCCATGTGTCCGGGTGTTGGGATATGTGGCTTGTGATAGTGGGACATATGTGAGGAGTTGGAGTGATAGGGGTGAGGGTGGGGGTATGTAATAGCATGCAGGTAGGGTGGGGGATGTATTAGTTAAGATTTGACTTACCAGAGTCCATTCCTCCTGCTACTCCTGCGAGGCCCTCAGGATGCAGTATAGCCAAGACCTGCTCCTCCCATGTTGTTAGTTGTGGGGGAGGAGGTGGGGGTCCGCCACCAGTCCTCTGAACTGCAATGTGGTGTCTTGAGACCACGGAACACACCTTCCCCCGTAGGTCGTTCCACCTTTTCCTGATGTCATCCCGTGTTCTTGGGTGCTGTCCCACTGAGTTGACCCTGTCCACAATTCTGCGCCATAGCTCCATCTTCCTAGCTATGGTGGTGTGCTGCACCTGTGATCAGAATAGCTGTGGCTCTACCCGGATGATTTCCTCCACCATGAACCTGAGCTCCTCCTCAGAAAACCTGGGTTGTCTTTGCGGTGCCATGGGGTAGTGTGGGTGATGTGTGAGGTGGTGTGTGTTGTGATGTGTGGGGTGATGTTCAGGGGTGTGTGGTGTTTTGTGCGTGGATGTGTATGTGTGATGGTGTTGTGTCCCTCTGTATGCTGGTGTTGTCTTTGCTGTGCTGTCTCTCTGGCCTTCGTCAAAATGTTTGGTAGTAAGGGTTTGTGGGTGATGTGGGCGGGTGTTTTATATTGAATTGGGTGTGTGGGAGTGGTGTGTGTATGTGTATCAGGTGTGTGTATTTGGAATTGTCCAATGTGGTAGTGTTTTGTAAGAGTGTGTGTATTTTGAGCACAGCGGTGTGTACCGCCAATGGTTTACCGCTGTTGAAAGACCGCTGCGTGGATTCGTGGGTCGTGATAGTGTGGGCGTATTCCTGTTGGCGTGACGGTGGAAGTTTTGTTATCGCCAGTTTATCACTGACCTTTGGTGTAGCGGACTTGTGTGGGTGTCTAGATTTTGGCAGATTCTGAGCTGTGGGTCGTAATAGCTGTGGCGTAATTGCGCGGCCGCGGCGGTGTGTTGGCGGTCTTCTGCACGGCGGTAAGCGGGATTTACCACCAATGTTGTAATGAGAGCCAATATCTTTAATAATCAACTTATGCAAAGTATCTCATTCCTTCTTTTTTTGTCTTTTCTTTCTTTCCATCTTCCTATACTCTGCAAATTCTAAAAAGCAAAATAAAAATCTACATTGTAAGGTACTGAAGTTTATATAGTATATACTTTCATATAAGTGTTCAACCTTATTTAATTTTCAAAAGCCTATTATATTCTAAATATTACCTTGGTTTGTTCAAATGGTTTTGCATATACCAAAATTTTTGTAATGTATTGCTGCTGTTATAACTTTAAATATGTTTTAAACAAAAAATAAAAAAGAATATGAGTGGCTCATCTCCTGCATAGAAATTCACATGTAGGGTACTTCAAAGTCCTAAGGCTAAAAGTGAGTACCCCAAAAAATAAATGTTTTTTCTGGATCACTGATCAAAAATATGGAGTTCCGCTCCAGCTATGATAGAATATATGCTGCATACAAACAAAAGACTCCAAGCTTGGAGAGGGTCCAAGGTACTAGCTTCCTGTATAAAATGCCTAGTTCATTGCATATTATGTGGGGACTTTGCCGGAGGACAGTGAACCCAGGTCCTCCAAAGGAGAGATAAAGTGACTAAGGTGGAAAAGTCCCTCGTTAAAGAAAGTTTTTTGTTTAAGGTCCTGATGCCATAAATTAAAAAGAATTCAGGTGAATAAGATTTCAAAGAGGCGTCGTTGGTGATCCAATATTTCCTTATTTATTAAGTTGTGAAGAAAGACGAGATGTTTCCAGAAAGACGGTAGATCAATAAAAGAATCCAGAGGAGAGACAAAGGAGTCAGCCAACACGTGTTTCGCCCCTAACAGGCACGTAAGCCGGGGCTTTCTCAAGGCTGAAAGGAGAAGGAAACAAAAACCAACTGAGAATAATATAATATTTGATGAGAAAAGTGATTAGAATAAAGCCACACCGAAAGGTGAGAAATTGCCAGAGTACGTGCGATGGTTTAGTATTCTCGGTTACAAGTGAATCCCAAAAAGACAATGCTGAGGAACATTATTAAAAGAGGATAAGAAAGAAAAAAAGAAAAAATGTGTGAAAGAAGTGAAAAAGATCAATCCAAGGCAAGAAATGTTTATAAGCTCTTGAAACTAAGAAAGATAAATAAATACGGAGTTGTGAGTATGTAAATGGATTAGTAAGGTCTAAGAAAGTCTTGATAAACGTGACCTGAAAGTGAGAAACAGTTGATTTTATAAATTAATAAACAGTAAGTGTAAAAAGAATGATACAGACAATAAATTCCGATATGATTCCAATGATTAAGATAATGTGAATGAATTGATACATTTAAAGTGAAGAAGGGGGAGTGAAGGGGAATGTGTGAGAAAATAGTTAAAAAGGATAATAAGATGAGACAAAAAACCCGAGGGGTGTGATATAAGATCAAACATACCCTTTGGATAGTATTCAGCATTGTAATACAGTTGTAATGTACATGATTAGACATTTTCTTAATCTGCAAAGGATATATACAACAAACATATAACTTGTGCCATAGGTATGAGCATTAAATAAACATGAATAATATAATCTATATGACAATTAATACCTGACCATCTACCTTGAAAGATTAAGGGGGTCATTCTGACCCCGGCGGGTGGCGGGAGCCGCCCGCCTGGAGGGAACCGCCAGAAGACCGTACCGCGGTCAAAAGACCGCGGCGGTCATTCTGGGTTTCCCACTGGGCTGGCGGGCGACTGCCAAAAGGCCGCCCGCCAGCCCAGTGGGAAACAGCCCTCCATGAGGAGGCCGGCTCCGAATGGAGCCGGCGGAGTGGAGGGTGTGCGACGGGTGCAGTGGCACCCGTCGCGTATTTCAGTGTCTGCAATGCAGACACTGAAATACAAAGTGGGGCCCTCTTACGGGGGCCCCTGCAGTGCCCATGCCATTGGCATGGGCACTGCAGGGGCCCCACGACACCCCTCACCGCCATCCTGTTCCTGGCGGGCGGAACCGCCAGGAACAGGATGGCGGTGAGGGGGTCGGAATCCACCATGGCGGCGCAGCAAGCTGCGCCGCCATGGGGGATTCCCAGGGCAGCGGAAAACCGGCGGGAGACCGCCGGTTTTCCTCTTCTGACCGCGGCCGAACCGCCGCGGTCAGAATGCCCAAGGGAGCACCGCCAGCCTGTTGGCGGTGCACCCGCGGTCCCCGGCCCTGGCGGTATTTACCGCCAGGGTCGGAATGACCCCCTAAATGTAGGAAAAAGGAAAAAGTATAATCTGCCAGTGTGGTAAAGATAAAAAGGACAAAAGGTGACTCGAAGGAACTGGTATTGAATTTAAGACAGGAAAATAATATATATGTAATTTAGCAATGGTTCAGGAACGGGGCTCCTATAGTTCAAATTACCAAAACCCCGTACTAGTAAGCAGAGTGACTGCAGAATTCGGCAGTTAAGCAAGGATGCAAAATATTAATACTAATACTAATAGTACAATAAAAGAGAAAGTTGGTGCATAAAATGCAGCCAATAGGCTCACCGAGAAAGGGCATCAGATTTCGAGACATCGCGTCCGTCTCCTGTGAAAAACGGGACGGGCGCAAAAGCGTCAGCGTGTGTATTTATACATTGTGCCAAGCACTGGGAGAAACTGAAAGTCCTACCTCGATGGTGTTGGCGAGGTATGGAAAAAGAAGAAGGACTGCCTCGGACACAGATGGGTGGCACCATCTTAGGCCGAAGGCAAAAGGAGCCGCCATCTTAAAGTGAAAAACGGGCCATATTGAAAATTGAGTAGGGGACAGAAAATGGAAAGCGATAGATAACGTAAGGAGTAATAAGCAAGAGGGTAGAAGGAGGAAATACAAAGATTAATAAAGATGTGAAATAAATACAAATAAAAATAAAAATAAGCCTGAAAAATAATAGCGATGGAGATAAATATAAATAATAAAAATAATTTAAAAAAAAAAAAAGAAAGAAAGACTTCCTTGTAATTGTGTAAATAACCTGAAAAAGGGATTTAAGGTAGTATGAGTCACTGGTAAATTAAATTGAGAAAAAACAATGTCAAGAAAAATAGTGGGCACACTAACTCGCCTAACATAGTAATCAACAATAATATATAGAGCCTTACTTATGAGTATAAAGAAGAGGCATTAATTATGAAGACTAAACTAGTTAAAGTGAATACTGTGCAGATTACATTAGCCAGAAGTGCCACTCATGATCTTTATTAAGTCCATTGTTCACTGTGTCATGCTTGATTATAAGACGACTTTCTTCCTGACATAAATGTACTAATGATGGAATATATGACATGCAAACCTCACTGATGCTTTATGAAAAATTCATCTTTACATCCCCAACAGAGTGAGGGAAGGTGCTACTACTGTGGGTGCCTAGAGTTCAAATAAGCTCTAAGTACTTACCAACTTCATTTGCAGCTGCTGGTTCTGCAGTACCTGCCTACATGTCCATCTCTGCTTCCCAAACACTTAGGGCCTGATTTAGAGTTTGGTGGAGGGGTTACTCCAACAAAACAGTGATGGATATCACATGCACCAAACTATAAGTCCCACAGGAAATAATGGGATTTATATTTCAGCAGATGGGATATCCATCACCATTGTAATGGAATAACCCTTCCACCAAAGTCTAAATCAGGCTCTTCACTTAATTTAATGCACTGTATTGTGCATTTCACTTAAGCACTAAAAAAACACAACTGTAACAAAATGGTGAAAAATGAAAAACAAACCAAACATAAGAAAATTAGTTTAAAAACAACAGATGGCAGGGAGTGATTCTTACGTTATAGATAGAAAGTGTGCACACCAGTGACTGTAAACATTGAGAGCAAGATCAAAAATGAGAATGTACACATGGTGGTGAGGGGTGGGAAATAAAAAGTGGCATATGGAACAGAGGTCACGATTAAGGACAGATGACTAAGCAGAGAATATAGAGATGGAATTTGAGCCTAACCAGGCTGGTAGCAATGGGAGGCATGTGAGAGAGATGGACAAGCGGATTAGTAGAGGACCGTAAGTTGTATTGTAGGGAAGCAAGAGAAATTTGCCGATGCAGGATACCTGCATCAATGATCTAACAGTTTGCCCATTCTATTTAGATAGAGTAAATACACTGTTTTCCAACAGCTGAGCATCTGCTGACTCTGTAATCAGAAACTCTTGATCTGACTGACAGCCGGCCAATGCGTTACCAATTTTCAGTGTTGGTCACCCTACCCTACTCATCGCTCATTTTTCTCCCTGGGTCTGCCATATGAGTGGGGCCAACCCAGACAGGGAGAAGTTATAGTGGGCCTCCAGGACAGAGAATGTTTTTCCTGTGCACTAGGAGGATCGCTTTTTTGATTTACATGATCAATCAATCAGACTTGTGGAGCAATTCTTGTCACCCAGGAGGGTATCCAGACACTGACAGGGTCCATTTGATTAGCCAAAAAGCCAGGTCTTCAGAGACATTTGGTACTCTGGAAGAGATAGGGAGGTCCAGAGATGAAAGTGTAGCTTGTTTCATGCCTTTTTTGCTAGCTAGGAGAAGGAGCGACTTCTGCATCTGCTATGTCTGATGCTGAAGGTGAGGGTTAGAGAAAGGGAAGCAAGCGTAGGTGTCTGGTGGGCTGATGAATGTTCAGGTGATAGTTTGAACTAGGCAAGTCCACAGTTGTGTAGAGCATTGACTGCATGGGTCAGGAGCTTGAACTGGTATCTTTTCTGTACACTGAGCTAGTGGAGTTCCCTGACGTAAAAGGTGGTGTGGATTCATATAGAGAGATCCAGGACGAGTCTGGCTTCGGCATTCTATATAATCTGTGGTCATCAGAGGAGGCGAGCTGTGCTGCCTGTGTAGAGACTGTTGCTGTAGTCTAGGCAGCTGGAGACGATAGCCTGGGTGATGGTGCATCTTGAGCTTTGGGGTAGCCTAACACATGGTACAAATTTAACTTTGAAAGTGTTTTTGTGTAAAACAAATATGAATGCCAAGCAGGTAAAACAATATGGCACTTGCTCAGCATTTATCCCTGCTTCAGTGGATCTGATTCCTGACAGTCAGATTTTTGTTTTAAATGTTTATTTTATTAATTTTAAATATAACAACAGTAGTAATATCAAGCAGTATATCTTGAGGGACCATCTGTAGCATATTCAGAGATGCACTCACAGGTGCCAATGCATATGAAAATGAGTATTACAAGCATCAATATGGAAACATTTGCAATGACTATCAATAGGTTATGCAGCTCAGTCAACACGTTACTTACATAAAGAATCAGAAACATCACTTTATCAGCAAAAAACAACATAACCAATGCATGTTAACTCCTGTACCTGCAAGGGGGGGAGGGTAGGGAGAGGGAAGAGGTGGAAGAATGGGATGATTTTGCACCTGTTAGTGTGGGTGGAAGCTGACAAGAGTGTCTCACAGATAGGATGCAGATAGTGCCGGGTCTAAATCCGGCATTGTGCATGTTCCAGTCTATGGGAGGGTGCGGGCTAAAAGCCATTTCCCTCCCGAGTCGAGCATGGCATAGCAAGTACTCAGAGTTGTCTTTCATCTGACTTGGCCTTCACCCTCTCTATATATGTTTGTCAACCGAGGGGTTGGCCAGTAATGAGCTCCCATGACCACTGCTACTGAACACCTGCTGTTTGGTCACTATATCAGACAGTAGAGCCGCCAGCCACTGTGGAATAGAGGGTGTGAGCTGCTTATCAGCTCATGGCGATCCTGTATTTAGCCAGGGCCAAAGCTAAGTTGCTGAATTTATTAATGGGTTTACGGGATGCTGTGCGGGAAGTGATGACCAATAAGCAGTGTAGACCATCTCTCTGGAGCAGGGAGCCCCAAACCTCCAAGAGGAAGCTATGTACCTTGTCCCAGTATGTAGTTAAGGGTAGGCATTTCCAGACCATGTGTATAAAGTTGACGGATAGTCTTGGCAGCGTATGCAGGTGTCGGACACCCCTGGGGTACATACGCACCAGTCGCTCCAGGATGAGGTAGGTATGATGAAGGTAGCTGAATTGTGCGCATTATAGTCTAGCATTTGTGGAAATAAGTTTGGGTACCTTTAAGCACTGTGTCCATTGTTTATCCGTGACTGTAGTGTCAAGTGCGCAGGTAGCAATAAAGGTATGTGACAGCCTGACGTACACTCCCATTTGTCAATAATACCGGGAGGAAGAGTGAGGTCACAGGATTGCCATGTGTTTTACTCCAAATCTTGTGTAATTGTTACATTAGCGTGGCATAGAAAAGTAAATAGCACAGAGGTATATATCAGTCGTCTACCAAACACTCAAACGTACTATGGATTTTGTCCATGAAAAGATCACCCCATTTGGTGAGGCCTACCTCTGACCGTAAAGCCACGATGGACATCGGCCGAAGGTCGGAACAGTCTGGGAGTGCCCATAAAGGCAACTCCAGTGCATATGGGGGATGAGGAAAGTGCTTGGTCGTATATGTAAGCCAGCACGCTTTTCCTGTGCACATAAGTATGTTCCCATCACCTTTGGAAACTTTCTTGTTGGAGCCCAGCAGTCATCACCACACTGGGGATGTGCAAACCAGTGCCCCAGTTAAGACCTTTTCTGTCCTGTCAGCCAGTGAGTGGGTCATTGCAGTTGGGCTGCAGCATTATAGTACCCATAATTTGGGGCACCCAGGCCTCCCTTGTCTAGGGAAACATACAATCTAGCAAGTGCCACTCGTCTCCTGCCCTTGCCCCATATCAGTGGAATTAATAGCAAGCACAGCTCTGAAAACAGTCTATGAGGCAGTAGAACGGGGACTGCGGAGAAAAAATATAACAACCGGGCAGTATCAACATCTTGGAGAGGGCAATCCAGCCCACTAGTGTGAGTAGAAGGGACGACTAAAATGTGGGGGAGGATCTCACCCCAATCAAGGCCCGCCTACTTTGCCATCCAAAAGGTCTTTGACTGAGTGATAAATACGAATCCCCAGATATTTCATGGATGCATAAGACAAAATTAGTAGGGTTGGAGTAGGTCTTGCTGCTGTGCCTCAGACATGATAGTTGGGGAGAATAATTGCAACTGGTCCCAATTCACCCTCAGCTTTGAAACTTCACCAAACTGACATTAAAGCTCCATAAGTCAGGGGAGTACTGCAGCGTCATCCCTGAGATATACCAAAGTGTCATCTGCATACAGGGAGATTATGTGCTAGCTATGATCTGCTTGGATCCCTCATTCAAAGGCTTGCATCAGGAGTGCGAATGCAAGAGGTTCCATAGCCAGCGCAAACTTTATTGGGAATAAAGGGCAGTCCAAGCAGGTGCTGCTTGCACCTTTCTCTAGACAGGGACACAAAGGGAGCTGGGGTGTAGCCTGCATATCCTGATGAACCATCTGTGCTGGGGGGGAGGAGTGATCACTCACACCTAAAAGGGCTGTGCCTGCCCTCACGCAATGCAGTCTCCAACCCCCTGGTGTGTGTCTGGGGCCTGGCCTGGGCAAGGCAGGATCTCACAAACAAGAGAGACTTTCCTTTGAAGTAGGTCTACTTCAAAGACAGAAAGGGGTATCAAGAGGAACGTCTGCCAAGGAGAAGAGCTGAAGAGCTGAGGAGAGGTGCTGCCCCTGCCTGTGACTGTGCTTTTGTGGGCTATCCTGCAGTTGCTGCTTCTGCCTGTGAAAGGGGACAAAGACTGGACTTTGTGGTATATTTCTGCTTGAGAAGAATCTTCGAGGACTTGGACTGAGCTTACCCCCTGTTCTGAAGTCTCAGGCCCATCAAAGACTTCCCCTACCAGCACCTGGATTCTCTGCTGAGACTCCTGCCCTGACAAGTGGTGCCCTATCCAGTCCCTGGGCCCTTGAAAGGAGAAGCTGGTGAAAATCCAAGAAAACTGACTTCGGACGGCTCCAGACCAACGCTGCTACCGAATCCCGTGACGCCATCTGCAACAGACTCCATGGTCCTCGCTGGAGTGTGATGACCCTCGCAGGCCCGACATCGCTGCAGCTCTGCCGAAGTCCGCGGCTCCGTGGAAGTCTCTGCACCACGTCGTGACCGGCAGATATCGACTCTGCCCGGAGTACACGGATTCAACACTTCACGCAGACGCCGCCTCACCTCCACTGCTCAGCAGCAAGGACCCAATGTCTCTTCATGACGCCTCAGCTCATTCGCCCTGCAGCTCTGGAACCGATGCCGCCTCGGATCCAGCGACACCGCGATCCCCGACTTCGTGCAAAGGCTTGATTCCACATTTTACTAAGGTACTGTACCTGGGGGTCCGCATGAGTCCGTACCTGCCACTATTGGCGTTGGATTGTTGGGAACAACTCTGTCACGATGCTGTGTTATCACCTCATCGAAGCATGTTGTGTTTCTAAGCACTATTTTTTAGTTTAATCTTTAAACATTTATAACGTGACCTGTGTATGTAGGATTTTAGTCATTTTGGTCTTGTGTTGTGTCATTTTGTAGTGTTTTCACTGAGTTACTGTGTGTGTTGGTACAAATACTTTACACCTGGTCTCTGAACTTAAGCCTGCCTACTTGTGCCTAGCTACCAAGGAGGGTGTGCGAGGGTTAACTGAGTGTGATTCTCCTTTACCCTGACTAGAGTGAGGGTCCTTTCTTGGACAACCAAAGACCCCATTTCTAACAGCTCCACATCCAGTACTGCAGATAGGATTCAGTCAAACCTGCGGGAGTGGGCTGCCAGTGCGCTTTTGAGCATCCCCTCAGCTGGGCACAATGTATCCCCCACCAGTCTGCTCCCATGGGCAGTAGGCACTCCCATCACTGCTCTGTCTTGCTTTATGCACACCAGGATGGCAGTGCTCAGCTGTGAGTGAGTGTGGCTGCATCAAGAGAGTAGCAGATATCCCCTCCTCATCAGCCTACGGGGCGGGTACTCATGTCAGTCTCACACGGAATGCAGCAGGTTATGAAGGCCAGCTGAGATGGGGAATGGAGCAGGAAGTGACGCACAGGTGCCCCTCCTATATCACATGCACTCCAGAAGGCCCCTGCCTGTCTTCTCCTTGTCAGATACAGGATTGCTGTCCCAAGGCGCCAGGTAACCAGGCCAGTCGCTTGCAATTATGTGAGGAGTTGGCATTAAGAGAGCAGTGCACCCGTCCTCCATTACCTCATTGCCCCATGCTACTCAGGTATTCCCACATGGTAGCAAAGTGGCATGCATAGGGGCCCCCTCTTGTTTATCCCCACTCATGGGGTGCCAATTGCCTGCACAGATGGAGAGCCACTGGTGACAGATCAGTTGCTCCGCGTTCTCAGGTAATCTATTGTAGTACAACACCTCAGGCTGCAGGTGAAGGTCAGTGCCATGTTGGTATGGTGGTCAGGCAGCCACAGGTCCCCGCGGGAAAGCAAGTCCACAGTATAATTGGGTCCCCCGGCTGGTGCACTCACCGGATTGCAGTTGTTGTATCTCTGCGGGTGGTCGCACCAACCTCGCGGGTGCTCTCAGTGCTGCTATGGATCATAAGCCACAAATGCCCGTCGCTCTGCGGGTCACAGTGTGTCCGACTGATAAGGGATGAGCACAAGCAGACAGACCCCATGTAATCCACACTCCTCCCCCCGGGGAGATTAATAGGGTGAATCGCTGATGGGCTCCCACTGCACAGCAGGTCCCAGGTTAGTGTGCATGCAGGCTGTCTGGCTACTTAGGGAGGTGCACGGGCCAACAGAACGTCACTGCTTCCGCAAAGCTCACAGGCCGTGACCACGTGCAGTCCGAGCAACCACAGCCACCAAGGTCAGTGCAGGGTATTCTAGTGCGCACTCATTGCGCTGCCAGTTGCCCAGGCCAAAACGTTGTCACAGGTGGTGGAGAGCTCTCAATATGCCGCAGGATGATTGAAAGAGAGTCAAGGGTTGCAGAGCTATAATTCGAGCAGCTCACTTGCCTGCCATCTTGGCCACGCCCACCATGACCTGATAGAAGGGTGGGTTGCCCATGAAGCTTAATTGAGGTCTTAATAGATGAGAATTTCATTAACATGGGAAGTAAAAAATAGTCACATTTTGTTGTGGTTCCAAATTTAGAGGTCACACAGGCCAGTTCTATAGGCAGCTTATACACAGAAGAAGAGGATGGAATTAACCATTATTCTGGAAATTACCACCAGCCGAGATCAGAGGTGGTTTAAGTGACAAAGGAAGGGGGCAGAACAAAAGGGAATTGTCAGATGATTTAAGAAGAGAGAAACCTGCTTCATGCAGTGAGTATTAACCTGGTTGTTTAATGAATACTGGGATGTTTTATTTTCTAAAGCATCTTAAATGATATTGTTATAAGGGTTGAGCAGTCCCATTAGACCATTAGAAATTAGAAAGCAAAACAATCAGGAACAAACTAGTTCGTTTTCGACTAAAGTCGAGGAGATCAGCTTCATAAAATGTACAATTTGCACAATGAAAACGCTCACATTTTCCAGGTGAGACTTTACGGACTGCTTCAATGGGAGAGGACAGCTACAATATTGTCAGCTTTATTCACTAAGGTAAACTTTTTTTTGCATTTCACGAAGGCTTTTACGACCGTGGAGTCTCCGCACTCGGAGAAGAGACTCCTCACATAAAAAGGCAGTCTACTCAAAAATTGCCTATGAAATGCAAAAAATCGTAAATTTACATTAAAGTGTAGGTTTACCTCAGTGAAACAGGGCGTGAATGTTTAAGTTTTGAAATAGTTTGACAGGTTTTTTTCCTGCAAATTAGTGCACTGTGAATTACCCAGCAATGTTAAGAATGCCAAAGCCGGAAAGAAGATTATGAAAAAGTCAGTTCTCTGGAACCACGGCATTTATGCAAATTAAAACAAAAAAGCTCGAGCTCTATCCTATTAACTAAGTTAACACATGTTGCATAATCGGGTAGCCTTGGCTTGCTGACCGTAGTCATCTATTACAGAAGTTCATCAGAAAGAAACACAATACTCGAAGCAAAGTTTGAGCCTACTTTTCTGAATCTTATTTAAATGTAAAGCCAAAGGAGAATGTTCTTGCATTGAATACCTTAATGTTGAGACATGTAAAATGTGGGATGAGAATTTTGAGCCTGCTTTTTTCTCCTTTAGATTCTACTTCCTAAATGAATATTACACTCCATGGCTACTTTGTGCGGGCATATGCACTATGTCAATCTGTGGGTGTCCTGTCCTCAAAACCCACCCCTCCTATCACACTCGGTTTATAAAACGCCCAGGGTTACCCAGAAGACATTTACGATTTGACTAGCTTTCCTGCCTTAGGACTCTTTACCCTAACTCAGCCTTTGAAGTCCTCCATTGTACAGATTCACTTGGTGTGGAATTAGGCACAATCTGAAAATTTTTAAAAAAACCTTTGCGTTACTTTTTACAATTCTTGAAAAATATATGATATGCTGTTATTATGTTGTGTTATGTTATGTTACTAAAAATCTGCTCATAGACCTGTCATTCCAGCTTCAGGGAGATCCTTTCAGGCTAAGGCTTGGTTCTCATCCCTGCTGTTAAACCTCTGATGTCCTAACATCTTCTTGTTCAATCTTGCTTACAGATTACATTTCTCCATAAGAGTACTCAATCAACGGTCATGATGAAGTTGTCCTACAATTCGGGTACCTACGACTGACCACTGATTTGCAACACCACACCACAAACAGATACAATGCAGGTACACACCAAGGGCCTGATTCACGAGGTAAACTTCCACTTTGTGTAGGTTTACAAGGATCTGCTATTCACAAAAGGATTTTAGAGTAGTATCCTTATGAGTGTGGAGTCTCCACACGTACATAAAATAGATCTTTTTATGTGTGATCTTTTTATATGCGGACACCGCACTGGTTACGATACCATTCATAAACCCCTTTGTGAATAATAGTAAACAATTGTAAACTTATACAAAAGTGAAAGTTTACCTTTATGAATCAGGCCCCTAGGTTTTAACAATGCAGCACATTTTATCGGAGAAGGACTCAGATCACACATACTATTCCTTCACTGCCTGTTTAACTGCCTTCTATCTACTAGACTTGAACCTTTTCTTCTGGTTTTTGTACCATACCTATAAGAAATTGAATTATTTTGTGGGTGGTTGATCACCCCCTCAAGGAATAATCACAGTAATAGTCACTAATTTAACGTGAGCTCAACCCTTTGTTATTTAAGGCACAGAGCAAGCAGTAATGGGTAAATTATTTATGCAGTAATAAGTAAAGTATTTATGCAATACCAAAACTTACCTGTAGCCATGTTTGCACTGCCATTGTAGTGAATCACATCAGGTGCTGCAGACCACAAGTACCATTGAACTACAAGGCCGTGGGTGCACTTTGTACCAAATACCATGGACTAATAGGCAAATTAAATATACCAAATAAGAGTATGGTAATTGGACTGTGTTAAAACTGGGAGCAGAAGCTTTTCCTAATGGTTAGCCAGGATAAAGTGAACAGAGTTCTAGAACCAGCAAAAACTAGAGGCCAGTAAAAAATAGAGGTAAAAAGGTCCTGGGTGACTACACAGAAAAGACGGATTTCCTACAGTACCCATATAGTTAGAGGCCACCATACAGTTATTTGCAGCAATTTACAAACACCTAAACTAAATATTGTGTTACACTGCAATACATTTTCAAAAGACTAAAACATGGGGGCTGGTCCCTGGGAATCCAGGTATTTGCACTCTGGGAAAGCTTGAGCAGTGGGCAATTTACCGTTCAGGAAACGTCTCAAAACTGAGCTAATCAGACTGGCATTCAAAGCTCAAAATACAAAATTTTTGCGATGAGTGCATAAAAGCATGCAAGTGTAATAACAATATAAACATGTATGAATATATATGAAAATATATATAAAATATATTATAATATAGATAATATATATATATATTAATATGTATAATATATGATGTATAATAGCTACTAGGTGTAAAATATAATATATAAATATTTAAGAAATAAAAATATATCAAATATATAAAAATAAAAATATATAAAAATATAAAAAAATATGAAAATTCTAATTCATAAACTGTGGTCAAATGTTCCTCAAACAACTGGCTTAATGAAATAATCCTGTACTCATTGACAAATATATACTTAACAAATGTTTCATTTATAATCCCAGCTGAGTTGTAAATGAGCAGAAGCTGTAAATTCAGACTCTATCAAATATGTCCTTTTACACTACCATGGTAATGGCTATTCCAAACGTTGAAACACTACATATTATCATCACCTAGACAGGCAAATCCAGGTTTTTGAGGTTTAGCTTGATAACCTCCTTGTTTTAGGAATTGGGGGGGACGACGATAATTCAAGTGTGTGATTTCTCTCTTATTTTAAAAGCATTACTGATAGATTTTGCTAACATGTACAAAGATTCTTCATCATAAAGGGTTAGTAGTATTTGGTTGTCACCCCCACATGATCTCTACATGGTTTGAAGCTGTGGGTTTTATACTTTGGTGCCAACTTTCAAGCACCAATAAAGTAAGAGAACTACAAATGGTAGTGTGCCCTGTCCTTGAGCACATTTCAGCGGCATGTGATGGTAAACAGGAGCACATCTCCGGTGTTGGACTTCAAATATTCACTTTCAGAGAAGAGGTCAGCAGGGAGAGGTTGGTCAAATCCGCACTAGTCATTTGTGACATTTCTGGGTGCTTGCTGATGAGATCCAGGCCTCTCCACTTTCATAATTAAAGGGATAAAAAATCATTAATCCTGTTTCTGGGAGTCTTCCTTAAGTCTTTCTACTTGAAAGTACACCCTAGAATGTTATTTTAAAATGTTCCAAGCTTTTCAACATAACCTCAGTATTTTGAACATTTGCTTCATAACGAGAACTGGCTACTGCAGTAAGTAACCCCAGTTGCTATATATTTCTTACCAATCTAAGGGTCAGCAACAGTTCTTGTCAAATCCAGAGCAGAGACTCACCTAATATCAGGACTTATTTATAGCAGTTTGGTCTCATTCACATCCTAGTTCCCTTGAACATGCCTATGGAAGGTTCAATTATTTTTAAAAAGTGCTTTGTTTAACATTAATGTTCGTGATCCATATTTCTGTTCCATGCCTGAGCTAGACCATGAATTTTGCCTTATTCATTTTAATAGCATCTTTCACTGAGCATGCCCCAAACCTAACATTGAATGCTTAAATTCTCTTGTTTGATTCTGCGAGAAAATTAAATCTGCCCACTGAAGGATAGCTCAGGCAAGGATCCGGTGACCAAATAATTATAGACCTTAAAAAAATAGACATCTAAATTTTTAAGGCAAAACGTGCATCCTTGCTTTCACTTGTTACCAATCACCATTGCTTTAGTTTTGTCAGTACTAATGAATAAATCTTTGCAAGCAGAATCTCCTTGTCTGCAAAACGAAAATAATGGCCACAGGTGTCTTTGTAACATGGGGAGACTGGTTATTCCTCCTCTAATAATTTAATATTGCATTGCATTTAACATAAAGTATGAATAATAGAGAGGAAGCACACTTTATTTTTGTTCTGTGTTTTCATTGTCATGACTGAGTTTTGATCCCCTGGTACCGATCCTCATCCATGGCACCTTGACATGCCATATTATGGGCCTGGATGGAGTGATGCTAGGAGGTATTCACTCGGTTACAAAAGACAATAATTAGTCCATAATAACACTCGTGGGTTCGAGGCGGAAGAAATATCTAGTAATCAGGTTGTCAACTTACTTTTCACCTCCGGAGCATTGGAAACATTTTGAAAGATTTCCAGGAGATGCAGAGATAGTAACAGGACGGGTCACAGCAACGTTTCCACTGGATGTTACCCCAAATCATTGTGTTTGAACAAAATATCAGGGACATGTATACTGGTAATGGTAATAATGAAGCAGCCATTTCTTTAATATGTTCCGCACGAGCTCGAGATCAAGGCTTTAGCGTCATTCTTAGTAAGCATCACTCTGAAATTATTTTTTATCAACTGCGGGTTTCCCTGGGTGATATGACATGTTCAATTCGGTTCAACATCATTCAACAGGGTCAATCGTTTGTTTGTGGCATATCCTTAATGTGGTGCCTGAACTACCCTCAACTTTATCTGCTAGTCAATAGGTTTAACTGAAATCCTCAAAAGTAGAGCTTTCGCTGGCACAAGAGGACACTAGACTCACACAGCGCACACTTTTCCGGTAACTCTCTATATCACTAAATCACTAGAAGTCTATTTTACTTTAAACTGTCACTTGGACGACCAAAACAGGGGTGGTCCCTGACTCAGTAAGGTTACAGTGATGTAGAAATTAAAAACGTTAGTAAAATAGTGTCTATGTGACTTATGTATAATTGGATTGTTACACTGACTTAGGTCAAAAGTGTAGCTACTACCATGATCTCAGTGTCCTTGGTGTGGAAGCCTTTCTCAGATCTTACCCAAAATTCACCGTTTCTCCAAACACCCTTTAAATATGATAAAATATGTGGGTATTGCTCACATGGAACTTGTGTTCTAAAATATATGTTGCAGACACAATAATTCTACCTGTTCAAAATCATTCCTCTCAAATTATAACTGAGAAGTTTCTATAGATTTTGAAACATTACTTGACTCTCTAACATGATCGCATATGCCACTGTTCTGGGTGTGAACCATGCAATGTTTTGAAGTATTAATAAAGGATAGAGTACAATAAAATGTAAAATGCCATTTTTTATGTGCTGTTATTTATTTATGTTTTTATATTGCTGAGTCGTTTGTGTTATTAATCTGGTTTACCTAATTTAATACATTTTCAACTATATTGCAGTTATTATGCAAAAGGTGGTAAGGACTAGGAAACAAATCAGGTCTCCATCTATTTTGGGGAAAAAATACTGACAAATATATTTTATAAAAAAAAGAATAACAAAAAGAAAACGTATTTTTTGTAAATGTACACATACCATTAGCAGAGTTTGATCAATGCACTTTCTAATAGTCATAGGATTATTGATAGTACGTTTATGCGTAGTTCTCCTCTGTTATTATGGGGAAGGAGCTGGCATTGTTTCAGTGCTTTGAGAAATGGGCCAAGTATCTCTCTACAAATAAAACGTTAATCAGAAAGGGAAACATTTTTCTTTGATATTGGCTAATTAACCAGTTGTGACCATTGGCTATACATTTACTTTGGCCACTTTTTGGAAAAAAAGTGAACCACGTTTCAATACAGCAATGGTATGATAGTGACGCTTTGACGCAAATCTCATACGTGAATATTGGAGCAGGGGACAAGTGTTGACATATTAATAAAATGCGTATATGTTATGGATTATAAAAGTTTATACAGAAATAAAACATAGAGAAAAATTAATGTGCATGTTTGAAAATGTGCCCACGGGGAATGACAGCCACTTATAGAAACTTGTACTAAAAGGACTAAATATGTGTGAAATAATGAAAATGTGTAATAATAAAGTAGTAGTATGTCATATTAAGATGTATAACATATGTTTTATATTGTACAGTTAACTTAGCCAAAGTTGTGGCCTAGTCTTTCCAGGCCTCATACAGAAGCTGAATTTCTAGCGCACTGCAGAGATGCTGCTGCGTTGAACTGTCCCTGAACTGCATACATTAAAAAAACCTGCTTAGCTAGAAATTTCTGCAATGTACCGACGAACAGGAGATGAGGGAAGGAAATATAACAAGTTTGGTCTAAGACAGACTTGATGTACTTTCCCAGGACTTGAATAATAGAAGCACTGACTGGAGAAGAAGATGCAACATTTTCGATACCTGATGAGCCGGATGATGAGGACATCGTACAGTGAACCAATCAACTAATTGGGGATGGGATAATATTAGAACTCATAGATTTGCAAAATTAATATTATAGGTTAGAGTCATATCTGCCGATTGACTGACCAATTAGGAATTAGGGAGATGGACTGAAACACTCTAATAAAATGTCATGACAAGGGGATAAAACTTCAGATGTGAGGGGTGAAATGCTGATGCCAGAAGATGCGATTCGAGATTATGTCATTTGGCTCATGTTCTTGAGAGCCTGATGCGTTGCTGATCGACTGATGACCTGAAGGCGAAGACTGACTTTGTTGCTGATCCATTTCATGGATAGGTAGCTATGACAATGTGACTGATTAACTTTTGTGCCTTTTCTTTCTAGGTACCAACTGTGCTGTTTTTATAGGTTATCTACTAGCTAGATGTTTTCCAAATTCATGTTCTAAATTGTTTTCGCATGAAGTCCCACATGCTAAGTGCTAATTTGGGTTAGGTAGAATTCTTTGGGAGTCGCTGATAGTGACAAATGATTGACGGACTGATTGCTGAACTCTGCTATTAATGCTGTTATATGCATCCTTGTTGGCTTATGCTAAAGCATTCTAGCATATGTTTTTTCAAGTTCTGATTAGATTATATTATTTGTGGTCATTAATGAACTAATTCTGAGCTGATTGAATAACGTTTGAATTAACCTTAGGACTTAGTATTGTAATTAACAAGTAAATAAAATTGAAAAAAGGTATAATGGAGTTGTGGTTATTCATGAAATGTTGATATATTGTCTCATGCTTAATGATTCTCTTAGTGGTTGTTGATTAATTACACTGATAATTGATTTTCATCGATTACTACACAGCTAGGATACTCCACGCGATCCAAAAGGTTAATCGGCCTATATGAGTCCCCCTGTAAGTTTACTTACTATGGACCAGGCACGCTAGCAGTTTTTGGTAGCAGCTTGATGGTTAGTTTCCATGGAGAACTAGTTATGTGGTGATTGGTGATTATGGTGGTAGTTTAAGTTAGGGTTAGTTGTTCATTTTTATGAGGTCTGAATTTTGTTTTTCTGAAATGGCAATTGTAGCAAGGATGATGTCCCCTTAAGCCCAAAAATGACTTTCCCAAATCCGGGATCCTGCTAGTAAAGTTGGGTATGTTCTCTGCGTATTTGTGATAGTGTGAAAGTGGTAGGATTGCGCTTGCAAAGGCTTATGCAAATCGCAGGTGAATTGTGATGTATGTGAGGGAAGTAGGGAGTTTGCGTACTCCAGTTGAGGTTTAGTAGGAGTGTGTGTACTCCGCAGTAGGAGAGTAGGGAAGTCGTTGAACTTCATATATGTGTGGCGCTTTATGTTAAAAAATTGTCCACGTGGTTGTGAGTGATGTACGGACCCCGCGTGGTCTAAAACTCCGGAGTATATTGACAAGTGTAGGAGACACTTGGTTATATGTTGTAATCTGTCTGGTTTAGTAGGTTGATGGGCATGGTCAACAAGTCGGTGTGTGAGTTAAGCGAGTAAAAGAAATTTATCGACTGAGATTTGGTGAGCCCGATGTGCACCAGGACAGACTCATTGATCAGTTGTGAGTGAAATTTGCGGGTCGAATTTTGCTTGCAAATGTGGGCGACTGAGAAAGAGGAATAGCTACATGAGCGAAAGGGCCATTAGTGAAAATCCGTAAGGTCTCTGTAGCGATTGTGTATCTTCCCTGTAGTAATCCAGCAGGTTTGTTTTTGGTTATTGGTTTATGGTTAGTGCTCGCAATATTTTTGCATTGGTTTCGTGTGAATCGAAGATTAGGAGGACAAGCCGCAAGACTTTGTCAGCCGCAGTGTGTGAGTGTGACGTCAGAGTGAGCCGCGCTGGGATAGGTTGGTTAGTAAGAATAGCCGCGACCGGAATGGCAGCCGTCCGTAAGAGGGAATTGGTTGAAAAAGCGGGGGAAGGGAATCTTGGGATTAAAAGTAATTTCCTTATTAAATCGAATACACAAAAGATAGCAAGATGAAGTTTTTCAATGTGTTCAGAAGTGCATTGAAGGGTGATTCTTACATTAAGGCGACAGTTTGGGAGCCTACTCCACCGGAAAATTCTCTGGCATTTATTGTGATGGAGGAGCGAGGTGTCGCACCATGTCTTTGGTTAAAGCAGTGGTGCAAATTGACACAGAAACAGGGAGCTTAGCGTTTCCAGAGAATGGAACATTTAATTTGAGAATTTTGGATCAGTTGCGAATGACATTATAGGAGACAAAGCCACTTCCGAGACCGGCACAGTTTGAGGCTTTAGCAGTTTGGGAGCTCGTAGCCAGACAGCAGCAAGAGATTACATTCCAAAGGAGAATAAGGAAGGTAGAAAAATCATTGGCAGAAGGAAGTTGGGATTGGGAGCAGAAGAAGTGGAGAATGACAACGTTGCACTGTGTTAGATTGTTTCCTGCTATTATAGCGGAAGATGAGTCAGATGAAAAAGAGGATGATGACAAGAGTAATAAGGGTTCAGGAGATAAGAAGAAGAAAAAGACTTATGTAGATGAAGAAGATTCAGATGTTGAGGATCTTATCACACAGATATTGCGGGATCAACCTCTGCCATATCGGCGCATGAAGGGGGTCCAAGTACTAGTTCTGTTCTGACTGCTCCAGCTCAAATGATGGGAACAGTAGGACCAGTGCAGACAGATAATGGGCAGGTACAAGGGATAGTGCAGAGTACTCTTATTGCAGTGACTACTTCGGTGGTCCAAGCGCAGATGAACCCACCATTGATACAGGGAATTTATCCAGATGTACACGTTCTTGAGACAACTTCAAACTTAGTGGTGCCATCTGAGCAAGTGGTTCCGAGGACAATGCTAGTTCAGTCTGAGCCGACTCAAATGTTGTTGCCTCAGGCACAGACACAGGGTTTGCCAAAGGTCACACCAATGACAGGGACACAGTCAGATGTGACACCAGTGATGAATCATACTATGGGAGTAGCCCTTCCACAGAATGCGAGTGTCAGAGCAGCACCAGATGCAATATCGCTGCTGATTACTGTTGGTCCAGCAGTATCATTGTTTGCACAAAAGAAAACGATTGCAGGAGAACAGGGTGAAATGTCACAAATCCACGTGAGGAGGGGAGTGAGTGATCACGTGCAGGTGATATCATCTATGGGTCAGACCTATGATGGATCTAGATCATTAATGGATCTTAGTCCAATTGTTGCAATTCCAGATGCAATAAATGGCCCGAGTCCAAGTCAGAGCTTGAAGCCTCTGACACCGCAAACTCCGGGTGCAGTAGTACAGCAGGTACCATTGCCGAATGTGAGTAACAACTCATTACATGGATTGACAGCACAGCAATTGAATGAGTGGTTGGATAGTTTGAATACTACTCGAAATGCATCCAAGGGTGAAGAGCAGATAAATCGAGTAAGACTGGCTACCGAAATAACCGAGTTAGTAGAGGGAACAATGGGAGTGAATAGATTAGAATCCTATACAGAAGAAGAGCTGAGGTATTTGTGTCCGAGGATTATGAGAGAAGTGGGCAAGATACATCAGAAATTGGCAGATCTAGCAGACAAACATGACATAGAAATTGAGAAAACAAAACACTTGAAGAGGTGCTACAGGTTCGATTTTGAGGCAAAGGATTTTGAACACATGAGTTCAGCAGGGATGAAAGCGCACCTTAAAGAATTATTGCAGAGTGCTCAGATCTGGGGAACATTAGAGAAGTGGGAAGGCAGATGGGCAAAGAAGAAGGATATGCGGAAACGAGATTCACAAGAAGGGTCTGAAGGTGCTCAGAAAGAAAAGGATCCAGTAAAAATCTTACCGATGAGGGAAATCCCAGGAGGGCAGTTTGTTCATGTTCCATGGGACAGGAGTGATATTCTGTCATTCACAAATGATTATCCAAAACTGAGAGAGAAACCGGCTAAGTGGTACCAGCAGACCGATAGATTTGTGAAGCTTTCTAAATGTCTGTGGAAAGAGTTGAATACCTTGTTGGAAATACTGGTTCCAGCTGACTTGTGGGTTGAATGTAAGAGAGCAGTGGATTGGCTGACGAGTGAACCTGAAAGGGATAGAGTAACAGGTGCACCATCACCTGAAGTGATGAAACATTATTATAAGGTGATTGAGTTCCTGAAAACGAGAATCTCGCCTAAAAACATTGATTGGCAGAGGATTGACAGGACAGTGCATCAGGTGAAAGAGTCAATACATACCTATTATGAGAGATTGTTTAAAGCATTCAAGGAGTACAGTGGTAAAGAAGCAATTGAGCCGAAAGACATTTTGCACTTTGTGTTTAGGTTAGTCGAAGAATTGAGACCAGAAATAGGGCAGATAATTAAGAGTCATTTGATTTGCTGGCAAGCGAAACCGGTGGTTGAGGTATTGCACTATGTGAAATACTGCAGTGATGAGATTGAGTTGAAGCAGAAAAAGTTGAAGGAGAAGGCGATGGTCATGCAAATTAAGGCATCTTAAAGTGGAGTGCCAGGAGCTTTAGTGCAACAGATGTCGCAGCAGCAGAGAACTGTCATGTTCCAATCCCAGATGAGAGGTAGGGGTTGTGAAGTCAATATGACTCGTGATATGGATTTGAGTACTGTGGTGGTTCAAAATGATGTCCAAGGGATGAAAAAGATGTTACTGTGTCATCTGTGTGGAAATGTGGGACACTGGAAGCGGGAGTGTCCGTTGATGGTGCAGGATGGTGTTGTTCAGCAAGATGGTGATGTCAATACTTTTCAAACTGTGAAAGTACCTAGAATGAGAGGACTTAATCCGAACTTGCAAAATCAAGTGTAGAATTTTCAACCAATGCAGCAGGTGCAAGTGCACAAGTGACACAGTTGCAACAAATGCAGCAACAGGTTCCAATGTACCTAAACAGCAAATGCAGATACCTCAAGCCCCGATGGAAAGCAACAGATGATGCTTACTACGCAGGTCACAGGTCAGAGACAAGATAAAAGTAATGACACAGTGAACCAATTCCCATTACATAGTGAGAATTAACTAAACGATGAATGGATGAGTATTAGTTCGGATGAAGAGCCATGTATGCTTGCAGCTTCATTAGAAGTAGATCAACGAGGACCCTTTGTGAAGGGAAAGGTGATGGGTCACAGGGTTTCATTTCTAGTGGACACAGGAGCTACACGCTCTACAGTGAGAAGTGCAGAAGTTCTGAACTTACCTCTTTCAGGCAGAACAGTTCAGGTTGTGGTAGTAGCAAACAGACAGTTGACAAATCCGATCACAGATCCAGTACAAGCTGAGATTGGCAACTTCCAGGGACTGCATAAGTTTGTAGTTTGTGATTCAAGTCCAATATCTCCACTGGGAAGGGACTTGTTGTGCAAGACCAGATGCTCAATTAGTTGTTCAACTGCTGGAAAAGAGGTTCAGACTAATGGCGATGATGAGGAAGAACAGACTCCTGAAACTGAGACTGAAAACGTTAACGAAGAGTACCCGTTGATTGAGTTTTTATCCGATGTTTACTGTGAAATAATTGCATGCACACTTGCAGGGAACAGTACAGGAGAACGTGTGGGATCT
Organism: Pleurodeles waltl; assembly: GCF_031143425.1. Lineage (NCBI taxonomy): Eukaryota > Metazoa > Chordata > Amphibia > Caudata > Salamandridae > Pleurodeles > Pleurodeles waltl. The sequence continues at coordinate 385,700,630 of NC_090444.1, read as the reverse complement.
GACAGGTTAAGAAGTAGGCCTGATCAAGGGAGTGGAACTGATTAAGATTACTTTGAAGCCGAATGTAGTGTTCCTGCAGCTTGAACAGTATAACATGGCACAGGATGTTCTGATGAAGGTGGCACAGATAATGGGAGATTTCCTGAAACAAAGGGTTTTGAAAGAAGTGTTGAGCAGTCCATGTAATTCACCGATAATGGGCTTAAAGAAGACTTGTGGGAAAGTACGAATTGTGCAGGACTTGCTAAAAGTGAATGACATGGTGGTCAAGAATTGTCCTGTAGTGCCGAACCCAGCAGTGATACTGTTTCAGAATCCATGCGATGCTGAGTGGTTCACAGTGGTTGATTTGTCACAAGCTTTCTTTTCTGTGCCTCTTCATGAGGATAGTCAGTTTCTTTCTAGTTTCAAATTCCTAGACAGAGTCTACAGCTGGTGCAGACTTCCACAAGGGTATACGGAGTCACCGTCTCTGTTCAATCAGATCCTGAAAAAGAAGTTGGAGTCATTGGAACTACCGTAGTGCAGTACATTGATGACTTACTGATTGCGTCCAAGACAGGGGACGAGTGTAAGTATGACTCGATTGCCCTGTTGAATCACTTGGGATAATTTGGACATAAGGTGTCACCATTGAAATTGCAATACTGTTAGAAGTCAGTGAAATACTTGTGACACCAGATAAAGAAAGGGTCAAGGAGAATCTCCAGAGAGAGGATTCCAATGATACTGCTGAGAAGTCCTCCGACTTCACAGAGAGATGCCAGAATGTTTTTGGGAATGGTAGGCTATTGTCGACAGTGGATTCCAAATTTTGCTGAGATTGCCAAACCATTGCAGCAGCTGACACACAAAGATGTTACAGATTCCATAACTTTAGATGAGGATCAGATGAAGGCGTTCACTGATTTGAGAGAGAGTTTGTGCAGAGCTCCAGCGTAGGTAATGCCTGATTACACAAAGCCATTCACATTGTTTTGTCATGAACATGATGCTTGTTCTTTGTCTGTTTTGACACAGATCCATGGAGGTGCTTATCGCCCAGTAGCCTATTTTTCAGCTACCTTGGACCCAGTCGCAGCAGCTTTACTAGGTTGTCTGCGTGCTGTTGCCGCAGTTGGTCACAGCATTTTACAATGTGAGGAAGTAGTGATGGGATACCCTTTGACAGTAACGGTTCCTCACTCAGTTGAGATTTTACTGACAAAGACGAAAACACAGTATTTGACTAGTGCAAGATTGACAAGGTATGAGACGAGCATACTAGGTGCTCCAAATGTAACATTGAAAGATGTACAGTGTTGAACTCGGCAACATTACTTCCAAGTAATACTGTTGAAATTGAAAAGGGAGAAGACATCGAGCATGATTGTCTTGAGGTAACTGAACTGTGTACAAAACCAAGGCCTGATATCAGAGATACTCGATTGGAAGAAAATGACTTTGTTGATGGCTCATGTCTCAGAGATGGTACAGGGACATTGAGAGCAGGATATGAGGTATGCACAATCACAGATACATTAGAAGCTTCCTGGCTTCGAAGTGTATTTTCTGCAGAGGTAGCAGAATTGGTAGCTCTTACTAGAGCATGCCATGTGTCTGCGAGACTGAGAGTCACAATCTATACTGACAGCCAATAGGGATTTGGAATTGTTCATGATTTTGGTCAATTCAATTGTGGTCACAAAGAGGTTTTCTGACCTCTACTGGTACACCAGTAAGAAATGGCGACAAGAGGAAAGAGTTGTTGTATGCGATACAGTTACCTGAAGAAATTGCTGTGGTGAAATGCAGTGCACATCAAAAGGCACAGGATTACATCTCACTGTGAAATGGATATGCAGATCAAGTCGCAAGGTTTTGCGCATTGAACTGTATATTTTTCAAAGACAAATGGGAATTGATGTCAGAAGAAGACAACACATGTACAAGTTACATTGCAAAGTAATGTTGACAAGGAAGAGAAACGTCTTTGGGCCAAATTGAAATGTATCCAACGACCTGATCAGATTTGGGTTTCTGAGAGGGTCAGTTGGTCCTTCCAAATAGTTTGTTGTCGCAAATAGCCAGATATTATCATGGACAGGCACACATTGGGAGAGATGCCATCGTTAGATTGTTCAAAATTGACTGGTTTAAACCTACGTTTAGGCAGGCAGCAGAGGCAGTATGTCATCGCTGTATAATTTGTCAGCAACTAAACGTGGGAAAAGGAACAGTGGTAAACTTGAGCCACATTGGAAGAGCAGGAGGTTCATTCAGCAGAATGCAATTGGATTTCATTGAGATGCCTGCGTGTGGTGGGTTGAAGTACGTGCTAGTGATAGTGTGTGTTTTTAGTCACTGGATTGAAGCATATCGCACAAGAAGGAATGACAGTCTCAGTAGCAAAGTTGTTGCTTATCGAGTTGATACCACATTTTGGGTTTCCGATCTCTTTAGAATCAGATAGGGGAACTCACTTCAATAACGCAGTGATTAAACTCCTATGTACAGCACTAAACATGGAGCAAAAGTTGCATTGTAGTTACCGCCCTGAAGCATCAGGACTGGTGAAACAGATGAATGGTACCTTGAAATCAAGAATTGCAAAGATGTGTGCAGCTACAAATCTGAAATGGCTAGGTGCATTGCCTTTGGTGTTGATGTCAATGAGAAACACACCTGACAGGAAGACAGGGCTGTCGCCCCATGAGATTCTCATGGGCAGAGCAATGAGATTACCAACAGTTCCAGCCAATGCTCTTGTAAACATTACAGATGATATGGTGTTGGACTACTGCAAGGGTCTGGCTGATGTGGTTCACTCTTTTTCTCAGCAGGTGCAGGCCACCACCCTGCCACCCATCCACGATCCAGGGCACAGCCTGAGAGCCGGTGACTGGGTCGTTGTCAGAAATCATGTTCGCAAGACCTGTTTGGAACCGCGTTGGAGGGGTCCTTATCAGGTGGTGTTAACAACTACGACAGCTGTGAAGTGTGCAGGACTTCCAAATTGGATACACGCGAGCCATACAAAGAGAGTAGTGTCCAGCAGATCATGAAGAAGCGTTGTTGAAAGCACCAACAACAGCGAAACAGGTCGCCGCACCTGAGCCAGAAAAGGAGCCAATAGAGCCTGAAGTTGAACCAGAGCTTGTGGAAGATGTTTCTATTACCCCTGTAAGAGACGAAAGTGAAGAATTACAGGAAGGTGCAGAAGAACCAATTTCGACAGATACAGCAGGAGAGCCTAGCTCAGCAGAGGTTCTCCCAGAAGCAGACGGTGCTGAAAAGCAGACAGAGCAAGTGCCAGACCAAGATGGGGAAAGGGTTGAGACAGATAAAAGTCAAAGTTATCAAACTCCTCCTGAGCCCGTTGCAGGTCCATCAAGAGAAAACACCATAGAGAAAGAGAAGGAGAAGAGTCAAATTTGGAGAAGAATATTAACAGAAGGAACAAGAATAGGAGATAATTGTCCTGAATCACAGATAGGGAAGAAAAAGGAACTAGTCATAAATGAAACAATAGAGGAAGAAGTGGATACTGCGAGAAAAGAAGAACTGAGTGAAGGTGAACTAAGCGATCGAAAGTTGAAAAGAAAGAGAATAGCAAGTCGACGCTGCGCAGATCCTGAATGGGCATATGCAACTACTAATGAATGGCAACACAAGTTTATGGGCCAGATTACAACTTTGGAGGAGGTGTTAATCCGTCCCAAAAGTGACGGTAAAGTGACGGATATACCACCAGCCGTATTACAAGTCCATTATATCCTATGGAACTCGTAATACAGCTGGTGGTATATCCTTCACATTTGGGACGGATTAACACCTCCTCCAAAGTTGTAATCAGGCCCTATGTCTTTTTGTTTTGATAAAGAAGTTCCGAGTCAGTACGTTGATGTAACCTGAAGGGAAACAAGAAGCTGAATTGTTGAGCTATTCTGAAAAACCTAAGAAAGAGACTGTTGAAAATAAAACCGAAAGAGAGATTGATAACCTGAGTTGACATTAAAAAACGGATGTGACAAGCTGCTAATCAGTTTTTACAGAGGAAAAGGGTTCCTGGATGTGAAACTGAACTGTGAGAGAAGAATTGTTCTTAATTTTTGATTTTACTGCACTTTATAGAAGAGCTACTTCTGCTTTCTGATTCTTTACAGATAATGGCTCAGCTAAATAATCAAGATAGAATTGCTAGGCGCCGTAGATACATGAGTGTTGGATTGGCAGTTATGTGTGGAATACTGTTTATAGTAATGATTGTGGAATGTCTGTTCATGATATGAAAAGAGCGACTATTACTCCTGATCCTGAAACTACTACTCTAACAGCTTTAGAGAGGTTTAAGATAGATGAGAAATACTTGCATGATTATACTAATGCACAAGGAGAGGTTTCTTCCAAGGTTTTCTATCCCTTGTTGAGTGACTATGTTGAAACGATGGATGCGAGGAATTGTCTTGTGTGTACCCAAATTCCTTCGTCAGTATAGGAAGGAGTTACGTACCATAGTTTACCACTAACTTATGGAATAAGCTGTAGTCTGCTACTAACAAGATTCTATAATCAGGAGTATATACAGTATTTTAACTCAAATTATGATTTAGGCCCTCATTAAGACATTGGCGGTAAATGCCGCCTACCACCACGGCGATGGCTGCCAACATACCGTTGCTGTGGCTACTAGCCGCCCACCCGCATTATGTCCCTCGACGGAATTCGAGGGTCAGCATGAGTGCGTGAATGCCTGAACGTGAGTATACGTGCATGTTGTGTGTTGTGAATGCATATGTGCGGCAGAGTATGTTGGTGTGTGTTGCGATGTGTGGGTATGTATTTGTGCATGAGTGTGTGTATGTGTGTGGGTGTGAAAATGTGCGGGGTAGAAGAGGGAGGGGGATGATGGGGGAGGACTCTGGGGAGGGGGAGAGGGCGGGAGGGACCCCTATCAGTGCCTTGGAGGGAAATCCCTGGCACTGATAGTGCCTACTGCAATGGTTTTCGTGGCGGTACACTTGCCACGAAAATCATGGTGGTAGGTGGGGTCATAATCCAGAGGGTGGGATTGTGATGGCCGCCTGGCTGGAGACTGAAGTCTCCAGCCCAGCGGTCATTACCACCCTGGCGGACAGAGTGGTACATTGCCGGTTTGGCCTGAGCCAAACCGCCCATGTCATAATTTGGGAAAAGCTACCGCCAGCCTGTTGGCAGTACCTTTCCCAAAATTACTGCCGACCGCCAGGGTCCTAATGAGGGCCTAAGTGTTTTCGTTTGTTCCTATTATTAGATATCTGAGTAGAGTAGCTAAAGAGCATGATATAGTCTTAGTTAGAGGATTCTTTGAGCCTACATTAACATTTGGGGCAGCTTATGCGCATCGAAATAACACTTTATTTGTGGGAACGAGTGAATGTAGGCATGTGTTCTTGTTTCAGAGTAAATTGACTTTTATGCTGAATGGTCAGGACCTTGCTATTCCTGGGATCTATTATATTTGTGGACTTAATGCTTATTACCATCTTTCAAGAGGATGGTATGGGACATGTTATTTGGGGATAGTTTTCCCTAAAATTTAACAAATAGATGACTTAAAGAAGTTTCCTAAATTGACTGAATTACATCATAAGCGATAGAGAAGGAAAACCTCTTCTGCAATTGTCGGAGATATCTTTGGTGCAGTGATTCCTTCAGTAGGAGTCATTCTGAATTCGATCAAGATACAAAAGTTGTCTACTATAGTGGATAACATGTTGACAAATTTATGACGCTTCAAAATAGGCCTGCTTTAGACATTCTTTTAGCGAAGGATGGCTGAGCATGTAAAATTATTAATTCTAGGCATTGCTGTTCTTACATACCTAACAATAGTAAGGAGATAAGAGACTTAGGGGGTTATTACAACTTTGGAGGAGGTGTTAATCCGTCCCAAAAGTGACGGTAAAGTGACGGATATACCACCAGCTGTATTACGAGTCCATTATATCCTATGGAACTCGTAATACGGCTGGTGGTATATCCGTCACATTTGGGACGGATTAACACCTCCTCCAAAGTTGTAATAACCACCTTACTTACTAACCTGACTAACTCAAGTAAGGATTTGAAAGAATTAAAGGAACCAGGTGTTTGGGAAAAGGTTGGAAGGGATTTGCTTCAGTGGGAAATTGGCTTATTCAAATTTGGAATGGGGTATTATTAAAAATCATACAGGGAATATTAATTGTGATTGCTTGCATATTAGGATTATGGGGTTCATGTAAATTGTGTCAAAAGATAAAATTGAAAAGATCTAAAAATAATCAGAGGAGGGAAGAACGAAACAGGGAAAGAATTTATAGGGAAGATTTGAGAAGGAGACAAAATACAGCAGGAACTGAATTGTGAAATGTTGGTAAAGAATGATGTGATGACATATTTAGTCATCAGAGGAGAGACTGTTGACGCAGATATGCTAGTTAGAAATTATTAATAAAAGAATTATATGTTATGGATTATAAACGTTTATACAGAAATTAAACGTAGAGAAAAATGAATGTGCATGTTTGAAAATGTGCCCACGGGGTATGGCAGCCACTTATATGAACTTTTACTAAAAGGACTAAAAATGTGTGAAATGATGAAAATGTATCAGAATAATGTAGTAGTATGTCATATTAAGATGTATAACATATGTTTTCTATTGTAGAGTTAACTTAGCCAAAGTTGTGGCCTAGTCTTTCCAGGCCTCATACAGAAGCTGAATTTCTAACGCACTCCAGAGAAGCTGGTGCGCTGAACTGTCCCTGAACTGCATACGTTAATAAAATCTGCTTAGCTAGAATTTTCTTCAATGTATCAACGAACAGGAGATGAGGGGCTAGGAAATGTTACAAGTTTGGTGTAAGACAGACTCGATGTACTTTCCCAGGACTTGAACAATAGAAGCACTGACTGGAGAAGAAGATGCAACATTTTTGATACCTGATGAGCCGGATGATGAGGACATCGTACAGTGAACCAATCAACTAACTGGGGATGAGGAATTATTAGATTTGTAAAATTAATATTATAGGTTAGAGCCATATCTGCCGATTGACTGACCAACTAGGAATTTGGGGATGGACTGAAAAACTCTAATAAAACGTCTTAACAAGGGGCTAAAACTTCAGATGCGAGGGGTGAAATGCTGATGCCAGAAGACACGATTCGAGATTATGTAATTGGGCTCATATTCTTGAGAGCCTGATGCGCTGCTGATCGATTGATGACCTGAAGACGAAGACTGACTTTTTTGCTGATCCATTTCGTGGATAGGTAGCTATGACAATGTGACTGATTAACCTTTTGTGCCTTTTCTTTCTAGGTACCAACTGTGCTGTTTTTATAGGTTATCTACTAGCTAGATGTTTTCCAAATTCATGTTCTAAATTGTTTTCACATGAAGTCCCACATGCTAAATGCTAATTTGGGTTAGGTAGGATTCTTTGGGAGTCGCTGACAGTAACAAACGATTGACAGACTGATTGCTGAACTCTGCTATTAATGCTGTTATATTCATCCTTGTTGGCTTATGCTGAAGCATTCAAGCATATGTTTTCTCAAGTTCTGATTAGATTATGTTATTGGTGGTCATTAATGAACTAATTCTGAGCTGATTGAATAAAGTTTGAATTATTCTTATGACATAGGGGGTCATTCCAACCCTGGCGGTCGGTGTTAAAGCGGCGGCCAAACCGCAAACAGGCTGGCGGGGAAAAAAATGGAATTCTGACCCAGGCGGAAACCGCCAACAGCGACCGCCACATCAACACACCGCCCTCCACGGCGGTACAAACAAACAGCGCGGCGGTCACCGCCAACAGACAGGCGGGAGACAATGTACCGCCCACTGTATCACAACCTACCAATCCGCCACCTTTTCCGGGGCGGTAGCCCAGCCGATAAAAACACGCGGGAAAACGCTCACCTCCATACAGCACACGAGGAATCAGGACAGCATGGAACCCGAACTCCACATACTCCCAGCGATAGTGTTCCTGCTCCTCTACCAGGAGCACGAACGCCGGCGCAGAAGACAACGGTGAGTACTGCACCTACGACACAGGGGAGGGGGGAGGGAAAATGATTACCGGTACACACATACGCGACACACCCACCCTCACCCTCACCCACTACAACACACACATCAATGCATAGCAACACATCAGAGTGACACCCCCCAAACCCCCCCGGAAGAATGCAAATACAAAAGGAAATGATTCTAAACATTGGAATATATTGTATTACTGCCAAAAAAATATATATACACATCAAAAACTCTTATATACATAAATGTACAAGTCTGAGCATTGTAGCAGGCATTGTTCGTGGACCACTGGGCCCAAATCACATGGGCAAAGCCCACACAGGATACCTGACTCCACCGGAGAGAACACTGCAGGGGCATCAGATAGCAAAACTACAGGCACCTCAGGGGGAAGGGAAGGGGGGCCACCTCAGCCAGATGAGTGCACGACGCCAGATCCACGAGGGGCCTCCATGGCCACTGTTCAATCCTGGGGAGTGCAAAGCCACAGTCTCACAAGTCCAGACAGTGGGTGGGCTGCCCACTGTACAATCCTGGGGAGTGCAAAGCCACAGTCTCACAAGTCCAGACAGTGGGTGGGCTGCCCACTGTTCAATCCTGGGGAGTGCAAAGCCACAGTCTCACAAGTCCAGACAGTGGGTGGGCTGCCCACTGTTACATCCTGGGGAGTGCAAAGCCACAGTCTCACAAGTGGATAACAGTCTCCACTGGTTCTGGAGGGGGCCTGGTGCCCAGAGTGCTTCGTGCAGCCCTGCCCGACACAGATGCGGGCCAGCCCTGCCGCTCATGGGCCAGCGGTACTTGAGATGAAGGGCCCAGTGCAGCGGTGCTTGAGACAGTGGTGCCCAGTGCAGCGGTGCTTGTGACGGCGGTGCCCAGTGCAGCGGTGCTTCAGACGGCGGTGCCCAGTGCAGCAGTGCTTGAGACGGCGGTGCCCAGTGCAGCGGTACTTGAGATGAAGGGCCCAGTGCAGCGGTGTTTGAGACGGCGGTGCCCAGTGCAGCGGTATTTGAGATGAAGGGCCCAGTGCAGCGGTGCTTGAGACGGCGGTGCCCAGTGCAGCGGTACTTGAGATGAAGGGCCCAGTGCAGCGGTACTTGAGATGGCAGTGCCCAGTGCAGCGGTACTTGAGATGAAGGGCCCAGTGCAGCGGTGCTTGAGACGGCGGTGCCCAGTGCAGCGGTGCTTGAGACGGCGGTGCCCAGTGCAGCGGTACTTGTGATGAAGGGCCCAGTGCAGCGGTGCTTGAGACGGCGGTGCCCAGTGCAGCGGTACTTGAGATGAAGGGCCCAGTGCAGCGGTGCTTGAGACGGCGATGCCCAGTGCAGCGGTGCTTGAGACGGCGGTGCCCAGTGCAGCAGTGCTTGAGACGGCGGTGCCCAGTGCAGCGGTACTTGAGATGAAGGGCCCAGTGCAGCGGTGTTTGAGACGGCGGTGCCCAGTGCAGCGGTACTTGAGATGAAGGGCCCAGTGCAGCGGTGCTTGAGACGGCGGTGCCCAGTGCAGCGGTACTTGAGATGAAGGGCCCAGTGCAGTGGTACTTGAGATGGCAGTGCCCAGTGCAGCGGTACTTGAGATGAAGGGCCCAGTGCAGCGGTGCTTGAGACGGCGGTGCCCAGTGCAGCGGTGTTTGAGACGGCGGTGCCCAGTGCAGCGGTACTTGTGATGAAGGGCCCAGTGCAGCGGTGCTTGAGACGGCGGTGCCCAGTGCAGCGGTACTTGAGATGAAGGGCCCAGTGCAGCGGTGCTTGAGACGGCGATGCCCAGTGCAGCGGTGCTTGAGACGGCGGTGCCCAGTGCAGCGGTACTTGAGATGAAGGGCCCAGTGCAGCGGTACTTGAGACAGCGGTGCCCAGTGCAGCAGTACTTGAGATGAAGGGCCCAGTGCAGCGGTGCTTGAGACGGCGGTGTCCAGTGCAGCGGTGCTTGAGACGGCGGTGCCCAGTGCAGCGGTACTTGAGATGAAGGGCCCAGTGCAGCGGTGCTTGAGACGGCGGTGCCCAGTGCAGCGGTACTTGAGATGAAGGGCCCAGTGCAGCGGTACTTGAGACGGCGGTGCCCAGCGCAGCGGTACTTGAGATGAAGGGCCCAGTGCAGTGGTGCTTGAGACGGTGGTGCCCAGTGCAGCGGTACTTGAGATGAAGGGCCCAGTGCAGCGGTGCTTGAGACGGCGGTGCACAGTGCAGCGGTGCTTGAGACGGCGGTGCCCAGTGCAGCAGTACTTGAGATGAAGGGCCCAGTGCAGCGGTACTTGAGACGGCGGTGCCCAGTGCAGCGGTACTTGAGATGAAGGGCCCAGTGCAGCGGTGCTTGAGACGGCGGTGCCCAGTGCAGCGGTATTAGAGACGGTGGTGCCCAGTGCAGCGGTACTTGAGATGAAGGGCCCAGTGCAGCGATACTTGAGATGAAGGGCCCAGTGCAGCGGTGCTTGAGATGGCGGTGCCCAGTGCAGCGGTACTTGAGATGAAGAGCCCAGTGCAGCGGTACTTGAGATGAAGGGCCCAGTTCAGCGGATCCGGCCATGGCGGGGAGGTCATTTGCCACCTGTCCTGTGGCTGGCGGGGCACTCCTGCCCATCTGTCCTGTGGCTGGCGGGGCCCTCCTGGACAGCGCTGCCGGGCCTGTTGGTGGCCTCCTGCCCACCTGGAATGGGGCTGGCGGGGCCCTCCTGGCCAGCTGGGCTGATGGCGGTGTTGTCGGGCATGCTGCCCTTCCCAGCCTTCCCTGATCGCCTGTGGCCCTTCCCCACCTTGGGCGGTGTGCCAGCTGTCTCCACACTTCCTGCCGGAGCCATGGTAGGGGTTTTAGTCCCTGGTGTTTTCACCCTCTCGCGCCGGCCACTGCCTATCTTGGGATGCTTCTCCGAGGGTGGGCTGCCCGTGCCTTGGCTTCGTACCGAACTGGCTTCCCTGGAGGGTGGGGCACTCCACAGTCCATGGCAGACTGTGATGACAGGGGCCGGTTTTGTCGTGGCTGAGGTGCTGACTGTAGTCCTATGACATGGACGGGGTGGGGGAGTTGGTGGAAAGAGGTTGAGTTTGGACAGGAAAAGCTTTTTAGGAGCAGTGGGACGGGTAGGTGTAGTGGGTATGGGAGTGGAGGAAGAGGTTGTGGTTGTAGGAGTTGTAAGTTTGGTGTCTTTGGGTGCAGGTGCTTGGGCTGGAGGCTGTCGTGAGGTGGATGGCTGTTGGGTGGGTGGCTGCCTGCGTTTGTGTATCTTGGAAGAGGGGGTCACAGACACACTGGGAGAGGACACAGGGGACGTGTAAATGGCAGTGGGGGTGGTGACTGCATGTGTGCGGGGGTTCTGGTGTGTGTGCTGCTGAGGGACGTAGTGGCTGAAGATGTTGTGCATGCAGGTGTGAGTGGAGACGTGACAGGGAGGGAGGAGGGAGACGAGGAGGAGGGGGACACAGTGGAGGCAGTGGGTGTTGGTATGTCTGTATGGGGATGTTGCTTGTGTGAATGCCTGTGTGATGTGTGGTGCTTATGTCTGGCTGAGCTTCACTTGGGTGTTGAGGTGTGTGCAGGCTGGTCTGATGGTGTGTCTGGGATAGGCAGAGGTACAGGTGATAGGGTATGGGTGGAGGAAGTTGGAGGGGGGAGACTAGAGACAGGGACAATGGCTGCCATCAGTGCTGAGGCCACAGTCTGGAACGATCGCTGAAGGGCAGCCTGACCAGAATGAATGCCCTCCAGGTATGCATTACTCTGGTGCACCTCCCTTTCTACACCCTGGATGGCATTCAAAATGGTAGACTGCCCAACAGTGAGCGTCCTCAGGAGGTCAATGACCTCCTCACTGAGGGCAGCAGGGATGACTGGGGCAGGGCCTGAGGTGCCTGGGGCGAAGGAGATGCCCACCTTCCTGGGTGAGCGGGCACGGGGCAAACGCTGAGGGGCTGCTGGGAGGGCGGTGCTGGTGCGGTGGGTGGCGGCTGTACCTGTTGTTGCGGGGGGCACAGATGTTGCCGCCACCACAAGGGAGCTCCCTTCAGAGGACGAGTCGGTGTCACTGATGTCTGCCTGAGTCCCCGCTGTGGAGCTCCCCTCACCCTCTGTCCCACTGGTGAATTCGGAGTCCGTTGCATGGCCCTCCATGGCCATGTGGGATGCAGCTCCCTCGTGCTCCGATGCCACTTCTCCTCCGCCTGATGATGCTAATGCACACATGAACAGGAAGACCACAAAAAAGGGGGGGGGGAATAAAGACATGTTGAGTGCATGCATTGGCGACACCGTTGGCAGACAGGACAGACACAGAAGCCCCCTGCACTACGCCGCACACTTGGGGTCGACTACTCAATCAGTGGGACATGGCCTACAAGCCTATGAACGACATCTGCACACATAGATGACACAGGGCCATGAATAGCTGTACTAGGCACCCTACAGAGGTGGTGGGCGGGGGCACAGGACCATGCCTTACCGAGGGGCCTAGCCTACAGAAATCGCCCTGGCCTAGGGATACCCACAGCCCTCCTCCCCCACCCAGACACCTCCACTGCGCGCAACGTCAGCAGAATGAGAGTGTACTCACCCCCTTGTGTCTGCTGTGATGTCCTCACGCGCCCATCCAAATCGGGGTAGGCCATCGCCAGGATCCGGGACATTAGGGGGGTCAAACTGGCACCCCTCCCACGTTGGGAGGCCATCCCCAGCTGAGCCTCCGCCGTCTTCCTGCTCCAGCGGCGGATGTCCTCCCATCTCTTCCGGCAGTGGGTGCCCCGTCTGTGGTGGACCCCCAGGGTCCGGACGTCCTTGGCGATGGCATGCCAAATATCGATCTTCTGGTGGGCGCTGACCTATGTGAAATGTACAGGGGGAGAAAAATAGTCATCACCTTCTGCATATCCAATGTGAGTGGCCCCCCATCCCTACCCTTGCCATGTTGCACATGCTCTCACCGTCGTTTGATGCATGCCTCAATCGCTCCCCTCCCCACCATCTTTCATCCACCCCACTCAACACAGGCATTGCCCATAAAGCATGCTCCCAGTGTACTTACCTGTCGGTGTGGAGGACCGTAGAGTAGCGCATACTGGGGGAGGACCCCATCCACAAGTTTCTCCAACTCCTGAGCTGTGAAGGCAGGGGCCCTTTCCCCAGTCGCATGAGCCATTGTCTCTTCCAGACCGAGGTCACAGCAGCACTTGCAGTGTAGGTCCTCTCCTGTCGAAGATCAGGTATCGAGTGATTAAGCAGATAGAAAATGGCAGTCACGCCCGCGGCGGTGCGTACCGCGGCGGTGCATACCGCGACCGCCGGCGCACATCGTCATTGGCTCCTGAGACCCATAGGGTTCAATGTTAACCAATGCTGCTTTGCGCCGTGGTCTTCAACCGCCTACCGCCACGGTGTGCCACGCCAGCGCATTTACCTCACATCCCATTGTCGCACTTCACAGGTCAGGCAGCCGCCATTTCAGGGGCCCACATGGCTTACTTTTTACTGCGTCACACATACCTAGGCCTTGCATCAACACTCATACAAACCATTCAATGGAGTGAGAATCGTGTTATGTGCAAGCTGTGGTTACGTACCTGTGGGTTGATTGACTCTGTGCTCGCTGTTGTCCTTCATAGGCACCGTCCGCTGGGACATGCGAGGAGATGGCGGAATCTTCCGGTGTACAGACTGCTGGTGGACCTGTCGACAATGGAGGAAAGACATGTCATACTGACATACAGGCTTGACCGAGCCACTATTCATGAACTGTGTGCCCAGCTGGAGCCAGACCTGATGTCACCAATCCGCCAACCCACAGGGATCCCCCCTCTAGTGCAGGTGCTGTCAGTGCTCCATTTCCTTGCAAGTGGGTCATTTCAAACAACAGTGGCCATATCATCAGGGATGTCCCAGCCTATGTTTTCCAAGGTGTTGTCCAGAGTGTTGTCTGCCCTGCTGAAACACATGCGCAGCTACATCGTTTTCCCTGAGGTGGGGGATTTGCCTACAGTGAAGGGTGATTTAAATGCCCTTGGACATATCCCCAACATCATAGGTGCCATTGATGGGACCCATATGGCTTTGGTTCCCCCCCACAGGAGTGAACAGGTGTACAGAAACAGGAAGAGTTATCATTCGATGAATGTGCAGATGGTGTGTTTGGCAGACCAGTACATCTCCCATGTTAATGCCAAGTTCCCTGGCTCAGTGCATGACGCGTACATCATGCGGAATAGCAGCATCCCTTACGTGATGGGTCAACTCCAGAGGCAACGTGTGTGGCTAATTGGTGACTCTGGTTACCCCAACCTGTCATTGCTACTGACCCCAGTGAGGAATCCCAGGACAAGGGCAGAGGAACGCTACAATGAGGCCCATGGGAGGACTAGGAGGGTGATCGAGCGGACCTTCGGCCTCCTGAAGGCCAGGTTCCGCTGCCTCCATATGACAGGTGGATCCCTATTCTACTCACCAAAGAAGGTGTGCCAGATCATCGTGGACTGCTGTATGCTTCACAACCTGGCTTTGCGACGACAGGTGCCTTTTCTGCAGGAGGATGGTCCAGATGGTGGTGTTGTAGCAGCTGTGGAGCCTGTGGAGAGTGAAGACGAGGAAGCCGAAGAAGACGACATAGACAACAGGAACACAGTAATACAGCAGTATTTCCAATGACACACAGGTAAGAATACACACCGGCATATTACATATACTTAAACACTACTACCTCTCTACTGTCTGTCCTTTTCCCCCAGTGTATGGTAACTGAGTTGTGACTTTCCCTTCCGATTTCAGAGATGTGGGCCCCACTGCGTGACATCTGCTTTGTTTCCCCATGGACTACAGCAGTGTGACATTGGTATGTTGGCATCACAATGTAAATAAGCATTTTGGCACGGTAATGTCTAATACATTTGTTCAAAATCACAGCCAGACTCCTGATTGTTTTGTGCAATAACTGTGTTTATTACAGTGCTCTATATTGGTGGATGGTTGCAAATCGGTGAGGGGTGATGGTGGAGGATTGTCCATGGCAGAGTCCAGACTATTTGTATCACAGGTGCATTGTCCAAATGCCTGTGGAAAGTGGAGCAGGGGCAGTTTAAGGATGGACAGGGTGACAATGTGGGACAGTGGGATGACAATCAGAGAGGTATCCTTTCCTGGCGGGGGTCTTGGCATCTTACTCTGTCTTCTTCCTGGATCTCAGGGCCCGCTTGCGGAGTGGTTCTCCTTCTGCAGGGGGTGGGGTGCTGGTGGCCTGTTGGTCCTGTGGCGGGGCCTCCTGTCCACTAGCGCCGGCAGAGGTGGTAGGCATTTCTTGGTCCATGCTAGTGTCAGGGGCCCTTTGTGGTGCCACAGTGTCCCGCAATGTGGTGACTACCAGATTCAGAGCCCCTACAATGGTGCCCAGGGTGGAACTGATGGTTCGTAGTTCCTCCCTGAACCCCAAATACTGTTCCTCCTGCAGGAGCTGGATCTCCTGAAACCGGGCCAGTACCGTCGCCATCGTCTCCTGGGAATGATGGTAGGCTCCCATGATGGAGGAGAGGGCCTCGTGGAGAGTGGGTTCCCTGGGCCTGCTCCCCCCCTGTCACACAGCAGCCCTCCCAGTTCCCCTGTTTCCCTGGGCCTCTGTCCCCTGGACCGTGTGCCCACTACCACTGCCCCCAGGTCCCTGTTGTTGTTGGGGTGGTGGGTTAACCTGGGTGCCCTGTAGTGGTGGACACACCGCTGATTGACGTGTCCTGGGGACAGAGGTATAGGCCCGCTGGGTGGGTGCTGTGCTGGTGTTCCCAGAGAGGGGAAGGTCTGCTGTGGCCTGTGGCTGTCTGAGGGGAACCGACTGTCCCGAGGTCCCCGATGGGCCGGGCTGGTCATCTAGATCCAGGTCGACAGAGGTGCTGTCATCACTGTGGGCCTCTTCTGGGGGTGGAGTGGACATTTGTGGACCCTCCTGCGCGGTGACGTGGCGTTCGGGTCCTGCAGGGGTATAAAAGGATGGTTATTGCATCTGTGTGTGCCAAAGCGTGGGTGCCCGTGTACCCCAGTGCTTGCATTCCTGTGTGGGGGCTTTTGTGACGGTGGTTTGGGGGGGGATGGGGATGTGCAGTGGGCATGCTTTGGTGATGGGTGTCCATGCTTTGTGGTCGCATGCAGGGCTTGGGGTTGGGATGGGTGGGTTGTGATGGTGAGACATTTGCAAGGAGTAGGTGTGATGGGGGTGAGGGTGTGGGTGGGGGTATGAGTTGGCATGCTGGTGGGGTGGGGGGGATGAAGTAGTGAAGATGAGACTTACCAGAGTCCATTCCTCCAGATACTCCTGCGAGGCCCTCAGGATGCAGGATCGCCAAGACCTGCTCCTCCCATGTTGTAAATTCTGGGGGAGGAGGTGGTGGACCGCCGCCAGTCCGCTGAACCGCGATGTTGTGCCTGGATACCATTGAACGCACCTTTCCCCATAGGTCGTTCCACCGCTTCCTGATGTCGTCCCTATTTCTTGGGTGCTGTCCCACCGCGTTGACCCTGTCGACTATTCTGCTCCATAGCTCCATCTTCCTGGCAATGGAGGTGTGCTGCACCTGTGTTCCGAAGAGCTGTGGCTCTACCCGTACGATTTACTCCACCATGACCCTGAGTTCATCCTCAGAAAACCTGGGGTGTCTTTGCGGTGCCATGGGGTGGTGTGGGTGATGTGTGGGGTGGATTGTGTGGTGCTAAGTGTGGTGATGTGTATTGGTGTGTTGTGTGAAGTGCGTGGTAATATTGCTGGGTGTATGTAATATGCACGTCTGGGTGCTCGGATATCTATTTCTCTGTGCGTGGTACCGATTTTATAGGAGTGGAGGTTTGTGGGTGATGTGGGTGTGTGTTTTATATTTAACTGGGTGTGTGGGATCGGTGTGTGTATGTGTGTTAAGGGTGTTTTTTTTTTTAATTGTCCAATGTGGCTGTGTTTTGTAAGAGTGTGTGTATTTTGAGCGTGGCGGTGTGTACCGCCAATGGAATACCGCGGTTGAAAGACCGCCGCGTGGATTCGTGTGTCGTGATAGTGTGGGCGTATTTCTGTTGGCGTGACGGTGGAGGTTTGGTCATAGCCAGTTTCTCGCTGGCCTTTGGTGTGGCGGACTTTTGTGG
This sequence comes from Pleurodeles waltl, assembly GCF_031143425.1. NCBI lineage: Eukaryota > Metazoa > Chordata > Amphibia > Caudata > Salamandridae > Pleurodeles > Pleurodeles waltl. Next base: position 385,683,496 of record NC_090444.1, on the reverse strand, counting down.
ATGTCTGTATTTTGGCGGTTTGCCTGTTGTGGGTCAGAATGACCGTGGCGGTTTACCGCGGCTGCGGCGGGATGTTGGCGGTCTTCTGACAGCGGGAAGCAGCTTTTACCGCCAAGGTTGGAATGACCACCTTAGTATTGTAACTAATAGGGAAATAACATTGATAAAACGTATCACTGAATTGTGGTTATTCATGAAATGTTGATATATTGTCTCATGCTTAATGATTCTCTTAGTGGTTGTTGAATAATTACACTGATAATTGTTGTTCATCGCTTACTACATAGCTAGGATACTCCCTGTGACCCAAAAGGTTCATCGGCCTACACGCGTCCCCATGTCAATTTACTTACTAAGGACCAGGCGCACTAGCACAAACAAGAGAGGATTTATTGAATATGAGTGGTCAAAGTGTGGCACCAACAAATAAAGGGACCAAGAGAGTAAGTAACAAACACTGTAGCTGTCTCCGTGATATATAGAATTATAGATGGCCAAACAGTTAATAATGGATGGTTTTCACCGAGGGGCTCAGTGTCGAAATCAGATAGACAATTATTTCACACAGAACCACAAATGAAAAACCGCCCTGTTGTTCATTGTTTAATCATCTATAATTTTATGCTATTTTATGCTCCCCGAAATTACCTGCTGCTGCTTCCAAGAAATACGCTAGGGCCAGGGAGTTATGGGAGAGCCATAGAAAACATGGCCTGCCCGCAAAACAAAGAAAATACTGGTTTCCATCCACCCACACGCAAAAATATTCGCATGCACCTTCCATCTCCCACCTGATAAATAAATACCTGGTCTTCTGCCATCCATACCCACCGGCCTCTGAAAATAACACTCCTCGCTCAAGTACAAGTATATAAAGAAATAATACCTTTCCCCTTGCCAAATCTAGGCTTACCCTCCTTTTTCCTCCAGGCTGACGACAGCTCTGTAAGACACGCTTGCTAGTGTGTCATGTTTTCTCAAGTTAGCATTGGTCTGTGGGGACCGACAATGACAGGTGAGACAGCGGTGGGAAAAGCACAGCACCTTCTTCCTTCTCCTGCCTCTTTCAGGTATGTGGAAACCCAGGAGAGGTGGAAAAAGATAAGTGAAATTATCAACTGCCATTCCACTTCCTAATCAGACCTCTCAGGACCTGAGCAAAGCGATGGTACAAAGAGGAGGTGCATGCTTCCCACTTCCCGGTGTCATGACACAACACTGCCCAACCACTTCAGTTACACACTGTTGTTATGGCACAGCAGTGAATAACCGTATATCAACCAGGTTGTTGGTTATGACAGAGACGTCCAATAGAACCGTACATAACAAAACAAATACCATGTGAATCATAAGGTAAAGCGGTATTGTGCAGAGCATGTTCACCCTTAGATATCCTCCCTCTGAATGACACATGCCTACTTCTACATAAAAGTAGATGCTTAGTCCACTGATACAGCAGACTCAGCTAAATAAATGGGGCTGAGGACAGATGAACGAATCAATTAACTAAACTCATAACGGGTTGAAACAGCCATATAATCGCACACTAGTCTTGTATAATCTGTTTTTTTGCAGCCACTCTAAGACATCTTTAAGTGGATAGAGTTTATTTGCTTAAAACAGTAAATATTAAAATAGAGGTCATGAAATGGGAAGATGATACCGCCCTATTAGCCCGATTGAGTCTTCAAAAAATAACAAGAAACTGTTAATGACTTTGTACAACTAAACAGCATGAGGATTAATTTTAAAATAATGTTTGTTTTGGAAAAGGACATCCCAACTTAATTACAAGGTCATTTTAAGCATCTGGAAATAGCAATACAGTAAAAGTAGCCCAGCTTGTTATTAAGCATTAAAATGAGATGGAAAGATCACATAAGTGGTGAGACCAAAATGACTATCTCAATCAAGTGTAAAAGCTTTATGAAGTTCAGTAACATGTATGGGGATAACTAAATTGTAAAATCACTAAAAGATTATGGTATTTTAAGGGTGTGTGAAATGTGCGTAAGTTTTCCTTTGTGAGATTGCAGGCAATGTCAGGGAAACTATGCAAACATTAAACCCGTCAATTACCTCTATTGTTTAGCACGATAGGTGTCCTCCTTACATTTAAGATAGAAAGAACAGCAGCTGCTTGTGTTCTGTTTGTTCACATGGTTCCCATTCTCCAGGATTGGATTTTACCCCTAACCACAGAAAATTTTGTCTAGTGGCAAAATGGTGTAAATTCAGGCATTTTGCATAAAAAAGAGTAACATGAAATGTTGCGAATTATGCAAGATTACGGCGATTTAACCAAAATTTCACACAGGCTTTAATGCTTTAACAGACACAAATTAAAGAGTGAATATTAGATTTGGCCAAGGAACCCTGGTCTTTGTGATAAGAAGGTGATTAGGATTATGTTTTATTGCTTGAAGGGCTGCAAGTAGAATCTTGATACTCACACTGGATGAGAAAATTATTCTAGATGGGTCTTGAAGATATAATAGTAGCTGTTTGCCCAGGTAACATTGGCCATTATTAACTAACTGTTGTGGAGGCACTGGCACGATGAAAAGCATTTTGATCTTGTGCTTGTGAGTCTTTAAAGTGCTAAGTGATTTGATGGTCTGTTTTACATGGCATTGCTGCACAAACGCCCATATGAAACATGAGTAAATAAGGGCCAAAATGTGTATTTGCAATGCAGGTTGCTGTCTAATACAAGTATGCCTGCATCATCCTTTCCACAACAATGGAAAGACATAGTTAAGACATGTTTTAGGTATCTGTGCTGGTAGAGAATTTAGAAACAAAAGGGCAAAAGTACTACTTTTTCAAAAACATGATAAAGTTTGAGAGAAAATTAGAACCACATGTCTCTGTTTTATGAGAACCAACATTTACAAGGAGTCTTTACATGACAGCGGTAAATAAAGTTCTATTATAATGAACAGATTTTGCAAATTACTCATTAAAATTGTATTATTTTCACTTGCTGGATTGGTGATACCCAAGAGATTAGTCAAATTCTTTGTCGTCACAGTGAAATGAGGATCAACACCAACCATTCCAAATTATAACCCCTTTTATTTACTTAGCTCTACTCTTGATCTAGCAGCTTCTCCTGGCATGCGCGACTCCCCATGTCCCGTTCCCCTACTCAACTCCCCCTAGTGCCTCCGTTGTCAGGAGGGTCCTAGCAGTCTGCTGATAGAGTATCAGCTACAACACAACATCTCGCCCCACTTAGGCCTCACAGAGGTGACAGTCTTTATAGTTCTTCAGTGAGACAAGCAGGTCTGCAACAGATTCTGTGCGAGCGATGTAAGGTATTCGGTTCTGTTTGTTCCAGTGAGACAGGAGAGTCACGTGTTCCTTGACTACTGGCTGGTCCCTGATTATCTGATTATCTTCAAAGACCTCATCTTCTGACATGCCCATCACATCAGTGATTACCTGCTCACACTCCTTCAAATATTTTGTGTCACTCCCTTGTCACCAGAGGCCGTGGTTACCAAGCTGCCCTTAAAGTTAGTCACTTGCAGGAGGTGTTTATAGTACTAGCTGTCTGACTTCTTCTTTTGTTCTTGTCTAACTAATACCCATTCTCCTTTCTGGATAGTACTCCTTTCTGGATAGTGGACGTCTGTGCTTTCCAGTGAGTGTCTGCGTATTTTTCTTCATTTTGGCTTTCTGGTCCCTGTCTGTGTGAGCCAGTTCCTCATGCCCTGATACCCGTTGTGGACAAATGACTGGATTTTTTACAGTGGGAATTCTTGTGCGTACAGTTCGACCCAACATGAGAGTGGCTAGTCATTTTCCAGTAGTGTTATGAAGTGTGGTACGATAAGCCTGCAGCACTCCAGTCAGAGCCATCTGAACATCTCGCCTTGTTAGTTTTGCTTGGTGTATGGTCTTCTTTAGTGGGGCCATGCATTTCTCTCCCACCCTATTGGCTTGAGGCCACAAGGGAGTGATTGTCCGGTGTTTGAAATTAAGGTGTTTGGCAAATTCTGCAAGTTCATATCCATTAAATGGAAGACTATTATCTGTTGTGACTACTTTAGGCATTTCCTACACTGCAGATGTCTCATCCATGAATGGGATGACAATGACTGCTTGAGTAGATTACGCTTGTTGAGCAAATAGGAATCTTCAGCATTCATCCATTACGATGATAATGTATTTGCTGGACAACAGAGAACCAAAGAAATCAACTGCTACATGATGTCATACACCTTCTGGGAGTTCCCACATTTGCAGTGGCGCAGACGGTTCTTCTTGACCAACTAACTAATATTGAAGGCCGTCATGAAGTGTGGTTTCAACCATCTGATCAAAAGAAGGGAAACAGACTGGTTCCTGTAATGTTCTTTTCATGGCCAACATGCCTATGCGCCCTCTGTGTGCCAAGTTGTCCACCCCTTGATGTAATTTCTTGGGTATGACAATCCTTCTGTCACTGACCAACAGTCCATTGTCAGCAAGTGTCAGTTCATCGAATGAAGCTAGTTCTCGGATGTCGACTTTTTGTGCACCCTGATGTTGGTCCAGTTGCCTCCACAAATTTGTTTGGAGACAATGTGATACATTTTAGAGAGTGGCAGCCTCTGCAGTGGCTTCAATGATGGCCTTCAGTGCAACAGCAGGTGGTCTCACCTGATCAATGACAAAATGGATGTATTTTTCAGCTAGTAAATTTCTTGTTCTGGAGGATGTCTTTTGATGCACTGACATGTAGTCCGCTGGGTTTGCTGCTTTTCCTGGTTTGTGAACAATTGTGTATGTGTATCCCTCAAGATGGATTCCCCATCGCTCCATTCTGGGTGGCATTTTTGCTCAGGGGTTTCCAAATATGGTTAAGAGAACTTGATGATGTGTAATAAGTGTGAAGTGTTTTCTTTATATGAAGATGTGTAAATGCTCGCAGCCCCAAAAGACAGCCAGTCTTTCCTTCTCTGGCTGAAAGTATGCTTTTTCAGTGTCAGTTAGACTGCAACTTGCATATGATTACTATGTGCCGTTGGTCACTGTCCTCATCATACTGAGCTAAGATGGCTCCCAGGCCACAGGACTGGCATCCACTGCAAGTTTTGTCTTTTTGCGAGGATCAAAATAAGCTAGATTGATAGTGGACCCTACAGAGTCTTTGATCTTGTTGAATGCTTGATCACACCTCACAGAGAATTGAAAAGCTTGACACTGCTTGGTAAGTCCACACAAAGGATGACTAATAGTAGCAAAGCCTTTAATGTACCGGACACAATAGCTGGCCAGTCCCAGAAAGGATCAGACGTCACTGACGTCTCGTGGACAAGGGGTGTCATTTAGCGTGGTGACCTTTTCGAGATCAGGCTTTATCCGTTCACTGGAAAAGATATGTCCATAGAATTTTAGTGTGGACCTGTGGAATTTGCATTTACCTCTGTTAAGGGTCAGGTTGGCTTCCAGGAGCGCATGACACACTCTGTCCGGTGCTTTGTCATGTTCCTTGATGGTGGCACCAAACTCATGGATATCATCACTGTAGTTGAGTGTATAAAGTATGTGGTGGTGACTTTGCACTGCTTTTTGAAAGATTTCAGCTGGGTAGAAAAAGACCAAAGCTAAGGCGTTTGTCTCTGAAGAGACTATGATGAGTTGAAAATGTGGTGATGTAGCCAAAATTCTTGTGAAGTTTGATCTGATGATTGCCCTTGTTGAGGTCCACTTTGGAGAAAATGTTTGCTCCATTTAGTAAGGTGATCATATTGCTGATATGTGGTCCCTGGTGTCTTTTACGTCCTATCACAGTGTTTGGTGCTCTCATATCAACACATAAGTGCACCTTGCCTTCTGATCCACGTTTGGGAACCACATCCGTAGGGGACACCTAGGGAATTGGTCCTGATGATTTCTCGATGATGTCAGCTCTGAGGAGGGCCTGTACTTCATCCGCACTGCTTTTTGTAGGTGAAACAGCACTTTCCAGTGATGCTGAGCCACAGGTGTCACTCACTTACTGATTTGTAGACAAACCTGAAAATGAGCCATTTTTCCTAGTCCAATGAATAGCTTTGGGAACTTATTTATGATGTCTGGCTCATTCTTTACTCTGTATCATATTTCTACAAGCTTCAAGCTTCTGCTGTGGGGAGGCTGAGAAGGCAATCTGCTGTCTCAGGCCCATCAATCACATGAATTTGAGCTGGTAACGTCCTGTCTTTGTAAGTGAGAAATGTTCAGAATTGTTCCCGGCACAGCAGTGGTTCTTTGAACATCCATGCGTATATTCGAACTGCAGCTTTATGTAACCTGGGTTTTGGATTCATTTTGTTGTATTCTGTAATGCAGATGTAGTTAAGGGATGCTCCACTGTCTAATACAAATGTTGCTGTTTAATTCAATTGTTGTTCAATAACTTGTTCAATTCTATCCTTGTGTCATCACCTCTTCTTCTTTTGTCTGCACATGCAAGATTGCAACACCTTCTGATTGCAATGCTGTTTTCCAATACTTGCCCTACTTTGTCTTAACTTCTCTTCACCCTGCCTCCCCCTGAGCTCTCTTCACACATGGCTCCTAAGACTACACACACACCTTTTTATATACATATTACACCTTTTTATATATATATATATATATATATATATATATATATATATACACTATAACCAGCACATGTGTCTCCCATGTCTGCCCTGCCTGCTTCTAAATCTAGCCTTATGCATCCTCCATCTTTACTAGCATACCCGGTTGGGCCACTGTTCATTGCACCTTGAGTGAACTGAAACTTCACTCTTTGCATGCACAATAATTCCCTGTCACGGGGACACAGCAGAATCGCAGGAGTTGATATCACCCGAAAGTCCCATGTCTATGTGACAATCCCAAACTAACCCACATGAACGGGGAGGTTTTTTCCCATCCATGCAGGGCCCATCTCATACCTTAGGAGCAGCAAGAAATACTGCAGAAAAATAACAATTATTCTGGAGCTAGTTAATCATCCACAAAATGGAAAACATTTGTCAATATTAGGACCTTTACCTACCTATTCAAAACCTAACTGTATGTTTCAGAGGTATATTCACTCTATTGAAATTCTGTGAAAAGCAAAAAGCACATTTTTAGCTCATCATGTCATAAAAATATTTGACATCAAAGGGCCTGATTTACAAAGGGACACTTACCTATAGAATTTATGCACCCATAGGTTTTCACCTACTGCTAAGTTGAGCTATTTGCCCAGATGATGTTTATCAATTTCAGTTGGAAACCTACAATGTATAACTGGACTTATACGTTTTCATCCTCTTGGAAGAGGGGGTACAGTCTCCTACAACATAAATTACAACCATAAAGTTATCTACAAGTAATGTTGAATTTATTGTACTTCTACCATATGCCTGCCAGGGGACTTCTCTGCCCAGGCAGTAGTCTCCACTGTCAGGGGAGAGAATTCCACCTCTAGTGTAGGAAATCCTAACAGAAGCATAATAAGGAAACACATATACATAACTAATATTTCACATCTATGATACACATTTACCAGGCAATCACATAAATACAAGTGGTATCCTAGGCATTGCCCTTTTTCTCTTAGATGAAGGACCCACTCGCTGTACATTCCAAGAAGAAGTCAGTCCCACTCAAGAGAATGAGGAACTTCACTGAGTAGGAGAGAGCCCTTGTAATTGCTTTGGTCATTACAAGAAACTAGATAGTCTGCCTCCATACACCATCAGTGGAGCAGAAAATGCGACCAAGTGGCAGGAATTGGCAGACTATGTCAATGCTTCGGTGATGGAGACACACACTGTGAAGGCCTCTAGAAAAAGGGTCAGAATGAGAGGAGGTGGAGTAAGGAGAAGTTCTCCAGGATAGAGGCGCCAAATGCTCTTCCTAGGGAGTAGACATAGATCTTGCATTGTGTCAACACCGCCATTCACCCTGACCTGCTATATGGCCTGCCTGTTCCAGGGCACCCCAGTGCCAGATTAGGACTCAATACCCCTCTCTAGCAACTAATTCTTATATCAACACTCATGCCATCCTATCATCCTTTACACTTTAAATAGGCAGACATCACACAACAATTTCTCACACTCACTTTCCAGAAAATAATCTGTTGAAATTGTTCTCAAGCACTCTATCCGGTGCAATAACCTGTGTATTCGGCTAGTAATCGATCTAAATACCTCTCACAAGCATTATGATTAGTTTGCCTGTCAGATTTGAGTGGCTTAAAATAGGTAAATCAAGGAAAAAGTGTCTATCATGCATTAATTTTCTAAATATATGTAAAATATCCGAAACTAATGAAAAATGAATAGGTGTGGGTGGAAATCTATTTTTAATATACAATGTATAAGTAATAAAGGCAGATTTCCACTAAATTAATTGAAGGGATGTACACAATTTTTGACAGGAGCTTTAAACAGACTGTTAGCAAGCCTTAGGTACAACAATTCACATTTTTCAATATTTTGGAAACAACGAGTCTAGAGTGAAATGGCTAACTAGAAGGTAAAATGGTCCTCACAGGGGGAAGCTAAAAAGAAAGTCCTAAACAGCACCATAATTGCAGGAAGGAAAGTCTGTTATTTGAATGTGAGGAAGGGTGAAGGTTGAATTTATTGACGATTACATTTTAAGTACTGCTCAGCACAGCAACTCTCTAGGGGAAGTGGTTCTCCATCTATGGTGTGGTACGCAACACCTACTGAGGAGGTCTGCAACTTCTTAGAAGGTTAAATATTATTAGCAGATTATTAAAGTGTATATAAATGAATAAGGAAAAGGTAAAATTGTAAATTTTAAAACGTTCTCTATTAGAAGTTTGAAACTGTAGGCTAAAAATTAGGTTGGTAACCTCAAATTGATCTGTGGAAGGATTACACATGTTCCAATCAGAATATAGAGTAACGTACCCATTAAAATTAAACTTGTTTCTGTATTTCTGTGTATTGTTTTGAGCCTCAGATCATCAAAATACCTTAGGCTGGGGCACCAGATTCCAATACTGATGCAGTGGGGGCCCTGGAATTCTAAAAATGACTCAGTGGGGTTCCCCAGATTCCAGTAATGATTACGTTGGGTCCCCAGAAATCCATGGTCTAAAAACCTCTGCTCTAGAAAGTATGTAGATTGCTGTGTTTTATGGGGTGGGCAACAGTGGTTGGACTGTCAAGGGGACAATGGTATTGCTATAAATATAGAAGACATATAGCATGACCTTCTATGCTAGCATTGGACATATGGGATGTATGAGAATACAACCTTTTATCCTAAAACCTCACATTACAAGTAGTCAAACAAAATCAAACGAAAAATAAGAGTAGGGGAAGAGGGTTAAAAATGGGTGATCTTGATCTCAGTTATGGTGGGGAAGAATTGTGAGTATGCCAATGAAACTGCAACCTTACAATTTAAACGTAGCACAGCACGTAAAACCTTTAATGTATACATGGTTTATACCTCAATATTGATAAAGTGCTTATAGGCTTTCTAAGTTGACAAAATGCTTTTCATTATGACTTGCCAGTTGTTGGTCCATCCCAACCACCCCTTTTTGCTTGCAATTCACAGTGAGCAATGAGAGTGGATTTACTATTCATAGCAGATAAAATAAATCAAACATGCATTTGGGTGAAGATTCTTTATTTTTTTATTGCAAAGAAGCACAGCAACCAAAGAAGCAGTTCGGGATGGTGCATGGAGGAGAAAGCAGCTCAGTCATATTTATTAAATAAAAACGCCTTACTGCTACTCTTAACCCTTTCAACGGTGAATGTACAAGCTACCTAGCACCACCCACAGGGCCTCATTTACAAGAAAATGATGCATCCTTATCGATGCGTCAGATTTCTTGCACCTGACTCAAATCCTCTGACCACACCATGGATGCGCTATATTTACAATACAGAGCTCCATGGCACAAGTTTTCATAGGTGAGTCAGACATTCTGACGTATCTGTTGCCACTAAAGTGATGCATTGCTGGAGTTCCCTCGTTAAACTGATGCAACTCCAACAATGCAAGGAGAGTCCCATTGTAAAAAGCCCTGTGTCAATTTTATGCATGGTCTGAGCAGGTGGTAAAATTCAGATGCAGTGAAGTTGTAGAGTGATGTAGTGAAACATGATAAATTTCACTGTCAGTTCTAAGTGGTTTTTCCATGGAAATGCCTATTCTGCATACATTGTACCTGATGCAGGTATACTGTAATGTGATGCAGGGCTTTACAAACTGAAACATTTAGCCCAAATGCAGCAGATGTAAAATGGAGCAATGTAGTGCACTACTAGCGCCGCTGCTGCAACAACAAAAATGATGCAGCAGCGGTGAAAGGGGCTTGTAAGTAAGGCCCAAAATCTTCACCAGGGGGCATGGAATTTGTACTGAAAGCAAAGAGATTTGTGCTTATTTCTTATAATGCATGTTATTGTGGTGGTGATGTACTGTGTTGTTTTTGAACTGTATTAATGCATTGTAATATTGTTTTGCTCTATTTATTGTGCTCTATTATTTTTGGACTGTTTTTTTTAATGTTATTTTGTCTTACGTTGTGTTCCTTGAGTACTTCATAGCTGCCATCAAATGCTGCTACATTTCAAGCCAAACGCAGCACTTTCTTTAAAGATCCAGTCAAGGGAGTAGTCAGAATAATAAAATACGCAAGTCCAAAACAGCAATAAGCTAGCAAGCCCAACAGGCTTTCAAGAAGTGCTCCCCCTGTGGGAATTTTGAAATATCCATCCCCACCGCTCTTTCAGTTTTCTCCCTCCTTTCCTTCCCTCCATCTCTAAATCCTAACTTTTGTCTTTTTCTGCCTCTTTTCATCCTCATTTTACCGTCTTTCTTAGTCAATTTTTAGCCACCATCCATCAATCCATCTATCCTTACATCTTTTGCGCTTGCTTTCTTTCATTCAACCATCCATCTTTCTTTTTCTATCCTTTCTTATTTCCTTTCTCCATCCCTCAATCCATACATTTTTGCTTCTTCCCTTGCTTCTTTCCATCCAGCCTTCCTTCTTTAAATCCTTCCACCTATTAGTCTCTTCATCCACTTATCCTTCTCTACTTCCAACCTCTCTTTTCTGCATCCATCCATTGCTTTCCATTTATTCACTAGTCATTACCCATTCTTTTCCCAATCCATCAACCTCTACGCACGTTTCATCATACATACTTCCATACATCCATCCTTCTCTGAGATACAAAACATAAAGTTAAGTACTTCGGCCCAGATTCTCAAAGGTTTAGCGTTACCTTTTTAATGCCAAACTAACGCTAACCTTTTTCTGGCATTCACAAAGCAACAAAAATACATATTTGTGTTGGTTTGTGTGACTAAGTAACGCTAAATAGTGTGTGTAGGAAGTTGGCTCTGTATGTACTATTTCAAAGTAAGAAATAGCATGCACAGAGTCCAAGGGTTCCCCTTAGACGTAAGATAGTGGCAAAAAGAGATATTTCTAATGCTCTATTTTGTGGTAGTGTGGTCGAGCAGTAGGCTTATCAGAGGGTAGTGTTAAGCATTTGCTGTACACACACAGGCAATAAATGAGGAACACACACTCAGAGACAATTCCAGGCCAATAGGTTTTTGTATAGAAAAATATATTTTCTTAGTTTATTTTAAGAACCACAGGTTCAAGATTTACAAACAATACTTTAAATGAAAGGTATTTCACTTAGGAACTTTAGGAACTTTGAATTAGCAAAATAGCATATACAGTTTTCACACAAATGACATATAGCTATTTTAAAACTAGACACTGCAATTTTCAACAGTTCCTGGGGGAGGTAAGTGTTTGTTAGTTTTGCAGGTAAGTAAACCACCTACGGGGTTCAAAGTTGGGTCCAAGGTAGCCCACTGTTGGGGTTCAGGGCAACGCCAAAGTTACCACACCAGCAGCTCAAGGCCGGTCAGGTGCAGAGGTCAAAGTGGTGCCCAAAACGCATAGGCTTCAATGGAGAAGGGGGTGCCCCGGTTACAGTCTGCCAGCAGGTAAGTTCCTGCGTCTTCGGAGGGCAGACCAGGGGGGTTTTGTAAGGCACCGTGGGGGACACAAGTCAGCACAAAAAGTACACCCTCAGCGGCACGGAGGCGGCCGGGTGCAGTGTGCAAATAGGCGTCGGGTTCGCAATAGGTTTCAATGGGAGACCAAGGGGTCCCTTCAGCGATGCAGGCAGGCAAGGGGCTCCTGGGTTAGCCACCACCTGGGCAAGGGAGAGGGCCACCTGGGGGTTGCTCCTGCACTGGAGGTCGGATCCTTCAGGTCCTGGGGGCTATCAAATCTAAATTACTTCTCTAATGATCCAAAAACACAAATAAAAAATTTAAATCTCTGGACAACAATATTTTTACAGAGGTATCTCAGGATCTCAGGGGGGCGGAATTACTGACTACTCAGTGGTCTGCTCCCTTCATGGAGGACTGCCCATCCTATTATAAAATACCTGCCTGCCTAGTGGGAATTGTGATGTCATTAATGTAACCACTGGAGCAATGTTTGCAGTGAATGCAGAGCATGTTTCCAAGGAGGCGTCATATTGCTTTGATCCTTCCAGGCAAACTTTTCTGTTTCTGCAAAATAAAATAAAGCAACATCACTCCTGCGCAGGGAGTTTATTTTATGTACTTTGGGGTCATTGATTGATTTCCCTGCTCAGAATCTCAATGCTCTGTGTTTCGGTCCCAGTCAGGGAAATCTAGTCATAGCTATCCCAGTCTAATCAGTTGTTGTGACCATCATTATGACCTTCTTGCTATGAGGTAGAGGGACCACTACAAAAGTTTTGACTGCTGGAGACAGCCATTAGTGGAAATCCTGTGGATCCCTGACCTTTAAGTGAGGCAAGGAAGCCATGTACTTGGCAAGGCAAATGAGCTATGAATTTGTAGCAGTTCAGTTGCTTATGAATTTGTAGCAGTTCAGTTGCTTTAACAAGCACTAATTGATCCCGCTGAGTCCCTATGTCAATGCTTTTCAAAACTCATATCAATTTTCACTGTCCCTGCTCTTGTGCCTGCCTCCATGCTCTGTGACTGTGTCTTCAAATCCATGTCCCTATGTCTCTTTTCTCTGCCTGTGTCTCCCTGTCAGAACCACCTTCCTATCATGCATGTGTGCTTGCAGGTCTTAGGAGACTCCTAGTCCCAATGTGTTATATGCAGGTTTACAGTCTGTTAGAAAATGGCCCTCTCTGAAGGATCCCCCCGAAATATTTTGCCTTCCTCTTACTCTTTCTCTGACCTTGTTTTTGTTGGTTTTAGGACTCTGTGAATTGTATCACTGATAACCAGTGCTAAAGTGCTGGTGTTCGCTCCTTAAAATGTGGTGATATTGGAGTAAACACATTTGGCATATATATTTTACTTGAAAGTCTCTTGTAAAGTGGTATACCATATACCCAGAATCTGAATATTGTTACTAGTGGGCCTTCACCTCTGCGTGTGCCACGTATACAAGTAGCCCTTTAAATATGTCTCGGACCTGTCACTATGTGCAGTTTTACTGCCACTTTGACTTGCCTTTGGAAACCTTTTACCAAGTCTTAAAATCCACTTTTATATACATAATTAACTCCTAAGGTAGGCCCTAGGTAGCCCATGAGACAGGGTGCTGTTTAAGTAAGTTTTACATCTCTTGGTAGTGTAAAACTCCTAAATTATTTTTTTCACTACTGTGAGTCCTACTTCTTTAATAGGCTAACATTAGGAATTCCTTAATACACGTTTAAGCTGTAATTCCTGATTAGAAAGGAGTGGTTGTAACATGTTTCATATCTTTGGAATGGTAATGATAAATACTCTTTACTGGTAAAGCAGAATTTAAGATTACTGTATGAGAAAGTGGACATTTCTCTGATCTTACAGCTCTGTGTGCCTGCAGACCGTCTCCAATACAGGTCAGGGGTGGGTGACAGCTACACTTTGTGCATTCTCTTTAGAAAGCCAAAAACACAGAAATATTAGATGTCTGGGTGTTCAACTGCATTAATTTGCAACCTTATGGTTGGGCAGGAAAGGAGTGAGGGGCTGACACTCATACAAAGGACTGATTACCCCACACAGATAGGCTGGAACCAGAGCTGAGAAAGAAAAGATACTTGTGCACTTCAAAGACACTTCTTTGAAGTCACTCCCACTTCAAAGGCACAGTTGGGTACAAGTACTGGGTCTCTGACCTAACCAAATCAGACACTTCTGGACCTAGAACTGGAATCTGTCCGAAGAGCAGCTGTGCTGCATCAAGGACTGTCACTCTGTGGAACTGTTGACTTGGAAGGACTGCTTTTCTTCTGTGCTGCCCTGCTGCATGCTACTCTCTGACCTTGCTGAGGGAGAGCTGGACTCTGCCTTGCACACTAAAGTGATCTCCAAAGGATTGTTGGCTTGCCTCCTGTTGCTAGAGACTCAAGGATATCAAAGTCTTTGCCCCTGCTACTGTGCTTGGTTCACAGCAAGTGGACCCAGATACATGCACCAGTGAAGTCGATGCATCAACCCTGTTCAAGAGTAAAATTAGTGCATCGCACTTGGGATCAAGCAGTATCTCCAAAACCACCACATCGACCGTCGCATTCCCTCCCTGCTGGAAAGGGCACTTGGCACATTGGCAATGATGTAGCACTGAGACCACTGCCACCCATGAAGTATGCTTGATTGATCCTTTCAACAATGAGGAGAAAATTGGTGCATTGGCTTCGGAATCAACACATCGTGGCTTCAATACCAATGCATCACCATCAATCACCATGCAAAATCAATGCATCCCTCGACCACCGCAAACCCCCATCCAAACCACTGCATCACCACCATTGCTGAAGGACACTAAATGCATCCCGACTGCAGGAGTGACATCAACGCTTCTATGAACCCATCAATCCCGCATCTTGTGTTTGTGACCAGGATCAAGGTACTGCGTGGCTCCTGTATCACAGTTGACCTGAATTGTTGACTTTGCCCTGGTCCGGCATGACATGAAGTAACCCCTAAAGTACTATTTGCTTCTAAACTGTATTTTTACACTTATACCTCTAAAATTCATAACTTGACTTTTACTCATTGGATGTTTGTCATTTTGGTCTTGGTTTATGTATAACAATATCTATTTCTCTAAACTTGTGTGGAATCTTTTCCGATTGTGTTACTGTGTGTGTTGCACAAATTCTTAACACATTGCCTCTTAGGTTAAGCCTGACTGCTCTGTGTCAAGCTACCAGAGGGTGAGCACAGGTTATCTTTTAGTGTGTATTTGTCTTACCCGGTCTAGGACTGTGGTTCCTGCTTGTACAGAGTACATGCCCCTGCCAGCTAGAGACCACGAGCCGATTCACAAAGGTAAATTACACTGTTGGTCAAAGTTTAGACCAAAACTGCAAGTTTACGACTGCATGGTATTAATCAATGGTATCTTTACGTTTGCACTTGCAGCAGATCATCCACACTCGGGGTGGATCATCCGCACTCATGGCGAATCAGTCAGAAATTGATGATGACAGACCGGTGTGAGTGCCTAAAATCCCACACCCAGCTAAAACTCCTCAGCCCATACCCAATCCCAGCCTTGCTGTATACATAAAAGCTGACATGAACAAATCCTTGCAGACCCTGCAACATGTCACTGAATGTGTTTGTCGGTTAGCCCCTTGCTATGCGACAGGATCAACTGTGGAGAAGTAGGAGGAAGATGATAGGAGAGAGGATCTTTAGAGAAAGGATAAACCTCCATGGGATGTCCAGTGAAGATGTCCTTGCCAGATACAGTTTTCCCCTGGATATCATCTTGGAGATGGATTGTGAGTGGGAGCAGGATCTTGATAAGTGACCTGCTGCTCCCATGCGATCCTAGTCTATGTCAAGATCCTAGCAGCTCTCCATTTCTTTGCTATAGGGTCATTCCAGAGGGTCACAGGTGACATTGTGGGAATTTCCCAGGCAACCCAGCCCCGATGCCTGCATCAGGTACTGAGCTGCATCAATAAGAGACCCATTGCTATATACAAATGGCCAGAAGGCGAAGGGTAGCTAGGTATTTCTACCTCATTTCCTGCTTCTGACATGAGCTGGGTTAAATTGATTGCACTCATGTGGCACTCTAGCCATCTTGCCACAATACACACATCTTCTGCAACAGGCACCGCTGGCACTCCATCAACATCCAGGGTGTCTTTAATGTCAGTGGTAGCTTCATTGATGTGCATGCGGTATTACCAGGTAGTACCCATGACAGCTTTGTTTTCCGAAGGTCGCCTCTTGCCTGGCAGATGGCAGTGGGAGAATTTGGCAACATGTGGCTACTGGGTAAGTACCAAGCACACACAAGTATAAGATGTATAATTGTGTGTGTACATGTGCACAAACATCAAACAGACTCCATCCTCAACCCACATTCATGCACCAAACAGACACAGCATGTACCACTTAATATAGCATGTACTATACAGATGCATGAGGAACCTGTTTCAAATGTCACTTCTTTTCCTTCCTCAGGTGATGCTGCATATGTACTCTCCCCTCATCTCACACCATACTGACGTGCAACCACTGTGCCTCAGCAGAGGTACAGTAGGGCACAGAGACGTACATGAGCCATCATTGAACGCTGTTTTGGGCTCCTGAAGTCAAGATTCAGATGTCTTGACTGTACAGGACAGGTGCTGCTGTACTCCCCTCCGGTTGTGTGCAGGATGATAGTAGCCTGTTGTGTATTGTACAACATAGCATTAAATCATGGCTTACACATACCTCTCGAACCTCAGCTAGGTCTGAGCCCGGGCAACCAGGCCATTGTACAAAATGGAGGGCAGGGTATGAGGGTTTGTGACCAGCTAGTTGACACTTTTTTCACCTGAGCAACATGTTGTGTCTTAGCCTCATGTGGTTTGCAGTCTGTTGTCAATGATGAATGGTGGACAATTAACACTCTGTCCGCATATGCCATCCTGAGACTACTTTGCAACTCATGCATGATGTCTGTGTACAACAGCTGTCCCCGGGAGTCTAAAGATTTTCTATGCAAGTAATAATGTGCACGTCATAGACTAGTGTGTCAAACATCACCTAATGCCTCATTGGCTCTGGGGATCAAAGCACAGCATGTGTGAGACCTCCCAATATTGTGTCACAAGAGGCCTCTGCTTCACAAAGGGGGTTGCTCATTGGGGAGAAGGTGCCACATCAGAGGGCCTGTGCTTGTAACCAAGGTGGATTTTCCTGCCATCAGTGTAGTGATAGTAGCCCATGTGCAATGATTGAGGAGTCATTGCCAGTAATGCGTAGATCGTGGGCATGTCCTGACTGGTCAGAGGGGTATTAGTTCTTTGTTACTGGCACTGGAGGGGAGAAGGCAGATCTGATAATGGTGATTTGTTACAGAACTGGCATGCCAATATGTGCAACCAGTCATAAAATGGCAATCCAGCATGATCCACACTTACAGTTCTTATTTTTGGACTGGTGTGACACTCTAATCAGTGCTGCAATGGCTTCCCACTCTTACACTGTACCTGTGGCCCTTGGTGTACTTTGTACTATATGTCCAGGGATTGACATCACAACCTGAGCCTGGATTGGTGATACAGCACAGTTTCCCAAGTTGTGAGTAAGATATGTGGACCTCAGGTACCATAATGCAATGCAAAGTGCAAAACTGTGATGGGAAGTTCGGTAGTTCAGTATTGTAAAGTGTAACCACAAAACTTTCCATTCCTCCCTCAGTATACACACTGTTATCACATGCTTACATATGTTGCATTTGATTTCCATTTGATTTCCATTCGTCACTTCTCATAAGATGTTTATTTTGTCATTCTGACAGTGCCGTTCCCCGAAAGCGAATCTTACGCCCTGCATGCTGAGCGTATGCTCTGAATGGGGATGATCCGCATTTGGGGTGTAGGATCTGTAGACAGTCTGTAACCCAATGAAAATCAATAGTAAGTGACTTAGAGGAAATGCAAGGCAGAAAGTTCCAGACAGGAAGTTGCAGGCAACCATTTTCTAATCATTCTGAGTCATCCTCTGCTACAGACAGGATCCTCTGCCATCCTGCTGCTCTGTATACCCTGACTGCCCTCAACATGGCGGAGGGAGCTTAGGAGAGGGCACCCCCTTCAGTGAAAGGTAATTGGACATCTTAGCTGGGGTGGGTTCTGGATGAGTACCCTCATCTTTATGGGGGCCCCAAGAACAAGTTGAGCAATGTAGGGCATGTCCAGATCTGGAAGCAGATTGTGAGGTGCTTCAGTGCAGTGGGTGTATATCACAGGCAGGACAGGACATTCTGCAAGCGCTGGGAAGACCTGAAACATTGGGCCCTTCTGAGGGCCCAAGAACTGCTGGGGCAGTCCTCCCAGTCCTGCATGCACCAACTCCACCTCATGCCACTTTACAGGAGGGTCCTGAGTACAGCCTGGTCGACCCTTCAATGCTCAGCTGGAGGAGTTGTAGCAGCAGAGATTTGCTGAGTGCATTGCCTGCATGCTGTCTCTGGTAGCATGGCGTGAGTGTTAACAGAGCTGTAAAAACGTATCAGGTGTTATCATGTGCAGATTCTGGGCATTTGCTGCAGCAGTCATAAGTCCAGTGCCCCATGGGATCACTAAGGTAGCACTGACCAAAGTGCATTCTGGGACATGTTGTGTGCTGGACACTATAGGGGAACTAGCCATCACCCATGCTTTCATGTTAAGAAATGCAATGCATCCACCATGACTGGGGAAGCAAAGGCCTTATCACTGCTGAGTGCAGTGCCAAATGGATGGGCCAGTCACTGTGCAGTGTGAGGTCAAGTGTTCACATTTCTTGTCTTGGATGCTGTGACATGCATGCATTGGTTGTGTGTATCATCAGTGTAAAACATTATTACTATTAATCTTGGAGTAATGGCTGACTTTGGAATACCTGTCTGACACAATATGGTTGTGGAATTCTTAAGGTTGAACAAATACACCTGTCCTTACAACAGTGGCTCATCTATGTCATTTCACAGCTCACTAGCTGAGCCAACTTTGCACACATGGCAACTGATGTGCAGCACTAACAGACCATCCTGAACTGCCAAATGTGGCACATGCCATGTAGTATGCCAGATAGTTTCAGCATCCCCAAATGCATGTACTCACAGCTTAGCAAAGGTCAGGGCCAGGGGCTGGTTTGCACTTGTACATCAAACACCAAAAAAGAGGGGCTAGAAAAAATAAGGGAGGTTCAGAAACAAAGTCCTGGTCCTGTGTATAATACTCCCATCTGATATATAACAAAACAAGAAAGTATACACAGTTCCATAAAAGAAACAAGTTCCTATGATTCAAAAGTTCCTGAGAGTCAAAATGTCTTGGAACATGAGCCTCACTCACCGTTTGGTGACATGCTTCATCATTGGGCTATGCTCCTCGTCAGGCCGACACTACAATGTCTGACGGGCCCCGCACGGGGGCTCTTTGCCGGATATCTTTTGATGATGAATAATAGCCGGTCAGTGTGTGAACTGGTGTAGGATTGGTATGAAAAAAGAAAAATAAAAAGGCTGTTAAAAATGACTAGAGGTGAAATGTAATTTATTAAAGTATCTGACCTCTGTCATGATTAAAAACAAATGTGTGGGGAGGGTGTAAGATAAGGTCTAGTCTTCCCGGTGCAAAAAAAGAGTTGGTGGCTATCACTAAACCTCTCAATTTAGAGTGTTATGAATATAAGTACAGGCTCACTGTACTACTGTTAAATCTAGGTCAACTTGTTTCTCACTTTTCAGTGTATAAGATCTAATGCGATTCCTCAGGACCAATAAACCTACCTCATCCTAGAGTTGTGTGGAACCCATAATTGGGTAATGACCCGTTAGGCAGGAACCTAGAATATAGGAAACGAAAGGATAAATCATACATTGATGCATTGTGTGGCGTGTAAAATACAATTAATCAACACACGTGTGAAATCTCCCCTTTGTGATGTGCATATAAAACAGGTGGAGGAACAAAAGTTGCTAGGCGTCAAATGTGCTTACCCTCCTCATATTAGTGGATGGGCCCCATCGGGTAAGGCAACAAGCTTGTGTGGTCCAACACGATCTAAATATATAGATATAAATAGAGTAAAACTGGTCAAGTTGAAAAAATTACAGACATCTATTGTGTCTAATTAGATAAAACTGAGTAAAAAAGATTGGGTCACACTCCTACAAGCGATGTATTTATATGTAATCATAGCCCCAGAACAAAGTCTCCTGCAAAAAGTAAATAAGCATGAAAAACTGTCATAACGATATACTCTGTGTAAAGTTAGCAGTATATAACAAGAAAATGATCATCATAAGGAAAAAGATTGAAAAAATGTGTTCACATTAATTTTCCAACTTTTGAAATATGAGTGCCTCGGTATCTAAAGTATCGATTTTCAGGCAGGTGAAGCCCTTAGTGATGTACTCGTGGGCAGAGTGTAAATAGAGTTACCACCACATACGCGCTACCGGTAACACTAGTTGGACTGCGTTGCATGGTGACAGAAAAATCGCGGCACAACAAGGTTCAAAAGAATCACCAGATACCAGGAACATTGTCCCGGTAATCCGGTGTTCATAATTGCTACAAACACTTACTTGGCTGATTCCCAATGTCGGCGGTTTCCTCTACCCCGGCTCGATGCACCCGGAAGAATGGGGATCGGCCGGAAGGTGGAACCTATGAGGGAACGAAACATGGAAAGTGAAAGAGGACCGGTGCAGGCAGCCATCTTGCTAGTATTATCATGTATAGGGTGCTGGACACAAAGGAGGGACAAAAACACATGGAGGCCATATTAAGGAGGAAAAACAATAAGGCCAACATTGTTAATTCAAATGAGTGGTCCAAATTAAAGTGCCTATATCAAAGTTGTGCATAATATACCAGTTAAAAAGGATGATCCAATCATGCACATTATCTGGTCATTATTGAAATAAGAAAATATCAAACATTAGTGTCATGTGCATTTTAAAAGATCCAAGGAAATCTCTCTGTTTGTATTATCATTGAAAAAAAAGAGGTCTACTCTAATGGTAAACAATTGGAGTGGACTCATTTATGAATGAACTCAGTCCATGGGATGTCGTCATTAAGCCCAATTTAGTGCATCTTCAGTCTGTAGACCCAGGGTTGTTCTTTTTCAAACAGACAAATCGTGCTCTTTCTATTGTCTTTAATAGTTTTCAGAATGACCCATCTGAGGTCATTAGGGGTATGATGCTGTTCAATATAGTGTTTTGTCAATTGCGTCGAAAATCTGTGGCATCTAATCGTGCTTCGATGTTCATTAATGCGTGTCTTGACCATTCTAGTGGTCATGCCTATATATCTTAAATTGCCAGGACAAGTAATCATGTAGATGCAATTTCTTGTATGGCAGTTAGTGTGTGTTATTAATTGCCACTTCTTTGGTTCACCTAGGTCCATTTCGTGTGTAGTAGTGGTGAGGGGGCATATATTACATCCACCACAAGGGTGGTGTCCTCTAACCCCCCCAACCACTGTCTGGCACTGGTACAATCTGAGTATCTAGGTGGTGCCGGTCTAGTGTGTACCACAAGGTCTCTAATATTCTGTGTTCTCTTAAAGGCAAAGAGAGGGCGCTCTAGAGATTCCCCGGTGCTGTTAAGAATGGACCAATGTTTCAGAATGATCCTTTTGATACGATTACTCAAGGGGGTAAAGGTGGTTACACACGTTAATCTAGACTGTTGTTCACGTGTGGTGGTTGTTAACAGTGTCTCTCTAGGGATGTTGCTGGCTCGTTTCTTGGCTTGTGTAATGACAGATTTGGGATAGTTACGTTCCCTCAGTTTACAGCATAGATTATCTGCTTGTGTATGAAAGTCAGCAGATTCAGAACAATTCCGTCTAGTTCTTAAAAATCTCAAGGCTTTAGGATGATGGCTATCATAAAGTAAGAGGCGATTCTTATCGGTTGGTTTATGAAAATGGAGGAGTGTAATACCCCATCTATCAATATGATACGTAAGTCCAAAAAGGAAACCTCTTTATTTGAGAAAGTAGCACTGAAGTGAAGGTGATTGTCCAAGATATTCACCCACTGAATAAAAGCTTGTGCCTGTTCTACATCACCCTTCCAAACTACCAAAATATTGTCTATGTAACGACGCCACAGTCTAATATTGGAAAAGTAGGGTTGTGTTGGTGTAAGTATGTGGCGCTGTTCAAAAGTGTACATGTAAAGGCAAGCCAGGCTAGGCGCAAAGGTGCTCCCCATGGAAGTACCCTGTATCTGATGATAAAGATGATCCTCAAATTAAAAAAAGTTTTCTCTTAGAGCCAGGCTAGCACATTGCATAATGAAACTAACAGGAGTGTTGAAGGTCCAGGTCATGGACTGGAGTATATCCTCAACTGCTGTCAAAGTTGCCTCCTGCGGTATGTTGGTGTAAAGTGCCTCAACATCAAGGCATATCAACATATCCATGGTGCCTGTAGTGTTGATGGTTTCTAATAGAATCAAGGTGTCCTTGGTGTCTTTCAAAAAAGTAGAAGTCTTTTGGACAATTGGTTGGAAAAAGAAGTCACAAAATTGAGAAAGAGTTTCTAAAAGGGATCCTATTCCTGATACAATAGGATGACCAGGAGGAGGAGTGCCCTTATGGATTTTTGGAAGACAACAGAAGTAAGGGATTCTGGGGTCTTTTGTATCCAGAAACGCAGCTTCTTGTTGTGTGATCCACCCGGCTGCTTCTACTTCCGTTATCATACCTCTAATAGTACGTTGCAAACGTGGAGTGGGGTCGGTCAAAATGCATTCATAATATGTATTATCACTGAGTAGTCTAAGGCATTCTTGTCTGTAGAAAGTGGTATTGAGCACTACTATAGCACCCCCTTTGTATGAGGCTTAATAGTGATGTCTGGATTGTGGGACAAAGAGTGAATAGCTGCCCTTTCCATATTTGACATATTCTGGAAAGACTGTGCAGGTACCTGGGGCCAGATGTAGGAAAGTTGGGAATTGCGACTTGCAATTTGCGAGTCGGAGCGACTCGCAAATTGCAAGTCGCAATTCCCAATGCAGTACGGTGTCTCAGACACCGACTGCAACTCGCTATGGGGTCGCAATGACCCACCTCATGAATATTCATGAGGTGGGTCGCAAATTGCGGCCCCATAGCGAGTATGGGCACTCGCTAACATGGAGGCCTGCTGACGTCAGCAGACCTCCATGTTCGCGACCTGCTTTTAAATAAAGCAGTTTTTTTTTTTTTGAAGTGTAGCCCGTTTTCCTTACAGGAAAACGAGCTGCACTTAAAAAAAAACGAAACCTTTAGTTTCGGGGTTTTTTCAGGGCAGGGAGTGGTCCCTGGGACCACTCCCTGCCCTGACAAAATATTTTGGGGTCCAGTCACAAACCGGAAGGGGTCCCATGGGGACCCCTTCCAATTTGCGATTGGGTTACCATCCACTTGAAGTGGATGGTAACTGCGATGCCATTTGCGACCGCATATGCGGTCGCAAATGGTATTGCATCCCAATGCGACTCGCAAATAGGAAGGGAACACCCCTTCCTATTTGCGAGTCTGAAATACATTTTGCGAGTCGGTAACGACTCGCAAAATGCATTTCTGCATTGGGATACGCGTTTAGCGAGTCGCAAACGGCAAATTTTGCCGTTTGCGACTCGCTAAACGTTTGCTACATCTGGCCCCAAGAGCTGTAGTTTGCGGCGCACCGCCTTTTCAAAAGAAAGTACCTCTATAGGGACTGAAGTAGATGGAGGCATAAAAGTAGATGGATTCCTCAGGTTTGTGTCGCCCCTCAGAATAGGTGGGGTACGGTCTTTGAAGAAGAAATGTAACCGTATTTTGCGAAACAAAGCTGTAATTTCACAGTTTAATCGGAACTGATCCTCTTTGGGAGTTGGTACAAAACCTAATCCTTTCTCAAGAACTGCCAATTCTGATGGTGAAAGGAGGGTACCAGATAAGTTAACAACTAAGGTTTCCTTGGTGGTATCGCACTGAGGCTCCTGGTTATCATTTGCGGATCTTCCTGTGCCCAGTGGAAACTCCTGCCTCTTCTTCTGTTTCTGCCTCTGCCTCTGCCCCGGCCTCTTCCTAAAAAAGGACTGTAAGTAAACTGTGGCTGAGATTGGAAGAGAGGGTACGGGGGTTGTTGCCAAATGGGTAGTTGTTGGTGAGGAAATGTAGGGGTCAGATGCATAGGGGGAACAAAGCGGTTCTGTTTTGGTCTATATACCTCCAACTGCTCTGTTCACCAGAGCTGGAGCTATAGTATGGTGCCTGTGGTTTACGTTGGGGAACATCAGAGTCATCTGAGGTTACCGGGGCTCCTTCACAATGATAGTCATCTTTTGTGTAGGGGTAGACTTTTTCCCTGCTGAATCTTTTAATGTCTTTTTGTAATTTGGTTATCTTTTGTCGTGTCAGAAGTTTCTTAGTCTCGTTAAGTTCTGAGTTAATCTCTGCTAGTCGAGATTTAAACTGTGAAAGTTGGACAGTAGTCTTAATTGATGTTTCTATCATAGAGATTTGAATAGTGATCGAGTCTGCCAAACGTTTCGAAGTGTTTATAATCAGGACCAGCCAGTCACGTGTACACTTCCATGAGATCTGTGCCCAATCGTTCCGAAATTGTAAATCTTGTAAAATAATCCTATGGACATTAGTGACAATAGGCCATTAGGTGAAATGTTAGCCATGTAGAACGGGTTTAATCAGTTCTTTTTTTAAAGCTGTTAGTTTTGCCCAATGTTCTTTAGAACAACCAGAAGGACCACTATTGTCATCTCCTAGTATGGATGGAGTCTGTAAAATGGCTTGCACCATGCTTTCATCGAAACTGAGACCATGTAAGTCCGCCATAGTCACCACTGGTTATAATACACCAGGGTGAATTGACACTACGCCCCACAGCCCAACAGCTGTACTAAATCATTAAACACCAAAAAAGAGGGGCTAGAAAAAATAAGGGAGGTACGGAAACAAAGTCCTGGTCCTGTGTATAATACTCCCATCTGATATATAACAAAACAAGAAAGTATACACAGTTCCATAAAAGAAACAAGTTCCTATGATTCAAAAGCTCCTGAGAGTCAACATTTCTTGGAACATGAGCCCTCACTCACCGTTAGGTGACATGCTTCATCATTGGGCTAGGCTCCTCGTGGGTACCAAGTCTGCACTTTGCTGGGTGATCATTGACACCTGGGGTCCAATTCACAAAGATTAACTTGGACCAAATATCTATATTTTGCACTTGGTGCCCGATTTACAAAGGTCAACTTACACCAAAAGTCTAACTGTATTACTAGTATTACGACTAAAGTTAGACATTAGGTTTCAACTTACTCTTGGTGTAAAGTTAGACTTTTGATCTCAGTTGACCTTTCGAGCCTAAGTTTTGACCTAAAATCTACCTTTACTCGTTGTAAGCTTAGACTATTGCTCTAAATTAAAGTTTTTTGAATCGGGCGCATGGCTTAGGGGCAGACAGCTCCATCCATACAATGTTCGGGCTCCACTTTTAGACTGACTAGTGAAGAAGACTGGGTAGTGAGGACAGGAAACCCTTGTCCCAATATCTTTGGGTAACTTGAACTTCAGTCCATTACTTCACACATACAGCTTTTATGGCCGTTCAGAATCAGGACAAGATTTTTAGGTTTTACTTAAGGTTAGACTTTGTCACCACAGTAGGGTATACCACCCACAATTGTCACAGATGTCAATGTGTGGACATATCAGTGATAGTACACATTTTATTAGGAATTAAAGTCAGCTGGAATTGGTCAGTGAAATCAAAGGTGGACAATGTCAGCTTTTGCTTCAGATACTCATGTGTCTTGTTGTGATTTAGACAGCAACTACATAATGTTCTCACTTCTATTTCAGTGGACCCAGCTGGCCAAGAAGACCAAGAAGAGGACTGGACACCAAGGAGAGCTACCTGGGGATGACAGCGGGTATGACCTCTATTGTCAACTGAGGAAGAAGGGGAGAAGGAGGGACCGGTACCATCTACAGGCAGGGAAAGTGCACCCACCCAGACAGACTCTGAGGACAATGTCTGGGTGGAGGCTGTGGAGACCGAAGGGGGGAACCTTCATCTGGACACCTCTGGCCTGGGGGGGAGAATGTCGCCTCTCTCCCTGACCTTGAAGACCTTGATCTGTCAGAGATGTCCCCAGGGCCTCTATCACCAACATCTGTAGCTGGTTCTATCCCCTCCCTAGAACATGAGATTCCTATTCCAACGGGGGACACAGCTGCAGTCCCTGCCTCCAGTCCCCCTCCATGTCCTGCTCTAGTGCCACTGAGAGCTCTGTTCTCCCTGACACCCCACATCCTTTGTGTGCTACCCAAACCTGGCTGCATCCCAAGAAGGGTTGGTGGCATTGGGGGGGGAGCAGGTCAACCTCTCTTGGCTCCTACAGCAGTTAATAGAAGAACTGCATGTGACCTGAGAGGACTTGACACGCTCTCTGGATTCCATCAATGCCACCCTCACTTCCTTGGGTGAGCCATGATTTCTGCCATGTCGCAGTGTCCCACCCACACCACCGTCCACTTGTCCTCCCACTCTGTTTCCCTCCTTACCCCTCATACCAACTGTGTGTCTCAGTCCAGTGGGGTGTCATGTCCTCCTATGGCTGCCAGAAAGAGGCCACAATGGCAGAGGATCTCATTGTGATTGAGAAAGAGGATGACCAGAATGACTGTTACTTGGATATTTAATTTGGACTGAACTTTTCTTTTTTGCCCCATGTGAATAGACTGGTTTCCATGACATTTCCAGATGTATCTTATTTATTTTGACCAACCCCCTCCATGTCCCTTTCCCCACTCTGTGAAAAGCAATATTTGTTTTTGTTTCTCCCTTTCCCAATGGACGGTTCAGTTTTTTCTAATACAGTAATTCATATTAAGGAAAAAAAGAGAAAGTGTGTCAGGTAGTTCACTGTCTGTGCTGGAACCACTGGATGGAATTCTACGTCTAGAGTTGGTTAGCTATACCTTCCACATGACACAACTGTACACAGATGGTAATAGTGATGAACATGTATTACCCGCATTTTAGACACATAGATGGTCAACAGCCATATTAAGCCTTTGAACATCATCAACTAATGACCAAATCAGTTCAAGTGTGACAATTTTTATTGATTTACATAGTGCTGTGAACGCATATCTCACAGTGCTCATGGGGGATCTCGGCTGCATGTTCTCAGTTTTGGTGAGGAGGACATTTGCAATGTTGTACGTTTCCTGGAGTACTTAGTTGCAGGTGGGTGTGGTGCCTGTCCAGTGTGGGGGTCTGCTTGGACAGCAGGTGTCTGTGCCTGTCCAGTTTGGGGGTCTGCTTGGATAGCGGGTGTATGAGCCTGTCCAGGATGAGGGTCTGCTTAGACAGCAGCTGTCTGATCCTGTCTAGTGTTGGGGTCTGCTGCGACAGCATGTGTCTGAGCCAGTCCAGTGTGGGGGTCTGCCTAAACGCCAAGTGTTTGAGCCTGGCCAGTTTGGGGGTCTGCTTGGACAGCAGGTATCTGAGCCTGTCCAGTGTGGGGGTCTGCTGGGACAGTGGATATATGAGCCTGTCCAGTGTGGGGGTCTGCTTGGAGAGCAGGTATCTGAGCCTGTCCAGTGTTGGTGTCTGCTGGGACTGCGAGTGTCTGAGCCTTTCCGGTGTAGGGGTCTGCTTGGACACCATGTGTCTGAGCCTGTCCACTGTGGGGGTCTGCTTGGGCAGCAGGTGTCTGCGTCTGTCCAGTGTGGGGGTCTGCTGGGACAGGGTGTGTCTGAGCCTGTCCGGTGTGGGGTTCTGCCTGGACAGGGTCTCTTGGAGCCCGTACAGGGAGGGTACCTGACAGCGCATTACAGGGCATGTCCAAGCTGAGTGTTCTCATGGTGGATTGCTGGAAGGGCGGTGTAGGTTGCCTAACCAGGGGTTGGAGGCAGGATGGTGCAGGTAGATTTGTTGCATTGACTGCGAGGAAATTGGTATCATTTTGAGTATCCCCTCCATCATCTTCATAGCCAGTGCACGGTGTCTTCCACACCCTTCCATCTGTATGGCCGTGATGTCATACAGCCTCTTCCCCATGTTTTGCCAGGATCTATCTATCCTCTCTAACACCTGAGTCATTCTGTGCACCAACTGTGGGAGTTGGCGCATGTCCTACAGTGAGACATGTGAGACAGTGTAGCCTCTATGTCACAAATATCCTGCCTCACATCTGACTGCTGCTAGAAAAAGTCTTTCTCCCACTCTCCGACATGTCTATCTGCCAGCCCTCTCCACCTGGGATGCCCTTGGAAACCAACAGCAGGTTCATGATCAGGGGTGGCGGGGCTGCTAAGTGGGAGGTTGTGAGGAGTAGATTTGGGCCTAGGGACTACCTGCTCCTCACCAGGGCTGCCATGTCCCTGAGATGTTGGAGAGAAGGCCTGGGAGACACTGTCAGAGTAGGACTGTGGGGGAGGAACCACAATGTCTGACCTAGATGTGAGGGCTGTGAGGAGGTGAGCTATAAGTTGGTGTTTGTGGGAATGGGCAATCCTCTGGGTTGTAGAAGGAGGCGCCATGCCAAACACAGCAGATGTGGGCTTTGTGTGTGAGCTGCATGGGCCAAATGGAGTGGTAATGGGATTGGGATTGGTGTCACTTGTATTCAGCCCCTGATCTCGCTCCTCCTCTACTTCTGCCTCCTCCTCCTCCCCCCTCCTGTGCTGTTCTGGAAGCTGACAAGGCAACTTAGAAGAGAAGTGAGAAGTGGGTTAGTCAGATTGCCCAGCGCCTCTCACTAGTAGTTGCTCTGTCATCCACACTCAGAACTTCCTCCTCATCACCTGTGAGACAGAGTTTGCAAGAGGTTAAGTATGTGGCTTACAACATGATGTGGTGCAACACAGGTATTTGTCAAAAATTATCTTCAAGTGAACGGAAGTTCCACATGTGATCTGGTATGTGTCCCCCTACACGTGATAGCTCACAATGTGACATTGAGATGTTCAATGCAGATGTGAAATGCATTAGTAAACTCACCAGTTCCAACCAAATGTGTGTGTTACTGAGCTCCCCCTAGATGTCAGCTGCTGGACTGGGCTCCGTGAGTGTGTAGCAGAAGAACTGGTCTGTAATCCAGCAGTTTTGGAGAGAGGTGACACAGTGGTTACTATTCTCCATGTATAAAATATGATTCTGCACACCTGACTACATAGACTACATTTTGCACACCAACTACAGGAGAGATTCTAAAATGGCAATACCTGCTCAACCACTTCCATAAGCCATTGTTTCTTGTTCAAAGGTGGGGTATCACTAGTTTACCGCACCTTATGGTGCAATTACCTGACGAATATGTGGCAGTGGGTTTCACTGCTGCAGGCAGGATGTCTGCTAAACCCCTAGATGGTGTCATCCTTATCAGTGATGTTGTCCTGGCTGCAGCTGTAACGTAACATACATATCTATTACTGATTGCAAAGAATGATGGTGATGATTCCACATGTACATGTTAGAGATATGGGACAATGATCTACAAGTTACATCAAGTCCCCGATCAACCATTTTCCACACTCATAGGCAAACATGTAATTGGACCTCACTGCGAGCTATAGGACGGGAATAACTCGGATCTCCTGTACTGGCTACCTCTTGACACATCTACATCTTCATTGGCATCATGCATCCTAAGTATGATGTGTTATGTGATAATTTGCTACTTTGTAAAGGAGTCTTCCAGAACATGCAGAGCTAGGGAATTATGAACATCAGAATTTGTCAGTACATTGACAGGTACATGTTTGATATACAGAATTATCAACCAAGGTATAGGTGACATTTGTTTAACCCCCTCCCCCCAAAATGGCCACATTGCTAATTATGGACTCTGTGGGCAGCCATATCTGTTGTGCACTTATCCTTTAGCCTGTGTTTCTGACTTCATGTTCATTGTTACCTGACACTGTATAGAGTATATAGTCATGGTCAGCACACATACTGTGGTCCTCTATTCAGAAGTTCAATCATGTGGTATTGTTGGCAAAGGGAGACTGACAGTATTAAAGGAGCCCACATCTTGCTCAAGTGGAAGAGTTGGGCTGTTCCCCAGCTTTACTGTTTTCACAATGTATTATTCAACCAATAGATGTCTAGCCTCCCCCTCCTCTACACCAAACTTGCCACCCCCTCCCACACTCCCAAAATGCAAGCCTACTGGTATCAATATACCCCTCACCAACAACATAACTTTATCAGTTGTTTCCTGGCATCTTGTCAGCAAGTATCCATGTCAGGAATTAAGGAACGGGTTGTGACTCTACCTCTCCATGATGTACTTGGGGACAAATTCATGAGCCCCCCTCAAGGGCCCAGGGTATCAATATTTGTGCAAATCCAGCAGCACACACCAGTGACTCATGTCTATGAGGTCACAACAGGTCACTTTGCATGGTAAGAAGTGGACTGCGTTGAGTATGTCAAGGGTGTGCCAATCACTGTGTTGCCTCACTCTCCACTTGCATGACATTCCTTGAACAATGGGAACATTTGTGACAGTTCCCCACAGTGACAGTGTCATGTATACCTGAGAGAGCACATACACCCTATACCCTGTGAGGTGAGTCATAGCAACTTGTCACATGTAGACTTCCAGCACTGACCCACGCAAGACATAAACCTACGTGAGGGCCCATATGAACCCTCAGGTGGGTAATCTACACATACATATTTAGTACCCATATGATTGGCCAACATGTCAGGTAGGTGTGTGGCATACTGTTATGAGCCATACATGAGCATACAGGGATAAGTGATAACAGGGACATTATACAGACACCTCATTCTGCTGACATTTTCAACACAGTTTAGGAACAAAAGCTTTTTGTGATGCCAATTCCATGAATCCTTACCAGTGTCTGACATCCTCCAGGTGTGTGGAGTCGGACCAGAAGTAACACCCATACATGTTGCAGGGATCACTGCAGCCTGTACCTTTATTGGACAATATCACAGGGTCTACAATGATATGTGGGTGTTCCGTTAACATAATAGCTTGCACAAGTAACACAATTATACATGGTTCACATCACAGGTTTGACAGAGTTCATGCATTCCATGTACATTAACTAGGAATTGACTGGTTACAGTGTATGGGAAAATGCCTTCCCCCAGCCATATTTATGTACCAGTTAGTGCAGATGATCGGGGTTGTTTGGCTCCATGACGTTCCCTTAACAATGGTTGCAGGGACCTCAGCTCTAGTGTGTGACTGTTCTCTGGCTATATGTAGTAACAGGACAGAAAGGTTATCAGACATGTCCAAGATATTTGGTTATGTGCAACCTGTGGCATGGCTACACGTTTGCATCCACATGCCAACAGCAGTGGTAATTGAATAAGGGACCTTTCCTATTACTATACACCAGTGTGAAGAGTATGAGGCAGCAGTAATGGTTCACTGTTTGGCACTAGGTTGTTGTTCATTTCTATTGCCATCTCAAAGAATTCTGGTACTTGGGCAGCATGACTTCAGGATATGAAGCACAGGCAGGCACAGTGTGCTGCTTTTTTCTGGTTTTCGGGTCTGGGATGCAGGTTGACTTGATTATGTGCAGGTACATCTGATTACACTAATTACAACTGTGGTGCGGATGATCTGCCCCGAGTGCAGATGATTTCTTCCCTTCTTTCCTTCTTTCTTTCTTGTTTTCCTACCTTCCTTTGTTCTTTCTTTCTTTTTCTTTCTTCCTTCTTCTTTCTTTCCTGCTTTCTTTCCTACTTGTTTCCATTCTATTCTGCCTTCATAACTTATTTCTTTCCTTCATTCTTTCCTTCTTTCTTTCTTTCCTTCCTTCTTTCTTTGTCTCTCTATCATTTCTTTCAACATGTCTTGCTTTCATTTTTTCTTTCCTTCATTCCTGCATTCTTTCCTTTTGTCCATATTTCTTTACTTCTTCCTCTCTATCCTTCCTTCATGTTTTACTTTCTTCCTTGCCTTCTTTCCTCTCCTGCTTTCATTCCTTCCTTCTTTCTTTCTTCTTTCTTTCTTTCTTCCTTTCTTGCCTACTTTCTTTCTCATCTTCTTTCTTTCTTTTTTCTTTCTTTCTTTCCTTCTTCCTAAAATGCAGGTGGCTGGCTGCCAATGTCAGAACGATTGTCTTTTAGGTCTGTGTTAGCCAATGCCTTTTGATTTCACTAAAATCAGGTTTATGATATAGTTACTTATAGGGGTATTTAGCCAGACTTCATCCATTTGCCTGGGGTTGTGTCATTCACATTTTAATCCAACCCACTCAAACATGCATCAAGGGGCAATGCATTAGCCCATTTCAGCCACTGGCTGATTTCACTATGATTTATGGCATGATTCCCTTTCACAATAAGCACATACACATAGGGAGTCCTATGGTAATATATGCTTTCAAATTTTTTTTTGCATTCAGTCAATGATTTTTTTAGATTGACAAACACTCTGCAACTTCCCACACAATAAAGTTTTGCAAAAACAATTAACAAAACAAGAATTTCCAAAAGGCTGGTAGACAACACCAGACCTATATGATTTGCCGATGTTTGTTTCTTTCCTGTGGTTAGACTCAAAACATTGAACCAGAGAGGACCAAGAGATGGCGAGAAAGCTGCTAAGCCTGTGTCTCAGTGTCAACTTGCCTGTACCTTCCTCTTGTGCCATTTCTCATTCTCTCTGTGCCTCCCTCTCGCCCCCCATTGGGCAAATACTTGCACCTACCTGCCCTTTGTATATATAGGTGCTTGTATAGATGCAGGGCTTCTTCAAAACATTGTAAATTTGTTTACAAGTAACTTAGAATTCATTATTTCATGCACTGAGTTTCTGCCACAAAATGTTTAGTCTCGTGCTTTAAAATGACCCGGCCCCCACACTTCTCCTTTGTTTTAATTCCCTTATTTTCAGGATTTCCAGAACTGTTATTCCTAACTGGGAGTTGTATTTTTTTTAGCCTGTCTTTATTTGTCAATTGTATTTCTCTTCAAACCTTTTAATTCTTTTGTTAACTTAATACTTTGTTTCCTGGTTTTCAACTCTTTGTAACTTTAGTCGGTTTAATAATTTTACTTTTTCAATCTCAGAATTTCTTTGCATCATTGTTCACTATACTAAATATTCCTAAAATGCCTTTCTTTAGCTTCAAATGTGTTAACCACAAACTTTCTTAACATGTAAAGTTTTTAAACCTGAAACTTTCCTTACCTCAAATTTCCTTTTCTATCACTTGAATATTCAAACCTTTGTAACTTTAACATTTTACAAGATCCTACATTTTAAACTGTGATGCTTTTTTATATCTTTTGAGGGAAATCTACGAGAGGAAGAGCTGTAGTTCACTCTCCATGTGCCTGTCTCCATTGCACCTTGTCTGTGTCCCCCGGTTCCAGGAGAGAAAGAGGTTTAATCATTAATATTTCAACCAAAAAACATGTGAGAAACTCATATCATTACAGGTTGTGCTGCACATATGTAATGCCTTTTCAACTGTGTAAACACTGTGAATTTAAGGTACAACACAATTAAAAATTCTTACAGAAAAGTAGAGGAATGGGAAATGTAGGCCCAGATTTATGCTAAAGTGGCACAGCGCAGTGCTGTGCCACCTTGAAATGCAGAGGTGTGCTGTACATAGAGGAATACTGTGCACCCCTGCGTTTCCCCCTGCGCTGGCGTTGAATTAAGATGCCTAGTGCCAACGCAAACATCCTTGCACCATAGTGCAAGGGTGTCTGCGCTGAAGGGATACATCGTTTATGTGCAGGCAGGAGTCCCTTCCTGCACATAAACGATCTATAATGGCAATTTGGCACTTCTATGTGGCTACAAAATGCAGCCCACATAGAAGTACCAAAGTGTCATTTTGAATGATTGTTTATGTGCAGGAAGGTGTTCCTTCCTGCACGTAAACAATCGCCCATGGCATTTTGCTTCTTCTATGTGGGCTGCATAATGCAAAAAACGAGGAGGAATAAAAGCATTCCTCCTCTTTTTGCCATGCTGACGCCACCCCTGGGGTGGCATTAGTTTTTGTCGATGCCTCAGGTTTACGACAACTATTACATTTGGAGTAGCGTCAAAAGCAATGGGCGTTGCATTGGAACGCCCACAGCAACACCCATTGCACACCCCTCTGATGCAGTAAACTGCGTCAGAGAGTCCCATGTCCACACGAAGGCGTAACGGCACAAAACAACTAGCGTTACACCGCCTTGTAAATATGGAGCAGTGCTTAGCACCACCGGAGTTTCAGGAAAAGTGATGCTCTTGGTGGCACTAGGGACTCTTAAATATGCCCCTTAATTTTAGATGTGAATGATAATCAGGTGAAAATGCACTGACAATGGTCAGCAGTAATTTCCACCTTCCCATAGAAATGTGTTCAAAGTTCTAAATTCTGTTTTCTGATTCTGAGTAGGTACAATAGGTATCCCTGAAACCAATGGGGTCATTTAGAACCTGGTAGATGATTTTGGAGTCCACAGGAGGCCATGTGCTTTGCATTTTGGTGGAGGACTGTCCTCCCTATTTAGAGCTTCCCTCCTATCTAGCAGGGATCTATGAGCCATGACTGGCCACTCTCTTCACAGAACTGAGGGTTAGCCCAATTGGTGCCATAATTTAAACATCTGCTCTGCTCTGCAAACATTTTTTTCTGAGAAAATAAACTCCCAAAGCAGGTGTTTGCTTTCTCAGTACAAAAAAAGAATGCACGCAGGGAGTTTCTAATATTTTCCTGCTTGGGTTGGTGGAGATAAGCAGAAAAATGTGTACTGTTTGCGTGACCTCAATTGGGCAGGTGGACTTCATTGTAACCAGTTGGCCCCAACCTTAGCAGGGCTGGAGAGCCACCATTTTACTACAATGCTCCTGCACCTCTAACAGAGGCCCCCAAATCTATCAACTTTTTTACACATTTACATTATTTAGCAATTTTCAACACAATTTTACATAGCACAGCAAGAGCTTCTCTCCTTTATACTAAATTAATCATGACACTAACAGCTTCATTTCAAGTTTGTCAAAATGGCTTACAAATATGTGTGGATTCTATTTGACATTCCAAATTGAGTGATAATTTCACTAAAAACCTTTATTGCTTTGCACACAAATTCCTCACATTTTTTACCTGTAGGAATTTGCACATGGATCATAGCTCCCTATTCTTTAGTCAGTAGGTGGAATGCAGAAAAATGAAATCACTTGTTATCATCTACCAACGTCAATAACTCAGAATGGGGAGATAGTAATAGCTTTTACATGTTGTCACCTGTTAAACCTGCAATCCTCAGAATGTGGATTGAAATAGGGGTTTAGGTATCCATAACAAAATGTAGTGCTACCAGACGAGCTACTGATTGTGAAGGAAACACTGATATTTGATTATATGTCCTCTTTCTTTTGGGGTATGGGTAAAATATTTGTATTTATGGACCTGATTTAGATTTGGTGAATGGGTACTCCATCACAAAAATGATAGATTTCCTTTCCCTCCACATTACATGTTCATTACAATATAATACACTTAAAATACAGCAAATGGAATATCCGGCACATTTGTGACATAGGGCCTCATTATGACTTTGGCGGTCTTTGCGCAAGACCACCGCGGTGTTGGCTGCCAAAAGACCGCCATGTTGGTGGTCATCTGACCGCCTTAGTAAGAGTCACACAGTGAAGACCACCAAAAAACAGCCACAAATCCAACACCGCCGGGACACTGAAGGGTGGGAAACAGGCAGTTCCACCACCAGCACTGCCAGCCTGACAACTTACCACCCACCAGATTACGACGTACAAATCATCACAGCGTTTCTTCCATGGTGGAATACCATTGGTAGTCCGAACCACTGCACTCAAGAACTCACCTCAGGCAGAACAAAACACCACATTGGACAGTTCGAATACCCCACACCTGACACATCTACACACAACAAACACACCCACTCACAGCACCATACAACACACCACCACACAAACCACAATTCTTTGCGACAAAAAACACATACACAGACAGCGAGGACCCACAAACACATTACTTTGCAGATATACACCAGAGGCACATATACACTTTACACCCAGTACACACCACACAACTGCACGATCAACACTATAGACACATCACAACTGCACACTAACACCGCAACCAACCACCACACCCCCTAAACATCCCACCCCACCAAGCACCCTACACTGCACCCTGACCCACACAACACCCACCCCCATCCACAACACAACCACCATGTCCCATCAAAAGCACCCACGCTTCACAGACAATGAGTTCAGGGTCATGGTTGATAAAATCATCAGGGTAGAGCCACAACTGCTTGGAGCACAGGTACAGCAAACATCCATTGCCAAGAAAATGGAGTTATGGCAGAAAACTGTGGACAGGGTCAACGTAGTGGGCAACCGTCCACGCACAAGGGATTACATCAGGAAGAGGTGGAACGACCTCAGGGGGAATGTGCATTCCATGACATCCAGACACCAAATTTTCATGCTGAAGACTGGCGGTGGACTCCCAACTCCTCCCCAGGAGTTCACACTGTGGGAGGAGAAGGTCTTGGACATCCTGCATCCAGAGGGCGTGACTGGAATGCATGGAGGACTGGACTCTGGCAAGTAACTAACACTCCCCTGGCTCTAAATCATATGGTCCAGTATGCCTCCACACTACCCAACACTCGCCCATACACCCTATCTTCCACTACACCTCCCACCTAATCACCTAATGCCCTTCTCCTGCATGCTATACCACCACCCAGACCCAATGACTACACAGTCCCTGCCTAGTGCATGGATAGCATTGCTAATCACAATCACTACAACTCCCACAATGTACCTGCCCATCCCCATCAAAACCTGCAATGTACACCCCACATCACATCTCCTGCATGTATGACTATTGTACCAGCTACACCAACTTGATTCTTCGACTGAGGACCACTACATGGCAATGACAGCAATGCAATGGCACAACACAATGCCAAACACAGACACAGCACTGCCACCAAACGTAAAGGTCTCTAATCCAGATCAACAACCCACAAATGGACTGAACATGGGCTTCTAGGTGAGAAGGGATACACAATGCACAACATGCACATACATACCCCCTCTAACTTGAACACCATGCTACAATGTACAGGCATGCCACTCACAACTAGCAAGCCTGAATTGCCACATGCTAACAGGGTACACCTGTCAGGTGAACCATCACACAGGAACAGAACCCACCCACCAACCTAAAGTTAGCAAGCCTGATGACAACAACCCCTATGAAGCATGGTACATATGTCACAATCCAACATCCACAAACTGTGGTATCAGTGATGCACCTGTCATTGCCACTGCTGGAAATCAAGTCAAGCCACTGTATGTATCACACAAAGACACAACCATTCACACCTCCACCATTTAACTCTCTCTTACTCAATCCACATGTACCCCTGCCAGTGCCACCATGAAGAGGATACCAGAGACTGCCAGCCCTCCACAGAAAAAAGGCCCCAGTGAGGACAACGCAGCTGAATGTCTGGACAGTGACAACCTGCCTGGCCCATTTGGGAACCCTGGTCAGTCTACCATTCCCTGCCTCACCCTGCCCACATCAAACCCCTCACCCTGTGCCACCAACATCACAGCCAACCCTTTGTCCCCAAACCTCTGTCCCAAGGACTGTTCAATCAATAGTGTGTACCACAGTAAAGGGACCTAAGTCGACCCCTCACACCCAAGGCAATGAAGGTCCTGCTGGCACTGGGAGTGGGCACACCGTGCCAGGGGTATAGGCACATACAGGCACATGGGGGCAAGGGGTGAGGGAGGGAGCCTGTGGGCCAGAGGATGGGGCACCCAAGGAAGTCACCTAATCAGCAAGCCATCTCCCAAGTCCTGGGAGCATACCATCAATCCCAGGACAAGATGAGCCAGATCATCAACATGTTAGGGGAAAACCTAAGGCTGCAGAGGGGAATACCACCAGGAGGTCATGCAGCAGTGACAGGCCCACAATGCCACCATGGCCTCCGTTGCAGGGGTGCTCAAGGACATTAACACCACCCTGCATGCTTCCACCACCCACCAGCAGGCCCTTCCACTAGCCACATCACATTTCAGCCCTCAACATCTGCAGCAGCGAATGGAATGGAGGCCCTGCCAGGGGAACCACAGCCCACACTCACCCCTCCCTCTGTAGATGAAGAACCCCCCACAAACGTTGCCTTCCATCCAGACATCCAGCTGCAGCAGATGCCAAGACAAAACCCTCTCCTGATTTGTTCTCCCTTGTGTGCCACTGAGACACCCTGTTTGTTGGCTGTTCAATGATATTTCTCCATTTCTTATGGCCCTTGGACAATGGACATGTGCTACCTACAGCTGTGCCACCTACTCTGATGATTTCAACCACAATAACCCCACTCATCCCCTGTGTGACAATTAATGCACAATAAACACTGTAGATCACAGCAAATGCATATGTGTCTTTATTTGTACCATTACAAACGTTTGGTCAACAATATTATATGTGGGTATGACCCCCAAAACCAACAGGCAGTGTAAAGGACAGGAGAGGGAGGCATCCTCTGTAGGAGACCCAGAACAACAGACATGTCCCAGGGCAGATGTAAAGTAGTCACTAGCCCAGCCACACACCAGAGCATAGCCACTGCTCCAAACTGCAAAAAGACCATGACAGAGACTTCTATCAGGATAGTAGGCATGGTGGCACATAAAGCACGTATGCAGTTCATAGTTGTCATGCCCAGCGTGGATTGCCAACTAAACAGGGTACAACAGATGTCACTTCTACATCACCTGTCTCAGGAAATAGATGACAAAACACTGTAGCTGCCATC
This sequence comes from Pleurodeles waltl, assembly GCF_031143425.1. Lineage (NCBI taxonomy): Eukaryota > Metazoa > Chordata > Amphibia > Caudata > Salamandridae > Pleurodeles > Pleurodeles waltl. The sequence goes on along the minus strand of NC_090444.1, from coordinate 385,644,623 downwards.
TGTCATGGCCTAATTTCTACTCTGTAATCAGTTACCAAAGGTTAATGAACACAAATGCATCAAGCAATATGTAGGTGAGGCAAAGATTCACAGTACATAGTAACGTGCTAGAATGACATGAGAACAGGAGAATGCTGGACACATAGCACAATGCAGGCCTGTCTATAGGAGATGGGATACTTGCAACCTGCATAAAGTACACATGTTAGAGAATAGACACTGTAACTATGCACCTTACATGCAATCAGTCACCTCCCACAACACATGCATAGGGAAAGGAACACATTACACCACCACTGATGACACCAAACAATGTGGAAGTACAACATTTGCAAGTACACACATAATATACCTGTATGTTACTGGAAGTACTAATCGATGAGCTCTGTTCTGGAGCCAGATGCACCTTCCTCATCTGCCTCCTCATCACTTTCCTTGTCTGCATTACCAGCCACTGATGCAGCTGCCTCCTCATCATCAGCTAGTAATGGTATCTGACGTCTCAGGGCTAGATTGTGGCGCATGCAGCAGGCAACTATGATCTGGCATGCCTTTTGGGGAGTGTAGAGGAGGGCACCTCTAGAGAGGTCCAGGCACCTGACTCTTGCCTTCAGTAGGCCAAATGTCCCTTCAATTACATCCTCGTCCTGCCGTGGGCTATTGAAATGGAGATCCCTTTCTGTGGCAGGGTACATCACTGGTGTCAACAGCCAGGGAAAGTTAGGATAGCCAGAGTCACCTGTGTCCACAGAGGTGGGACCTGTTACAATACAGGTACAGACACAGGGAAGATTGTGATGACAGGTGACAAAACAGAAACACACATCCAAATTAATACATACCAAGCCCTCTCTCTCTGTAGACGTGCCATCATGTGTGGGACATTGCTGTTCCACAGATTGAAGGAGTCATGCACAGATCCTGAAAACTTGGCTGTCACTTGGGAGATGTACTGGTCGGCCACACACACCACCTGAACATTGATGGAGTGGTAGTTTTTCCTGTTTCCATATACATGTTCATTTGCACTGAGAGGGACCAAAGCTATATGGGTGCCATCTATGACACCTATCACATGAGAAATGTGCCCCATCATATAGAAGTCTCCCTTCACATAGGCCAAATCTGCACGTTGGGGGAATCTGATGTAGCTGTCCAGATGTTTCAAGAAAGCACACAGTACATCCTTCAAAACAAGACTGAACATGGGCTGTGACAACCATACTGCCAAGCCTACTGTATTCTGAAAGAAGGCTGTGGCAAGAAAGTGTTGCACTGACAGGACTTGGACTGTGGGAGGGATGGCATAAGGATTACGCATGGCAGGCAAGAGTTCTGGCTCCAACTGGGTACAGTCCTGTTGCACTGACAGGACTTGGACTGTGGGAGGGATGGCATAAGGATTACGCATGGCAGGCAAGAGTTCTGGCTCCAACTGGGTACAAAGATCCATGATGGTGTGACGATTAAGTCGATAACTCTGAATGATATGCCTCTACTCCAGGGTTGCAAGGTCGATTAGTGGACGGTACACTGGTGTATGTCTCAATCTCCTCCTGAAAGGCCAACTAGGATAGAGAGGAGAGAATGTACAATGTGAGAAGCACTCCACACATGTCAGTTGAACATGTCCTCATCACACACATCTAACACTGTAGACATGCCTCGCACTGCTGACACACACTATATTGGGCATGCTGTGCAGCATGGTCACCATCCTTGCTGCACATTGCTGGCCCTGATCAATAGTTTGTGACACCCATCACATGTGTAATGTTCCATATCTGGTACACTGAGCTGGCCTGCACTGGGCATGTATGTAGTCATGCTATATACCTATATGGTTACACCGCCTATGAGGCTCCGAGCATCTGGACATGCACATCATGTGACAACCGGCCCTATGACATCAGAGTGTCATGCAAGTCTTATGTATCAGCCTAACCATGATGGCACAACATAGGCCTGCTCCGCATTCTGGTAAAAAAAGTGTATGGCGCACTTATATTGGTGCAGCAAGGCATGATATGTGCATAAAATGGCAGCCGCCTGTCCTGTTGCACAGGACAGTTTGAAGTGACCTAAGTTTGGCAGCGTATGTCGTCATAGCAATAGGCGGTCGCAACCTAGTGCAACTTCTCATTGGTTAACATTGCTCCTATGGGGAACTGGGGCCAATGGTGATCACCGCTGGTGGTGACGGTCCTGTATGCGGCGGCCATGTCTGCCATTTCCTGCAGCCTTGCTCACTTGACTCCTGACACTCTTGCAAGCAAGACCTCAATGACGTGAGCTGCTGTGTACTGTCTCTGAGAGCCATCATGCCACGTCCTGCAGGTGATAGGACACCAGCCTTCACCCAAGAAGAGCTTGAGAAGCTGGTGTAAGTGGTCATACACCAGCTGTAGGGGGCACCAGAGGAGCGGGTGAGCCCAATGGCATAGTCATGTATGATAGGGGTGTGTGTGTGGGTACATGCATGCAGGGTCAATGGAGTTAAGGTGTGCAAACCATGACGATGGGTATGTGCGGGCATTTGGTGAGTCTGCTGTTTATAATACACTGCTGTTGATGTGGTGCCAGTCTGCATGACTTTCTCCTTCTATCCTTGTCACCCATGTAGGTAAGCGCCCATCAGAAAAAAGGGATCTGGCGTGCCATCGCCAAGAAAGTGCGGACCCTGGGGGTTCATCCTCGATGGAGCACCGATTGTCAAAAGCGGTGGGAGGACCTGAGACGCTGGGCCCCGAAGACCATAAAGGCCCAGGTGGGGATGTCCTCCCAACAAGGGAGGGGTGCCTGTCGGACGCTGCCCCCACAAATGGCCCGCATTCTGGCAGTGGCCTACCTTGATGTGGATGGGCATTTGAAGGCACCACAGCCACCACAAGGGGGTGAGTACTGACTGTATCCTGTAACTTGGCTGCCCTTAAATGGGATTGGGTACCTCACTGTAGACAATTTGACATTGTCGTTTATGCTACATGTTCATCGTCAATTGCAATGGGTATATGGCAACATGGCAGAGTATCATCAGTAAATGTGTTGCCATGCTGTACTATCAGTGGATGTACATCTCACATTTCCATTCCTCTCCATGTCTGTAATGTGGATATGCAGTGAAGACATGTGCATATGTCTGACTCTATCCTGGCCATGCAATGGATGTGTTTAGATCACCCTAAGCATTGTGTATGACCAGCTCCTTCCATCTGCATTAGTGGTTTTGAGGTGGTAGGCAACACCCATCTGTGTTGCCAAACTGTAAATGGTACTGTGTGACTCTCCTTTTATCACTGGGACTATGTGAATCATGTACTGTATCTGGTAATGGTAGGCTGTGGGGCTTGCATTACAGTTCCACCACAGAAATGGCCCTTATGGGACAGAAGTATAGGCCTGATAGCTGACTAGGCATATATGAGTGATCTGTTCACTGTAGGGTATGTGTTTGTGGCCAAACTGGGATACTGGAATATGTAGAATTTATGTGGCCTGATTGCACAGATCATGCATTCCTAGGAGCTTGTTAGACCTGACAGCCTTAGGGTGGTCACCCCTAACTTTTTGCCTGCCTCCCTCCACTTTTTGGACACTATTTTTGCTGTTTTTTTAGACTCTGCGCACTTTACCACTTCTAACCAGTGCTAAAGTGCATATGCTCTCTCCCTTTAAACATGGTAACATTAGGATCATACCTAATTAGACTATTTAATTTACTTATAAGTCACTAGTACTGTGCACTATATGTGCCCAGGGCCTGTAGATTAAATGCTACTAGTGGGCCTGCAGCACTTGTTGTGCCACCCACTTAAGTAGCCCCTTAACCTTGTCTCAGGCCTGCCATTGCAAGGCCTGTGTGTGCAGTTTCACTGCCAATTCAACATGGCATTTAAAAGTAGTTACCAAGCCTAAAACTCCCCTTTTTCTACATATAAGGCACCCCTAAGGTATGCCCTAGGTAACCCATAGGGCAGGGTGCTGTGTAGGCAAAAGGCAGGACATGTACCTATGTAGTTTACATGTCCTGGTAGTGTAAAACTCCCAAATTTGTTTTTACACTTCTGTGAGGCCTGCTCCCTTCATAGGCTAACATTGGGGCTGTCGTCATATATTGTTTGAGTGGTAGCTGCTGATCTGAAAGCAGTAGGAAGGTCATATTTAGTATGACCAGAATGGTGATATAAAATCCTGCTGACTGGTGAAGTTGGATTTAATATTACTATTTTTGAAATGTCACATTTAGAAGGTGAGCATTTCTCTGCACTTAAATCTTTCTGTGCCTTACAATCCACGCCTGGCTGGGTTTAGTTGACAGCTCCTTGTGCATTCACTCAGACACACCCCAAACACAGGATACTCAGCCTCACTTGCATACATCTGCATTTTGAATGGGTCTTCCTGGGCTGGGAGGGTAGAGGGCCTGCTCTCACACAAAGGACTGCCACACACCCTACTGGGACCCTGGCAGACAGGATTGAACTGAAAAGGAACCTAGTGCACTTCTAAGCCACTCTTTGAAGTCTCCCCCAATTCAAAGGCACATTTGGGTATATAAACAGGGCCTCTGCCCCTTCCAACTCAGACACTTCCTGGAGAAGAAACTTGTAACCAGAACCTGCATCCTGCCAAGAAGAACTGCCTGGCTGCCCAAAGGTCTCACCTGACTGCTTTCTGTGAAGTACTGCTGCCTTGCTGTTGGCCTGCTGCCTTGCTGCTCCCTGGCTGTGGTGAAGAAGTGCTCTCCAAGGGCATGGATAGAGGTTGCCTCCTGTTCCCTGAAGTCTCAGGACCAAAAAGACTTCTCTCTTGCAACTGGACTCCTTGTGCAGTGAAAATTCGCTATACAGCTTGCTAAAAACGACGCACAGCCTGCCCCGCGGTGAGAAATACACCGCACGCCGAACCGGAACGACACAGCCTGACCTCGCAAGGAGAAGATCGATGCGGCACCTGCGTTGCGAATGGAACTTCGATGCACTGCCCACCGGATCTACGCACAGCCCCTGCCGTGTGGAATAAATTTCCACGCAATGCCCACTGGAACGACGCAGCGCTTGTGACTCCGCTCAACAAGCCCAGGATTCCACGCACAGACCACGTGGCATCTGAAAACCCCACAACCCGAAGAGTATTCACAACCGAGCACCGGAAATCGATGCACAGCCATCCCTGCGTGGAAACTAAACAACGCATCACCGTGTGCGGCCCGAGAAATTGACGCACACCCCCTTTGTTTCCACGCTTTTCCTCCTCTGTGGACCATTGCAGAGATTTTTCACACGAACCAGGTACTTTGTGCTAAAAAGAGACTTTGGTGGTCATTCCAACCTTGGCGGTAAAAGCCGCTTACAGCTGTCAGAAGACCGCCAACATACCGCCGCGGCCGCGGTAAACCACCACGGTCATTCTGACCCACAACAGGCAAACCGCCAAAATACAGACATCCACAAAGGTCCGCCACACCAAAGGGCAGCGAGAAACTGGCGATGACCAAACCTCCACCGTCACGCCAACAGAAATACACCCACACTATCATGACCCACGAATCCACGCGGCGGTCTTTCAACCGCGGTATTCCATTGGCGGTACACACCGCCATGCTCAATATACACACACTTACAAAACACAGCCACATTGGACAATTCAAAATACACACACCTGATACACATACAAACACCACTCCCACACACCCAACACAATATAAAACACACACCCACATCACCCACAAATCCCCACTGCTACAGAATCGGGACCACGCACTGAGAAAAAGAGAACTGCGCACCCAGCTGCGCATTTTACTTTCACCCAGCAATATTTCCACGCACTTCACACAACACACCAATACACATCACCATACAATCCACCCCACACATCATCCACACCACCCCTTGGCACCGCAAAGACACCCCAGGTTCTCAGAGGATGAACTCAGGGTCATGGTGGAGGAAATTGTACGGGTAGAGCCACAGTCCTTCGGGACACAGGTGCAGCACACCACCATTGCCAGGAAGATGGCGCTATGGAGCAGAATAGTCGATAGGGTCAACGCTGTGGGACAGCACCCAAGAAATAGGGACGACATCAGGAAGAGGTGGAACGACCTACGGGGGAAGGTGCGTTCAATGGTATCCAGGTACAACATCGCGGTGCAGCGGACTGGCGGCGGACCCCCACCTCCTCCCCCAGAATTTACAACATGGGAGGAGCAAGTCTTGCCGATCCTGCATCCTGAGGGCCTCGCAGGAGTATCTGGAGGAAAGGACTCTGGTAAGTCAAATCATCACTACTTCATCCCCCCCACCCCACCAGCATACCGACTCATACCCCCACCCTCACCCCCATCACATCCTGCTCCTTGCAATTGTCTCACCATCACAGCCCACCCATCCCAACACCAATCCCTGCATGCGACCACAAAGCATGGACACCCATCACCAAAGCATGCCCACTGCACATACCCATCCCCCACCAAATCACTGTCACAAAAGCCCCCACACGGGAATGCCAGCACTGGGGTACAAGGGCACCCACCCATTACACGCTATGGCACACACAAATGCAATAACCATACTTTTATACCCCTGCAGGACCCGAACGCCACGTCACCGCGCAGGAGGGTCCACAAAAGTCCACTCCACCCCCAGAAGAGGCCCACAGTGAGGACAGCACCTCTGTCGACCAGGATCTAGATGACCAGCCCGGCCCATCAGGGACCTCGGCACAGTCGGTTCCCCTCACACAGCCACAGCCCATAGCAGACCTTCCCCCCTCTGGGAGCACCAGCACAGCACCCACTCAGCGGGCCCATCCCTCTGTCCCCAGGACACGTCAATCAGCGGTGTGCCCACCACTACAGGGCACCCAGGTTAACCCACCACCCCAACAACAACAGGGACCTGGGGGCAGTGGTAGTGGGCACACGGTCCAGGGGACAGAGGCCCAGGGAAACAGGGGAACTGGGAGGGCTGCTGTGCGACGGGGGGGACAGGCCCAGGGAACCCACTCTCCACGAGGCCCTCTCCTCCATCATGGTAGCCTACCACCACTCCCAGGAGACGATGGCGACGGTCCTGGCCAGGTTTCAGGAGATCCAGCTTCTGCAGGAGGAACAGTATTTGGGGTTCAGGGAGGAACTACGAAACATCAGTTCCGCCCTGGCCACCATTGTAGGGGCTCTGAATCAGGTAGTCACCACATTGCGGGACACTGTGGCAGGACAAAGGGCCCCTGACACTAGCATGGACCAAGAACTGCCTACCACCTCTGCCGGCGCTAGTGGACAGGAGGCCCCGCCACAGGACCAACAGGCCACCAGCACCCCACCCCCTGCAGAAGGAGAACCACCCCGCAAGCGGGCCCTGAGATCCAGGAAGAAGACAGAGTAAGATGCCAAGACCCCCGCCAGGAAAGGATACCTCCCTGATTGTCATCCCACTGTCCCACATTGTCACCCTGTCTATTCTTATACTGCCCATGCTCCACTTTCCACAGGCATTTGGACAATGCACCTGTGATACTAATAGTCTGGACTCTGCCATGGACAATCCTCCACCATCACCCCTCACCGATTTGCAATCACCCACCAATATAGAGCACTGAAATAAACACAGTTATTGCACAAAACAATCAGGAGTCTGGCTGTGATTTTGTACTAATGTATTAGACATTACCGTCCCAAAATGCATATTTACGTTGTGATGCCAACATACCACTGTCACACAGCTGTAGTCGATGGGGAAATAAAGCAGATGTCACGCAGTATGGCCCACATCTCTGAAATTGGAAGGGAAAGTCACAACTCAGTTACCATACACTGGGGGAAAAGGTCAAACAGTAGAGAGGTAGTAGGGGTTAAGTATATGTAATATGCCGGGTTGGAATCTTACCTGTGTGTCATTGAAAATACTGCTGTATTACTGTGTTCCTGTTGTCTATGTCGTCCTCTTCGGCTTCCTCGTCTTCACTCTCCACAGGCTCCACAGCTGCTGCAACACCACCATCTGGACCATCCTCCTGCAGAAAAGGCACCTGGCGTTGCAAAGCCAGGTTGTGAAGCATACAGCAGGCCACGATGATCTGGCACACCTTCTTTGGTGAGTACAATAGGGATCCACCTGTCATATGGAGGCACCTGAACCTGGCCTTCAGGAGGCCGAAGGTCCGCTCGATCACCCTCCTAGTTTGCCCATGGGCCTCATTGTACCGTTCCTCTGCCCTTGTCCGGGGATTCCTCACTGGGGTCAGTAGCCATGACAGGTTGGGGTAACCAGAGTCACCAATTAGCCACACACGGTGCCTCTGGAGTTGAGCCATCACGTAAGGGATGCTGCTATTCCCCATGATGTACGCCTCATGCACTGAGCCAGGGAACTTGGCATTAACATGGGAGATATACTGGTCTGCCAAACACACCATCTGTACATTCATCGAATGATAACTCTTTCTGTTTCTGTACACTTGTTCACTCCTGCTGGGGGGTACTAAAGCCACATGGGTCCCATCAATGGCACCTATGATGTTGGGGATATGTCCAAGGGCATAGAAATCACCCTTCACTGTAGGCAAATCCTCCACCTCAGGGAAAACAATGTAGCTCTGCATGTGTTTCAGCAGGGCAGACAACACTCTGGACAACACCTTGGAAAACATAGGCTGGGACATCTCTGATGATATAGCCACTGTTGTTTGAAATTACCCACTTGCAAAGAAATGGAGTACTGACAGCACCTGCACTAGAGGTGGGATCCCTGTGGGTTGGCGGATGGGTGACATCAGGTCTGGCTCCAGCTGGGCACACAGTTCATGAATAGTGGCTCGGTCAAGCCTGTATGTCAGTATGACATGTCTTTCCTCCATTGTCGACAGGTCTACCAGCGGTCTGTACACGGGAAGATTCCTCCATCTCCTCGCATGTCCCAGCGGACGGTGCCTATGAAGGACAACAGCGAGCACAGAGTCAATCAACCCACAGGTACGTAACCACAGCTTGCACATAACACGATTCCCAATGCATTGAATGGTTTGTAGGAGTGTTGATGCAAGGCCTAGGTATGTGTGATGCAGTTAAAAGTAAGCCATGTGGGCCCTTGAAATGGCGGCTGCCTGACCTGTGAAGTGTGACAATGGGATGTGAGGTAAATGCGCTGGCGTGGCACATCGTGGCGGTAGGCGGTCGAAGACCGCGGCGCAAAACAGCATTGGTTAACATTGGACCCTATGGGTCTCAGGAGCCAATGACGATGTGCGATGGCGGTCGCGGTATGCACCGCCGCGGTACGCACTGCTGCAGGCGTGATCGCCATTTTCTATCAGCTTAATCACACGATACCTGATCTTCGACAGGAGAGGACCTACACTGCAAGTGCTGCTGTGACCTCGGTCTGGAAGAGACAATGGCTCATGCGACTGGGGAAAGGGCCCCTGCCTTCACTGCTCAGGAATTGGAGAAACTCGTGGATGGGGTCCTCCCCCAGTATGCGCTACTCTACGGTCCTCCAGACCAACAGGTAAGTACACTGGGACCATGCTTTGGGGGCAATGCCTGTATTGAGTCGGGTGGATGAAAGATAGTGGGGAGGGGAGCGAATGAGACATGCATCAAACGACGGATGACAGGATGTGCCACATGGCAAGGGTAGGGATGGGGGGCCACTCACATTGAGGGTGATGACTCTTTTTCTCCCCCTGTACATTTCACATAGGTCAGCGCCCACCAGAAGATAGACATTTGGCGTGCCATCGCCAAGGACGTCCGGGCCCTGGGGGTCCACCACAGACGGGGCACCCACTGCCGGAAGAGATGGGAGGACATCCGATGCTGGAGCAGGAAGACGGCGGAGGCTCAGCTGGGGTTGGCCTCCCAACGTGGGAGTGGTGCCAGTCGGACTTTGACCCCCCTGATGTCCCGGATCCTGGCAGTGGCCTACCCCGATTTGGATGGGCGCGTGAGGACATCACAGCAGACACAAGGGGGTGAGTACACTCTCATTCTGGTAACTTTGCGCGCAGTGGAGGTGTCTCGATGGTGGAGGAGGGCTGTGGGTCTCCCTAGGCCAGGGCGATTTCTGTAGGCTAGGCCCCTCCGTAAGGCATGGCCCTGTGCCCCCGCCGCCCACCTCTGTAGGGTGCCAAGTACAGCTATTCATGGCCCTGTGTCATCTATGTGTGCAGATGTCGTCCATAGGCTTGTAGGCCATGTCACACGGATTGAGTAGTGGACCCCAAGTGCGCGGCGTAGTGCAGGGGGCTTCTGTGTCTGTCCTCTCCGCCAACGGTGTCGCCAATGCATGCACTCAACATGTCTTTATTTTCTTCCCCCCCTTTTTTGTGGTCTTCCTGTTCATGTGTGCATTAGCATCATCAGGCGGAGGAGAAGTGGCATCGGAGCACGAAGGAGCTGCATCCCACATGGCCCTGGAGGGCCATGCAACGGATTCCGAATACACCAGTGGGACGGAGGGCGAGGGGAGCTCCACAGCGGGGACTCGGGCAGACATAAGTGACACGGACTCGTCCTCTGAAGGGAGCTCCCTTGTGGTGGCGGCAACATCCGTGCCCCCGCAACAACAGGTACAGCCGCCACCCAGCGCACCAGCACCGCCCTCCCAGCAGCCCCTCAGCGTTTGCCCCGTGCCCGCTCACCCAGGAAGGTGGGCATCTCCTTCGCCCCAGGCACCTCAGGCCCTGCCCCAGTCACCCCTGCTGCCCTCAGTGAGGAGATCATTGACCTCCTGAGGACGCTCACTGTTGGGCAGTCTACCATTTTGAATGCCATCCAGGGTGTCGAAAGAGAGGTGCACCAGAGTAATGCATACCTGGAGGGCATTCATTCTGGCCAGGCTGCCCTTCAGCGATCGTTCAACACTCTGGCCTCAGCACTGATGGCAGCAATTGTCCCTGTCTCTAGCCTCCCCCCTCCAACTTCCTCCACCCAGACCCTATCACATGTACCTCTGCCTATCCCAGACACACCATCAGACCAGCCTGCACACACCTCAACACCCAAGGGAAGCTCAGGCAGACATAAGCACCACACATCACACAAGCAACATCCCCATACAGACATACCAACACCCACTGCCTCCACTGTGTCCCCCTCCTCCTCGTCTCCCTCCTCCCTCCCTGTCACGTCTCCACTCACACCTGCATGCACAACATCTTCAGCCACTACGTCCATCACCAGCACACACACCAGAACCCCCCGCACACGTGCATGCACCACCCCCACTACCATTTACACGTCCCCTGTGTCCTCTCCCAGTGTGTCTGTCACCCCCTCTTCCAAGATACACAAACGCAGGCAGCCACCCACCCAACAGCCATCCACCTCACGACAGCCTCCAGCCCAAGCACCTGCTCCCAAAGACACCAGACTTAAGACTCCTACAACCACAACCTCTTCCTCCACTCCCATACCCACTACACCTACCGTCCCACTGGTCCTAAATTGCTATTCCTGTCCAAACTTAACCTCTTTCTTACAACACCCCCACCCCGTCCATCTCATAGGACTCCAGTCAGCACCTCAGCCACCACAAAACCGGGCCCTGTGATGACTGTCTGCCATGGACTGTGGAGTCCCCCACCCTCAAGGGCAGCCAGTTCAGTACGGAGCCAAGGCACGGGCAGCCCACCCCCGGAGAAACACCCGAAAATAGTCAGCGGCAGGCGCGAGAGGGTGAAAACACCAGGCACTAAAATCCCTACCATGGCTCCGGCACGAAGTGTGGAGACAGGTGGCACACCGCCCAAGGTGGGGAAGGGCCACAGACGAACAGGGAAGGCTGGGAAGGTCAGCACACCCGAGGAGAGCGCCATCAGCCCAGCTGGCCAGGTGGGCCCCGCCAGCCCCATCCCAGGTGGGCAGGAGGACACCAACAGGCCCGGTACTGCAGACCAGGAAGGCCCCGCCACCCACCCGACAGAGGGGCAGGAAGGCCCCGTCAGCCACAGGACAGGTGGCAAATGACCTGCACGCCCTGGCCTGATCCGCTGAACTGGGCACCGCCGTCTCAAGCCCCGCTGAACTGGGCACCGCCGTCTCAAGCACCGCTGAACTGGGTCCTTCATCTCAAGCACCGCTGCACTGGGCCCTTCATCTCAAGCACCGCTGCACTGGGCCCTTCATCTCAAGCACCGCTGAACTGGACCCTTCATCTCAAGCACCGCTGAACTGGGCACTGCCGTCTCAAGCACCGCTGAACTGGGCCCTTCATCTCAAGCACCGCTGCACTGGGCCCTTCATCTCAAGCACCGCTGCATTGGGCCCTTCATCTCAAGCACCGCTGCACTGGGCACCGCCGTCTCAAGCACCGCTGAACTGGGCACCGCCGTCTCAAGCACCGCTGGCCCATTAGCGGCAGGGGCAGGCCCGCATCTGTGTCGGGCAGGGCTGCACGAGCACTCTGGGCACCAGTCCCCCTCCAGAACCAGTGGAGACTGTCATCGACTTGAGAGACTGTGGCTTTGCACTCCCCAGGATTGAACAGTGGGCAACCCACCCACTGTAGAGACTTGAGAGACTGTGGCTTTGCACTCCCCAGGATGGCACAGTGGGCAAGCCACCCACTGTATAGACTTGAGAGACTGTGGCTTTGCACTCCCCAGGATGGCATAGTGGGCAACCCACCCACTGTAGAGACTTGAGAGACTGTGGCTTTGCACTCCCCAGGATTGAACAGTGGCCATGGAGGCCCCTCGTGGATCTGGCGTCGTGCACTCATCTGGCTGAGGTGCCCCCCCTTCTCTTCCCCCTGAGGTGCCTGTAGTTTTCCTATCTGATGCCCCTGCAGTGTTCTCTCCGTTGGAGTCAGGTATCCTGTGTGGGCTTTGCCCATGTGATTTGGGCCCAGTGGTCCACGGACAATGCCTGCTACAATACTCGGACTTGCAGACACAACAACATCCACTCCCTGCACTGACTCCCCTGCCACCCACTCCTTCACAGACACTACACCAGACACACCTGCAACCACCACACCATCACTAACAGATGCAGCAATCAGTCATATCTTACACACAGTCAGCACATCAGACCCGCAGACATCCACCCCAGTCACCACATCTGCACCCACCACAACCACCAACACCCCCACATGCAGCACATGTACTGTACCTGGAGACACCATCCCAACAGACAGTCATCTCCCTGCACCTCTTTCCCACTCCTCCCAAGACACCTAAATGCCCGCACACACCCACCCAACAGAGACCCAGCACCCACAAGCATTCCACACATGCACCTGCACCCAAGACATCCATCAAGACACATCTCACAACCACTCCCTCTCCTCCACTCCCAAACCCTTTTGCCATGACTGTCCCGTGTGTCTAAGAAACATTTCCTCACAGAGTTTTCCCTGTTCCCTACCCCTCTTCCACCCCATGAAACTCCCAAGTGCTCTGTGTCCCTCCCCAAGTCCAGCCCTTCCACCTCCAAGTTCTCCCTGCCCCTCCCGGTAGTGCCCATGCCCCTCACCCTGCCAAGACATCTTCCCCTCCCATGCCCAAGGACAAGGACCCCCCTCCCAAGCCCAGACCCAAGCCCAAGGACCCACTCCCAAGCCCAGACTAAAACCCAAGTACCCCCCTCCCAAGCCCAAACCCCCCTCCACTATCCTCATCCCTGAGGTGCCTGCCTGTCGCCTTGAAGCTCGCTCCCTGTGGAGGTCATTTCGCAGTCAAGTTGGGGCACAGTGAAGTGCCACTTGTGCCTTTTTGCTGGATGAACATTGGACTGGTCAATGGTCTTATGATTGTATTTATTTATATTACATTTCACCTTCAAAATACATCTAAAGCATACCTGTCCTGCCTTTTTTTCTGTATGGCTGTTTAGTATTTGTTGGTTTTGGTTTGTGTATGTGTGACATGTGTGTGTGTGTTGGTTGTCCTAGCTGTTGTGCCTGGGCTGCATATGTGTGTGTGGCCCTTCCATTAGTCTCACTGTCATTGCTGTGTACTGTGATAAGATATGTTTGTGTTTGGTACAGGCATGTGTGTAGCTAAATTGTGTATTGTTTGTATTGCCATGTGTTATGGTGGTGGTGTGTACCATTGTGTGGTTGTTGTGTATGCGTCCATGTGTGTGGTGATGGCTCTGTCATATGCATTGTGTGTTGTGTAGGCATAGTGTGATATATGAAACATTCTATGGCAGTGTGTTAGTGTTGATTGGTTTTGTGGTGTTGTTATATGTTGCTGTCAGTATGTGTTGTCATGTGTAGGTGTTGAGTGTGATTGCTTGGTGAAGCGCTTGTGTAGTTGAGGTTGTAGTGCCGCTGTGTGACTCTGTGGTGATGTGTATGATTATGTTGGACAGTGGCAGTGCTGTGTGTGTGTGTGTGCGGGCTGGTGTGTGAATGGCATGTATGTGTTGTCCGTGGTGTGTGTAGTTTGGGTGTGCGTGTGTGTAGTATGCATATGTGTATGTAGGTGTATGTGGGTGTGTGTTCGTATGGGTGTGTGGTTATGTGTGTGTGTGTGCGGCCGTCGTAGGCTTTTTGTATGTTGTGTGTGCGTGTGTACTAATGCCTTTCCCTCCAGTGTTGCTAGGTTGGTGTACTTACGGTTGTTGTCTTCATCGCTGGTTCCGGAGTCATTGTGCAAGCAGGAGCAGTGGAAGGACTTCGAGTCCAAGTTCAATGGCGGCTCCAAACGGGTATGTCTTCCTGAAGGTGAGTGTCACCTTGGCGTAATGTGTCCGGCGGAAACATGGTCCTTTCGGTCTGACGGTGCCTACCGCCGTCCATTGCGGCCTGACTTCACTGTCAGTACAGACGGTAGTTTGGCTGTGTTCTGTTGGGAACACCGCCATGGTCATAATATGTCAGTCTTCACTGCCGAACTGTTTGCAGTATGACTGCCGCCACCAAACTCGTAATGACCCCCATAGTATCCATCTCCCAAACTCCAAATAAGGCCCTATATTTCTTTTTCAGGACTGCCAACTTTATATGACCTATGTGAGTCTGGCGGTGTTCATGTTTTAACTCTGAGAGCCTGTTGACCCGGCTATTATAGTAAGAAAATAGTGCATAAGTACGAGGAGGGTTCATGAGGAGACAGTGGCTTGCCTCATCCGCTATGCGTCACACTAGGACCACCTATACTGGGGTGACAGAATGAGGGGTAACTGCCAGGTAAGAGTGTGTGAGAACAACCCCCTTTCAGTGTTGCAAATGGATTGGAGGCCAGTGACCAGACTGACACGGTGTGTTCATGCTGCAAACTTTATTTTTCCAGCCCGCCCATTTCCCGGGATTAACATTCATCCCATATCTGACGTATATGTCAGATAAACCAAGTTATCCCAAATACAAGGGGGAAACACTTCTCCTCCTCATCCCCAGGATTGTTCCAAGGTATCATCCTCAAAGGGACAACACTAAGGGGCATATTTATCCTCTGTTTGCGCCGGATTTGCATCGTTTTTTTGTTTACGCAAATCCGACGCAAAACGAACTCCATATTTATACTTTGGCGTTAGACCCGTCTAGCGCCAAAGATCTTGGAGTTTGCGTAATTTTTTTGCGTGGACACCTTCCTTGCGTTAATGATATGCAAGGTAGGCGTTCCCTTCTAAAAAATGACTCCGAGGCATGTGTGCCGTATTTATACTCCCGGGCAAAAATGACGCCCGGGAGTGGGCGGGTCTCAAAGAATGACGTCCAGCCGCTTTTGCGTCATTTCTTAATGCCTGGTCAGGGCAGGCGTTAAGGGACCTGTGGGCTCGGAAGGAGCCCAGAGGTGCCCTCCCATGCCCCCAGGGACACCCCCAGTTGTGCGCCAAAAAGTATAAATACGGCCCTAAATTTCTCCTTTACCCTGAGATTGAAAGGGAAACATAACATATACACCAACAGTCAACATACTAACAGTTAGCTTGGATGAACAACCCATGATCAATGAGGAAGCCAGGTCCTCCAGGGGACAACATGGATGGCACTCTCTTCAGGTGGCTTACGCTCAGTGAATCAGGAAGTCAGCATAATGGCGGGATGGGTTAGGGTTAGATATCGTCCTTGTTCACTCCTCGCTGAAGGCTTTAAACTGGGCCTGTCTGTTCCTGAGGGTCCTGCTGTTGTTGAGCTACATTATTCAGGTGTGGGTGTGGGTGTAGAGTTAGGTAGCATGATACCTGAGTTGAGTGGAGGCCTCACTTCAGGTTACGGGGTGCCTGGTGTGGTACGGTTTTGTGGGTTTTCACTGTATTGTGAACTGTTCCAGCTGTTGTCCTCTAGCAAGTCTTCTGCTGCCGGGATGATGGGTGGTAGACTTGGCACTTTTTAAAATTGGGACACATTCCTGTCTTTCTTTCCACTGTCACTATAGTGCCTTTGATGGCAATGACTGTCCATTGGTCAACTTCGAAAGGTAGCCGAAATATCCCACCTGTGACGATCTTTGACCAGCACTTTGTCACCTACTCGTATAGTGCTTTGTTTCACTCGCCATCGTCATGAGGTGTATTCATTGTTGCGTGTTCTTTTCAATTGTGACTGATTTGAAGGATTCGGCTGGCCAGCTCAGAGAGGATGGTGTGGGATGGAGTCAGTCACAGTTCTTCCAAAGCATAAATGGATGGGGTGACGGGCGGGCATGTAGCAATAGAAAATCTGTGGGGTTGCATAGGCCAGGTTGGTACTCAGCTGTGAAGTTAAATTCCTGCAGCTACAGGATACACGTCTCAATTTGTGGGGGTGGTTCAGACTACAAACCTGTAAACAAGGGCATCAGCGGTTTGTGGACCATGATAACGGTAAATGGTTGATCATACAGGTATATGTAGAATTGTTGGCACTCCCAGTGAATAGCGATGGCTTCTCATTTAAGATGGGAGTACTTTTGGTCTATCAGAGTTCTGCTGGCATAAGCAACCGGCACCCACTACTGCAATCTTGCGCCTAGGCTGGTGTGGCTAACATCTACAGCCAGCTGGGACTCTTGTTTGGGATCGAAATATACAGTGTTGTGTTGGCTGACAAGGCTTCTTTGGTCTTCTTAAATGCCTGTATTTGTTCCTCACCCCTCACCCAGTGGCTGGTGGTCTTTGTCAGCTTGTAAAAGGGGCCAGTGTGGTCTGATAAGTTTTTCATGAAACACCTGCAGTATGTCACCATGCCCAGAAAGCCGCAAACACCCGACACCGATGATGGGGCAGGAGCGTCCTGAATATCCTGGACCTTTGTTATGTAGGGGCCTACTCCGCGGTCTGAGAATCGGTAGCCAAAGAGACAGATGTAATTTCTCAGGATCTCACACTTCTGTCTGTTAGGCCATGCTCTTTCAACCTAATGAATGTAGCTTGGAGCCGAGTGAGATGACTCTCCAGCTTTGGGGCATGCACCAGAATATCATTGCTAACCTTCAGTACCCTTGGGAGACCTCTCAGGACCATTTTAATTATATGTTGGAACAATTCAGCAGCACTGGAGATGGCCGGTCACTCTCTTAATGATGCCAGACTCTTCAAGGGGTTGCATTTCTTGTTCAACTTTGGGGGGTAGATGAAAAGTGATGGAATGGTGTTGGTGTAGGAGTGCTACCGGGTGCAACAGTACTTGTGTAGGTGGACAAGTGGGCCTGATAACCACCCTATGCTATCAACGAGGGGTGCAAGTTCTCGTATTAGCTCGTTGAGATCAGAGTCATGGATGCTGAATGCAAATTGTACTAAGTTGAGTTATTGGGTAGGTTAGCAGCTGAGGAGGAAACCAGATCCTTCCTGGGAAATGTATACTTTAGAGTTTAGGCTTGTGGAGTCATGGTTGAGGTTTGCTGTAAGCACACCTGCCAGTTGCAAGTAGTTACCAAAGGAGTAGACTTGAAGTTTGGTGTTTCTAGCGCTGGCGGGCTTGCCAGACTTTTGTACATTTGGCAGCCATGAGGTTTATGGAGGCTCCAGTCTCTATTAGGGCAGAGAAGGGTTGACACATGGGGAGTCTGCAGTGGGTGTTGCCATGGGGATCGATTGCTCTGACTACTTGGACTACCTCTTGGTCATCATCATCCATGTCTCTATCTGTCTACATTGTTGGGAGGGTGGGGACAGCTTTTACTGCCTTCTTGGAGCTCGTTGACAATGGTTTTGGTGTGAAGCAGCACACTTTGGAAAAGTGGTTTAATTTGCCGCATGTGCTGCAGGTTTCTGCTTCTACAGAGCAGTCACCACTGTGGGGGAGGGGGCCACCACACCATCCGCATGTTTTGTTCCCCATTTTTTGTCTGGGGGATTCAGTATGTGATTAGTTGGCATATTTGCAAATGGCATTGAGGGATGGACTTTGACAGGGGAGAGGTGCCCTGGGTCCATGTACGCAG
The DNA here is from genome assembly GCF_031143425.1 of Pleurodeles waltl. NCBI lineage: Eukaryota > Metazoa > Chordata > Amphibia > Caudata > Salamandridae > Pleurodeles > Pleurodeles waltl. The sequence continues at coordinate 385,626,299 of NC_090444.1, read as the reverse complement.
CACGCACTTTAGACAGTTCTTTGGATCGCCTGAGGCTAAGGATATCCCTTATTGCCATAATCAGTTTTTGGAGCATGAGTTTGCAGAGTTAGGAGGATGTGCACCCCTGTATGAACTGCTCCCTAATTTAATCTTCTTCCTTCGGGAGCATACAGGTGCTTGCTAGTTCCAATCAGGTGACTGTAAAATATGCCAGTTTACTCATCATGCATCTGACATGCTTGTCGCAGTAGAGAGCTTTAGTAATTAGGGTTGCTGTAAGGCTCAAAATGTGCAGGTATGGTATTTTTTAGCGTGATGTATGTGTGAGGTGGTCCCACTACGATGACCATTTTGGAGATTTGTGGATGTCTGCTCCTCCCAGATGTAAAAGCAGGGGGCATTTTATTTTGGCGTCAATGGCATTAAAGTAGTCTCTAGGTGCTTGACTCATGCCTTCCCTGGGTGGCTTGAGTGGACGGTGCTACCGTGACTGTGAAGGGTTAAAGAGTGGGTATGGTTCAGATACTGAGGTACTTGAAGAGTTAAAAAGTAGAACTATCAGTATCCTATGACAGTCTCAGCAGGGTGCAGCGACAGTGGCAGGCTGGAGATGCAGTTATAAGCTGGGGTGAGGCCTACCCTGAGGGCTGTAGACAGTGCTTTGAAGCAGCCGCTTGGCTTGGTGGGCAAGTCCCCTTGAGATAAGCGTGGGGTTGGGGCCCAAGATGAAGGTTGATCTTGCAGGAGAAGGAAGGCGCTTCAACCAGGTGAGGCCAGCAACTGTGGGCTCTGCACGTGCAGAGGTGAAGCTTCTATCGGGCAGAGGAGAGGCAGAGCTTCAGTGCGCCTGGAAACTGTAGGAGCTTGGTGTGTTCGCAGGGTGCAGTTGGGCTCAGGCTGGGGGCCGGTGGTAGGAAACACACACACAGGAGTCGCCTGAGGCCATACAGGTAGGCCACACAGTACTCCTCTAGAGCCATGCAGGACAGCCGCTGGTGTCTACGTCAAGGTGTTCTTTCAGTGCCAGCAGTCAGAGGAGGACAGCGGCTGTCGCGCTGGTGATGGACCTGAACTTGGGGGCACAGCCGGAGGTGCTAGATGCTGGTGGGGGCCGTTACGGGTCACAAATGTGTGGTGGGCACTTACGTGATGGCTGATGAGGAGCTGGTGTCGGGCCGACAGCCCGTGATGAGCAGCTATGCAGGGAGGGCTGGGCACTGCAGGCCTGAGCTGCGAGGATGGCTGGAGGCATGCGTGGAGCAGTGCATGGGCTCCTCATCACCAGTGCAGTGTCACTCATGGATTCCGGTGAATGACTAGATGGACACTACATGTTTGTGCTGCAAACTTTATTTTTCTAACCCTGCCTGCTTCCTGGGCTTCGCATTTATCCCAGATCTGATGCATACGTTAGATAAACCAAATTGTCCCAAATACGAGGGAGGAACACTTCTCCTCCCGAAGGTCGTACCATGGTGTCGTCCTTCGTGTGACAACACTACACCCCTCAAGGAATGGTTCTTGTGGGGGAAGATAACCAGAAAGAATTACACGTGGTGTGTAATACACATAAAATATGTGATTCATTGCTGGATAGACATCGCACCCTGGCAGCATGGTCTGCCTCCGAAGTCGAGACAGAGATCCCCCAGCATCTGGGTGTAGTGAACTGTTGCACCAGTGGCAGTGGAATTTGGGGAGGTATCTGAAACCCCTTCTCTCCCTGTCTAAGAATTCCGTCGGGGGGCACTGATTATTCACTATCTTTACGTGGCACACAATCTCTGAGCCACCAATCATTTTTTTCCCCTCTGTGCCTGCATCTGTAATACATCACAGGTGCCAAGGTAAAGTGTTTTCTCATTTGCATTGGGCCACGCTAATGTAAAGTATAAGCCAGTTGATCAGTATTATTAAAGAGGCAGCATAAGGATCTGTGAAACCGTCTCTATTACCAAAATTGCTTTGGGGCACAAATAGCAGACACACATACACTTTCAATAATATGGCAGCTGGTGCGCTTTGCAAAGTGGGACACAGTATTCCAGATTTGCTTGCACTCACACTCTCCCTCTTTCTTAGGCCTTCCTTTCTAATATAGATAATTTAGACTTGATGATATCTGTTCCGACGATCTCTGTTCCTCTATAAAAAGTAGTTTTATTATTCACAGAAAAAATATTCTACATTGCCCATTGCCTTTCTTATGGTGGATCCTGCAAATGCAAGCTTACCCAGAATGAGCTTGGCTGCCAAACTGGTGCGGGAGGTCACGTCAAGAGGCAAACAAGAGTAGCACAGATGTGGTTCAGACAGAGGGGGTCATTACAACATTGGCGGTAAAACGCACTTACCGCCGTGCAGAAGACCGCCAATACACCGCCGCGGCCGCAGAATTCCCCCACAGTTATTATGACACACATCTCGGAATCCGCCGAAATTCAGACACCCACACAAGTCCGCCACACCAAAGGTCAGTGTTAAACTGGCAAAAACAATTCCTCCACCGTCACGCCAACAGAAACACGCCCATGCTATCACGACCCACGAATCCATGCGGCGGTCTTTCAACCGCGGTATTCCATTGGCGGTACAACCGCCGCCCTCAAAATATACACACATCTCCAAAACACCGCCACATTGGACAATTCAAAATACACACACCTGATACACATACACACACCACTCCCACACACCCAACACAATATAAAACACACACCCACATCACCCACAAACCCCTACGACCAAAAATTAGAGACGAAGGCGACAGAGAGAGAGCACAGCATAGACAACCTCACCACACAGAGGCACACAACACCATCACCCACACAACATCCACGCACAAAACACCACACACCACTACATATCACCACACTTATCACCACATACACCACCCCACACATCACCCACACCACCCCATGTCACGCCAAAGACACCCCAGGTTTTCCGAGGAGGAGCTCAGGGTCATGGTGGAGGAAATCCTACGGGTAGAGCCACAGCTATTTGGCTCACAGGTGCAGCACACCTCCATAGCCAGGAAGATGGAGCTATGGCGCAGAATCGTGGACAGGGTCAACACTGTGGGACAGCATCCAAGAAATCGGGAGGACATCAGGAAGAGGTGGAACGACCTACGGGGGAAGGTGCGTTCAGTGGTCTCCAGGCACAACATCGCGGTACAGCGAACTGGCGGCGGACCCCCACCTCCTCCCCCACAACTAACAACATGGGAGGAGCAGGTTTTGACCATCATGCATCCAGAGGGCCTCGGAGGAGTCGGTGGAGGAATGGACACTGGTAAGTCAAATCTTAACTATCATATCCCCCACCCTACCTGCATGCCATCACACACCACCACCCTCACCCCCTCCCCTATCTCTCCAACTCCTCACTAATGTACTAATAACACAAACCACCCATCCCAACACCAAGACCTGCATGACACAACTAAGCATGGTCACCCCTCACTAAAGCATGCTCACGGCACATACCCATAACAACCCCCTAAACCATCATCACAAAAACCCCCACACAGGAATGCTTGCACTGGTGTACACGCACACCCACCCATTGCACACCATGACACACACACATGCAATAATCATGCTCTTATACCCCTGCAGGACCACTACGGAACGTCACCACACAGGAGGGTCCAGACATCTCCACTCCACCCACAGAAGAGGCCCACAGTGACGACAGCAGCTCTGGCCAACTGGATCCAGATGACCAGCCCGGACCATCGTGGGCCTCGGAACTGTCGGTTCCCCTTGCACAGGCACAGCCCAACACTGACCTTCCACCCTCTGGTAACACCAGCACAGCACCCACTCAGCGAGCCCATACCTCCGTACCCAGGACACTTCAATCAGCGGTGTGTCCACCACTACAGGGAACCCAGGATAACCCAAAACCCCAACAACAACAGGGACCTGGGGGCAGTGGTAGTGGGCACACGGTCCAGGGAACGGAGGCACAGGAACACAGGGGAACTGGGAGGGCTCCTGTGCGACAGGGGGCGGACAAGCCAAGGGAACCCACTCTCCACGAGGCCCTCTCCTCCATCATGGGAGCATACCACCACTCCCAAGAGACGATGGCGACGGTCCTGGCCAAGTTTCAGGAGACCCAGCGCCTGCAGGAGGAGCAGTATTTGGGGTTCAGGGAGGAGCTCAGAACCATCAGCTCCGCCCTGGGCACCATCGTAGGGGTGCTGAAGGACATACAAAAAACCATGAGGGACACCGTGGCACTCCAAGGGGCCCCTGACACTAGCATGGACGATGAACTGCCCACCACCTCCGCCGGCGCTAGTGGACAGAACGCCCCGCCACAGGACCACCACACCAGCACCCCATCCCCTGCAGACGCACAACCTCCCCGCAAGCGGTCCCTGAGATCCAGGAACAGGACAGAGCAAGATGGCAAGACCCCCGCCAGGAAATGAGACCACCCTGATTGTCCTCCCACTGTCCCACTTTGTAACCCTGTCCAGATTGGAACTGCCCCAGCTCCACTTCCTATGCCCATATGGGCAAAGCACCTGTGAGACGAATAGACTGGACTCTGCCCTGGACATTCCTCCACCATCACCCATCACCATTTTACAACCCCCTTCCATTTTTGAGCACTTAAATAAACACCCTTGAAGCACAAAACTATCTGGAGTCAGTCTGTGATTTGGTACATTTGTATTATCAATGACAGTGTCAAAATGCATTTTCAATTGTAATGTCAACATACCTATGTCACACATCACAAGTCCATGAAGGATGCAAGCAGATGACACACGTTGGTAACCACACCTGTGAAACCGTAATGGAAAGGTACAACTCAGTTACCATATACTGCTACTAAATGACAGACAGAATAGAGGTAGAAGTGTGAAAGTGAATATAATAGTAAAACAAAATATTCTCACCTGTGTGTCACTGGAAATATTGCTGTATGACTGACTCCCTGTTGTCTATGTCTTCTTCCTCAGCTTCCTCCTCATCACTGTCCACAGGCTCCACAGCTGCCACAACACCGCCATCTGGACCATCCTCCTGCAGAAAAGGCACCTGGCGTCGCAAAGCAAGATTGTGAAGCATCGAGCAGGCGATGATGGTCTGGCACACCTTCTTTGGTGAGTAGAATAGGGAACCACCTGTCATATGGAGGCACCTGAACCTGGCCTTTAGGAGGCCGAAGGTGCGTTCGGCCATCCTCCTAGTCCGCCCATGGGCCTCATTGTAGCGTCCCTATGCCCTGGGATTCCTCACTGGGGTCAATAGCCAGGACAGGTTGGGGTAACCAGAGTCCCCTAATAGCCACACACGGTGCCTCTGGAGTTGACCCATCACATACGGGTTGCTGCTATTCCGCAGGATGTAGGCGTCATGCACAGAGCCAGGGAACATAGCATTTACCTGGGAGATGTACTGGTCTGCCAAACATACCATCTGTACATTCATGGAATGATAACTCTTCCGGTTCCTGTACACCTGTTCACTCCTGCAGGAGGGACCAGAGCTACATGGGTCCCATCAATAGCACCTTTGATGTTGGGGATATGTCCCAGGGCATAGAAGTCACCTTTCACTGTAGCCAAATCCTCCACATGAGGGAAAACGATGTAGCTCCTTACGTGTTTCAGCAGGGCAGACAACACTCTGGACAACACGTTGGAAAACATAGGCTGGGACAACCCTGATGCTATGGCCACTGTTGTTTGAAATGACCCACTTGCAAGGAAATGGAGCACTGATAGCACCTGCACTTCAGGGGGGATTCCTGTGGGATGGCGGATTGGTGACATCAGGTCTGGCTCCAACTGGGTACACAGTTCCTGGATTGTGGCACGGTCAAACCTGTAGGTGATGATTAAATGTCGCTCCTCCATTGTCAACAGGTCCACCAGCGGTCGGTACACCGGAGGATTCCGCCATCTCCTCACATGTCCCAGCTGACGGTGCCTAGGAAGGACAACAGCGACCACAGAGTCAACAAATTCCCAGGTATGTACCCACAGCTACACAGAACACGACACAAAATACAAAACTCTTCCTGTATGTGTGTTGAGTGTAGGCCTAGGTATGTGTGACACAGTAGTAAATGAAGCCAAGTGGGCCCCTGAAATGGTGGCTGCCTGACCTCTAAAGTGGGACAATGGGATGTGAGGTATCTGCGCTGGCGTTGTACACCGTTGCGGTAGACGGTCGTAGACCGCGGCGCAATGCTGCATTGGTTAACATTGGACCCTATGGGTCCCAGGAGCCAATGACGAAGTGCGCCGGCGGTGATGATACGCACTGCCGCGGACATCACCGCCGCGGATGTGACCGCCATTTTCTATCTGTTCAATCACTCGATACCTGATCTTCGACAGGAGAGGACCTACACTGCAAGTGCTGCTGTGACCTCGGTCTGGAAGAGACAATGGCTGGGGGCCACCCACTTCGATGGTGCTGTTGTTAATGACTTCTCTTCTTCCCCTGTACATGTCATGTAGGTCAGCGCCCACCAGAAGAAGGATATTTGGCGTGACATCGCCAAGGACGTCCGGACCCTGGGGGTCCACCAGAGACGGGGCACCCACTGCTGGAAAAGATGGGAGGACATTCGCCGCTGGAGCAAGAAGACGGCGGAGGCTTAGCTGGGGATGGCCTCCCAACGTGGGAGGGGTGCCCGTCGCACCATGACCCCCCTGATGTTCAGGATCCTGGTGGTGGCCTACCCTGAGTTGGATGGGCTTGAGGGCATCACAGCAGACACAAGGGGGTGAGTACACTCTCATTCTGCGGACTTTGCGCGCAGTGGAGGGGTATGGGTGGGGTAAGAGGGCTGTGGGTTTCCCTAGGCCAGGGCGACTTCCGTAGGCTAGGCCCCTCCGTAATGCAGGCCATGTGCCACTCCACCCCACCTCTGTAGAGTGCCTAGTACAGTTATACATGCCCCTGGGTCATCTATGTGTGCAGATGACCACCATAGCCATGTAGGCCACATCCCAGGAATTGCATCCGTAGAGGCCAAGAGCACGGCGTAGTGCAGGGGGCTGCTGTGTCTGTATTGTCCACCAACTGTAGCGGTAAGCCATGCACTCAACCTGTCTTTCTCCTGCCGCCCCCCCCCCTTTTTGTGCTCTCCCTGTTCTTGTGTGCATCAGCATCATCAGGCAGAGGTACAGTGGCACCAGAGCACGAGGGAGCTGCATCCCAAATGGCCATGGAGGGCCACACCACAGACTCTAAGTACACCAGTGGGACGGAGGGCGAGGGGAGCTTCACGTCAGTCACCGGATCACCAAACAGCGACACGGACTCGTCCGCCGATGGGAGCTCCCTTGTGGTGGCGGCACCATCTGTGCCCCCCACTTCTACAGGTACAGTCGCCACCTCCCCAACCAGCACCGCCCTCCCAGCAGCCCCTCAGCCTTCGCCCCGTGCCCGCTCACCCAGGAGGGTGGGCATCACCTTCGCCCCAGGCACCTCAGCCCCTGCCCCAGTCACCCCTGCTGCCCTCAGTGAGGAGGCCATTGACCTCCTCAGGTCCCTCACTGCTGGGCAGTCTACCATTGTGAATGCCATCCAGGGTGTAGAAAGGGAGTTGCAACACGGTAATGCATTCCTGGAGGGCATTCATTCTGGTCAGGCTGCCCTTCATCGAACCCTGCAATCTCTGGCCTCAGCACTGATGGCAGCCATTGTCCCTGTGTCTAGTCTCCCCCCTCCAACTTCCTCCACCCAGACCCAGTCCCCTGTACCCCAGCCTATCCCAAGCACACCATCAGACAAGCATGCATAAACCTCAACACACAAAAGTAGCTCAGGCAAACATAAGCACCACACAACCCACAGGCACTCGAACAAGCATCACCCACATACAGACACAACAACATCCACTGCCTCCACTGTGTCCCCCTCCTCGTCGTCTCCCTCCTCCCTCCCAGTGTCGTCTACACTCTCACCTGCATGCACTACATCTACAGGCACTAGGACTCGCACCAGAACACCCAGCACCACACCCCGCTCACCTGCACTCACCACCCCCACTACCATTTACACGTCCCCTGTGTCCACTTCCAGTGTGTCTGTGACGCCCCCTCCCAAAGTACACAAACGCGGGCACCCACACACCCAACATCCATCCAACTCACAACAGCCTCCAGTACCTGTACCTGCGCCCAAATCACCTAAAGTTACACCTCCTACAACCACCTCCTCTTCCTCCACTCCCAGACCCCCTCCAGCTACCCATCCCAGTCTTCGTCAGCAACTCTTCCTCAGCAACGTTGACCTCTTTGCCACCACCCCCACCCCTCCAATTCATAGGTCCCATAGTAGCACCTCAGCCAAAAAAAGTCTGGTACCAGTGGTGCGTGTTAAAGGTGTGTGGAGTGCACCGGCCACCAGGGCAGCCAGTGTGACACGGAGCCAAAGCACTGCCAGTCCATCCCCTGTAAAGCACCTTAGGTTGGAAAGTGGCCGATGGGACAGGGTGAAGACTCCTGGCGGTAAAACTGCTCACAAGGGTCCCAGGGGGATTGCCGTGTCAGCTGTGACTCCTCCAAAGGTGGTCAAGGGCCAGAAGAAGTCTGCACAGTCTGGGAAGAGCAGCACGGCAGAGAAGTGCGCCATCCTCCCCGGCGGACGTGACGCCCCCGCTAGGACTATCGTCACTGGTCAGGAGACCACCACCAGAGTCAGTGCCCAGGAGGGGTGCACTATCGTCACTGGTCAGCAGACCACTGCCGGAGTCAGTGCCCAGGAGGGCAGCACTATAGTCACTGGTCAGGAGACCACCGCTGGAGTCAGTGCCCAGGAGGGCAGCACTATCGTCACTGGTCAGGAGACCACAGCCGGAGTCAGTGCCCAGGAGGGCAGCACTATCGTCACTGGTCAGGAGACCACCACTGGAGTCATTGCCCAGGAGGGCAGCACAATCGTCACTGGTCAGGAGAGCACCGCCAGCGTCAGTGCCCTGGAGGGCCCCGGCAGCCACAGCCCCGCTGGGCAATGAGGGACCGTCATGCCACACACCAATGCACAGGTCAGAAACTGCAAAGTCAAGCACCACTGAACAGGGCACAGACCGCCATGGCAAAGCACCGCTGAACAGGGAACAGACCGCCATGGTGAAGACCGCTGAACAGGGCAAAGCACCGCTGAACAGGTCAGAAACTGCAAAGTCAAGCACCGCTGAACAGGGCACAGACCGCCATGGCAAAGCACCTCTGAACAGGGAACAGACCGCCATGGTGAAGACCGCTGAACAGGGCAAAGCACCGCTGAACAGGGAACAGACCGCCATAGTGAAGACCGCTGAACAGGGAAAGCACCGCTGAACAGGTCAGAAACTGCAAAGTCAAGCACCGCTGAACAGGGAAAATACCGCCAAATCATGCATTGTTAGCCCATGTGCAGCTGGGACAGTGATGGAACAGGAACCGTCACGGGGAGCCTGATGCAGTCTGGGCACCAGTCCCCCTCCAGAACCAGTGGAGACTGTTATCCACTGTAGAGACTGTGGCTTTGCACTCCCCAGGATAAAGCAGTGGGCAAACCACTCACTGTAGAGACTTGAGAGACTGTGGCTTTGCACTCCCCGGGATGGTCCAGTGGGAAACCCACCCACTGTAGAGACTTGAGTGACTGTGGCTTTGCACTCCCCAGGATATGGCAGCGGGCAACCCACCCACTGTAGAGACTTGAGAGACTGTGGCTTTGCACTCCCCAGGATAAAGCAGTGGGCAACTCACCCACTGTAGAGACTTGAGAGACTGTGGCTTTGCACTCCCCAGGATATGGCAGTGGGCAACCCACCCACTGTAGAGACTTGAGAGACTGTGGCTTTGCACTCTCCAGGATAAAGCAGTGGGCAACCCACACACTGTAGAGACTTGAGAGACTATGGCTTCGCACTCCCCAGGATACATCAATGGGCATGGAGCCCCGTCGTGGATCTGGCGTGGTGCTGTAATCCGGCTGAGGTGCCCACCCCTTCCCCCTGAGGTGCCTGTTGTATTTCTATCTGATGCCCCTGCAGTGTTCTCTCCGTTTGTGGATAGGTATCTAGTGTGGGCCTCGCCCATGCATTGTGGGCTCAGTGGTCCACGGACATTGATATGTGCATACCTGCACTACTAATCGTCATGTATCAAATCTGGAATGTGTAAATATATCTGTATATATTAGCTTACTGTATTTTGATACATTACAATGTTTGACCTGTTTTCCTTTTGTCTTTGCATTCTTCCGGGGGAGGAGGTTGTTACTGTGCTGTTTGGAAGTGCATTGGTGTGTGTGTTGTAGTGGGTGAGGGTCGGGTTGGGGGTGGGGGTGTTTCATGTGTGTCCCCCTGACTTTTGCCTCCCCCCTCCTCTGTGTCGTAGGTGCTGTACTCACCGTTGTCTTCGGCGCCTACATAGATGGGGACCGTAGAGGAGCAGGTAGACAAGCGCAGGGAGTATTTGTAGTTCGGGCTCCATAGTGGCCTCCTTCGTCGTGGAGTGTGTTGAGGTGAGCGTTTTCCCATTGCACAAGCTGTTTCTGCCGTGTTTTTATCCACGGTGAATCCGCCCTGGAAAAGGTGCCGGATTGGCGGGTTGTGATACTGTGGGCGGTACTTTGTCTTCCGCCTGTCTGTTGGCGGTGACCGCCATGCTGTTTGTTTCTACCGCCGTGGGGGTCGGAGTGTTAAAGTGGCTGTCTATGTTGGCGGTTTCCGCCACGGTCATAATTCCCATTTTTGTTCCGCCGGCTTGTTTGCCGGGTTACCGCAGCTTTAACACCGTCCGCCAGGGTTGTAATGACCACCAGACTCTCTTCCAAGATTTTGGTGTTTGATCACGGACAGGTTACAGAGTCCTAGCTGTAAGGCCAACTCCGATTGATCATTTAATTGACATTGAAAATGGAGTCTGCATTCTCATTAACTGGAGAAGTCTGGGCACATTTTCATTTGGGTTTCAAATATCGACGTATATCATCTCTCATTACTGCATGTAGATTATGTGACAAGCTAAATTGCCCATACGTGGATTAATCATGTAGTCCTGATGGTAACCATTGACTCATGCCTGAAGGGTCGACACTTTCATATTGAGACTGGATCCGTAAGTGAGCAGTAAAGAGCTAAGAGGACAAAGTTATCTCATGTTATTAGCGTGATAATTTATGAATTTATGGCTCAGATACTGGTTTAGGAATATGGTTGATCTTCTACTTCTTCACACTGCACACATCACTGTGCTGTCCTCACTACAACATTGTTTGGAATCTGTACGTGCTTTCACGTAGCTTTACTACTGCGTGAATTTGAAGGTAAGGGTTAGCTAAATGCATTATTAGCTATGCAACAAATACATACTTGGGAACCATTCTTTTCTTTCTCTATATAATGAGGTTCCTTTTCGCTAAATAGGTCAACACTGTTAACCGTTACCGTTAATAAAATGTTAACAGTTATTTACAGTGCTTTAAAAGGCAAGAGAACTGACTGAACCTTTGTGTGCCTTCTAGGCTGGTGACATGGGTGTGCCTAGTAGGGCATAGGTGCAAGTTTAGATAGAGCTCCATTCCTCACTTCTGCCAGTGTAAGCATTGCAAAATACAACTGTTATTTAAAGAGGATGAAGTGAGGCATGGGACCACGTCTAGCGTTTGAATTGAGGGATTGAAGGTGTACATGGGAGGCAGAGGTTTGAGCAAGGGTACATGAGGCCTTTGGTGGGGGCGAAGTCAAAACATTGTGAGTTTGCCTTAAAGCAGTATTAAGCACTATGGGGCATATTTACAAAGAACTGGTGCATCGTGGTGCCAAAATTGGCAGCGCCACGCTGCGTCCGTTCTGAAACATATGGCGCATCACTGTGTTTCCCCATGTGCCGGCGCTATATTGGCTTCATAGCGCCAACGCCGCCACCTAAGCGCCATGGTGCAAGGACGGTTGCGTTGCGGGGGAGATTGCTTTTGTGTAGGGAGGGGCACCTTCCTGCACAAAAACAATCTTCAGTGGGTGGCGATTTGCTCTTTCTATGTGTGCTTCACAATGCAGCACACATAGAAAGAGCAAAACACGAGGAGGAATGAACTTATGTCTCCTTGTTGTGCCATGCTAACGCCACCCCAGGGGAGGCGTTAGATTTTGGTGCTGACACAGATTTATGCTTTCTTGTAAATCTGGGGCAGCATCAAAATGCAATGGGTGTTGCTGTGGAACACCCACAGCACCTTTTTGCCAAATTGGTCAACACTGTTACATAAAGTGACGCTTCGGTGGTGCTCGGGGCTTGTAAATATGCCCCTATAAATGTAACCAACAAAACACAACCCAACTCTCAGTCTGTGTGCATTTTCGACTGCATGTCTGGTTTTATATGATTGTGGATTCCTGCAGATCTTTCAGCAAAGGTGTGTTGATCTGAGTGCACATGGATGTCTCCAGCTATTGTGCTCTGCATATTTGCATGGATGCACTCTCTATGTGTGTATGTGCATGAATGTTGTGTGTCTGCATTTGTGCATACGCTACACAAAAGATAAACTCAGAGGGCATAATTCCAAAAGATAACTTACACTTTTGAGCAGTTTACTACTTTTTGGTATTCACAAACTGAATTTTTGTAGTAGCTTAGTCGTTTGTACTAAGCATATATATGTTATAATTTAATTATTTTAATGACAATTATAGACTATTTATATATATTTTAAATATATGTATTAATTTAATTTAACATTATTTCCCATGGGGTTTTATTTTAAGTCTGTTCCGCCATTATTTTCTATGAGAGGGTGTTGCAGTACCAGTGGATGGCCATGTATAGTGCTGGACTAGCTATTAAAGTGTAGGTTACTACAGAAGTTTAGTTTGTGAATAACGAAAAGTAGCAAACTTATTCAAAAGTGTAAACTTACTAAAATACGTTTGTGAATAAGACCTCTTGTTTTTGTTGATGTTTTATAAAATGACTTCACAACAGCCCCTCTCTGTGGGTCTTATTAGTTTGGCCTATCCAGATGAAAGGGAGGTGTAAGTTCTTATCCCATCATTCAGAATACTATCACAGCTGGGATGCTAGCTGGTCCTACTGATCAACTGACAGTCAGGATCGTGATAACTCGTTTAATATTAGTGAAGGTTGTAGGGTACCTACAAGAAGTGTTTTTGATTTAGTTAGGCAGACAGTGTTCTGTAGTCCTCATTCTCAACTTCCCGTCTAACAATAGTTGTGGATGCATTCGGGGCTGGTAGGGATAGTATTAGGTAAAAGCAAAATGGGTTCAGGGTTGGTCTCAGCCTTTGTACAGCAAAGATATGTAGTGTTCCCTAACCCAATTTATGACGCAGGCTGAAGGTGCATTAACCTGTCCTGAACCATTTGTCATTAGAAAGATTACCCCTGAGGTGTTAGCCAAATGAATATGCATTCATTATCGCATGTTGCTTGGCATCTTTTCTCCTGTGATAAATATTTTAGAAATATATTTTCATTTATTTGCAATAGAGTTACAGGTCTGGCTTTAGATTTGTGAATGATCTCATGCTAACAATTGTTCAAAAAAAGTTTAAAAAGAAATATAGTAATACTGGGGGAATAGTTCATCACCGTTAGCCAATGATTTTCATGTATTTGGTGTGGTTTACCATTGATTGGACTGGCTGTCCATTTAGATCACATTTTGAGGACGGTTTCCTTGTCCCTTTTGCAGTCTCATTAGTTTTGGGTGAAGAGGCATCAAGCACTCTTTTTATTAAACTGCAAATGAAACACATACCTTGTAATGGAGACCCAATGAGTTTTCTTTGATGTTTTTAATTTGCTGACACAATGACATTTTGTTTACTGATATATGGATTTCCTGTTTAGGAAGCACTTACTGTTGGATGAATGGGCCTGTCATAAAGACTCAGTACAATTCAATAATGAACCATGATTTTTCATTTTTTTATTTTGCTGTCTTTGATAACATGTTGGTTTCACAGTTTTTTGTTGTTCACATAATAAAGATGTGCATGTGCGTACGCTTGCCTAAAGAGGAATTGAAAACTGGATTTTAGTACTATAAAAAATATTACTTTGTATGCATTTTAAGTTCACCACTTGCAGAGTAAACTTCATCTTCATCCTTGTTTTCATGGCACGCGTCTTTTGAGAGTGCAGCCTAACACTGCTAATGCAGCTTGTTCAGCAAAGCAACACTGCTTCCAGCTTTGATATTGCCATACTCAACAATACTGCTTTATGAAGGATTTTTTTCTACACACAAGTTGCCCACTTATTTTGAAACACTTGCCATAACAAAAACCCAGACTTATTGAAATTGTCTTTGTTTATAAATGAGGGTGTTCCAGAAAGGAATGTAGGTGTGTTGTAAATAAAGGTGTGAGGAAGCGATTTCAGGGTGTTAGAGAAATGTACAGTCGGTGGAAAGTGATGGGAGGGAATGTTAACAACTAGATAAGTTAGAATGTTTTTAAATAGACTGGGTGTATGGGACGAAAAGTAACGAGTAATTTGGCAAAACATAGGGTTAAATTTAAGATGTCATACTCTCACCACAGTATTCTTCGTCTCCAGGCTGCTTAGAAGATAATCGCAATACGTATTTTGGTTCTCAGCAGATATAATTTACTTTGACATGGTCATACAAATAAGGCTGGCATTGGAGGAGCAATTTCAATGTCCTAAAAGTATTCATTTTTAGAGTACCTTGAGCCATATTTCTGACTTGTTCAATAATGTTAATCCATGATCTGGAAATCTAAAAATTGAACAGTTTACAGATTTCTTTTGCATTTTGTCTCAAGTCTTAAACTCTAACAATCTGATATTATTTAGTTTAGAAATAAAATCACCCTTGGTACTGAAAAAATGGGTCTAACTCTGCCATATATCTGATCAGTATATGGGTTCGTGTGTGCATGTGAATGTGTGGACACACAGCCACATTTTTACTCAAATGTGAGCATATGTATAAGCTTTCAGGTGTAGGAAGCCTCCTGGCCCTATGTGAAATTCCTTAGACGTTGCATGCACCAGGACGGCTGGGTGCCATTCAAGGGGTAAATAAAAGAGAATGTGGCCACTCTGAGTTCACTCCAGGACTACATATCTAGCCACAGGTGTTACTTGGGATAGTGCACTACATATACTACAGTAGTGATGAGGATGTAAAGGAGAAGCCCCCAGCAGATGACACAGAAACCCACCACCCTAAACATTCAATGCCTGCTCAGCCAAACTCAACCACCACCTTTTCCTTGCCAGGTCGCAGGACTACTACTGTATTGGAGCAGCCCATAGGGCCTACTTCCCCAGAGGCAGCGAGAGAATGAGGGCAGCCATCACCCTGCCTGACTTAGTACATGGCCATGACTGGCTCAGGACAGAGAGGTGAAGGAGGAATGTCCCAGCTAGGAAAGGAACAGCGCTCCACTGCTATCTCCGTACTCCGCAGATGCAGGGAGGTGCAAGATGTCCATGTGAGGAGGTGACATCCCCTCACCCACGTGCGGAATATTGGTGTAACCATCGCATAGGGTGCTTCTTCTCCTCCGTGTTTACACTACTCTGAGAGCCCAGCAGAGTAAGGGCCATCAGAGGCTGACCACTATGTCAGCCCACCTAATTTAGATGGGCAGACATATCGGTCAGTTTCACCGCCCGTCACTGTCAGAAAAACACTGGCAGCAGGGGGCAGTGAAATCTGCTCAATGCTCCCCTTGTCATAGGAGGGAACACCCATGGCGAGGATTTCCTTTAAAAAAAAAAAAAAAAAATTAGATAGACACCACGGAGCTGTGCATCAAACTTAAATAAGCATTGACAGGACCCTCTGTGATGGTGGTTCCTGCCAATGTTTTAGAAATGACTGACAGCTTAGAGATCATTTCTAAATGTGGTGGGCGGAGTAGTTTAAGTCCTCTGCCCGGCCAGTGGATAATACTCCATCAGCCAAAATTTTAATCTGGCTCTCAGAGCCAAATGTATGAAGCACAGCAATTGCGAATCCCAGATAGTGATTTTTATTCAATCCCTATTTGGGATTCGCAAAATGCAATGTAACAAAGCAATTGCAAAACAGTTTGCAATTACGAAAAAATCGCAATCACAAATAGCCATTACCAAATAGCGATTTGGTAAAATCATAAATTGGTACTTGGTAATCGCAAATTGCGAGTTTTGCATTTAGGAGGAGTATGATGACATCACAACCAGGAAGTGAGTCAGTGTGTGCTGTTTTCCAAAGCCACAGGAGCAGGCAGACAGAGTGAGCACAGCACCAGGGAGGCACTCAGAAGTGTCAGCCAGGACCCTGAGACACAGTGGCCACTGAGGGGAATGACAAGGAGACAAGAGGAAATAAGAGAAAGCTCAAGTTCAGTAAACAGGCATTGGAGGTGCTAACAGAAGAGGTTGTCAAGAGCCATGATAAGCTCATTGGGAAAAACTCACTCCATGTTCCGGAGAGTTAGAAGAGAAAATTGTGGAGTGACATCCATTCCGAAATCAGTGTGGTGGGTCTTGCGCAGCGCACGACTGAGTAGATCCGCAAGTTCTGGTACGATTTAGATTCACGTGCTAAGGAGAGGGTGACAACCAGGCTGAAGGAGGCAAAGAGTACTAGCGAAGGACCATCCACCCAGACACCATCCACCCCTTTGGAGGACATGGTGGAGTCAACACTGCAGCCTGAAGCAGAAGCAGTATTTGGTGTCACTGACATAGACTCCTCTGGCACACAAGGCATCAGCAAATATAAGGGCAGTAATTAATTGAATCACCATATGTGCATTAAAAAATTGACCTGTAGAGAAATTACATGTTATCACACACTGTGTAAAATAGTACATGCCACACTTTCCATGCTACCCAACAATGCCTCATGGGAGTGTAATTCCATACTCCAACAGTGCACTCAAAACAAAGATTTTAGCATTGTATGACCATTCAGAGAAACAATAAAAATGACAAGTAAATACATTATGCTAGAGATACTGTTTACCAAAAATTATAACTGTGAATTGAGACATGAAAAAGTACTTTTCAACTGACATACTGCACACTGATGTTGCAGATGTTCCTGTATCAGATGCAGCATGAACAGTAACAGGGGGGCATGAGGAAAGTCAGCCATGGTCTGAGACCAACATTGTCGTGTCCGTTACACAAGCATCAACAAGATGCAAGGCAACAGTAGGACCACTCCCTGAGTTTACTCAGAACTCCGATGACTTGCAAAAAGACGGGCATGCACCACCTTCTGATGGTAGCCGCACACAGACATCAGTCCCTTTTCCAGTGGAAGTACACTCACCTCAGGAGACGAAGAGCAGATGTCAGACAGAGCTCAGAGGAAGGTGAGGGACCATCTCTGTTTGGTGGTCTGGAAGCATCAATGTTAAAGGTGCAGCGCCTACAATGTACGCACATTAAATCACTGCACAGGCAGTTGGTGTCTCTCAATCACAACATGTGTCAGCTGAATGCAACAGTGCAGGAACAACAGAAAGCTACAGCAGACAATCTAAGGGAGATGAAAAATACAATTAAGGAACTCTGCACAGTAATGCAGCAGGACCATGTCACCCACCGTAGGCGCCATCACCAATTTATAGGTGGATTGGATGAGTTCAGCAGATCTGTCAATCACCTCACTAATGCAAGTGCTTTGCTGTCATACTGTGTTGTGGGCATACAAGTAGAAATGGCACATTGCAGTGGGGATGTTCCACAGGGATTGGAGCAGGTTACCAATGCATTGGAGACCATGCAGACAGTCTGGAGTGCTGCGAACAGCGACCTGGGTGGTGGAGATAGTGAGGAGCTCTCTAGCCTCAGTAGTGTGACTGGCCCTGTGATGGATCCTATGCGTCGCAGTTCCAGACACAATACTGCCTCAGAACCCGCAACAAGAGATGCCTCTGAACCCACTGACCATTCTAGTGGAGTGCGTGGACACAAAAGTAATGTGGACATGTCATGGCATGTTTTGTGACATTGCATTACTTATAAGATTTTAATAGTATATCATTTGATTTATGTACAGATAGTGCTTTTGGACTACCTATGTTCTATGCCCACATACGTGACCTGAAGTTTAGGCAATAAATGTGATACCTGTAGCAAAAAAAGAACAATATGTGGTGTTTCTTTACTTACATCAAAAATAGTTGTGTGTAATCTCTGCAAGTCTTTGCCTGCCGTCTGCTGCTCTGGATCAGTCTGCTGGGTGAGGGCATGGCAATTGGTCATCATCTTCATCTTATTCTGTATCTGTGGGTTCCATGGGTTGCTGTTGCGATGTTGTTCAACATAGCACATGTGGCCACAATCTTACAGCACTCTTCAGGATCGTATTGTAGTGCCCGCCCCACTTTTGTGCAGTGACCCTTCAGCAGCCCAAAGGTCCTCTCTATGATACTTTGCATTCTCCTATGTGCTGCATTATAATGCTGGTCACTTGGTGTTGCTGGATTGAGGTAAGGTGGGAGGATGAAGGAACGCACTGAATATGCACTGTCGCCTACAATGACAGGAGTGAAAACTGAGCCTCTGACCTCACCTGTACAATATGCTACATTGCTCTGTGTGAAATGACCATGTAGGTATCCTTCTTTTTGGAAAATGGGTTATTGGTAAGGGCAGGTAAGTACCTACACTTAGCAATAGGCCACCAACCTCCACTTAGGTCCAGTTAGGTCTCAGCAAATTAAACCCAGCTCAACCCTTGGTAGCTTGGCAACGAGTGACAAGGCTTAACTTAGGAGACAGAGGGGGTCATTCTAAGTCTGGCGGGCGGCGGAGGCCGCCCGCCAGACTTCCCCCTCCGAAATACCGCTCCGCGGTCGAAAGACCGCGGAGGGTATTCTAAGTTTTTCCCTGGGCTGGCGGGCGGTCGCCAAAAGACCGCCCGCCAGCCCAGGGAAAAACTCCCTTCCCACGAGGATGCCGGCTCGTAATCGAGCCGGCGGAGTGGGAAGGTGCGACGGGTGCTGTTGCACCCGTCGCGTATTTCACTGTCTGCCAAGCAGACAGTGAAATACTTGTAGGGGCCCTCTTACGGGGGCCCCTGCAGTGCCCATGCCAGTGGCATGGGCACTGCAGGGGCCCCCAGAGGCCCCGCGACCCCCCCTACCGCCATCCGGTTCCCGGCGGGCGGACCGCCGGGAACTGGATGGCGGTAGGGGGGGTCGGAATCCCCTCCGCGGCGCAGCTAGCTGCGCCGCCTTGGAGGATTCCAATGGGCGGCGGTACACTGGCGGGAGACCGCCAGTGTTGCCGGTCTGACCGCCAGAATGCCCTGCGGGGCACCGCCGGCCTGTCGGCGGTGCTCCCGCCGACCCTGGCCCCGGCGGTCAGAATGACCCCCAGAGTGTAAAGCATTCAAATATCATAAAACAGTAATTAAATAAAACACAGGAAACAGTTTAAAAATCCAAAACCAATTTAGAAAAATAGATTATATTTTAATCTTTAATATGACATAAAAATGAATATAATCGGATAAGGGGAACCGGAGATATGAATTTTTAAAGAATTATTGCTTTTTAGCGCATAGAAACAAAAAGCGCCAATCTGGTCATCTGGTCGCACCTCGACTGCGGCAAAGTCAAAGTTTAAGGCCGATCGCAATGGAGCCTGGCTCGGCCACAGGCCACGGGAGGCCTCAGTCAAAAGTTTACCTTAGGACTTAGTCATTTTTCTGAAGATTTTCTTCAGCGGGACGAACCTGCCAGTCCAATCCGACCTCCTGGAACTCTTCTTCGGATACGCATCGCACGAGCCCTCGGTGGAGATTTTTACCTTTGGTCAATTTTTTGAGGTGAAAATCCTTCGACCGGGGTAAACCTGGATCTTGATCCAACTTCCTTGGAGCCCTCCTCGGATACGTTGGCTAGGAGGTCCCGGTCAACTTCCTATGTTCGGACTTAGGGGGTCATTCTGACCCCGGCCGGCGGCAGTAGCCGCCGGCCTGGCTGGGCCCGCCAGAATACCGCTGCACGGTCAATAGACCGCCGCAGGTATTCTGGGTTTCCCGCTGGGCTGGCGGGCGACCGCCAGAAGGCCGCCCTCCAGCCCAGCGGGAAACACCCTTCCATGAGGATGCCGGCTCCGATTGGAGCCGGCGGAGTGGAAGGGGTGCGACGGGTGCAGTTGCACCAGTCGCGATTTTCAGTGTCTGCATGGCAGACGCTGAAAATCTTTGTGGGGCCCTGTTACGGGGGCCCCTGCAGTGCCCATGCCATTGGCATGGGCACTGCAGGGGCCCCCAGGGGCCCCACGACACCCCATACTGCCATTCTCTTCCTGGCGGCCAAAACCGCCAGGAACAGGATGGCGGTATGGGGGTCGGAATCCCCATGGCATTCCCCAGGGCAGCGGAAAACCGGCGGTACACCGCCGGTTTTCCGTTTCTGACCGCGGCTGTACCGCCGCGGTCAGAATGCCCAAGGGAGCACCGCCAGCCTGTTGGTGGTGCTCCCGCGGTCGTTGGCCCTGGCGGATTTTACCGCCAGGGTCAGAATGACCCCCTTAGTCTCTTTTTTGGAGATTTTCTTCACCGGGACGAACCTGCAAGTCAGGCCGGGTCGAGGTTGAGGCAAGCCGGCTAGAGTTGCCGTGGTAGGTCACTCCCTCTATGGAGCTTTTTTTCAAAAGTTCTCCAAACTTCTCCAAACTTCTGGATTTTCTCCCAGATGTTCCTTTAAGGTTCTTTTAGGGTCCACAGCTCACCCCAAGGTTCCAGAGGCTCTGAGATGATCCTTGGGGGTGTGGACTACAACTCCCAGGATGCACCTGGTGCAAACTCCTTTTTGGCCACTGGACAGTGGTCAGCTGGTTGGTTTCTTCGGGAGTTGGTGCAGGGGACTCTGGTTAGCAATTTTTCACCTGTAGCAAACAGGGAGCTCCTCCTTGAACCAGTTGATGCCAGGCAAAGTCTTTCTTGTGGTGAAGCCCAAGTGTGCATCTGGTACAGTCCTTCAGAGTGCAGGGTCCATGTGCAGGCCAGGGGTCCAGCAGGGCAGTCCTTCTTCTCCTGTGGTTCTTCCTTGTTGGAATCAGATGGGGATCTGAGGTGTGGGTGCAGGTCTGCCAATTTTATCCTTGCTCCTGGGTGAAAAACAGGGGGGTCCTAGTTCTCCAATCAGGTGCAGGGTCCTCCCCCCTGTGATGACCACTTCCTGGGAAGTGTGGCAAAAATCAATCCCAAGAGGCAACATTCCTCAAAAATCCATCATGACTGAAAATGATTTTTGGAGGTTACAACTGGCAGAGCCCACCCACTGGTGTGGCTAAAAATCCTAAACACACCCCTCTCCTGCCCTCTCCTAATCTAATCAAGGGGGCACCTAACTGTCTGGGTTTGCAGGATGTGGGGGTGTTGCTGGGTTGCTCCAAATGTCCTTCTCTGCCTTTGAAGACTACTTTGGCAGCCGTCCCCCTTCCTGTCTCACCATCTGCTGAGGGGAGATCTCCTCCCACAGGCACATCTCTTTGTGTGAAGCCAGGCCACTTCACACCTCAACAAGGCAGCCTGGCCAGGCTGCCATAGGCTGGCCAATCAGAGCACAGCAGCAAAAACACTGCAGGGCTGAAGTAGGCAACTTTTTAGGTAAACTTTAAAACTCATTACCTGAACAAGTTATATTAAATCCCACAACTGGAAGTTGTGGGATTTATTATAACAATTAATTTGATACCAAACTCTTGGTATCTGTCACTTAAGGGGACTTTTAAACTTAAAATAAAGTCTCCCCATTCTAGCCTATGGAGGCCGCTCACTACAATGAGGGAAAAACGAATTTGGCTGTATGCCCTCACCAGGGCTTACAAAACTATTTGTATAAGGTCCCTGCTTATAATTACATGGCACCTAGCCCTAGGGGCACATAGGGCACACCTTAGGGTTGACTTATATGTAAAAATAAGGTAGTTGAAGACTTTGGAACTACTTTTAATTCCAAAGTCGAATTTGCATATAACTTTAATTTAAAAGTAGCCTGCAAGGCAGGCCTGCCTTTAAAATGACACTGGGCACCTCAGCAGTGCACCTATGGGGGCACTACCTATGCTGGGGTCCCTAAACCTCGATGCCCTACCATATACTAGGGACTTATAGGTAGGTTAACTTTGCCAATTATAATTAGCCTAATTTGCATATCCACTTTACACAGAGCACTGGCCCTGGGACTGGTAAGCAGTACCCAGGGCACAGCCAAGAGTCAGTAACCACCAGTACCTGTCCAAAAAGTTTGTGGGTATCCAGGGCAAAAAGGAGGACTTTCCTACACTACAAACTCTCCAGCAAGTAGCCATGTGTTTATTCCACTATGTCTGAAGATGTATGAGTGATGTGTGCTACAGGGAATCTGGCCAACAAATCAGTGATGATGTTTGAGGCATTGCAGATGTCCTGTATGTTCATGGAATGGCTATTTTTTCAATTCCTGTAAATGTACTCAGTATGAGATGGTGGACAGATAGTGACATGTGTTCCATCAATGCAACTAATGACATGTAGGAATTGAACTACCTTATAAAATTTTAATTTTGTGAGCTGTAAGTCCCGCGGGGTGCTGGGGAATTTGATGTGCTCATTGATTTTAGATAACATTGCATTCAGGAAACTATGGAAGAAGCGAGAGCGTGCACTTTGGGACACACCTGTAGCTGCTGCTATAATGCCCTGAAAGCTTCCTGAAGCTAAGAGGTGCAAGGAGCATAACACCTGCACATAAATGGGTATGGCATTGGTTCTGTTACTGTGTTGCAGCAGTTGTGGTTGTAAATCTGCTATTAGGTTTAGTGTAATGGCAGAATTCAATCAATACTTATCATATGTTCCCTCCTCTGTTTGGTCAAACAAAGTATACACTCTGAAAACGCGCTCCTGTCTCCTCCTCCCTCTCCTCAAACCTGCCAGAATCTCATCCTTCTTGCCACGACGTAGAGTGCAGCCCTTGTTGAAAAGGCCTCATGAACTCTGGGCCTCTGCCTCTTTTTATAGGTTGAGCCTGACTACCACCTGATTTGAGTGGATGGTAAATTGCCATGCAAAATCCCCATTTTGCGACCAATTGCAATTTGCAAATGGTTCATACATTTAAATTGTGATTCCTTATTTGTGAATCACAATTTGCCATTCGCTAAATTGAGTCACAATTTTAGGGAATTGCTATTTTTGCAATTCCTTAAAATTGCACTGCAAATGCCTTTCAAACATTCTGTTTGGCTTTTTTGCATTTACAAACAGTGGAATTTTGCGGTTTGCAAAGTCTTCGAATGCAAAATAGTTGTTACATCTGGCCCTAAATTTCCACCAAGGCATTGCATGAATTCGAGAAAGGAGCAAAGATATTTGAAATGTGGGCTTTGGCATTCATCACCCTGGGCCTGAATGCAGACAGTGGTGTCATTTGACCAGAATTGTCGAGCAAGAGGCGAATATCCTGCTCTAGGCGATAGTATCCTGAACAGAGAGATCCTCTGTTTTTCTTATTTCAGCATGTGGAATGATGACCTTCAGCGCGTGACTTGAAGATTATCTGAGAAAGCAAATTAAAGTATTATTTGCCTTCTATGAATTCTGACTGTCTGCAGCATCTTCTCTTGCATTTTTTAAAACATTTTTGTTATTAGCAGAAGAAAAAAGAATGATGATTAGTGCCTATGATTTCAAAGATTTATTTTAATGAGCGATGCAGCTGTATATAAGAGAACTCTTCTCAGAAATTTACCACACATAGCAGTTTCATTATTGTTTTAGTGTATTCTTGATATGCTTGCATGTGATGTGTTTCTTTTTGTACAAGATGTGGGCACTATTCTTCAAGATGAAAGGCTTTGAACATGAACTTAAATGATAATAGCTGCTTGCTGAGCAGGCACGTATGTGATTGCATTGAACGACTTTTGAGGACTGCAAGTTCCTGCTTGCAGGTCACTGTTGACAGAAGGTGTATGAACTCAATACCGTGGAGGCTGACATTTACTGGCCTTGTTTAGTACAACAGTTCTTAACCTCTTGACTTCTGTGGACGCCCTCTGAATCATTACTGGAAATTGGGGGCCCTAACCTAAGCAATTTCTATGACTCGAACCACAAAACAATACACAACGATTAGGAAAAAACTATACATCAAACAAATTCACAAATTATTATAGATTTTAATATTCACAAACAAAAAATACAAGAACTGAAGTTTACGTGTTAATGAGAATGTTAAAACTTTTCAAAATTTTGAGAAGTGATATGCAAGCTTTTAGCATATAACCCAGGCTTTTTTCCTTCGTTTGTAGGTGTATAAGATTTCTTCAACCACCAATCACCCATACTAGATTATGGGCCTGATTACGACTTTGGCAGAAAGGATTACTCCTTGCAACTGTGACGGATATCCCCCCATTCCCCATATTACAAGTTCAACAGGATATAATGGACCTTGTAATAAGGCGGACAGGATATCTGTCACTTTGTGACAGAGTACTCCCCTCCACCAAGGTCATAATCAGGCCCTAAGTTTCCTGAACATGTGTTGTCCCTTCCAAGGGAAAGAACCTAAATTCATAGCCTCTAATTCAATATTGTTTGACATTTACAGAGCATTTTATTTGCAATGTATCCTTTTCGATTTGTATACACTTTACTAATTTGCTTATTTCATTTAATTTACTACACAGTTGTGGACACCAAAGAGCACGTGTTACAGACCTGAGGTTAAGAACCACTGCTTTAGTGTTTCTAAGAAGCCTGGAGCCCAGCATCTGTAAAAAAATAATATTGAGTCTAGTTCCAGAGTCCCCTATTTATTGCCTTGTCTCTTTCCTGCTGCCCAAATTCAGACCTCCACTTACCCCTTCAACCTTGCAAAGTTCACCTCAAGAAAGTAATAATAGTGTTTGCCGGCTTGACCTTTAGTTTTCTTTCAGGATGTTTATTGTTCTTTTACGTTGGCACTGAATACCAGCAGTGCTGTGTACTTCCTTACTAAAATTTGATGAAATTGTATAGAAACTAGCCCAAGAGGAACTGGGCACCTCAAAACATAGATTTAAAAAACATAGACTTAAATATATAGGGGGTCATTATGAGTTCAGCAGTCTCCTGTAACCTGGAACCAACAACTGGTTAGCCCAGATGTATGTCAATAAATAAATAAATAGATATACAGAACTATGTACTTAATAAGAAGGCCACTGGCCAGTCCAAACACATGTGCATCATGCACATATGGAACATCCAAGTGCCCCTACTTGACTCCTGACTGCCAGACAACCTCCACAGATAGGGGCATCAAGAGGGCAGGTAGGCACCTCAGGGAATGGGCGGTAGAGGGGAGTTTGGGTTTCAGTTTGGGAGGTGAATCTTTGGGCTTGGGCTTAGGAGGGGGAGGCTTAAGTCGAGGCTTAGGGGAGGGCTGTTAACTCTTGGGAGGGATCGACTTCTTGGTGGGGGAGGGTCATGGCTACCTGCAGGGGGGCCAGGGAGGATTTGGAGGTGGAAGGGCTGGTCTTGGGGAGCTACACAGATCTTTTGGGGGTCACACAGGGTGGGAGGGGAGTAGGGAAAAGGTTCAACTCCGAGAGGAAAGATTTCTTCAACACATGGTGATGGTCATGGCAAAAAAGGTTTGGGAGTGGCGCGAGTGGTTGTAAGAGGTGTTTTGGTGGATGTCTTGGGTTCATGTGTGTGTGAGGTATGCTTATGTGTGCTTATGTGTGCTGGGTGTCTGTTGGGTGGGAGAGTGTGGGCATTTATTTGTCTTGGGAGGAAGGGGGTGGAGGTGCTGGGTGGTGGTTGGGTGAGTCTGTTGGAGTGGTGACTGCAGGTATGGTAGATGTGCTGCATGTAGGCATGTCTGTGGCTGTGGTGGCTGCAGATGTAGTGGCTAGGGTGGATGTCTGAGGGTCTGCTATTGTGGTGACTGTAGGTAGGATAGGAGTTGTGGCTGGATAAGTGAGTGTTGGTGTGTCTGCAAGTCGGTGTTGTTTGTGTGCATGCTTGTGGTGGGTCTTGTGGTGCTTGTGTTTGTCAGCGGTACCCTTGGATGTTGAGGTGGATGCATGCTTTTCTGTCTGTGTGCTTTGGCTGGGATGGGGAAGCGGGGGATGGGATTGGGAAGAGGAAAGTGGAGGGAGGATGAAAGGCAAAGGGTGACTAGTTGCTGTCACTGTGGAGGCCAGAGCCTGAAAGGATCTCCGTAGGCCAGTGCACCATAAATGCCCTCCAGGAACACATTGAGTTGCCAGTCCCTGGATGGCTTTCACAATGGTCGAATGACCCACTGATAGGTCAATAGCCTCCTCACTGAGGGATAGAGAGGGAAAGAGAGGGTGATCACATTCTTCATATTCACACATGACAAAATGGACAACTGTAGGTATACATCTCTTGGCTAGGGTATCTCATATAGTAACCCACATAACCTACATCATGTCACAACTTGTTACTCCTATCCAGCACTTTGTGTCATCCCTCTCACCCACATCATAATCCAATTAAGGTGACATAACTGGAGCATTCCAAGAAATCACCTGTAAAGCTATGTCAGCAAGCTCATTTTGCCCTGGCCGAAGCTGAAAATCTGTCCCAAACCGGATCATAACTCTCCATACTCCTATCACCTTTAGGAAAAGCAGTTGACTGATCACAACATATCATGCATGTTCTGAATCTATACCTGACCAATCCAGGTCCACAAGTAATGTCCCATGATAGTTAAGAAAACTATTCTCAGAACACAGAGCACCTGCCATTCAAATCACATGCCTAGCTGAAGTCTCATTTACATGATTATAATTACTTATTGATTTGCTTTATCCATATAGAAATTATTTGTTCTTCGGGCCAAAGAGAATAAAAAGATATTCTCTGAATGAGGATAGGAGTTTGGTGAAGATTAGTGATTTTATGTGTGTTTGTCATATATTGGATGCAGGTGGGTGGTGACTTTTAATAATGACTGATGTGCTGGTAATCTTTTTTAAATAGCACTGGTATAATTGATTGGCCTACATTGGTTGTTTCCATGTAATGTCTTAATAAAGGAATAATGATTAGTTTTTATAGTATATTATAATGGGTTTTGTACTGTTTAGGTAATATTGGGAGGGTTCGAGCTGGGGACTAATAAAAACTTCAAAAAATGTATACAGAATAAATGCTTTGTTTGGCTGAAAGGGTAGGTAACTAGGGAATTCATGTTTGTTTGTTCATTTATTATTTCTGTATAGACACCAAAAGGAATACGTTGGAAGTAAATTGATTTGTCCTGAAGAAGGTGGTGGAAGGACTTTGAAAGACCACCGAAACGCATCAATGCAAGTTGGATTGTTGGACCTAGTGGAACTGGCTAATAAAGATTGGAGACTGGATGTATAAATCAATTAGCCAGTAGATACCATATTTGGAACAGCAAAAGATGATAGACTAGGAAGGATGTCTTGTGTGTTGTCTCCCATTTATTTGTTTTGCATTAGTTTTATTGGTTTTTAGTACTGGGCCGGTTGGGTCTTTCTAATTGGTTTTTGTAATTGTATTGGATTATTTATTAAATCATTTTCTAGATATTCCTTTATTAAGACTGAACTTTGAAGTATCTGAGTTCCTGTGGTAGTTTTGAGTGGTGGATAGTTCTTGTTCCCCCTAGGGGTTACTTTTTTATCATCTACAACGTTGTCATAGCTGCTACAGTGTGACTGCAAATACCATAAAATCAGATCCAAGTACAAGGATACAGTCAGTACCAACCCCCTTGTGGCTGCTGTGCTGCCCTCAAATGCCCATCCACCTTAGGGTATTCTATTGCCAAAATGTGGGCCATTAGGGGTGGCGAGGGCCCTCCCACTGCTTGCGACACTGGGTACTTCGCTGGCTGTGGACCCCCAAAGTCTGCACTTACTTGGCAATGGCATGCCAGATCCCCTTCTTCTGATGGATGTTCACCTGCATGGATGACACAAAGGAGAAATTCATGTACACATGCACCATACCAATAGAGTGGTCACTACACATCTTCAACTGCAAGTAGCCACACATATCCATCGTCTCTGCTCACACACCTTCGCAACATGCATCTACACCGTCACCAGTTCACATGCCCGAATAAACGTCACACACAACACCTATCACACATGGCTGGGGAACTGAACTCGCCTGCTCTTTTGGTGCCCAATATAGCTGTCCATAGAGGAATAGGACCTTCTCCAATAGTTTATCCAGCTCTTCTGAGGTGAAGGCAGGGGCCCTATCAACTGCAGGAAGTGACATGATTGCTCCCATAGGCAGCACACAGCAGCTCACGTCGTGAAGGTCTTGCTGGCAACAGTGTCAGGAGTCAAGTGAGCAAAACTGTAGAAAATGGCAGTCACAACTGCCACCTAAAGAGCTGTCACTACCGGTGGTCATGCCCATTGGCCCCAGTCCCCTAAAGAAAGCAATGTTAACCAATGAGAAGTTGCACGGCGGTTGTGACCAGCTACCGCCATGATGACTTGCGCTGGCAGACTTAGGTCAATTCCAACTGTCCAATACAGTAGGCCAGGTGCCTGCCATTATGGGCACATGTAATCGATGGATGTGCTAGATTATCTGAGTCAGTCACTTAGGGCCAGATGTAGAAAAGGATTTGCGAGTCGCAAACGGCAAAAACTGCTGTTTGCGAGTCACAAATCGCATTTTCCTATGCAGAAATGCATTCTGCGAGTCGGGACCGACTTGCAAAATGCATTTCAGAATCGCAAATAGGAAGGGGTGTTCCCTTCCTATTTGCGATTCCTAGTGGTATGCAATACCATTTGCGACCGCATATGCAGTCGCAAATGGTGTCGCAGTTACCATCCACTTCAAGTGGATGGTAACCCACTCGCAAATTGGAAGGGGTCCCCATGGGACCCCTTCCTCTTTGTGAACGGACCCCAAATTATTTTTTCAGGTTTCGGATTTTTTTAAGTGCAGCTCGTTTTCCTTTAAGGAAAACGGGCTACACTTAAAAAAAAAAAAACTGCTTTATTTAAAAGCAGTCACGAACATGGAGGTCTGCTGACTACAGCAGGCCTCCATGTTTGCGAGTGCCCATAGTCGGTATGGGGCCGCAATTTGCGACCCACCTCATTAATATTAATGAGGTGGGTCATTGCGACCCCATACCGACTCGCAGACGGTGTCTGAGACACCGTTCTGCATAACATTTTGCAAGTTGCAAATAGCGAGTCGCTATGACTCGCTATTTGCAAGTCGCAAAATGTTTCTTTGCTACATCTGGCCCTAACTTCCCTAATTTTTGGCATATTGTTACAATCTTTGCACAATGATGTGTTGAGGCTCTCTATATGTTGCGAACTGTGTAAAGGTACTCTGAGGTCCATGGCTAGGTATAGGTAGATACCAAACTTTAAGTGTGATTAGTCCATGAGAGCTAAGTCACCCACCCATGTACAATGATATATGTGCCATACGTAGATTCCAATTCACATGTTAGCCAATGTGCTGCAATGAGGATGAATTAGGTGCATATCTATGGTCTGTAGTTTATATGTCAGCAGTCCTACACTTCCTCTACAGATGTTAGGTGTTGCGTAATATACAATCTGTTGATGATGTGTGCATACTGCATAACTCATTGTACATTCTCTCCTCTCAACATAGTTATCCTGCCATGAAGAGAGTGAGACAACCACCAGTGTACCGTCCACTAGTTGACCTGGCAATCATGAAGGACAGGCATGTCATCCAGACATATCATCTGAATCGTCATACTATCATGAATCTATGTGCACAGTTGGAGCCAGATCTGATGCCAGCCATTCGCAATCCCTATGGCATACCTCTAATTTTTCAATTATTGTCAGTGCTACACTTCCTGGCCACAGGGTCCTTTCAGAATACTGTTGCCTTAACATCAGGGATGTCTCAGCCCATATTCAGTCTGATGTTGAAGGATCTACTGTATGCATTGTTTTTTTTTTTTTTTTAAATCTGTTTATTGAACGCAAACTGCACACAACGATACAATAGCTGTATGTTATTTTGCAATACTTTTACAAGATTGTATAATTTTTACACAGCATTGCCATTACAAAAGGTGCAAAAAGGAGAGGAGTGGTGAGGGGAATTGGAAGAAAAAAAACGGGAACATCGGGAGGAATAAACTTTAACAACTTATCTTAATAATGCGAGAGAGTTAAGGGCATTGTATAAGGAGAATACGGTGACATTTAACATGCGAGCTGTTATGAGAGCTGCTTGCAGCTTACGGGGAATAGCCAGATACTGACGATATCTGTAACTAATATACTAATCACTACGGGGGTGTAAAGGGTGTCTGCAGTGTTGACGGGTTCAGGGGCAGGACTGTTTTACTTGTCGTGATTATGTATTATAGGCTTGTGTAAGCGTGTGATGAGTGATTGGGCACAGGTTAGAAGTAACTTCCGAGGGGGAGGGAGGATAGTAGTAATGAATGTGTTTAAGAGCAGATCAAAGTTGCTACTATGCGATTCCAGCTTCAACAGTGTCAGCTCAGTCTGTGGTGTGCAATGGAACGAGACCTGTTCATGGGGGATACAAGTCGTCTCTGGCCTCCATTGCAACCACGAATGTGTCCCAAATCTCCGGGCCAGCTAAGATGAGACCTCTGTGTTGTAGCAAGTGAAGTGTCTGGGCTTCAGCCTGCGACCGGCTGTGTAAGTCCCGTAGCCATGACGCATGAGAAGGAGCATGTGGAGCTTTCCAATGTATTGCTATCAAGCGTTTATACACCACGAAAGCCAGGTCGATAAACCTGTGCTTATGTTTGTGTGCTTTAGTACGATGCCTTATGCCGAGTAAGCAGGAATCGGGAGTGGACACTAAGGTGTGGGATGAGATCTCTGCTGTTACCTCCGTCACGCGTTGCCAGGCCAGGTTTATGGAATGGCACTTCCAAACCATATGGTAGAAGTCGGCTGCTGGTGTAGCGCATCTAGGGCATGTTGGTGTTGTATGGGGGTAGATTTTTTTAATACGGGTTGGAGATAAGTATGATTGGTGGAGATAGTTAAATTGAGTGTATCGTAGGCGAGGATTGCGGGATACTGATTCGATTGTTGTAAGAGCAGTGATCTAAGTCTTCTGTGATAGTGGGGTAGGAAGGACAGCGTCCCATCGCGCTTTTGCGTTCGGTAGTGTTGTGCATATTGCTTCAAGCAATGCTTTATATAACGTGGTAATAATGCTCTTTGAGCTGCCAATAGTTAGTATAGTGGTGAGCAGCGAGGACTCGGGAGGTTCCGAGTCTCCTGCGCCCCAGATCTTGTTAAGCAATAGCCTTATGGCGTTAAATGTTAGGAAGGCCCTGTTTTGCATAATACCTGCAGTTACCAGTTCAGCGAAAGTACGCAAAACGGAACAGGAGTATAAATCACCCATTTGGAGCGTGTTCATTTCGCGTGTATCATGGTGTGTTGATAGGTGTTGGGTATCCGGGAGTTGAAATAATGGGAGCAAAGGCGAATAGGGAATAGACGTGGACTTAGTTTGGACATATCTGCGCCAGCAGAATCGAGCTGCCTCTAGTAATATTAGTCGTGGAGACGTATGGCGGATGTTAGTTAGTAACGAAAGTAGCAGCCTCTGTGATGGTATATGTGTCTGTAACATCTTACTTTCAGCTGATAGGGTGTCACCTAGCCATGTAGACAGCCATGATAATTGGGCGGCTGCATAATATCTTTCGAAGTTAGGCATTCCCAATCCGCCCATCTCCTGCGGATGTTGCGTTATTGACAGCGCCACTCTACGCCTGTCTTTACCCCAGAGTAGATCCGTTAGTATTGATTGCAGTTTATTGAAAAAGGAACGCGGTAAACACAGCGGAAGAGCTGTAAAGTAATATAGAAACCTTGGAAGGATGAGCATTTTGGCTATTGCCACCCGGCCCATTGGGGACAGGGGGAGTGAGTTCCAGAAGGGAATTGATCCGCGAACGGAGCCGAGAATTCTATCTATGTTTCCTTCTTTTAGATCCGTGATAGAGTGATAGATTTGCACACCCAAATATTTAAAGGTTATATGTGACCAAGGCAGTTTGTATTGTGGTAGCGACATATGATGAGCTACCGGGGACGGAGAGATAGGGAATATGCTTGATTTGGACCAGTTGATGTGTAGTCCAGAGGCAATAGCGAAGGAGTCCAATAACTGCAGGGCCTCAGTCATGTAGGCTGAATGGTCACACAGGTATATTAAGGTGTCATCTGCGTACATAGATACGACGTGGTGGGTGTTAGCCTCTGGTATACCCCATATGTGTGCGAAGCTCCGTAGTTTAATCGCTAGTGGCTCCATAGCAATAGCGAACAGCAATGGGGATAATGGGCAGCCCTGTCTAGTACCTCTGCCTATTGGGAATGCTTCAGAGATAACACGTCCGTTTTTAACACGGGCAGTGGGCCTAGAATAGAGCGTCCTGATCCAGTTAATAAAACCGGCGCCAAAACCGAACGCTTTAAGAGTGTATAGCAGATAGTTCCAACTAAGGGCCTGATTCTAACTTTGGAGGACGGTGTTAAACCGTCCCAAAAGTGGCGGATATACCACCTACCGTATTACGAGTTCCATAGGATATAATGGACTCGTAATACGGTAGGTGGTATATCCGCCACTTTTGGGACGGTTTAACACCGTCCTCCAAAGTTAGAATCAGGCCCTAAGTGTGTCAAATGCTTTTTCTATATCTAAAGATAGGGCCACTGCTGCCGAGTTTGTATTACTGTGTATTATGTGTAAGAGTCTTCTAATGTTCAGGAAAGTGTTTCTACCAGGAATAAAGCCTGATTGATCATGGTGTATCAAAGACGATAAATAAGGGAGGAGTCGGTTTGCAAGTATTTTACCTAATAGTTTGCAGTCTGTGTTCAGCAAGGAGAGCGGTCTGTATGATTTAACATCTAGGGGGTCGCGGACTGATTTTGGGAGGACGACTATCAGTGCTTCACACATTGAGTCTGGCAATTGTAATTTATGGTGTGCTTCGTTAAATACTTCTGTTAGTGGGTGTAATAAGAGGGAAGCATGGTACTTGTAGTATTCTATCGGTAGACCGTCTGAGCCGGGCATTTTATT
The DNA here is from genome assembly GCF_031143425.1 of Pleurodeles waltl. Taxonomy (NCBI): domain Eukaryota; kingdom Metazoa; phylum Chordata; class Amphibia; order Caudata; family Salamandridae; genus Pleurodeles; species Pleurodeles waltl. Next base: position 385,593,228 of record NC_090444.1, on the reverse strand, counting down.
GCGTGCTATTTGTGATAATGCCAGGCGCACCTCTTCAATAGTAACGGGGCCATCTAGGATGGCGGTATTGTCAAGGATAAGTTGATTTTGGGGGACCAGGCTTAGTGTGTTGATAATATATTGCTCTGGAGGTGGTGGAGGAGGCGTATATAGGGTCTGGTAATATGTGGAGAAGGCATCATTTATGCCTGCTTGGGTATTAACGATTGTGTCAGGATTTAGGCGTATTGCGCCAATGGGTATTGGTTGTGATGGTTGCCGAGTCAACCAAGCTAATAATCTGCCAGATCTATCGCCTTCGGCGTGTTGTCTTGCCCTGTAGTGTCTATAATCGTGCTTACCCAGTCTGTTGTCCGTCTCCTTATGAGAAGCCCTAAGCAGATGTAGTGTTGCTAATGCGGGTTCGCTGTTATCGTTTGCATTTTCTGCTTTGCGGAGCTTTATTTCTAAGTCTTGTAATTCCTTAATGAGTATCTTTCTGACCCCCACTGTAGCCGATAGGCAATGACCCCTTATCACCACTTTATGAGCGTCCCATTCTATGGCACGGGAAGAGGTTGTATTTTTGTTTGATAGAAAGTAATCGGTTAAGCTTTTGGAAATGTCTTTTTGAAAAGGAGGATCTAGGAGGGCTTCTGGTTGCAAGCGCCATGTTGGTATCCAAGTTTGTATGTGTCCCCATGTCAACGTTAGGCATAATGGGTTATGATCTGATATTGTGCGTGCTAAATATTCGGATAAGCATATTTTGTAATTGACGGTGGTGGATACGAAGAATAAATCTATCCTAGTGTGTAATTTATGGACTGGGGAGAAGTAAGAGTACTCGCGCTGAGTGGGGTGATGCACCCTCCATATATCACTTAGTCCGTTATTTGACGCCCACTGTGCCAGGGATTCTGAAGCACGATTGGCGGGGGCTGCATTGAGAGGAGGGAATGAGCGATCCATGTGAGTGTCTAGGACGCTATTAAAGTCACCACCCCATATGCTTTCCAATGTAGGGTCGCTGAAGTTGCCAGTAGTGAGCGTGGATAAGAAGTCGCGCTGGTTCGAATTCGGGGAGTATAGTGCAACCAGGACTAATGGGGACCCGTCTAGGGTACCTTCCAGTATTACATATCTGCCGTTTGGGTCACATTGCGTGCGGGAAGGCGCGAACGGGACATTTGGTGCTATTCAGATTGCTACTCCACGAGCAAAGGATGAGGTAGTGGTAGCGTGTAATTGCCCCTTCCATTTTGGGCGTGTGGTGTCTAGGATAGATTTGGTGAAATGGGTCTCCTGTAGGAATGCTATATGTATTTGATGCCTTGTGAGAAAGGCGTGAACCTTTTGACATTTCCGAGGATTTGCCATGCCCTTAACATTCCAAGTGAGTGTTTTGTATTTTAGGGTTCCCTGGTGTCTATGAGTAGCCATAGTAGTTTTGTGTGTATTATATAAACGGGGTTGTTCTTATCTGACGACCCAGTATTGGCATTATTATGGGACTCAGTCGCTGTAGCTGGCCGACAATCAAGAAATAAGCTGTGAGCGGTATTTGTGTTGCTGCAATCGGCGGCCCTTATGTGTTCACTGCTGTTTTTATATTTGGCCCTTCTATTATAACTCCATGCTCCTAATATAAAGGTGCGCGCTGAAACAACATACAACAAATGAACTGTTAACATATAAAAATCAATACCGGAAAAATCCAGTGTGGGGTAATTGTCCATATGGAGCAGGGGGGTGGCAGTTGGCATTAGTGCAAAGGTATTGTTTTACCCTGCCCGGGTTTCGCATGTTTTAAGAGGCGAAGCGTGTCGGACGGGGGACGCCCATGGACTGCTAGACCACGTGTAGGAGCTTCGAAAAAGCTGCGATGATGTTTTTAGGCTTCAAGTGACCTAGACTAATCATTCTTCAGATGTCGTCTGCTGTGCGTGGTGTGAGAAGAGGGCCGCATGTGGAGTCAGCTGAGTCGGAGTGTAAGACTAGTTCCTGTTCGATTTCCGTTTGCGAGGGTGAGGCGGCGGAGGGAGCATTGACAAAGCTGGATGTTGTTCGGAGGAGATGAGAGCGCTCGGATTCTGCCTGCTCAGGTGAGGGTCTGGCTCCCTGTCTCCTACGTTGCTTACGGTGCATCGTGGAGAGAGATCTGTTGTCAATTTGAGTGCTTGCATCCGACGGATCAGCTAGGCCTTTGGCATGTAGCCAGGTCCAGGCATCTTCTGGGGTGGTGAAGAAGAAGGTGCGAGATTCATCCTGTACTCGAAGTCTGGCTGGGAACATCAGTGCATATTTGATATCGTGTCTGCGCAGGCATGCCTTAACACTGTAGAAGGAGCTGCGTTTTTTTTGCACTTCTGCTGTAAAATCCGGATAAGCTGTTATCGTGGCATTTTTGTAGCACACTGGGCCTCATTTGCGGAATAGTTGGAGGATAAGGTCTCTGTCACAATAGTTAAGGAGTCTTATTATAAGAGGGTGTGGTTGCGAACCTGGTGCTGGGGGTCTGCCTGGAATTCTGTGTGCTCTTTCAACTGAGAAGAACTTCAGGATATTATTTTTGAGAGTTGTGTCTATAAGCCATTGTTCGATACACAGTTCTGCGCTTAAGCCCTCAGCACGTTCCGGAAAGCCGACCAGGCGTATGTTGTTGCGCCGAGACCTGCCTTCTGCATCTTCTGTTCTGCGCTTTAAGAAATCAACTTCTGTTGATAATTGCGATAACTGTCGTTGCAGGTCTTCCATAGCGCCTGATAGGGGCGCTGTGTCTTTTTCGAGTTCGGACACTCTATCGGCTAGAGCGTGTTGATCGGTGCGGAGGATATTGAGGTCCTCTGTTATAGAGCCTATTTTGGCTTCCAAGGTGGTCTTTGTGTCTAGAATGGCTTGCAGGATTTTTTCGAATTGTGAAGTATGTGATTGTAAAGTTAGTTCCAGCTTCTGTAATGTAGATTGCGCACTGGCGTGCACTTCCGGATGGGGAGTTGTAGTATGATCCATTTTGGTGGAAGATGCACAAGTGGTTTTTGGCTTCATCATTTGAGAATTGCAGCAGTGGCTATGTATTTAGTGTTGCAATCGGGGCCACAGCGGCACAAGCTTGTCAAATCAAGTATTGTGGCGAGCCGGACGACCGGGGTACGCTACTAGTGGTTGAGCGATAAAGGAACAATTGTAGACGTTGACCAACTGCTTGAGGAGGCTACAGTTGAGGGAGGCAGCCGGATCCAGATACAGCGTTGTGGAAGAGGCGTAGATATGGCGTTTCCATATCGGATGGAGGCATTGTTTGTGTTGAATATTTAGGATTACTTCAAAGAAATGTTTAACTCGTTGCGGGGCTGCGAACTAGCGAGTTTCATTGGGAAGCACCTCTTATATTCTAGTTTGCACTTCTAGTATTCCAAAGGATGTGTTCACAGTTCGTACTGATCTTACTGCTTCCTGCTTGCGCCTGTTGCATTAACTTTGCCAGTTCTAGCACATTTGGTGCCCTAGGGGGGCGCAGTGAGGCTTGAGGTAGTATTCTTGCTTAACTGTTGCCAGTCATTGCCCCCGATGTGCATCACGTTTAAGGGGGATATTTGTGCAGTTTGGTTTGCTTTGCTGGCTGATATAATGTTGCTGAGCCACAGGAGTTTGATCTCCGCGAGATCCTAGGCACCTAAAATGGCGGCTGTCGGTTCTACGAATGCTCAATTATGTCTTTGTTTTCCACCCCCAGGCCGCCTCCTGCGCTGCCAATAGAGTCTGAATTGAATTACAGCTGGTTCAAATATGCGGCATAGTTCCACAACAAAGCGCGAGTGTCTGATGGGTGATCACAGTAGGATTTTTATCTGTTCTGATATGCGCGCGCTCCGGCGCTGCGCTTCGTGGGATGAAGACGCCTGTGGGAGGACTCGGCCAGCCCTGTGCGCGCCGAGCGGCTCCCCCGGAGGTCAGAGGGCCGCCCCGGCACACACGACGGGGACGCAGCGGCGAGCCCTTACCTCTGTTTAGCGGCGGCCTAGACCCAGCGCGGCTCACGATCGGCTGGGCTAGGCGGCCCGCGGGTCAGGCACCGATCACGGCGGTGTGCTTACTTTGTCCCACAGCTCCGGAAATGGAGCGTCTCCGAGAGCGCTGGTTTGAGCGGTGGTGCAGCAGGATGGGGTCCCACGAACGGCTTCCTCGCCCTGCCCCAGGGAGGGCTAGGTGTTTAGTATCAGGATAATTGTACGGGCTGGGCGACGGAGCTGCGGTTTATGCTGCCGCTCCGATCGCCATCTTGGCCACGCCCCCACTGTGTGCATTGTTGAAGCACCTGGACAGCTACATCAGGTTCCCTCAAAGAGGGGATTTGGCGTTTGCGAAGGCAGACTTTTATGAGATGGGACACATTCTTCATGTGGTAGGGGCCATTGTGTGTGCCCATGCATCCCTGGTCCCTCCCAGTGCCAATGAACAGGTGTACAGGTGGTGTGTCTGGCAGACCAGTACCTCTCAGAAGTCACAACCAAGTTTCCTGGATCAGTGAATGAGTCCACACTTAATGTGGAACAGCCATATGCCGCATCTGATGGCACAACTACAAACAGAAAGGGCCTGACTGCTTAATAAGCATGCATTGTATTGTGTGTTTCAGTTTTATGCCACCTGTCACCACATCATAGCCAGTCGCAGAAGCTATTTATGTTTTGTTCTACCTTTGTGTTCACAAGTGACTCTGGCTATCCAAATCTTCCTTGGCTGTTGATACTAGTGAAGTACCCATCCACACCAGGGGAACTCCATTTCAGTAAGGCCCACAGGAGGACAAGGCGTGTAATCGAGCGAACATTCGGGCTCCTGAAGGCAAGATTCAGGTGCCTGGACCTATCTGGAGGTTCCCTCCTCTACTCACCTCACAAGGTATGCCAAATAATCGTTGTCTGCTGCATTCTCCACAATCTAGCCCTGAGACGTTAGATACCATTGATAGCAGATGAGGGGGATAAAGCTGGACCATTGGCTGGTACTGCTGATATGCCAAGTGATGAAGAGCCAGAGGAAGAAGGAGCAGCTGACTCTAGGACAGAGCTCATCAATCAGTACTTCCATTGACATACAGGTATGTGAAGTGGAGCTTTACAAGTGTTAAATGTGCACATTTTGAAGTGGATGGCTGCCATTACACCTCCTGACCTGAACCATCAGTGGGGGTGTAGTGAGCTCCAATGCCTATAAGTGAGTTGTGGAAGCAGACTGATAGATTGCAAGGTGTACAGTAATAGAGTGCCAGCTCGAACATGTATTGTTGCATCTGATCCTAACATACACTTCTGGAATAGACTATTCAGTATTGAGCTATGCTTCTTGCATTCTCTTATCCTATTTTCCTTCCACTCATTGAATTTGCAATTTCCTGTTTGGCTCTGCAACCTATGGCTTGAGGTATTCTTTGCCAGTAGCCAGTTGTAGTAGGTGACAGACATGAGAGGTGTTAATGACAAATAGCTGCTAAAATGGATATAGTTACATTGGGATGCAAACTTTTTTGTACCCTCTTCATACATGTGGAATTGTGACTGCTTCGTCCTTTCCTATTACCAGTGGGGTTGGGGGGATGTGAAATGGCGTATTTCATGTTAATTGAAATATGTGTCCCTTATGTGAAGAATGGATCAAGGCCTCTAGCTACACAGTGGGTGGAGTAGTTTGCGATGACCATGGGGCCTAGCTGTGTTTGTATTTTGACGTTGCTGTCCAAGGTGCAGATAACTGTATAGTGACAAAGATGAATGAAAATTCCTACAGGTACAGAGCATATGTTTGTGTATGGTTAATGTACTGGGTCCTCAGTGATATCATATGTGTGTTCCATGGGATTTGATCATGGAGCTATGGTATGTGTATGTGAAGAGTCTGTACTTGGTGATATATAGGTCCCTTCAGGGTGTCCCTGCTTTGTAGGTGCATTACCATGAGCATGACGTCTGTTACCTGTATTTGTACATTGTGTGCCACCATGCCTTCCATCCTGATAGTACTCTCTGTCGTGCTCTATTTGTAGATTGGAATATTGACTGCACTATGGTGTTGGCCTGGATTGTAACCTCTCTGACATCTGTACTGTGACATTTCTGTTGTTATGTGTCTCATGCTTTGGGATCCTCCATCTGATGATCATTACACTGGCTGTTCGATGCAGGGGGGCATGACCTCACCACTGTTGGCAAGCATGGCAATTGTTGATGTATCATTAAAGACACATATACAGTAGCTGTGCTCAGTTGTGATTTATTGTGCATATCAAGATAAATAAGGTCAAAATCAAAGTGCTTAAATGAAAACAGCGGTGATGAGTTACGTCACGGTAAATGGATTCATCAGGGTAGCAGCTACACCAGTTGGTTACACAGGTCCAGTGTCCATGTACCATGAGAAAATGGAGTCATGTCTCAGAACCATCTACAGGGTGTCTCAATGGCACATAAGGGTGACATATCAGGAGAGGTTCACTTCCTGGCAGTGGGTTTGGTCGTGGCATCTGCTCCAGCTGGAAGTCTAGGTGGAAGTCCACATTTGCAGGGGGTTCTGCAGATACAAAGGGAGGGGTGTCTGAGGTTTGTTGTTCCCCTGGCAGGGCCTCCATTCCACTAGCTGGCACAGATGTAGATGGGGCAGATGTTAGGTTGCTAGTGGAAGAGGCCTGATGGCGTGTTGAGGAACCAATGAGGGTGGTATTGATGCCGCTCAGCACACCTGCAATGGTAGCCAAGGTGGCATTATGTGCCTGCTACTGATGCATGACTTCCTGGTGGTGTTCCCTCTGCAGCCTTTGATTCTCCCCCAACTTGGTGATTATTTGGCCCATCCTGTCCTGGGAATTTTGGTATGCTCCGAGGAACTGGGAGATAGTTTCCTCGTCAGTGGAGTCCCTTTGAGGCCCCATCCTCTGGCCCACAGCATCCCTCCCACACGCCCTACTCCCAGGTGCTGGTGCTCCCAGTGTTAGCAGGGTCATCATTGTCAGGGATGTAAGGTTCAACTCAGGTCCCTGTACTGTGGGGTGCACAATAGATTGAACAGGCCTTAGGGCACAGGTCGGGGAGAATGGTTGCTTGTGATGTGGTTGCACAAGGGGTGTGGGGTGTTGATGTGGGCAGGGTGAGGCAGGGAGTCGACTGGCAAGGAGTCACAGATGGGCTAGGTTGTTCGTCATTGTCCAGACATCCAGGCATGTTGTCCTCACTGGGGCCTTCATCCTGAGGGGTACTGGCAGTGTCTGGTATCCTCTCCATGGTGGCAATGGCTGGGTTACCCGTGGAGGGTGTGAGACACAGAGTTCAGGTTGGAATGTGTGTTTGAATACCTCTAGATGAGATGCATGACAGTGGCTTTGCATGATTCCCTGCAATGACATTGACAGATACTGCACAGCATGCCTTTGTTGTACATACTACTCTGTGACTTTATTGCCATACTCCATGGTGGGAGTTGTCATACAAGTTTGGTACAGATTGCACTGCAGATGGGTTCTGTTTTTGTCTGATCATTGACATGACTGTTCACCTCTGTTACCTAGTGATTTGTGAGGCTTGCAAGATGTCACAAATTATTGCAGTTTAATGCACAAGTGTGTCCTAGTGGGAACACAGTATGTGAGTATGCAAGGGTAATAGTCCTGCATCTAGATGTTATGCATGTGCATCTACTCAGACATCTTACTTTCCAACACAGGTCAGTCTATTTCTGGCTTGGGATATTTGATCTGGTGCCATTAGGAATGGTCACTTAGCCGTAGCTTTATGTTGTTTTGTGTGCTATTGTGATTGTCCAGTGCATTTCTGTCATTGCCATGTATTGGTCCTCACTAGGTTATTATAGATGGTGTAGTTAGTACTTTAGTTGTACATGCATGAAATGTGATGTGTTCTGCACATTCAAGGCATTCTAGGAGTTGTAGTGATTTGATTTGCTAGCAGTTAACATGCCATTGCCAAGGGTTGTGGGGCAGTTGGGCTGAGTGGAGTGGTGACATGCTGGAGAGGGGCATTAGGTGAATAGGTGGAGGTGCAGTGTGGAATTTAGTTAATTAGGGAGTATTTGGGTGGTGAAGAAGCATGCAGGACAATACAGTTGTGTGACATGACTGTTGTGGGTACTTACCAGACTCCAGTCCCCCAGGTATTCCAGTTAGGCCCTCAGGATGCAGTATATCCACGACCTTCTCCTCCCATGGTGTGAACTGTGGGGGAGGAGGTGGGGGTACACTGCCAGTCTTGTGCACGGCTATCTGGTGGCATGATGTCATGGTATGCACCCTCCCCAGTAGGTCATTCCACGTCTTCCTGATGTCATCCCTTCTGCGTGTATGGCTGCCTACTGAGTTGACCCTGTCGACTATCCTTTGCCACAACTCCTTTTTCTTGACAATCAATGTTTGTTGGTCCTGTGTCCAAACAGTTTTGGCTCTATGCTGACAATTTCATCCACCATGACCCTCATCTCGTCATCAGTGAAACATGGGTGTTTTTGAGGGGACATGGTAGTGTTTATGTCGACACTGTGTGGGGGTGTTGTGAGTGTAAGGGTACAGTGTTGGATACTTGGTGAGGTGTGGGTGCTGTGTTGTGGGGAGTGACCGTTGTCGAGATTTGTATGTGCTTGTGATATTTGTATTGTATTTGTTGTGCTGATGTGAGGTTTGTGCTGAGTGTGATATGTATGTGTGTCTATGGTGTGAAGGTGTTATTTCAGTTATATATCTCTGGGTATGTGTATGATGTTTTTGTTGCAAAGGATTGTGGGTTGTGTAGGGGTGTGTTATATAGTGTAGTAAGTAGGTCGGTTGTGTGGGTGTGTGTCAGGTGTGTCGTATTCAAACTACTCAATGTGGTGTGGGTTCGCACCGCCAATGTTTTTCTGGCATGAAGGAACCGCTGGGCTGACTTGTGGCTCGTAATCTAGTGGGTGGATTTTTGTCAGGCTGGCGGTGCTGGTGGTGGAACTGCATCTTTCCCTCCCTCCAGTGTTCTGGTGGTCTTGGATTTGTGGCTGTTTTTTGGCAGTCTTCACAGTCACAGTGTGACTCTTAATACAGCAGTCGGATTACCACCAACATGGAGGTCTGTTGGCAGCCACCAATGCAGTGGTATTCCAAAAAGACCACCAAAGTCATAATGAGGCCCATAGAGTTTACTTAAACACCTTTCGTCAGAGATCTCAAACCACACACAAACCCACTTCAGGCACTTGCCCCCAAATATGTTAGGGCTGTAATTATAACAGTATAATAATTTAGCCTTACTATAAGTGGCAAGTGAATTTAGCTTGATTATGGAATTTAAAACAGGTCAACATGTCAGTATAGAGATGTTTCTGCACCATTGTTTTTTTGTAAACATATTATGCTCAGTATGACTCTAGCGCCAGACGACTCTCATGTAAACAATTTTTGGCTTCTACAGGGTGCTCAACTCAGCAAATTGAAACATTATTAGAAAGTAAGGCTAAGAGAGATGAAGGAAAGAAAGAATGAAAAAGAGAGAGAAAGAAAGAAAGAAAGAAAGAAAGAAAGAAAGAAAGAAAGAAAGAAAGGAAGAAAGAAAGAAAGAATGAAAGAAAGAAAGAAAGAAAGAAAGAAAGAAAGAAAGAAAGAAAGAAAGAAAGAAAGAAAGAAAGAAAGAAAGAGAGAAAGAAAGAAAGAAAGATGTGCTAGATAGAAGAGAGAAAATACAAACAAACAGTAGGGTTGTGGTTTCAGAAGTCACATAGCAATATCATATAATAATAATGAAAGAAAGTTACATTTTTATGGTCACTATATTGCTGCTGAAATGGGAGCTATTCATATACTAAGTCAATGAATTTTCATTGTTTACATGTAATTATCTCCTAACTTTCTTCATTGTGTTGACGGTTGAGTTACTTTCAGCATTTATGAAGGGTCCATTTAGGTGAACATGTTGCAAAATACTTTTCAGTGGGTCTTGGTTATGTAGACCACATCTTCTATAAAGATTCCTGAATTAAATGTCCTGATCCATACTTCATCTCTAATTCAGTTGTGAATCTATAGTGTGCTACACCATCTTAATTTTTTTGAATCACGACAAGGAACCCTAGAACATTTGAAAAAATATTTGAAATGTATTAGAGCTATGCTTGCAGACTTGCAGGGCTTCAACTTACCTTCATAGAAGATATTTAGTTTTCAGGTTGCGAACAAATTCTCAGTGCCATTAGAATGGAAAATGATACAAAAATGTATGGCTCTCCATACTTGTGTGGTATACAAAGCCAATAGTTTGTCAGGATTAGCAGGGCTCAATCGTCAGTCTGAAGACAATATACTTCATTCCCCAGAACATAACTCCACCCTCGAATGAATGAGCACAAATAGCAGATCTAAATTCTCAAAGTGAGGAAAAATGAGAGTTATAGAGGCAAGACACGTGGAATGACATATCTCTGGTACCTTAGGGGATTCACAATAACGTTTTTAAGCTTGAAATTTATATGTATACTACAGGTATACAAAAACAAAGTTTAGTATGTTGCATAAACATTAAAATTATCCTATAAAAAAAGTATTGCTGATCACAGTACATAATGGTGAGCCATAAAGGAACCTATGCCACTACTGAAGGAAGCCGGTAACAGAACATTGGAATCCCTGAATTGATAGCACACATTGAATTTAGGTAGGAAGCATGAAAACAAGCACAGAAACCAATATGAAAACATACTCCAGAGGCAAATCATGATTCAGGCAACTGGCCAGCAAACAATATCAAATTGTAATCCAGAAAGCAAGTCAGAATTCAGGTAAGAAGGTCAGGGAACAGAGGGAACCAAGAAGGAAAAAACAACAAAGGCGAGGGATGCAATATTGGTGAATGAATTTAAGGGATTTTGAAAGAGTCAATGCAACACAGAAAGTTCCTAAGGGATGTAGATTGCAAATAAAACACCACTACCACTTTGTCTCTCCTATTGAACTCCACCATTTAAAATCTAGATGCCCCAGCCACTATAATACTCTTCCTGGCTTGGCTTTCTCATGCATAGGCCATGTAACTGCCTATTCCTTAAACAGTCTTTCTTCATGTTGCATGGCCAATATTCTGAGCCAGTTAAGAACTATGGGATTCAATGGGGAAGGAAGCCATGGCCTGGCACATCTAGCCACCTAGAGCACCAGATGCAGTAGAGATTTGATCCTACAGACCAGCATTTTGCCATTGTCTAAGCTCAGGCAGGAGGATTTCTGTCTAAATTCAGAGGCCAAGAGGACATCACGTTTTTTAGACCACCACATTGGCCACAAACCAGGGATGGACAGAGTGCAAGATTTCAAGTGGGGGAAACCCCACATTTACCCAAATTGTTCTCTTGACTCTTTGGGGTATTTGCACTCTGTAATGTGTGGTTCTTTTTGAGGCACTTGTATTAGCTGGCATAAACTCAAAACGTTCTATCCTCCCTTTTCTCCACAATCCTAGAGCTCATCCTGGCACCTAGTCCTACAAATCAATACATAAACATAATAAAACACACACAAAATAGTCATAAAGATTTATTCTTGTATGGCCACTGTAGGGAACAATTAACAACTGTAACCATGCAAGCATCTATTTTCCATGCCCACATCTGAGGATCTCAGCCTGTAGCAACAAAGGAGACATAGGTGGTCATTACAACCCTGGCGGTCGGTGTTAAGGCGGCGGTAAGACCGCCAACAGGCTGGCGGTAAAAATTTAGCAATTACGACCGTGGCAGAAACCACCAACAAAGACAGCCACTTTAACACTCCAACCGCACCGGCGCTACAAACAAACAGCGCAGCGGACACCGCCAACAGACAGGCGGAGGACAAGGTACCGCCCACAGTATCACAACAGGCCAATCCGCCACCTTTTCCGGGGCGGATTCACCACAGATATAAACAAGGCGGAAACAGGATTCCAAAGGGAAAATGCTCACCTCTACACACCCCACGAGGAACTAGGACACCATGGAGCCGGAACTCCAAATTCTCCCTGCGATGGTCTTCCTGCTCCTCTACCAGGAGCACGAACGCCGGCGGCGAAGACCACGGTGAGTACTGCACCTACGACACAGGTGAGGGTGGAGGGAAAAACAGGGACACACACACGCAACACCCCCACCCCCACCCTCACCCACTACAACACACACACTAATACATATTTATACATGATAGTTACACCCCCCAACCCCCCCTGGAAGAATGCAAAGACAAAAGGAAATTAGTGGAACCATTGTAATATATTAAAATCAAGTATGCTAAAATATATCTATACACCATTAACAAAATATACACCAAGCATAGTAGTCCAGGTAGTGCTCCAATTAAGTCCGTGGAACACTGGGCACACACGGTATGGGCGAGGCCCACACAAGATCCCCGACCATGACGGAGAGAACACTGCAGGGGCATCAGAGAGCAAGAAAACAGGCACCTCAGGGGGAGGGAAAGGGGGGGCACCTCAGCAGGTTGAGTGCACAACACCAAATCCACGAGAGGGCCAAATGCCCACCGTTCAATCCTGGGGAGTGCAAAGCCACAGTCTCTCAAGTCTCTACAGTGGGTGGGTTGCCCACTGCCATATCCTGGGGAGTGCAAAGCCACAGTCTCTCAAGTCTCTACAGTGGGTGGCTTGCCCACTGCCATATCCTGGGGAGTGCAAAGCCACAGTCTCACAAGTCTCTACAGTGGGTGGCTTGCCCACTGCCATATCCTGGGGAGGGTAAAGCCACAGTCTATCAAGTCTCTACAGTGGGTGGGTTGCCCACTGTTCAATCCTGGGGAGTGCAAAGCCACAGTCTTTCAAGTCTCTACAGTGGGTGGGTTGCCCACTGTTCAATCCTGGGGAGTGCAAAGCCACAGTCTTTCAAGTCTCTACAGTGGGTGGGATGCCCACTGCCATATCCTGGGGAGCGCAAAGCCACAGTCTCTCAAGTGGATAACAGTCTCCACTGGTTCTAGAGGGGGCATGGTGCCCAGAGTGCTTCATCCTGCTAAGGACAGAGGTAGTGGATGTATCTCTCCACTGGTTCTGGAGGAGGCATGGTGCCCAGAGTGATTCATTCTGCCCGTGACAGACTCAGTAGCGTCAGTGCCCTTTGCGCTCATGGGCCAGTGTTGCTTGAGGCGGCGGTGCCCTGTTCAGCGGTGCTTGAGACGGCGGTGCCTTGTTCAGAGGTGTGTTTGAGATGGCGGTGCCCTGTTCAGCGGTGCTTCAGACGGCGGTGCCCTGTTCAGCAGTGCTTGAGACGGCGGTGCCCTGTTCAGCGGTGCTTGGAGCAGCTGGCTCCTTTGCAGTGACTCAGCTGCTGGCGGTCCTCTCTGTCCCAGCGGGGCTTGTGCTGGCGGTCCTCTCTGTCCCAGCGGGGCTTGTGCTGGCGGTACTCTCTAGCCCAGCGGGGCTTGTGCTGGCGGTCCTCTCTAGCCCAGCGGGGCTTGTGCTGGCAGCCCTCTCTGTTCCAGCGGGGATGATGGCTGTGGCCTCCTGGTCAGCGGGGATGATGGCTGTGGCCTCCTGGTCAGCGGGGATGATGGCTGTGGCCTCCTTTGCAGCGGGGATGACGGCTGTGGCCTCCTGGGCAGCGGAGATGATGGCGGTCTCCTCCGCCGTGCTGCTCTTCCCAGACTTTCTTGCTTTCTTGTGGCCCTTCCCCACCTTGGAAGGTGTCGCAGCTGACTCCACACTCCCACCGGGACCCCTGGGAGCGGCTTTGGTGGCTGGAGTCTTCCCCCTCTCCCGCCGGGCACTGGCCAACTTCTGATGCTTCACAGGTGGGGGACTGTCTGTGCTGTGGCTCCGTGCCACACTGGCTGCCCTGGTGGGTGGTGCACTCCATATTCCTGTGACTACAGACACCACTGGTCCCGGAGATGTTGTGGCTGAGGTGCTAGTTCGGGACCTATGAGACGGACGGGGTGGGGGAGGTGTGGGAAAGAGGTCAAGGTTGGACAGGAAAAGTTTTTGGGAGACACTGGGACGGGTAGCTGGAGGGGGTTTGGGAGTGAAGGAAGAGGTTGTGGTTGTAGGAGGTGTGCGTTTGCTGAGTTTGGGTGAAGGTGCATGCGCTGGAGGCTGTTGTGAGGTGGATGGCTGTTGGGTGGCTGTGTGCCTGCGTTTGTGTATCTTGGGAGGTGGCGTCACAGACACACTTGGAGAGGACACAGGGGACGTGTGAATGGTAGTGGGGGTGGTGACTGCACGTGAGCAGGGTGTGGTGGTGGGTGTGCTGGAGAGGGACGTAGTGGATGTAAAGGTAGTGCATGCAGGTATGAGTGTAGACGAGACAGGGAGGGAGTAGGGAGATGAGGAGGAGGGGGACACAGTGGAGGCAGTGGATGTTGGTGTGTCTGCATGTGTGTGATGCTTGCGTGAGTGCCTGTGGGATGTGTGGTGCTTATGTTTGCCTGAGCTTCCCTTGTGTGTTGACGTGTGTGCATGCTAGTCTGTAGGTGTGCTTGGGATAGGCTGAGGTACAGGGGATTGGGTCTGGGTGGAGGAAGTTGGAGGGGGGAGGCTGGACACAGGGACAATGGCTGCCATCAGTGCTGAGGCCAGAGTCTGAAAAGTTCGCTGAAGGGCCGCCTGACCAGTATGAATGCCCTCCAGGAATGCATTGGTTTGTTGCAACTGCCTTTCGACACCCTGGATGGCATTCAAAATGGTAGACTTCCCAACAGTGAGGGACCTGAGGAGGTCAATGGCCTCCTCACTGAGGGCAGCAGGGGTGACTGGGGCAGGGCCTGAGGTGCCTGGGGCGAAGGTGATGCCCACCCTCCCGGGGATTAGCAGGCACGGGGCAAAGGCTGAGGGGCTGCTGGGAGGGCAGTGCTGGAAGGGGGGTTTGCGGCTGTACCTGTAGATGGGGGGGGCACAGATGTTGCCGCCACCACAAGGGAGCTCCCATCAGAGGACGAGTCCTTGTCGCTGGTCTCAGCTCCTGTCCCAGCTGTGGTGCTCCCCTCGCCCTCCATCCCACTGGTGAAGTCCGAGTCCATAGTGTGGCCCTCCATGGCCATGTGGGATGCAGCCGCCTCGTGCTCCGGTGCCACTCCTCCTCCGCCTGATGATGCTAATGCACACAAGAACAGGGAGACCACAAAAAGGGGGGGGGGCGACAGAAGAAAGACGTGTTGAGTGCATGCATTACCGCTACCGTTGGCGGACACGACAGACACAGAAGCCCCCTGCACTATGCCATGCTCTTGGGCTCCACTGTTCAATTCCTGGCCTACTAGGCTATGGACGACATCTGCACACATGGATGACACAGGGGCATGACTAGGTGTAATTGGCACTCCACAGAGGTGGGCTGGGGTGCCACATGGCCTGCCTTACGGAGGGACCTTGCCTACGGAACTCGCCCTGGCCTAGGGAAACCCACAGCCCACCTCCCCCACCCAGACACCTCCACTGCGCGCTAAATCAGCAGGATGAGAGTGTACTCACCCCCTTGTGGCTGCTGTGATGCCCTCAAGCGCCCATCCAACTCCGGGTACGCCACCGCCAAGATCCTGAACATCAGGGGGGTCATGGTGCGACGGGCACCCCTCCCATGTTGGGAGGCCATCCCCAGCTGAGCCTCCGCCATCTTCTTGCTCCAGCGGCGAATGTCCTCCCATCTTTTCCGGCAGTGGGTGCTCCGTCTGTGGTAGACCCCCCGGGTCCGGACGTTCTTGGCGATGGCACGCCAAATATCTTTTTTCTGGTGGGCGCTGACTTACATGAATTGTGCAGGGGGAAGAGAAACTTATTACCAACTGCACAGTCACAGTCATTGGCCCCCATCCCTACCCTTGCCATGTGGCACATGCACTCACCGTCGTTTCATGCAAGCCGCACTCTCCCCCCTTCCTTCTTACATCCACCCCTCTCCACACAGGCATAGCCCATACAGCATGCTCCCAGTGTACTTACCTGTTTGTCTGGAGGACCGTAGAGTAGCGTGTACTGGGGGAGGACCCCATCCACAAGTTTCTCCAACTCCTCCGATGTGAAGGCAGGGGCCCTTATCCCAGACACTCAAGCCATTGTCTCTTCCAGACCGAGGTCACAGCAGCACTTGCAGTGTAGGTCCTCTCCTGTTGAAGATCAGGTATTGAGTGATTGAACAGATAGAAAATGGCGGTCACGTCCACGGCGGTGCGTACCGCCGGCGTACATCGTCATTGGCTCCTGGGACCCATAGGGTCCAATGTTAACCCATGCAGCATTGCGGCGCGGTCTTCGACCGCCTACCGCGACGGTGTACAACGCCAGCGCAGTTACCTTACATCCCATTGAGCCAATTTACAGGTCAGGCAGCCGCCATTTCAGGGGCCCACATGGCTTCATTTTTAACTGCGTCACACATACCTAGGCCTAGACTCAACACACATACAGCCCACTTTTTAGATTATGATTGGTGTTCTTTGTAAGCTGTGGGTACGTACCTCTGAGTTGTTTGACTCTGTGCTCGCTGTTGTCCTTCATAGGCACCATCCGCTGGGACATGTGAGGAGATGGCGGCATCCTCTTGTGTACCGACCATTGGTGGACCTGTCGACAATGGAGGAAAGACATGTGATCATCACCTACAGGCTTGACCGTGCCACAATCCAGGAACTGTGTACCCAGTTGGAGCCAGACCTGATGTCAGCTATCCGCCATCCCACAGGAATCCCCCCTCAAGTGCAGGTGCTGTCAATGCTCCATTTCCTTGCAAGTGGGTCATTTCAAACAACAGTGGCCATAGCATCAGGGATGTCCTAGCCTATGTTTTCAAACGTGTTGTCCAGAGTGTTGTCTGCTCTGCTGAAACACATGCGGAGCTACATTGTTTTCCCTCAGGTGGAGGATTTGCCTACAGTGAAAGGTAATTTCTATGCCCTGGGACATATCCCCAACATCATAGGTGCCATTGATGGGACCCATGTGGCTTTGGTCCCCCCCCGCAGGAGTGAACAGGTGTACAGAAACCGGAAGAGTTATCATTCTATGAATGTACAGATGGTATGTTTGGCCGACCAGTACATCTCCCATGTGAATGCCAAGTTCCCTGGCTCGGTGCATGGCGCCTACATCCTGCGGAATAGCAGCATCCTTTATGTGATGGGTCAACTCCAGAGGCACCGTGTGTGGCTATTAGGTGAGCACCTGGAAGCAAGACAGTGGGAATGGTTGTCTGGGTCTGGGGATATCCCTACAGGTTAGTGTGTGTCTAACAGTTGTCCCTCGCCATTTGCAGGTGACTCTGGTTACCCTAACCTGTCATAGCTACTGACCCCAGTGAGGAATCCCAGGACAAGGGCAGAGGAATGCTACAATGAGGCACATGGGCGAACTAGGAGGGTGATCGAGCGGACCTTCGGCCTCCTAAAGGCCAGGTTCAGGTTCCTCCATATGACAGGTGGTTCCCTATTCTACTCACCAAAGAAGGTGTGCCAGATCATCGTGGCCTGCTGTATGCTTCACAATTTGGCTTTGCGACGACAGGTGCCTTTTCTGCAGGAGGATGGTCCAGATGGCAGTGTTGTTGCAGCTGAGGAAGCAGAAGAAGAAGACATGGACAACAGGGACTCAGTGATCCAGCAATATTTCCAGTGAAACACAGGTAAGAATACAAACCTGCCTACTACATGTACTTTAACACTACTACCTCTCAACTGTCTGTCGTTTTCACCCATTGTATGGTCACTGAGTTGTCACTTTCCCTTACGATTTCACAGATGTGGGTCAACCAACAGGACACATTCTTTCCTGCTCTTTTGTGTATATGCGTACCCTCCAAAGCTTTACAAAATGGCCGTATAAAAAGGCTATACAATATGGCAACATTAAGATCAATCATAAAATACAATGTTGGTGTGAGATAACCACAAAGGTAGGAAGGATTACCCAAACAAATCTCTTTAGAGTGATTACACACAGGCAGCAAGCAATGTGGGTCAAAAGTGAACCATAAATCACAGTCCTAACTTTGTGGAGTAGTATCAGTGAGCAGTCGAGCCTTGCCTACCAGCCAAACCCCCTACGCCACATCACCTGAGGGTAGGTAAGGACTGTTAAGGAAATGTCTGCCAATATGCATGACAGCTCTTTTATGAACTTCCTATGCCTATGCGAATCCTACTATAAGTGTGGTCCTCATTGATGTCCTCATTTGCAGAAGATTAATTCATTATCTTGAACAAAATATTTCTTCGTCCCAAACCTTTGAACTTTGAGGTACTTTCATTTGATGTGTGGAACAAAAGAAGACCGTAGAACAGATCAGGGAAAGCAAGTCCATGTTTTACATGAGTCAACAATCTCAAGGGCTGGTTTCAGTGATTGCCAGTGATACAGTCCAGGGACCCATGGCGCCACCTTCCTGAAGCTTGATGCTTTTTTCTGTCCACCAGCTAGAAATCTTCCAGCAATCAAGATCAGTAAGATAAATTTAAATGATGACTTTGCATTCAGCACAGAAAACCACTGGAAATTTACAATACGTTTTGTTGCCATTGTCTTTTTTAAAATGTAACATTTGTTTTGGTTGCGGGAGTGGCTTTCAATATTTCTAGGGGGTGGCCATTTATATTTGCATGTTATTTATAAGTGACTCCTGCCTTTACAGACCCCTGACCATGATTAGCTTCTGACAGAGTGCAACATTTTACTCTCCTGAAAATCCTCAAGCAGAGAATATAGCTGAAAGGTGCAGTGCTCACTTGGTTTTAGTCAAAGCTTTGCATGATAGTTACCTTTGGTATTCAGACATGGCTTGCATAGGTCAACTTAACTTACTCACAAAACCTATGGCACCTGTACTGTCACCAGTGTAGTTGGCTCTGAAAATGGTTAGAGGTTTTTTATTGGTGGGGAATTGTGGGCTCTCAAAGCTTTATTTTGTTGCCGATTCCAAGTGCTGTTATTACAACGGCAACATGGAAGGGAATGGCATTATTACACAATTGAATGCATTACAGTACCCTTCTCCCTCTCCAACCCCTCTATTGGATATGGTCCTTTTGTAGTGTTATCCCCAAACTTTTTGCCTTCACCCTACTCATTTCTGAACCCGTTCTTGTTACCTTTTAGGACTCTGCACACTTTACCACTGCTAACCAGTGCTAAAGTGCTTATGTTCTCTCACTTTAACAGGGTAGAATTGGCTTACACTCAAATGGCATCTTTGATTTACTTCTATATCTCTTGTACAGTGGTAGTACATGTACCTAGGGCCTGTAAATTAAACACTACTAGTGGGCCTGCAACACTTTTTGTGCCACCCACTTAGGTAACCCTGCAAGCATGTATCAGACATGTGAGTGCAGTTTTAAACTGCCATTTCAAGCTTGCAAAGAAAACCTTTTGCAAGGCCAAAATCTCCCTTTTTATCACATATGAGTCACACCTAGGATAGGCCCTGAACAGCCCAAAAGGCAGGGTGCAGTGTATGTAAAAAGTAGGGCATGTACTTTTAAGTTTTAGCTGTAACTTCCAATTGGGAGCCGGTAGAGAGGTTGAGTTTGATGTCTAAATAATTGCAATTTAAAGCCCTCCTTAATGGTAAAGTCAGATTCTTAATCACAATTTCAAAAATGGCACTTTTAGAAAGTTGACTTTTCTTTAACCATTTGGTGTCTATAGCCTGATCCTGGCTCACATAGCTAGATGTAACTGGCAGTTGGCCTTTGTGTATTACTTCCGTTTAGCGAAATTAAGGGAATATAGGTGCTCGCAGGATGGCCCACTCTGAGTTAAGGAGGGGGAGGAGCTGTCACCTGCCACAATTGCACATTACAAAGGCCATGCGTGAGCACTCTCACAAAGGGTTTGTCATTAGTCTTTTCAGACCCCAGATTGGCTGGGGCGAGGACAGAGAGGGAGGGGATGCCTGACACCTTAGGGGGTGGAAACCTCTAGAAGCTTCCTCCACTTCAAAGTGAAAACCAGGTATACATGTTGGACCCTTAGACCCAACTCTTTAGTACACTTCTCGACTTATGGACTTTGGCAGGAAGAAGGACTGTGGGGCTGATGAAAAGACTGCCGCTCTGGTGGACTGCTGCTATGAGGGATTGTTGCCCTGCTGTACTGACCTGCTGATTGCTGCACTCTTATCTGGATGAAAAGGACTGGACCTGCATCTGTTGAACCCAGGACCCCAAATTGACTCCATGGGCTAGTTGGCTGCCCTCCTGACTAGAGCCTCAGGGAAAGATGGCTCCAAAAATCTTTAGCCCAGCATTGGACACTGCCATTTGTGAGTCCTACCCTGCCAAGTGGTACCACCCTAGTCCTAGACCCTTGGAAGCAGATCTGAAGGTGCTTTGTCAGCCCATCTGTGGACCCAGTGACACTGACGCCTCTCCTCTATTGAGCAACATATCCTCAACGGCGGATTTTGTATTGCAAGCCCCCATCCGCAGGGTCCTCGGCTATGATGCAAGACCTCGCATCGCAGCTAGGCCGCTCCTCAGAACCAACGCCTGCCTTAGCTGTGTAACACATCCTCGACGTGAGACCTTGCAATGCTCCGCAACTAGGATTTAAGGTACTCTTCTTCAACAGGTCTGATTCCTTTGCGCTGGCCCGTGCTCCATCGCGGTTGGGTAGAACTTGTGACTTTGTTCTGATCTGGTGCAACCAGATATCCACATTTGGGGCTTTGTGTTTTTGGCGCTTTATTCACGTAACCTCTTCGCTGCTAGGCCTTTTCCCACTCAGGTGCCAGTCCTTTATTTGGCTATTTGCGGCAGTTTGCCCTTAGGCCCTCATAACATTTTGTCCACATAAGCTACCCACGCCAAATTTGCATCCTTTTTTTTCAACTTCCTAGGGATTCTGGAGGTACCCAGAGTCTGTGAGTTCTGGAGGAGACCAAGAAATTAGCCAAAATACAGGTAAAATTATTATTATCTTTTTAAATGGGAAAAAAGTGCTGCAGAAGAAGGCATGTGGTTTTTCCCTGAAAAGGGCATCAATAAAGGGTTTGCTGTGCTACAACCACCATCTTCCCAGCTTTCAGGAACAGGCAGACTTGAATCAGAATTGGCATTTTACTGGGACATGCCCCATTTTTACCATGTTTTGTGCCTTTAGCCTCCTTCCAGTTAGCAACAGAAATGGGTGTGAAACCAATGTTGGATCCCAGAAAGCTAAACATTTCTGAAACATAGAAAAAAAATTGAATTCAGCAAGGGGTCATTTGTGTATATCCAACAAGGTTTTTCGACAGAAAATGACCGCTGAAATAAAAAAAGCATATTGAAATTGAGTTGAAAAAATAGCAATTTCTCTCCATGTTTTTTACTCTGTAACTTTTTTCTGTGAAGTAAGATTTACAAAAGCAATTTACTGTTACGTTTGATGGACTCTATTGGTTGCGGTATTTATTGGACTTGTAGGTTCATTAAGAACCCTAGGAACCCAGAGTCAATGAATGAGCTGCACCTTGCAATGCATTTTCATTGTATACATGGTATACAGCAATTTAATGGTAAAATATAAAGAGTCATAAATAGGTATCAAGGAAACCTTTGTATTTATTTTCAAAATGGGCAGAAGATAAGGTGGGGAGAAGCAGTGGTTATTTGCACATCTCTGAATTACGGGGTCTCCATACTAGCATGTGAATTACAGGGCATTTCTCAAACAGACGTCTTTTTTTACACACTGCCTTACATTTAGAGGGAAAAATGTAGTGAAAGACATTGAAATCTGATGTGTTTTTTGGAAAGTGCCTTGCTGTGGATTTTGGCCTCTAGCTCAGCCAGCACCTAGGGAAACCTAACAAACTTGTGCATTTTTTAAAACTAGACACAAGGGAAAAATCTGATTGGGGTGACTTGTTGGGTTTTCACCAGGTTCTGTTATACAGAATTCTTTGCAAACCTCAAAATTTGGTAAAAATAAACTTTTCCTCACATTTCGGTGATCAAAAGTTCTGGAATCTGAGGGAAGCCACAAATTTCCTTCCACCCAGCATTCCCCCCAAGTCTCCCCAAAGAAATGGTACCTCAATTGTGTGGGTAGGCCTAATGCCTGCAACAAGAAATGCCCCAAAACACAACATGGAGACATCACATTTTCCCAAAGAAAACTGCCCTGCTTTTCGCAAAGTTCCTACCTGTGGATTTTGGCCTCTAGCTCAGTCGGCACCTAGGGAAACTTACCAAACTTGTCCATTTTTTTAAAACTAGACATATAGGGAATTCAGAATGGGGTGACTTGTGAGGCTTTCACCAGGTTCTGTTATAGAGAATCCTTTGCAAACCTCAAAATTTGGCAAAAAAATACTTTTTCCTCACATTTCAGTGATAGAAAGTTCTGGAATCTGAGAGGAGCCACACGTTTCATCCATCCACCATTCCGCCAAGTCTCCCAATAAATATGGTACCTCACTTATGTGGGTAGGCCTAGTGCCCGTGGCAGGAAATGCCCCAAAACAAAACATGGACACATCACATTTTCCCAAAGAAAACAAACCCATTTTTTGCAAAGGGCCTAGCTGTGGATTTTGGCCTCTAGCTCAGCCGGCACCTAGGGAAACCTACCAAAACCTGCACATTTTTTAAAACCTAGACACCTAGGGGAATTCAGAATGGGGTGACTTGTGGGGCTCTCGCCAGGTTCTGTTACCCAGAATCATTTTCAATCCTCAAAAGTTGGCAAAAAAAAACTTTTTCCTCACATTTCAGTGATCAAAAGTTCTGGAATCTGAGAGAAGCCACAAATTTCCTTCCACCCAGCATTCCCCCCAAGTCTCCCCAAAGACATGGTACCTCAATTGTGTGGGTAGGCCTAATGCCTGCAACATGAAATGCCCCAAAACACAACATGGAGACATCACACTTTCCCAAAGAAAACTGCCCAGCTTTTCGCAAAGTTCCTACCTGTGGATTTTGGCCTCTCGCTCAGTCGGCACCTAGGGAAACCTACCAAACTTGTGCATTTTTTTAAAACTAGACATATAGGGAATTCAGAATGGGGTGACTTGTGAGGCTTTCACCAGGTTCTGATATACAGAATCCTTTGCAAACCTCAAAATTTGGCAAAAAAAACACTTTTTCCTCACATTTCAATGATTGAAAGTTCTGGAATCTGAGAGGAGCCACAAATTTCATCCATCCAGCATTCCGCCAAGTCTCCCAATAAAAATGGTACCTCACTTGTGTGGGTAGGCCTAGTGCCTGCAACAGGAAATGCCCCCAAACCACATGAACACTCACATTTTCCCAAAGAAAACGGACCTGTTTTTTGCAAAGTGTCTAGTTGTGAATTTTGACCTCTAGCTCAGCCGGCACCTAGGGAAGCCTACCAAACGAGTGCATTTTTAAAAACCAGACACCTAGGGGAATTCAGAAAGGGGTGACTTGTGGGGCTCTCGCCAAGTTCTGTTACTCAGAATCCTTTGCAAACCTCAAAAGTTGGCGAAAAAATCACTTTTTCCTTACATTTCGGTGATAGAAAGTTCTGGAATCTGAGAGGAGCCACAAATTTCCTTCTACCCAGCACTCCCCTAAGTCTCCTGATAAAAATGGTACCTGACTTGTGTGGGTAGGACTACTGTCTGAGACAGGAAATGCCCCAAAAAACAACATGGACACATCATAATTTCCTAAAGAAAACGGACCTGTTTTTCGCAAAGTGCCTAGCTGTCGATTTTGGCCTCTAGCTCAGTTGACACCTAGGGAAACCTACCAAACCTGTGCATTTTTCAAATCTAGACGCCTATGGGAATTCAGAATGTGGTGACTTGTGGGGCTCTCACCAGGTTCTATTACCCAGAATTCTTTGTAAACCTCAAAACTTGTCAAAAAAACACTTTTTCCTCATATTTCGGTGATAGAAAGTTCTGTAATCTGAGAGGAGCCACAGATTTAATTCCACCCAGCATTCCCCCAAGTCTCCCGATAAAAATGGTACCTCACTTGTGTGGGTAGACCCGTGCTCGTGTTAGGGAATGCCCCAAAACACAATGTGGACACATCAAAATGATTTTTTACAAAACTACCTGTTTATGCAGGAGAGGGGCACATGCGTTTTTGGTCCCAGTCATGTAGGGAAACCTACCAAACGCAGACATTTTTGAAAACTAGACACCCGGAGGAGTCCAAAGAGGTGTGGCTTGCGTGGATCCACCAACATTTTCTTACCCAGACTCCTCTGCAAACCTCAAATATTGCTAATAATAAATCACATTTTCCACACTTTCCTTTGTGGGATCACTCTACCGATACAAATTTTCTGGAAATAAAAATGGTACCTCACTTGTGTGGGTGGCCCAGGTGCCTGCAACAGGAAAAG
Source organism: Pleurodeles waltl (assembly GCF_031143425.1). Lineage (NCBI taxonomy): Eukaryota > Metazoa > Chordata > Amphibia > Caudata > Salamandridae > Pleurodeles > Pleurodeles waltl. The sequence goes on along the minus strand of NC_090444.1, from coordinate 385,568,950 downwards.
GCCAAAAACATGTAGAGATTGAGGGGATAGCACAGCAAGTTGAGAAGCACAATTTCTTTCACAAATTTTTAGGCTGACTCTGCTTTGGGGACCCACACAAGTGCGGTATCATTTTACTTGGGAGACTAATGGGAACGCTCGGTGGTAGGAAATTTGTGCCGCCGCGGTGACCCTTAAAAAGAAAAGTGAGGAAAATATGCTTTTTTATAGCAAATTTTGAGGCTTGCAGGGAGTATGGGTAAGAAAGTGTTGGAGGATCCACACAAGCCACACCTCCCTGGACTCCACCGGGTGTCTGTTTTTCAAAAATGTCTGCATTCAGTAGGTTTCCCTAGATGACCGTCGCACCCGGGACTAAAAAGGCAGGTGCCCCCCCCCCCCAGAAAAACAGGTAGTTTTGTAATAGATCATTTTGATGTGCCCACGTCCTTCTGTGATGTTCCAAACACTAAAATTGTGAAAACAAATGCACTTAGGTTATGTTAAAAAGATACCTCACCCACCAATTTAGCTGGTGGCATGCTTCATCACCCGGGACACCTAGCATGTTATGGGTGTGCTTCAACGCCTGATTAAAGCGGAGCAGGTTATTTAATTTTTACCACACATAATGGTTAGATTTGGCACGGGGTGAGTGATGGTTCAATAGATCAAATTTTATTAACAAGAGATTTCACAAAAATGAAATGCACTGTTAATAACTGAAAGGCCAAAGAACTGATCCAATGACTGACAGCTTGTGAGCTGTAAAGACACAACAAGACACCAACCACTTTAAAAGTCCATTCACACACCTTTCATTTATGACATGCACAAGACCGTTCATGCCACCAGCCAAAGGCCCAGCAAATTACAACACTCGCATCAACATACAGCGCCATGCAAGGGCCCGTCACTTTCATACGCCCACATGCCTGATACAGCAAACACACCAGCTGATGGTAGTCTGTGGACTGGCTTTTGGATAGCAGTGTGTTGTAGTGGCCAACAGCAAGTCCACTCCATGCACACCGCCAGCCAAGCGCCACTCCACGCACACCGCCAGCCAAGCACCACTCCACGCACACTGCCAGCCAAGCGCCATTCCATGCCCACCGCCAACCAAGCACCACTCCATGCACACCGCCATCACTTTTTTTCTTAAACAACAAAGAAACCACTAACTAATTACAAATAAGTACAAAACTACAAACACAAAAGCTCTAACTAAATACATGACAGTAATGCCAACCGTGAAACTGAACATATGAAAATATAAAACAGGCAGTTTAAGCTCACTGTAGTTCCCAAAAGTGCTTTTGGGTGTGGTAACTCCTGAAACAACTGGGCACACACAGCTCAGGCTTTGAAGAACAATCGGGCAGTACATACGAGTTTCCCTCCGGATACCTCTTCAGGCACAGACTCTACATTTCTTAGTGGGAAGATCTTTTTTGGGAGTGGGAGGAATGTGATCAGGAAAGTGGCAATCTTTCAATCTAGCCACATCCTCCACCCCTGCTTCTCTAGGAACTCTTGCCTGTTCCACTACAATAAGGCTCTCTATCACGGACTCCTGAAATTGAACAAATTTCATCCATGACTCAGGGGAACAATCCTTGAACACAATAAAAGTATTAAAAGTTGCTAAAAGGAAGAGATGTATAGACAACTTTTCATTCTAAATGTAAGACTTACGAACAGCAGTGTAAGGTTCCAACCTCTGATCTACTCTATCAACACCACCCATGTGCCTATTGTAGACCAAAATGCTCGCAGGTTTGTGCAATTCAGCAACCTGACCCCAAACAGTCACAGGGGAAGTACGCTCATCATGGATGTGAGTCAGCATGTACACAACTGTCCTGTCTGCAAACTTCAGAGCTATCAGCTTATTATTACGCAAGGCACTGCACTGTCCCCTCTCAGGTTTTTTACAGACAAGCTCCCTTGGATAGCCTTTCCGGTTAGAGCGGATTGTGCCACAAGCAATAGTATCCACTCTGAACAATTCCCTGAGCAACTGCACTCCAGTGTAGAAGTTATCTACATACAAATGGTGACCTTTGTTGAACAGTTGTCTACCAAGTCCCCACACAATTTTCTCACTAGCTCCGAAACTGGGTGGACAATACTGGAATCCCTACCAGTGTAGACCCAGAAATTATACACATATCCTGTAATACTTTCAGTCAGCATATACATCTTAATTCCATACCGTGCCCTCTTGCTAGGAATTTACTGCTTAAAAACCAAACGCCCCTTGAACAGGACCAAGGACTCATCTACAGATATTTATTTCCCTGGAACATAGACCTCTGAAAAACAAAATGATCAAGGACAGTCTTAATCTTAAAAAGACAGTCATAGTCATTGTGATCTTGTGGCAGGGCTAAAGCATTGTCAACAAAATGCAGCATCCGAAGAAGAAGCAAATACCAATTACGAGTCATAGTTGCTGGAAATATAGCTGTTGCCATCAAGGAACTAGTAGACCAATAAGATGCCAGTGACGGCTTCCTTATCAACCCCATCAAAAAAGTCAAACCCAAGAACTTTTTCAACTCTTCCAGATTTGTGGGAATCCACTGGTTAGCTCTAGACTGTGGCCTAAGTCTAGCAGTGATGTCGCCCAAATACTGCTCCGCATACAAATTAGTCTGCTCAACAATCTCTTCCAAAAATACATCGTCCATAAACAACTGAAAGAAATTGACAGGCAAAACATTTTTTGTATTCACTCTACACTCTGGGAGACCAGTAAAGGCAGAAAACTCTGGATGCTCCATTTTTGGGGCAACCCAGAGTTCAGGTCTTCCAATGGGAAACTTTTCAGCCCCAGGCTGCTGCACTATTGGCCCATCAGTGTCCTCCTCTAAAACAGGCCCTTCATCTGCACTGAGAGTGGCTTCCTCATCAGAAGATTCCTCTCTAACAGAAAAGTCACTGCCAGAATCTCTCACTTACTCCTCTACCTCAGGTGCAGGGTCAGTCTATTAAGCATGGTCAGAAGATGACTCAAAAGCATACCAACAACCTGCTGAGCAGTTACTCTGAGGCTAGCCATGATCATTTCTAAGAAGTGTTACTTGACAGAAGCACCAACAACAACCAACACTGTCTAAAATAAATAATAAACAAATTGTGGGGGTCATTCCGACCCCGGCGGGCGCCAAAAGATCGCCCGCTGGCCCAGCGGGAAAGCCCCTGCAAAGAGGAAGCCGGCTCCGAATGGAGCCAGCGGATTTGCAGGGGTGCGACAGGTGCAGTGGCACCCGTCGTGACTTTCAGTGTCTGCAAAGCAGACACTGAAAATCTTTGTGGGGCCCTGTTAGGGGGCCCCTGCACTGCCCATGCCAGTGGCATGGGCAGTGCAGGGGCCCCCAGGGGCCCCACGACACCCGTTCCCGCCAGCCTCTTCCTGGCGGTGTAAACCGCCAGGAACAGGCTGGCGGGAAGGGAGTCGGAATCCCCATGGCGGCGCTGCAAGCAGCGCCGCCATGGAGGATTCCCTGGGCCAGGGGAAAACCGGCGGGAAACCGCCGGTTCCCCTTTTCTGACCGCGGCTTTACCGCCGCGGTCAGAATGGCCCGGGAAGCACCGCCAGCCTGTTGGCGGTGCTTCCTCTGCCCTCCACCCTGGCGGTTTGAAACCGCCAGGGTCGGAATGAGGGCCTGTGTCTTTATCACAAAGAGTTATGTACTCAAAAACTATACCACTCACTTGCCTGAAAAAGGTAGACTCACCAGCAACTACTCTGCACAGACACAGCAATCACCAATGATATGCCACTAAAAAGAAAAAAGAAAAGACAATTAGACATAAAACAACACAAATATCATTGTGCACAAATCTAAGGACAATTTCAACCACACTCCTGCATTTAGTACACCACCTACAAACATGTCATTCATGTATGGCAACAATACTCTTTTGGAGTAAATTGTTTATTCTTACCTAAAACATGCAACTACGCAAACTGCAGGTCAATCACTGCCAAAACCGCAAAAGAAGCAAAAGCTTTGAACTAGAACAAAAAGGAGAAATAAACTGTTATAATCACACATTCACAAATGCAAATACTTTGCCAATTGACAAACACCCCACCACCAAACATTTATAATTTTTCCCTGGTGTGTAGTGGTTTCTGCCCCCCTGAGAGGCATGTGGGCCTACACAAAATAGGCCAATCTGCCCCAAGAGGGGCAGAAATGGACAGCAGTTGTGTGCCCCCATTGGAGGGTGACCCTTGCCCAAGGGGCCGCCCCTCCACAAAAAAAAAATCTTAAAAAAATCTATGGTGTCTTCATGGCTTCTGCCCCCTTTGGGGCAGATGGGCCTAAAGAAAATAGGCCGATCCTCCCCCAGGGGGGTAGAAATGGCCATCAATATAGTGTCCCCTTTCGGAGGGTTTCTTCCTGTGCCTCCCCACGTGCCCATCACCCCATGCCAGGCTGCCACTGGAGGAGCTGCCGGAGATTGCCATTGGAAAGTGAGTGCATCTTTGGTGAAGAGGAGCGCCAGGGCTGTGAAACGTTATTTTGTTTCCTACATTTAAAAATACACATGTTTCCCATGTGTGGATGTCAGATAATTCTGTGACATCTCGTATGGTAGTGTGAACCAACGGCCAGGAACCTTGTACAGTCAGGCAGGACCATAGCATATGCATGAGATCAGGGGTTTGGCATCTTTGTCATTTGCGCACTGTAAAATCAGCGCGAATGGCATCACGCTGAATACCACAGGGCGCAAACTTCTTTCTGCCACTCAAGTAGATTTTCTACTCAAGCTGCAGCTTCCTAAACGCAAGCGTCAGCTTTCTCAATGCAAGTGGTAGCGACTTGCTGTGGCCGCCCGCATTTAGAAATCTTGCTCCCGCTCACCAGCTTAGCAATATCTCTTGCTTGCACTTGCCAACTTAATGGTGGTGAGCCGTCCTAGAGCGGGCCAAGAGAAAAAATCTCTGCTCCATGTTTCTTTGCAGAGTTTTCCGCAACTCTGCACGTAGCGGGGAAAACTCCATGAAATCAGCAGAGCAGAATTCTTCACCCACCCCAATTAAAATGTACTCTATTCTTCTAAATTGTTGTGGGAGTTTCCTTGTGTTGTGTTTTCACTTTCTTACTGTTTGAAGTGCTGCATAAATACTTTACAAATTGCTTCTAAGTTGTCTGACTGCTCTCTGGCAAGCTAACAGAGGGATAATTGGGGTTTGCTTGTGCCTCCCCCGGCCAAGATTGGGGTTCCTGCTTCAATAGGAGTTCACCCCCCTCAACCAGTAACCCTATTTCTTACACCCATTATTATACAAGAAGTTACACAAGCATAATTTCTATCTCCTACTCTCTTCAACCTATATGTGAAACATCGGCTGTAATATAAATGTCTTTAACACTTATTATTACTTTTATGAACAGGAAGCTCAGCTTTAACTGATCATTGGTTCCCCAAAATATTTAGAATTCATGGCCCAGAACCCAGAGAATATCCCAAAACGTATGCTATATGACCATTTCAAGATATTTTCACTCAAAATCGAGTTGATTTTAATCTCTGCCCCTGACTGTTGCACCCCACTTCAAACTTCTTTCAAAACACTCACAATGCTGCCCTGCAACCCTACCATGCACACAACCTCTCAGCTGAACTTTAGGCAAGGCCTTTACTCTTCAAGCAACTAGCTATCAAAAGGGGCAACATTTCTACACAAGGAATTCATTTTTCATCAGGAATGTAAATTGTAAACAAGTAGTTCAAACCCTTGTGGTTTTGAGAATGATCAAAGGTTAACTTCTTACTGACAGAGATTCCTACACTACACCTCTACTCCTCTAAAAAACAACTTTGTACAGCTGTTAAAACAGAGACAGTTGTTAGCGTGTTGGTCCTTAATAAGTAAACTTACAAGGGGAGGCGTATAGGTCAATGAACCGTTTAAGATGTTCTTACCATAGCTCCAGAACAGAAACAGAAATCAATACACAATAATCAATAATCATTAGTCAAATCAATAATCAATAATCAATGGAGTCAGTAATTGTCACGCACCATGACTTTTCAGCCTGAATAACCACACTTTTGGTAAAGTTTAGTAATTTTATTTCCCTTATATTAACAATGCTAAAGTAATGTAGATTAATTTAAAAATCAAATGAAACACATATAAGAACAGTATTGGTTGACCAAAGCGCCGAAAGAAACGCACTCTAACAAAAGCTTGAATAACAACACATTCTAAGGCAGTGATACTCAAAGTACAGCCCGGGAGCCGCATGCGGCCCTCCTGACATTTACATGCGGCCCCCAGGTCAACAGCAGCACTGTGCTGCTGTTTATTCGACTTGGCACCAGCATTAAAAATGGTTAAATAAACGGGCAAGTATTTAATTGGAGGCTAATTGAAAAGGGAGTAACTAGGGTGTCCTGGAACTCAACTTTAGAAACACCTTCATTATTAAAGACATTGTGCAGCAGAAATATAAAAGTATGATCTGTTTGAAATTAAAAAAGTGCATTTCATTAACCTGCAGAACCGTTTCACCTTAGTACACACAATTATATCACTGCATTGTGAAGTATTTTTAGAGTGATAGTTTTCAAACATAAAGTTAGAAACTTTCTTTACCCCCACAACCTGACAACAATGTGAACTGTGAAGTAAGAGGCAAGCCAGTTGTTATGTGAACTCTTTGGGAGGGCTGGTTTTCTATTATTCATGAACAACATATTTTATTAAATCAAACACAAAATAAATTATGCAGCATACATCCTGAAGACGTATTTCAAGGTTCTTATATGTGATGATGAAGAAAAAGTAAAAAAAGGATGTAATGTGAAGTCAAACATTTGCCTAGGATCACACAATTTGGTTAAGTGGAGAAGCTGGGATTTATACCCAGGTTTCTGGTTTCACATAGCGCAATTCAGACAATAGATGTCTATGTCGCTTCACTTACCCTACAACCACTTTAACGCTACCCCTCCCCACCCCCAGCCCTCTGACTGCAGCCCTCGGTCACATCACAGACCAAACAGTGCGGCCCCTGGGAAAATTTTTGTGAGTACCCATGTTCTAAGGCAACAGTGCAAATCAATAGCAATGTCAGCTGCAATAGTGTTATATGATACATAGAATTCAACAAGATAGCTCGTCAAACATCTGTCCCTGCAAACTGTCAGTCATCATGTAGATAGCCTCAACTAACCCGGATTAGCATCAGCATGTGGGGCTTCATGCAAACAATTTAGAACCCAATTTTAGAAAACATCTAGCTAGGAAAACTATCAAAACGGCGCAGTTGGTACCTAGAAAGAAAAGGCATAAAAATACATTTCAGTCATATTGTCATATCTATATGTATGGTATGGGTCATCAAACAGAATCAGTCTTCGTCCTCAGGTCATCAATCAGTCAGCAAACATCAGGCTCTCAGTCAGAGAATAGGAGCCCAATGACAGAATCTCGAATCTCTTCTTCTCCCAAAGTCACTCTATATCTCTGGTCTCATTGTCTAAGTTCCCTCTGTTGCTTTGTTATATCAAAACTATCCCCTAATTCCCAATTGGTCAATTAATCGTACGTTATTACTCTACCCAATAATAGTTCTATACCAAATCTATTAATTCTAATATTTCACCCTTCACACGACGTTCACTGGTCTGCTTTACGATTTTCTCATCATCCAGCTCATCAGGTATCGAATTTGTTGCATCTTCTTCTCCAGTCAGTGACTTCATTGTTCACGTCCTAGGAAAGTACTTCTCACACATATTACACATAACTTGTTACAAATTTTAGGACACTGTCTCCTATTAGTTGATTCTCATGGAAATCTTCTGCTAAGAATTTTATTAAAACTATGAACATTTCACAGTCAGTTTACTCTGTCAGCATTTCTTATTAAGTGCTAAAAATTACAGCTTCTGCATGAGTCCTGGCAACACTAGGCTAGGACACTCCCTAAGTTAAGGCCTACAATTAATAAGCAAGAACATACTTCACAACCCTTAATATGACATATTACTACATTAATCTAATACATTTTCAATATTTCATAAGTATTAATCATTAATTAGTACAATTTGTGAATACTGGTGGGCATTCATCGAGGACACAATTTTTTCGAATGAGTACATTATTTTCTCTACGTTATTCATTTTCTACATAAGTCATTATTCAAAATACATAAACACTCATTAATAATTTCTAATTAAGTCATCTGCTTCAACAATCCCTCCTCTGATGACTAAGGGGGTCATTACAACATTGGCGGTAAAAGTCGCTTACCGCCACGCAGAAGACCGCCACAGCTATTATGACCCACAGTTCGGAATCCCCCAAAAGTCAGACACCCACACAAGTCCGCCACACCAAAGGTCAGTGATAAACTGGCGACGCACGAATCCACGCAGCGGTCTTTCAACCGCGGTATTCCATTGGCGGTACACACCGCCACGCTCAAAATACACACACTCTTACAAAACACTGCCACATTGGACAATTCCAAATACGCACACCTGATACACATACACACACCACTCCCATACACACCCACATCACCCACAAACCCTTACGACAACAATCACAAACGAAAGCCAGAGAGAGACACCACCATCAACAACACTAGTATCCACAGGCACACAACACCATCACACACATAACTTCCACGCACCTCACACAACACCCCACGACATATCAGCACACTTATGACCACACACACCACCCCACACATCACCTACACCACCCCATGGCACGGCAAAGACACCCCAGGTTCTCGGAGGAGGAGCTGAGGGTCATGGTGGACGAAATCGTCCGGGTAGAGCCACAGCAATTCGGATCACAGGTGCAGCACACCTCCATAGCTAGGAAGATGGAGCTATGGCAAAGAATAGTGGACAGGGTCAACGCAGTGGGACAGCACCCAAGAAATCGGGAGGACATCAGGAAGAGGTGGAACGACCTGCGGAGGAAGGTGCGTTCCGTGGTCTCTAGGCACCACCTGCCGGTTCAGCGGACTGGCGGCGGACCCCCACCTCCTCCCCCACAACTAACAACATGGGAGGAGCAGGTCTTGGCGATTCTGAATCCTGAGGGCCTCGCAGGAGTAGGTGAAGGAATGGACTCTGGTAAGTCAAACCTTTAACTACTTCATCCCCCACCCACCTGCATGCTATCACCTACCCCCACCCTCGCCCTCACCCCCATCACTCCTACTCCTCACAAATGTCCCACCATCACAAACCACACATCCCAACACCAGGCCCTGCATGCAACAACAAAGCATGGACACCCATCACTAAAGCATGCCCACTGCACATTCCCATACACCCCCCTAAACCACCATCACACAAGGTCCCACACAGGAATGCTAGCACTGGGGTACACGGTCACCCACCTGCAATAATCATGCCTTTATACCCCTGCAGAACCCTACCCAACGTCACCGGACAGGAGGGTCCACACATGTCCACACCACCAGCAGAAAAGGCCCACAGTGATGACAGCACCTCTGTCCAACTGGATCTAGATGACCAGGCCGGCCCATCGGGGACTTCGGGACAGTCAGTTCCCCTGACACAGTCACAGGCCACCACAGAGCTTCCCCCCTCTGGAAACACCAGCACAGCACCCACCCAGCGAGCCCATACCTCCATCCCCAGGACACGTCAAGCAGCAGTGTGTCCACCACTACAGGGAACCCAGGCTAACCCACCACCCCAACAACAACAGGGACCTGGGGGAAGTGGTAGTGGGACACGGTCCAGGGGATGGAAGCCCAGGAACACAGGGGAACTGGGAGGGCTGCTGTGCGACAGGGGGCGGACAGGCCCAGGGAACCCACTCTCCACGAGGCCCTCTCCTCCATCATGGGAGCATACCACCACTCCCAGGAGACAATGGCAGCGGTACTGGTCAAGTTTCAGGAGACCCAGCGCCTGCAGGAGGAATAGTATATGGGCTTCAGGGAGGAACTCAGATCCATCAATTCCACCCTGGGCACCATCATAGGGGTGTTGAAGGAAGTACTCAACACCAGGAGGGACACTGTGGCACTACAAGGGGCCCCTGAAACTAGCCTGGACGATGAACTGCCCACCACCTCCGCTGGCGCTAGTGGACAGGAGGCACCGCCACAGGACCACCACACCAGCACCCCACCCCCTGCAGAGGGAGAACCACCCCGCAAACGGTCCCTGAGATCCAGGACAAAGACAGAGAACGATGCCAAGTCCCCCACCAAGAAATTAGACCACCCTGATTGTCATCCTTCTGTCCCACTTTGTCACCCTGTCCATACTTAAACTGCCCCAGCTCCACTTCCTATGCCCATTTGGGCAAATCACCTGTGAGACTAATAGACTGGACTCTGCCATGGACATTCCTCCGCCATCACCCCTCACCATTTTGTTACCCCCTCCAATTGTGAGCACTAAAATAAACACCCTTAAAGCACAAAACAATCTGGAGTCTGTCTGTGATTTCAGAATACTGTATTAGCAATAACTGTGGCAAAAAGCTCTTTAATTTGTAATGTCAACATACTTATGTCACACAGCTCTAGTCCATGAGGAATCAAAGCAGATGTCACACTGTGGGACCCACATCTGTGAAATCATACGGGAAAGTGACAACTCAGTGACCATACACTGGGTGAAAAAGGCAGACAGTAGAGAGGTAGTAGTGTTAAACTACATGTAGTAGGCAGGTTTGTATTCTTAACTGTGTCTCACTGGAAATATTGCTGGATCACTGAGTCCCTGTTGTCCATGTCTTCCTCCTCTGCTTCCTCGTCTTCACTGTCCACAGGCTCCACAGCTGCAACAACACTGCCATCTAGACCATACTCCTGCAGAAAGGGCACCTGTCGTCGCAAAGCCAAGTTGTGAAGCATACAGCAGGCCACGATGATCTGGCACACCATCTTTGGTGAGTAGAATAGGGATCCACCTGTCATATGGAGGCACCTGAACCTCGCCTTCAGGAGGCCGAAGGTGCGTTCGATCACCCTCCTAGTTTGCCCATGTGCCTCATTGTAGCGTTCCTCTGCCCTTGTCCTGGGATTCCTCACTGGGGTCAGTAGCCATGACAGGTTGGGGTAACCAGAGTCTCCTGCAAATGGCCAGGGACAACTGTTAGTCACACACTAACCTGGAGGGATATCCCCAGACCCAGACAACCATTCCCACTGACTAGCTTCCAGGTGCTCACCTAATAGCCACACACGGTGCCTCTGGAGTTGACCCATCACATAAGGGATGCTGCTATTCCGCAGGATGTAAGCGTCATGCACTGAGCCAGGGAACATGGCATTCACATCGGAGATATACTGGTCTGCCAAACATACCATCTGAACATTCATCGAATGATAACTCTTCCGGTTTCTGTACACCTGTTCACTCCTGTGGGGGGGGGGCAAAGCCACATGTGTCCCATCAATGGCACCTATGATGTTGGGGATATGTCCCAGGGCATAGAAATCACCTTTCACTGTAGGCAAATCCTCCACCTGAGGCAAAACAATGTAGCTCTGCATGTGTTTCAGCAGGGCAGACAACACTCTGGACAACACGTTGGAAAACATAGGCTGGGACATCCATGATGCTATGGCCACTGTTGTTTGAAATGACCCACTTGAAAGGAAATGCAGCACTGACAGCACCTGCACTTGAGGGGGGATTCCTGTGGGATGGCAGATAGATGACATCAGGTCTGGTTCCAGCTGGGTACACAGTTCATGGATTGTGGCACGGTCAAGCCTGTATGTGATTATCACATGTCTTTCCTCCATTGTCAACAGGTCCACCAACGGTCGGTACACCGGAGGATGCCGCCATCTCCTCACATGTACCAGCGGATGTTGCCTATGAAGGACAACAGCGAGCACAGAGTCAAACAAGTCAGAGGTACGTACCCACAGCTTACACAGAACACCATTCATACCGAAAAAGTGTCCTATATGTGTGTTGAGTCTAGGCCTAGGTATTTGTGACACAGTTGAAAATGAAGCCATGAGGGCCCCTGAAATGGCGGCTGCCTCACCTGTAAAGTGGGACAATGGGATGTGAGGTACCTGCGCTGGCGTTGTACACCGTCGCGGTAGGCGGTCGAAGACCGCGGCGCAATGCTGCATTGGTTAACATTGGACCCTATGGGTCCCAGGAGCCAATGATGATGTACACCGGCGGTGACGGTACGCACCGCCGCGGACGTGACCGCAATTTTCTATCTGTTGAATCACTCGATACCTGATCTTCGACAGGAGAGGACCTACACTGCAAGTGCTGCTGTGACCTCGGTCTGGAAGAGACAATGGCTTGTGCGTCTGGGAAAGGGCCCCTGCCTTCACATCGGAGGAGTTGGAGAAGCTCGTGGATGGGGTCCTCCCCCAGTACACGCTACTCTACGGTCCTCCAGACAAACAGGTAAGTACACTGGGAGCATGCTGGATGGGCTATGCCTGTTTGGAGAGGGGTGGATGTAACGCCACTGGAGCAAGAAGACGGCGGAGGCTCAGCTGGGGATGGCCTCCCAACGTGGGAGGGGTGCCCGTCGCACCATGACCCCCTGATGTTGAGGATCCTGCTGGTGGCGTACCCGGATTTGGATGGGTGCTTGAGGGCATCACAGCAGACAGGGGTCTGGGTGGGGGAGGTGGGCTGTGGGTTTCCCTAGGCCAGGGCGAGTTCCGTAGGCAAGGTTCCTCCGTAAGGCAGGCCATGTGGCACCCCAGCCCACCTCTGTGGAGTGCCAAGTACACCTAGTCATGCCCCTGTGTCATCTATGTGTGCAGATATCGTCCTTTGCCTTGTAGGCCATTTCCCAGGAATTGAACAGTGGAGCCCAAGAGCGTGGCGTAGTGCAGGGGGCTTCTGTGTCTGACGTGTCCGCCAACGGTAGCGGTAATGCATTCACTCAACATGTCTTTCTTCTGTCGCCCCCCCCTTTTTGTGGTCTCCCTGTTCTTGTGTGCATTAGCATCATCAGGCGGAGGAGCAGTGGCACCGGAGCAGGAGGGAGCTGCATCCCACATGGCCATGGAGGGCCACACTATGGACTCGGAGTTCACCAGTGGGACGGAGGGAGAGGGGAGCTCCACGGCAGGGACAGTAGCTGAGACCAGTGACACAGACTCGTCCTCTGATGGGAGCTCCCTTGTAGTGGCGGCAACATCTGTGCACCCCCCATCTACAGGTACAGCCGCCACCCCCTCTTCCAGCACCGCCCTCCCAGCAGCCCCTCAGCCTTCGCCCCGTGCCCGCTTACCCGGTAGGGTGGGCACCACCTTCGCCCCAGGCACCTCAGGCCCTGCCCCAGTCACCCCTGCTGCCCTCAGTGAGGAGGCCATTGACCTCCTCAGGTCCCTCTCTGTAGGGCAGTCTACCATTTTGAATGCCATCCAGGGTGTAGAAAGGCAGTTGCAACAAACAAATGCATTCCTGGAGGGCATTCATTCTGGTCAGGCGGCCCTTCAGCAAACTTTTCAGACTCTGGCCTCAGCACTGATGGCAGCCATTGTCCCTGTGTCTAGCCTCCCCCCTCCAACTTCCTCCACCCCGACCCAATCCCCTGTACCTCAGCCTATCCCAAGCACACCTACAGACTAGCATGCACACACGTCAACACACAAGGGAAGCTCAGGAAAACATAAGCACCACACATCCCACAGGCACTCACGCGAGCATCACACACATGCAGACACACCAACATCCACTGCCTCCACTGTGTCCCCCTCCTCCTCATCTCCCTACTCCCTCCCTGTCTCGTCTACACTCATACCTGCATGCACTACCTTTACATCCACTACGTCCCTCTCCAGCACACCCACCACCACACCCTGCTCACGTTCAGTCACCACCCCCACTACCATTCACACGTCCCCTGTGTCCTCTCCCAGTGTGTCTGTGACACCCCCTACGAAGATACACAAACGAAGGCACACACCCATCCAACAGCCATCCACATCACGACAGCCTCCAGCGCATGCACCTTCACCCAAAGTCAGCAAACGAACACCTCCTACAACCACAACCTCTTCCTCCACTCCCAAACCCCCTCCAGCTACCCGTCCCAGTGTGTCAAAAAAACTTTTCCTGTCCAACCTTGACCTCTTTCCCATACCTCCCCCACCCCATCCGTCTCATAGGTCCCGAACTAGCACCTCAGCCACAACATCTCCGGGACCAGTGGTGCCTGTAGTCACAGGAATATGGAGTGCACCGGCCACCAGGTCAGCCAGTGTGGCACGGAGCCACAGCACAGACAGACCCCCACCTGTGAAGCATCAGAAGTTGGCCAGTGCCCGGCAGGAGAGGGGGAAGACTCCAGCCACCAAAGCCGCTCCCAGGGGTCCCGGAGGGAGTGTGGAGTCAGCTGTGACACCTTCCAAGGTGGGGAAGGGCCACAAGAAACCCGCCAAGTCTGGGAAGAGCAGCACGCCATCATCCCCGCTGTCCAGGAGGCCACCACCAGCACAAGCCCAGCTGCCCAGGAGGCCACCACCAGCACAAGGCCAGCTGCCCAGGAGGCCACCGCCAGCACAAGCCCAGCTGCCCAGGAGGCCACCGCCAGCACCAGCCCAGCTGCCCAGGAGGCCACTGCCAGCACAAGGCCAGCTGCCCAGGAGGCCACCGCCAGAACAAGGCCAGCTGCCCAGGAGGCCACTGCCAGCACAAGCCCAGCTGCCCAGGAGGCCACCGCCAGCCCAGCTGGCCAGGAGGCCACCGCCAGCACAAGGCCAGCTGCCCAGGAGGCCACTGCCAGCACAAGCCCAGCTGCCCAGGAGGCCACCACCAGCACAAGGCCAGCTGCCCAGGAGGCCACTGCCAGCACAAGCCCAGCTGCCCAGGAGGCCACCGCCAGCACCAGCCCAGCTGCCCAGGAGGCCACCGCCAGCACAAGGCCAGCTGCCCAGGAGGCCACCGCCAGCACAAGGCCAGCTGCCCAGGAGGCAACTGCCAGTACAAGGCCAGCTGCCCAGGAGGCCACTGCCAGCACAAGCCCAGCTGCCCAGGAGGCCACTGCCAGCACAAGCCCATCTGCCCAGGAAGGCCACCGCCAGCACCAGCCCAGCTGCCCAGGAGGCCACCGCCAGCACAAGCCCAGCTGGCCAGGAGGCCACCGCCAGCACAAAGCCAGCTGCCCAGGAGGCCACCGCCAGCACAAGGCCAGCTGCCCAGGAGGCCATCGCCAGCACAAGCCCAGCTTCCCAAGAGGCCACCGCCAGTACAAGGCCAGTTACCCAGGAGGCCACAGCCAGCCCAGCTGCCCAGGAGGCCACCACCAGCACAAGGCCAGCTGCCCAGGAGGCCACCGCCAGCACCAGCCCAGCTGCCCAGGAGGCCACCGCCAGCACCAGCCCAGCTGCCCAGGAGGCCACTGCCAGCACCAGCCCAGCTGCCCAGGAGGCCACCGCCAGCACAAGGCCAGCTGCCCAGGAGGCCACCGCCAGCACAAGCCCAGCTGCCCAGGAGGCCACCGCCAGTACAAGGCCAGCTACCCAGGAGGCCACAGCCCGCACCAGCCCAGCTGCCCAGGAGGCCACCACCAGCACAAGGCCAGCTGCCCAGGAAGATACCACCAGCCCAGCTGCCCAGGAGGCCACCGTCAGCACAAGCCCAGCTGCCCAGGAGGCCACCGCCAGCACCAGCCCAGCTGCCCAGGAGGCCACCGCCAGCACAAGCCCAGCTGGCCAGGAGGCCACCGCCAGCACAAGGCCAGCTGCCCAGGAGGCCACCGCCAGCACAAGCCCAGCAGCCCAGGAGGCCTCCGCCAGCACCAGCCCAGCTGCCCAGGAGGCCACCACCAGCACAAGGCCAGCTGCCCAGGAGGCCACCGCCAGCTCCTGCCCAGCTGCCCAGGAGGCCACCGTTAGTACAAGGCCAGCTACCCAGGAGGCCACAGCCAGCACCAGCCCAGCTGCCCAGGAGGCCACCACCAGCACAAGGCTAGCTGCCCAGGAGGACACCGCCAGCACCAGCCCAGCTGCCCAGGAGGCCACCGCCAGCACAAGCCAATCTGCCCAGGAGGCCACCGCCAGCACCAGCCCAGCTGCCCAGGAGGCCACCGCCAGCACAAGCCCAGCTGGCCAGGAGGCCACCGCCAGCACAAAGCCAGCTGCCCAGGAGCCCACCGCCAGCACAAGGCCAGTTACCCAGGAGGCCACAGCCAGCCCAGCTGCCCAGGAGGCCACCACCAGCACAAGGCCAGCTGCCCAGGAGGCCACCGCCAGCACCAGCCCAGCTGCCCAGGAGGCCACTGCCAGCACCAGCCCAGCTGCCCAGGAGGCCACCGCCAGCACAAGGCCAGCTGCCCAGGAGGCCACCGCCAGCACAAGCCCAGCTGCCCAGGAGGCCACCGCCAGTACAAGGCCAGCTACCCAGGAGTCCACAGCCCGCACCAGCCCAGCTGCCCAGGAGGCCACCACCAGCACAAGGCCAGCTGCCCAGGAAGACACCACCAGCCCAGCTGCCCAGGAGGCCACCGCCAGCACAAGCCCAGCTGCCCAGGAGGCCACCACCAGCACCGGCCCAGCTGCCCAGGAGGCCACCGCCAGCACAAGCCCAGCTGGCCAGGAGGCCACCGCCAGCACAAGGTCAGCTGCCCAGGAGGCCACCGCCAGCACAAGCCCAGCTGCACAGGAGGCCACCGCCAGCACCAGCCCAGCTGCCCAGGAGGCCACCGTCAGCACAAGGCCAGCTGCCCAGGAGGCCACCGCCAGCACAAGCCCCGCTGGGCCAAGAAGGACCGCCCGCAAAAACCCCGCTGGGCCATGAAGGACCGCCCGCAAAAGCCCCGCTGGGCCATGAAGGACCGCCAGCAATTGAGTCCCTGCAATGGAGACCGCCGTCTCAAGCACCGCTGAACAGGGCACCGCCGCCTCAAGCACCGCTGAACAGGGCACCGCCGTCTCAAGCACCGCTGAACAGGGCACCGCCGACTCAAGCACCGCTGAACAGGGCACCGCCGTCTCAAGCACCGCTGAACAGGGCACCGCCGACTCAAGCACCGCTGAACAGGGCACCGCCACCTCAAGCACCGCTGAACAGGGCACCGCCGACTCAAGCACCGCTGAACAGGGCACCGCCACCTCAAGCACCGCTGAACAGGGCAACGCCGACTCAAGCACTGCTGAACAGGGCACCGCCGACTCAAGCACCGCTGAACAGGGCACTGACGCCTCAATCACCGCTGGCCCATGAGCGCCAAGGGCACTGATGCTACTGAGTCCGTCACGGGCAGAATGAAGCACTGTGGGCACCATGCCCCCTCCAGAACCAGTGGAGAGATCAATCCACTACCTCTGTCCTTAGCAGGATGAAGCACTCTGGGCACAAGGCCCCCTCCAGAACCAGTGGAGAGATCCATCCACTACCTCTGTCCTTAGCAGGATGAAGCACTCTGGGCACCATGCCCCCTCCAGAACCAGTGGAGAGATCCATCCACTACCTCTGTCCTTAGCAGGATGAAGCACTCTGGGCACCATGCCCCCTCCACAACCAGTGGAGACTGTTATCCACTTGAGAGACCGTGGCTTTGCACTCCCCAGGATGGAACAATGGGCAGACCACCCACTGTAGAGACTTGAGAGACTGTCGCTTTGCACTCCCCAGGATGGAACAGTGGGCAGACCACCCACTGTAGAGACTTGAGAGACTGTGGTTTTGCACTCCCCAGGATGGAACAGTGGGCAGACCACCCACTGTAGAGACTTGAGAGACTGTGCCCACAAGGAGCTCCCATCAGAGGACCGTGTCACTGGTCTCAGCTCCTGTCCCCGCCATGGAGCTCCCCTCGCACTCCGTCCCGCTGGTGAAGTCCGAGTCCGTAGTGTGGCCCTCCATGGCCATGTGGGATGCAGCCCCCTGGTGCTCCGGTGCCACTGCTCCTCCGCCTGATGCCTGATGATGCTAATGCACACAAGAACAGGGAGACCACAAAAAGGGGGGGGGGGGGCGACAGAAGAAAGACATGTTGAGAGCATGCATTACCGCTACCGTTGGCGGACTCCACTGTTCAATTCCTGGGAAATGGCCTACAAGGCTATGGACGACATCTGCACACCTAAATGACACAGGGGCATGACTAGGTGTACTTGGCACTCTACAGAGGTGGGGTGGGGTGCCACATGGCCTGCCTTACGGAGGGACCTTGCCTACAGAACTCGCCCTGGCCTAGGGAAACCCACAGCCCACCTCCCCCACCCAGACCCCTCCACTGCGCGCAAAGTCAGCAGAATGAGAGTGTACTCACCCCCTTGTTATGGCTGTGATGCCCTCAAGTGCTCATCCAACTCCGGGTAGGCCACCGCCAGGATCCTGAACATTAGGGGGGTCATGGTGCGACGGGCACCCCTCCCACGTTGGTAGGCCATCCCCAGCTGAGCCTCTGCCGTCTTCTTGCTCCAGCGGCGAATGTCCTCCCATCTTTTCCGGCAGTGGGTGCTCCGTCTGTGGTAGACCCCCAGGATCCGGACGTCCTTGGCGATGGCATGCCAAATATGTTTTTTCTGGTGGGCGCTGACCTACATGATTTGTACAGGGGGAAGACAAAGTTATTACCAACTGCACCGTCAAAGTGTTTGGCCCCCATCCCTACCCTTGCGATGTGGCACATGCACTCACCGTTGTTTCATGCACACCGCACTCTCCCCCCTTCCTTCTTACATCCAGCCCTCTCCACACAGGCATAGCCAATACATTATGCTCCCTGTGTACTTACCTGTTTGTCTGGAGGACCGTAGAGTAGAGTGTACTGGGGGAAAACCCCATCCACGAGTTTCTCCAACTCCTCCGATGTGAAGGCAGGGGCCCTTTCCCCAGACACTCAAGCCATTGTCTCTTCCAGACCGAGGTCACAGCAGCACTTGCAGTGTAGGTCCTCTCCTGTTGAAGATCAGGTATCGAGTGATTCAACAGATAGAAAATGGCGGTCACGTCCGTGGCGGTGCATACTGTCACCGCCGGCGTACATTGCCATTGGCTCCTGGGACCCATAGGGTCCAATGTTAAACAATGCAGCATTGCGCTGCGGTCTTCGACCGTCGACCACAACGGTGTACAACGCCAGCACAGTTACCTCACATCCCATTGCCCTACTTTAGAGGTCAGGCAGCCGCCATTTCAGGGGCCCACATGGCTTCATTTTCAACTGCGTCACACATACCTAGGCCTAGACTCAACACACATACAGGCCACTTTTTGTGTATGAATGGTGTTCTGTGTAAACTGTGAGTACGTACCTCTGAGTTGTTTGACTCTTTGCTCGCTGTTGTCCTTCATAGGCACCATCCGCTGGGACATGTGAGGAGATGGCGGCATCCTCCGGTGTACCGACCATCGGTGGACCTGTCGACAATGGAGGAAAGACATGTGATTATCACATACAGGCTTGACCGTGCCACAATCCAGGAACTGTGTACCCAGTTGGAGCCAGACCTGAGCAATCAACCATCCCACAGGAATTCCCCCTCAAGTGCAGGTGCTGTCAGTGCTCCATTTCCTTGCAAGTGGGTCATTTCAAACAACAGTGGCCATAGCATCAGGGATGTCCCAGCCTATGTTTTCCAACGTGTTGTCCAGAGTGCTGTCTGCCCTTCTGAAACACATGCAGAGCTACATCGTTTTCCCTCAGGTGGAGGATTTGCCTACAGTGAAAGCTGATTTCTATGCCCTGGGACATATCCCCAACATCATAGGTGCCATTGATGGGACCCATGTGGCTTTGGTACCCCCCCACAGGAGTGAACAGGTGTACAGAAACAGGAAGAGTTATCATTCAATGAATGTACAGATGGTATGTTTGGCAGACCAGTACATCTCCCATGTGAATGCCATGTTCCCTGGCTCAGTGCATGACGCTTACATCCTGCAGAATAGCAGCATCCCTTACGTGATGGGTCAACTCCAGAGGCACCGTGTGTGGCTATTAGGTGAGCACCTGGAAGCAAGACAGTGGGAATGGTTGTCTGGGTCTGGGGATATCCCTACAGGTTAGTGCGTGTCTAACAGTTGTCCCTTGCCATTTGCAGGTGACTCTGGTTACCCCAACCTGTCATGGCTACTGACCCCAGTGAGGAATCCCAGGACAAGGGCAGAGGAACGCTACAATGAGGCCCATGGGCAAACTAGGAGGGTGATCGAGCGGACCTTCGGCCTCCTGAAGGCCAGGTTCCGGTGCCTCCATATGACAGGTGGATCCCTATTCTACTCACCAAAGAAGGTGTGCCAGATCATTGTAGCCTGCTGTATGCTTCACAACTTGGCTTTGCGACGACAGGTGCCTTTTCTGCAGGAGGGTGGTCCAGATGGCGGTGTTGTGTCAGCTGTGGAGCCTGTGGACAGTGAAGATGAGGAAGCAGAGGAAGAAGACATGAACAACAGGGACTCAGTGATCCAGCAATATTTCCACTGAGACACAGGTAACAGTACAGACCTGCCTACTATATGTACTTATACACTACTGCCTCGCTACTGTCTGTCGTTTTCACCCAGTGTATGGTCACTGAGTTGTCACTTTCCCTTACGATTTCACAGATGTGGTTCCCACTGTGTGACATCTGCTTAGATTCCTCATGGACTAGAGCTGTGTGACATAGGTATGTTGACATTACAATTGAAAGAGCATTTTGTCACTGTAATTGCTAATACACTATTTCGAAATCACAGACAGACTCCAGATTGTTTTTTGCTTTAAGTGTGTTTATTTTAGTGCTCAATGTTGGAGGGGGTAGTAAAATGGTGAGGGGTGATGGCGGAGGAATGTCCATGGCAGAGTCCAGTCTATTAGTCTCACAGGTGCATTTCCCAAATGGGCTTAGAAAGTGGAGCTGGGGCAGTTTAAGTATGGACAGGGTGACAAAGTGGGACAGTAGGATGACAATCAGGGTGGTCTCATTTCTTGGCGGGGTCTTGGCATCGTGCCCTGTCTTGTTCCTGGATCTCAGGGACCATTTGCGGGTGGTTCTCCCTCTGCAGGCGGTGGGGTGCTGGTGTGGTGGTCCCGTGGTGGGGCGTCCTGTCCACTTGCGCCGGAGGAGGTGGTGGGCAGTTCATTGTCCATGCTAGTGTCAGGGGCCCCTTGTAGTGCCTCAGTGTCCCTCCTGTTGTTGAGTACTTCCTTCAGGACCCCTACAATGGTGCTCAGGGTGGAGCTGATGGTTCTGAGTTCTTCCCTGAAGCCCATTTACTGTTCCTCCTGCAGGCGCTGGGTCTCCTGAAACTTGGCCAGTACCGTTGCCATCGTCTCCTGGGAGTGGTGGTAGGCTCCCATGATGGAGGAGAGGGCCTCGTGGAGAGTGGGTTCCCTTGGCCTGTCCGCCCCCTGTCGCACAGCAGCCCTCCCAGTTCCCCTGTGTTCCTGGGCCTCCGTCCCCTGGACCGTGTGCCCACTGCCACTGCCCCCCGGTACCTGTTGTTGTTGGGGTGGTGAGTTAGCCTGGGTTCCCTGTAGTGGTGGACACACAGCTGATTGACGTGTCCTGGGGACGGAGGTATGGGCCCGCTCTGTGGGTGCTGTGGTGGTGTTTCCAGAGGGGGGAAGCTCTGTAGTGGCCTGTGACTGTGTGGTGGGAACCGACTGTCCCGAGGTCCCAGATGGGCCGGGCTGGTCATCTAGATTCAGTTGGACAGAACTTCTGTCATCACTGTGGGCCTCTTCTGTTGGTGGTGTGGACATGTGTGGACCCTCCTGTCCGGTGACGTAGGGTAGGGGTCTTGCAGGGGTATAAAAGG
Organism: Pleurodeles waltl; assembly: GCF_031143425.1. Taxonomy (NCBI): domain Eukaryota; kingdom Metazoa; phylum Chordata; class Amphibia; order Caudata; family Salamandridae; genus Pleurodeles; species Pleurodeles waltl. Next base: position 385,547,239 of record NC_090444.1, on the reverse strand, counting down.
ATGTTTATTACATCTGTGTGTGGCATGGTGTGCAAAGGGTGGGTGACCGTGTACCCCAGTGCTAGCATTCCTGTGTGGGACCTTGTGTGATGATGGTTTAGGGGGGTGTATGGGTATGTGCAGTGGGCATGCTTTAGTGATGGGTGTCCATGCCTTGTTGTTGCATGCAGGGCTTGGTGTTGGGATGGGTGATTTGTGATGTTGGGACATATGTGAGGAGTTGGAGTGCTGGGGTATGTGCTGGCATGCAGGTAGGGTGGGGGATATAATAGTTAAGATTTGTCTTACCAGAGTCCATTCCTCCACCTACTCCTGCGAGGCCCTCAGGATGCAGAATCGCCAAGACCTGCTCCTCCCATGTTGTTAGTTGTGGGGGAGAAGTTGGGGGTCCGCTGCCAGTCCGCTGAACCGCCAGGTGGTGTCTTGAGACCACGGAACGCACCTTCCCCCGTAGGTCGTTCCACCTCTTCCTGATGTCATCCCGATTTCTTGGGTACTGTCCCACTGCGTTGACCCTGTCCACTATTCTTCGCCATAGCTCCATCTTCCTTGCAATTGAGTTGTGCTGCACCTGTGATCCGAATAGCTGTGGCTCTACCCGAACGATTTCCTCCACCATGACCCTGAGCTCCTCCTCCGAGAACCTGGGGTGTCTTTGCCATGCCATGGGGTGGTGTAGGTGATGTGTGGGGTGGAGTGTGGAGTGATGAGTGTGCTGATATGTAGTGGGGTGTTGTGTGAGGTGCGTGGAAGTTCTGTGGGTGATGGTGTTGTGTGCCTGTGGATGCTGTTGTTCTTGCTGATGCTGTCTCTCTCTGGCTTTCGTTCGTGATTTGTTGTTGTAAGGGCTTGTGAGTGATGTGGGTGGGTGTTTTATATTGTATTGGGTGTGTGGGAGTGGTGTGTGTATGTGTATCAGGTATGTGTATTTCGATTTGTCCAATGTGGCTGTGTTTTGTTAATCTGTGTGTATTTTGAGCGCAGCGGTGTGTACCGCCAATGGAATACCGCGGTTGAAAGACCGCCGCGTGGATTCGTGTGTCGTGATAGTGTGGGCGTATTTCTGTTGGCGTGACGGTGGAGGTTTTGTTTTCGCCAGTTTATCACTGACCTTTGGTGTGGCGGACTTGTGTGGGTGTCTAGATTTTGACGGATTCAAAAGTGTGGGTCATAATAGCTGTGGCGGAAATCTGCAGCCGCGGCGGTGTGTTTGCGGTCTTCTGCACGGCGGTAAGCGGCTTTTACCGCCAATGTTGTAATGAGGGCCTTTGTCTCTTCTTTGAATTTTCCCTATAGATTCTTTCCCTCTTCTTTTCTTCCCTCCTCTGATTTCTCTTAGACCTTTTCAATTTAAGTCTTTTGCATAATTTGCAAAATACCCATATTGCTAATAGATAACCCACAACAATTAATATTCCCTGTAAAATTTTCAACAGCACCCCATTCCAAATACTACTAAGCCAATTTCCCACTGAAGCAAAACCCTTACCAACCTTTTCCCAAACACCTGGTTCATTCAACTCCTTCAAATCACTACTTGAGTCAGATTAGTAAGTAAGAGCCAGATGTAGCAAACGTTTGCAAGTCGCAAATGGGTCGCAGCGCTATTTGCGACCTCGCAAAATGCAAAATGGGATGTACAAATCCCATTTCTGAGTACCAAATAGCGATGCGACCCATTACCGACTCGCAAAATTTGTGACCTGATTTTGAGACTCGCAACTAGGAAGTCGCAAATTGCGAATCGCAACCGTATGCAAAAGCCAGTCGCAAATTGCGACTAGTCGCAAAAAGCCCGTTTTGCACACCCAGATTACCACTGATTCAGAACAGGTGGTAACCAGAACCAAAGTATAAAAGGCGACCCAGAAGGCATCTGGGTTACTCAGAATGGCTGCACTATACGTGATTGCATAGAGGAGGAGAGTCCCGGCTGCCCAGCAGAGAGGAGGAGGCAGAGACAGGAGAGGATATACCGAACCAGGCAGACACTATTTCAACAAACTAAGGATGAGATATATGATAAATACAGACCGAGCAGCGCAGTTATCCTATAGATCATTGAACTGCTGAAACCTCAGCTAGAATGCCAGACAATGTGCGGCAGCGCCATCCCCACACATGTGCAAGTGCTATGCTCACTGCACCTCTTGGCCTCGGGTAGCTATCAGGGGGTGATTGCAGTGGCAGGTGGGGTATCCCAAAGTGCCCTCTCAAGATTCTTCAGACCTTTCCTAGATGCCATACTCGCACACATGTCCAGATATATATACCTTCCCAGGAATAAGGCAGAAATGAACAGCACCAAGTTGGACTTCTACAGAATTGCCAACTTCCCACATGTAATAGGGTGTGTGGACGGGACACATATACCAATTTGCCAACCAGCAAATCTGGAATATGTGTTCGCAATAGAAAATGTACCCACTCACTAAACATCCAGGTGGTATGTGACGCCCATAATGTCATTACTGACACTGTGGCTATATATCCAGGGAGTACACATGATGCCTACATATTCAGGCACAGTGGGATACACCAAAGCCTAGAACGTGGGGAGTTTGGAGAAGGATATTTATTAGGTACTGGCGAGTACACTCTGAAGCCTTACATACATGTTACTGCGTAACCCTGTGATGCCCTGCTAAATTTGCCTCTTTTGTCAAACAGGTGACAGTGCATATGCCCTGAGACCATGGATACTCACCCCATACCTAACATCTGGAAATCAGAATGAGAGGCGATACAGCATTGGACATCGGAGAACCAGAGCTGTAAATGAGAGGACGTTCGGCTTGTTGAAGTCATGATTCAGATGCCTGCACAAAAGTGGAGGAGCACTTCAGTATGCCCCAGAAACAGCATGCAAGATAGTTGCCACCTGTGCCACCCTACACAGCATTGCCACCAGACGTGGGCTATATCTCACCCCTGACGACACAGATTCGGAGGATGAGGAGCAAGAGCTACCACACCGACAGCCTGGGGATAGAAGCATTGCAATGGAGGGCAGACAGAGACGGAACCACATAGCAACCCACTACTTTGGCAGGTACGTAGCAACCATGACAACACTCACTAATGTAAGACACACATTGCCCAGTTCTGTAGTTCAACAAATTAACCCTTTTATTGCAGGACTATAATGTGGAAACAATAGTCAACTATACTACAGAATGCAAAACAAAGTGTAGTCTGACACATTACGTGCATGTGCCTCTGTAACACCACATATCAGTAGCTCACAGCCTCCTGCAACTGCGGTCACCATGGCTCAATCCAGGTTGGTCCCCTCAGCCCTGCCATGCACTGCTACTCTGCAACACACGTGCATCAGTGGCAGACACACTACTCACACTGGAGACCTTCTCACTGTCCTACGGGGTATCCCCAGTGCCCCTTGCTGCCTGTCTGGTCTCCAGCAGGTCCACCGCATGGTTGATGCGGCCAAGTCCTCGAGCCACATCTCCTGCAAAATGGCATAGTTCCACTTGCAGGCAGACAGTGCGCCTTGACAGGCAGGTTGTAGTGGTAGCCAGGCGCCCTATAGACACACTTAGCCTGTCTAAATGGGCAGCAGTGTTGCGCTCCCTGCGCTGTGCTTGTGCCCTGTCAGCCACCAGTTCCCTGACCAAGTTTTCTATGGAGGTAGTCAGGTTACCCAAGTGAGCATTCATTGTAGTGAATTGGTTGTCCACATTTGCCAGCCCATGCGTGAGTGTGTTCTGCAGTCTTGAAAGGTTATGGTTCATTAACCGCATTTGTCTATTTTGCAGCCGGTAACTCTGCAGTAAGGATGCCTCCAGTTCCAACAAATCCTCATCGGTAACATCCTACCTATGCACAGACTGCATTGTGCTGTGTTGTCTACGCACCGAGCCAGCTGATCCCCGTGGTTGACTCTCCCTAGGCATTGGCCCCGGTGTCACAATGGCTGCCTCTATAACCAGAGCAGGATCATCCATGCTCTTGTGCCGATTGGACGGGTTGTGTTGTCCTGCACTCCCCTGCGGTGTCTGTGGCAGCTTCCTCCTGTGTGTCAGTGCCTTGATCATCTCCCTGCACAGTAGCCCTGATGGGGGGGCCTTGTGGGAGACCTGTGGGACATAGGGGATACACTGTCAGTGTTGCACATATGTTTGAAGCCTCAGAATAAACATTTCCCTATATTTGGACTACTGTACAACATTGCCCATAATGCACTGTTCTGTAGGTTGCAAAACTGGGAATGGAGCTAATCTGGAGGTGCATGCTGATGTGTACTGTGATTGTGTGCATGGTGCATAGGCTGGTGTAAATGAGTTAATTTTGGTACTTACTTTTTGATGTTCCTGGTGCTGAACTGTCTAGGTCTCCGATGCCCAGTACAGCCTTCGGCTCCAGAGTTGTCTCCACCATGGTTTCGATGGCTGTAGGGGGTGGTACAGTAGATGGCCATCCTCCAGTGCCATACATCTCCCTCCTGCGCTCCGCCACCCTTTCCTTGGTCCTGGAGCGAAGGTCATACCACCTTTTGCGGACCTAATCCAGGGTGCGGTGGCTAACACCAATGTGTCATTTATTTTGTTCAGGATGTCCTGCCAGATCTTCTTTTTGTGGCTGTCAGGGACACTCATTGCTGCCTTGCCAAATAATTCCTCATGGTGCAGGCAGCACTCCTCAGTGAGCACCTCCAACTCCTTCTCAGAAAACTTAAGTTTTCGTTTTCTGCCTCCACTGGGTGTCTCCTTCTCCTGTGTAGCCATTTTTGCTGCAGCTCCTCTCACCTGGGTGTGGCTCTGCAGTTTGGGCTGGGTGGGCTCCTCCCTGTTCCATGGGGTTACTTCCTGGTTCTGATGTCATCACTCAGATCCAGGAAGTGGGTTTTTCAAAAGTTTTATTTGCACCTGCGTGCAATTTGCGAGTCAGTTGCAATTTGCGACACAGGACCACACCCTTTGTGCAATTTGCGAGGTCACAAATTGTGGTGCGACTCCGCACCAAATCGCTATTTGGTATAGCGATTTTTCCTGGCATATTGTTTTGCGAGTCGGAAATGGCGATTCGCATGGAGTCTCTGCCATCCTTCGCTAAAGAATGTCTAAAGCAAGATGATTTTGAACAGTCATAGCTCTATCAGCAGCTAATTCCACATCTATCAGGAGTATGGCCCCTGAAAATTTTTGTCAGCATGTTATCCACAATAGTAGACAACTTTCGAATCTTGATTGAATTCAGGATGACTCCCAATGAATGAATCACTGCACCAAATATATCTCCCACTATCGCAGAAGAGGACTCCCTCCACTGTCTCTTATGATGTAATTCAGTCACTTTCATAAACGTTTTCAAATCCTCCATCTGGTAAATCTTTGGGAATACTATCCCCAAATATTATGTCCAATACCATCCTCTTGTAAGATGGTAATGTGCATAAAGTCCACAAATGTAATAGATCCCTGGAATCGCAGGGTCCTGCCTATTCAACATAAATGTCCATTTATTCCGAAACAAAAACACATGCCTACTTTCACTCGTACCCACAAATAAATTGTCAGTGCACAACTTTGGCCTATATACACAAAGCTTCCATACATGTAGTGCATCTAAAGCTAATTTCCCTTGCTTTTTAATTGCACTATGAGCAGAATCATTCTTGTAAGTCTTTTTCTCTAAGCCTTTTTCTAATTTCTCTTTCAGCGCCTTTCTACTGTCATCAGTATGATCTAAGAAGCTCTTCTTTAAAGGTGTAAGCAAGAATGTTAAGTTGTTCTTATGGGCATAAGCTGTACCAAACGTCAGTGTAGGTTCAAGGAATCCTCTAACTAATACTATGGCCCTCATTACAACCCTGGCGTTCAGTGTTAAAGCGGCGGTAATATCGCAAATAGGCTGGCGGAAAATAAAATGGGATTACAACCATGGCGGAAACCGCCAACATAGACAGCCACTTTAACACTCCGACAGCCACGGCGGTAGAAACAAACAGCGCGGAGGTCACCGCCAACAGACAGGCGGGAGACAAAGTACCGCCCACCCTATTACAAGAGGCCTATCCGCCACCTTTTCCGAGGCGGAACCAATGCTATCAAAAGCATGGCGGAAACAGTATACAGAAGGGAAAACACTCACCTCTCGACACCCAACGAGGAACCAGGACGACATGGAGCCCGAACTACACGTACTGCCCATGTTGGTTTACCTCCTCTTCTACCAGGAGTACGAACGGCGGCGGCGGCGACCATGGTGAGTACTGCGCCTACAACACAGGGGAGGGGGGGAGGAAACAGAGTGACACACACACGCAACACCCCCACCCTCACCACCACACACAACAACAGACACACAAACACATGCAGCAACATTACATAATACACCCCCCCACCCCCTGGAAGAACGCAAGGACAAAATGAAATGATTGTAACCATTGTAATCAAGAAAAATCCAGTATTCAAAAGTCAAAATTCAGTATCTACAAATATGTACACCAACTACAAAAGTCCGGATAGAGTACTAATCATTGTCCGTGGACAACTTAGCCCAAAATGCATGGGCGAGGTACACACATGATACCTGACTCGAAACGGAGAGAAAACTACTGGGGCATCAGTTCGAAAATACGCAGGCACCTCAGGGGGAGCGAGAGGGGGGGGGCACCTCCGCCTGATCAACACACGACGCCACTGCTGCACGAGGGGGCTCCAAGCCCATGATGTATCCTGGGGAGTGCAAAGCCACAGTCTCTCAAGTCTCTCAAGAGGGTGGGGTGCCCACTGCTTTATCCTGGGGAGTGCAAAGCCACAGTCTCTCAAGTCTCTCCAGTGGGTGGTTTGCCCACTGCTTTATCCTGGGGAGTACAAAGCCACAGTCTCCCTAGTCTCTCAAGTGGGTGGTTTGGCCACTGCTCTATCCTGGGGAGTGCTAAGCCACAGTCTCACAAGCGTTTCCAGTGGTTGGTTTGCCCACTGCTTTATCCTTGGGAGTGTAAAGCCACAGTCTCTCAAGTCTCTCAAGTGGGTGGTTTGCCCACTGCTGCATCCTGGGGAGTGCAAAGCCAAAGTCTCACAAGTCTTTTCAGTGGGTGGTTTGCCCACTGCTTTATCCTGGGGAGTGCAAAGCCACAATCTCTCAAGTGGATGTCATTCTCCACTGGTTCTGGAGGGGGCCTGGTGCCCAGAGTGCTTCATCCTGCCAAGGACAGAGGTAGTGGATGTCATTCTCCACTGGTTCTGGAGGGGGCCTGGTGCCCAGAGTGCTTCCTCCTGCCAAGGACTGAGTTAGTGGATGTCATTCTCCACTGGTTCTGGAGGTGGCCTGGTGCCCAGAGTGCTTCATCCTGCCAAAGACAGAGGTAGTGGATGCCATTCTCCACTGGTTCTGGAGGGGGCCTGGTGCCCAGAGTGCTTCATCCTGCCAAGGACAGAGGTAGTGGATGTATCTCTCCACTGGTTCTGGAGGGGGCATGGTGTCCAGAGTGCTCCACGTGCAGTGTGGCCGGTACAATTCCCTCACCTGGGTGTGTGTGCCACAAGATTTGCGAGGTTCAGGTAGCATGATACGCCATGGAGGCAGCGACATACCCCACATTGCTGCGGCTGCGCCTTCCACCTGCAGGTGTAAACAGTGATTGAAGAAATGCCTCATGGAAGCTGCCCAGGGTCCAAGAACTCTCCTCCAGCCTCAGACGACTGACCACTGGTGATGGTAGCCATGTCAGCGGTGGTGCCTATGTCAGAGGATGCCGTGGGGCCGGAGGCGGTGCTTGCGGCAGTGATGGCGGCGGTGCATGGGTCAGCACCTGCAGAGGGACACAGCAGGACGTTTCCTGCAGCCTCGGACGGCAACCCACTAGGGAAGATGCTGGGGACTGTCGCTGAGGCTGTAGATGTACCGGGGGCGGTGCAAGTGGCGGTTCTTGCGACGGATTCTGTCGCGGCGGTGCTTGCAGCGGTGTCTGTTGCGGCGGTGCTGGCGGCGGTGCATGGGTCAGCACCTGCAGAGGGACACAGCAGGACGTTTTCTGCAGCCTCAGACGGCTGCCCACTGGGGAAGATGCTGGGGACTGTCGCTGAGGATGTAGACGTGCCGGGGCAGCGCAGGTGACAGTGCAGGTGGCGGTTGTGGTGGCGGTTGTGGTGGCGGTTGTGGTGGCGGGGCAGCTAGCGGTGTTCACCGCCATACAGGTTGGAGTGGCCGTGGACAGAAAGTGTGACACTGGTCCCTCAGTCGGTGCCACCATGCCCTCTCCTGACCTGCTCTTCAGCTTTTGGCCCTTCCCCAGCTTTGATGGTGCCGCAGTTTTCTTGCCACTATCCCCTTTGGTTTTTGCTGAGCCCTTGGTGGCTGGTACTTTCAGCTTCTCCCTCCGGGATGTGGGCACCTTTTTCACCTTGGCAAGTGGCGGAATGTCCTTGCCCTCGCTACGTGGCACACTGCCATCTCTGATGGGTGGCGCACTCCATGACTCCGCAGTTGCTGGCACCACTGTGCCTGGGGATTTGGTGGCTGAGGTGCTGGGCTGGGACCTGGAAAGCCTGGCCCTAGATGAAGGACGGGGGGGAGGTGTAGGGAAGAGGTGAATGTTAGCCAGGAAGAGTTTCTTAGACACATTGGGATGGGAAGATGGAGGGGGTTTGGGAGTGGAGGTAGAGGTAGTGGTTGTAGGAGGTGTACGTCTGCTGAATTTGGGTGAAGGTGCATAGGCCGGAGGCTGTTATGAGGTGGATGGCTGTTGGGTGGGTGTGTGCCTGCGTTTGTGTACTTTGGGAGGAGTGCTCACAGACACACTGGGAGAGGACACTGGGGATGTGTGCATGGGAGTGTGGGTGGTGAGTGCACATGAGCGGTGTGTGGTGATGGGCGTGCTGGTGATGGAGGCAGTGGCTGAGGATGTAGTGCATGCAGGTGTGAGTGGAGATGAGACTGGGAGGGAGGAGGAGGACGTAGAGGAGGGATACACAGTGGAGGCTGTGGATGTTGCTGTGTCTGCATGGGGATGGTGCTTGTGTGAGTGCCTGTGGGATGTGTGGTGCTTATGTTTGCCTGAGCCACTCTTGTGTGTTGATGAGTGTGCATGCTGGTCTGATGGTGTGCTTCGGAGAGGCTGAGGTACAGGGGATTGGGTCTGGGGGGAGGAAGTTGGAGGGGGGAGGCTGGACACAGGGACAATGGCTGCCATCAGTGCTGAGGCAGAGCCTGAAATGCTCTTGGTTGGGCTGCCTGCCCAGAATTAATGCCCTCCAGGTATGCATTTGTTTGTTGCAAATGCCTCTCGACACCCTGGATGGAATTCTCAATGGTAGATTGCCCAACAGTGAGGGATCTCAGGAGGTCAATACCCTCCTCACTGAGGGTAGCAGGGCTGACTGGGGCAGGGCCTGAGGTGCCTGGGGCGAAGGAGATGCCCACCCTCCTGGGTGAGCGGGCACGGGACACACGCTGAGGGGCTGCTGGGAGGGCAGTGCTGGTAGGGGGGGGTGGCGGCTGTCCCTGTTGATGCGGTGGGCACAGAGGTGCCCACCACCGCAAGGGAGCTCCCATCAGAGGAGGAGTCGCTGTCACTGCTGTCTGAGCCTGTCCCCGCCGTGGAGCTCCCCTCGCCCTCCGTCCCACTGGTGGCTTCCGACTCCGTTGTTTCGCCCTCCAGGGCCAAGTGGGTTGCAGCTCCCTCCTGCTCCGGTGCCAATGCTCCTCCGCCTGATGATCCTATTGCACACAAGTACAGGGAGACCACAAAAAGGGGGGGGGAGACAGAAGAAAGACATGTTCAGTGCATGTAACACCACTACCGTTGGCGGACACAACACAAATGGAGCATTCCTCTGCACTACGCCATCCACTAACAGTTCCTTGACATTTCAGCTGACCATGGGGTACGAGGCCTAAGACCAATTGCTGCACACCTGGAAGTCACGGGAGCCTGACTAGATGTAGATGGCTCTTACCACTGGTGGGGTTGGGGTGCCACATAGCCTGCCTCACAAGGGACCTTGCCTCCAAACTTCACCCTGGCCTAGGGCAACCCACTGCCTACCTCCCCCACCCAGACACCTCTTAATGCGTGCTAAGTAAGCTGAATGAGAGTGTACTCACCCCCTTGTGGCTGCTGTGATGCGCTCAAGCGCCCATCCAAATCCGGATACACCACCGCCAGGATCCGGAAAATCAGGGTGGTCATGGTGCGACGGGCACCCCTCCCACGTTGGGAGGCCATCCCTAGCTGGGCCTCCGCCGTCTTCTTGCTCCAGCGGCGCAGGTCCTCCCATCTTTTATGGCAGTGGGTGCTCCGTCTGTGGTAGACCCCCAGGGTCGGGACATCCTTGGTGATGGCATGCCAAATACCCTTCTTCTGGTGGGCACTGACCTAGAGTAATGGTACAGGGGGAAAAGGAAATTTTACTCACCCGTCTGGACCGTCATACTCATTGCCCCCCAGTTCCCACCCTTGTCCTGACGCACATACACTCCCCATCCGCACATGCAGGCCTCAGCCCCCCCCATGTATCTTCCATCCACACCACTCAAAACAGGCATTGCCCATGCAGCATGCTCACAGTGTACTTACCTGTTTGTCTGGAGGACCGTACAGTTGTGTGTACTGGGGGAGGACCCCATCCACTAGTTTCTCCAAATCCTCCGAAGTGAAGGCAGGGGCCCTTTCCCCAGACACATGAGCCATCGTCACTTCCAGACTGAGGTCACAGCAGCACTTGCAGTGTAGGTCCTCTCCTGTTGAAGGTCAGGTATCAAGTGAGTGAACAGAGAGAAAATGGCGGTTACGTCCATGGCGGTGCGTACCGTCACATCCGGCGTACACCGTTATTGGCTCCTGGGACCCATAGGGCCCAATGTTAACCAATGCTGAATTGCGCTGCGGTCTTCGACCGCCCACCACGACGGTGTAGAACGCCAGCGCAGTTACCTCATAACCCCTTGTCCCACCTTACAGGTCAGGCAGCCGCCATTTTAGGAGGCCACATGGGATGGATGTTAACTGCGTCACACCTATCTAGGCCGGGAATATAGACAGATACCGGCACATTGCGGATTAATTAAGTTTCTGAAAATAAGACATTGTGATACTTCAGTGTTGGATGACTCTTTACTCACTGTTCTCCTCCATAGGGCACGTCCGCTGGGGCAGGTGATGAGATGGCATCATCCTCCGGTGTACAGACCCCTGGTGGACATGTCGACAATGGAAGTGAGACACATCCTGGTCACATTCAGACTTGATCGTGCAACAATCCAGGAACTGTGTGCCCAGTTGGAGCCGGACCTGATGTCAGCTATTCGCCATCCCACAGGAATCCCCCGTCTAGTGCAGGTACTGTCGGTACTCCATTTCCTGGCCAGTGGGGCTTTTCAAACAACAGTGGCCATGGCATCAGGGATGTCCCAGCCAATGTTCTCAAACGTGTTGTCCAGAGTGTTATCTGCCCTGCTGAAACACATGCGCAGCTACATTGTTTTCCCTCAGGTGGAGGATTTGCCCACAGTGAAAGGTGACTTCTATGCCCTGGGACATATCCCCAACATCATTGGTGCCATTGGTGGGACACATGTGGCATTTTTCCCCCCGCAGAAATGAACAGGTGTACAGAAACCGGAAGAGCTACCATTCGATGATGTGCAGATTGTGTGTTTGGCAGGCCAACACATCTCCCATGTGAATGCCAAGTATCCTGGCTCTGTGCATGACGCTTACATTTTGAGGAATAGCAGCATCTCTTATGTGATGAGCCAACTCCAGAGGCACCGTCTGTGGCTAATAGGTGAGGTCAAGGTCCCAATACAGTTGAAATAGGTGTCTGGGTATGGGGTTGTCCCTAAGGGTTAGTGTGTGTCTAACAGTTGACCCTCAACATTTGCAGGTGACTCTGGTTACCCCAACCTGTCATGGCTACTGACCCCAGTGAGGAATCCCAGGACAAGGGCAGAGGAACGCTACAATGAGGCACATGGGCGAACTAGGAGGGTGATCGAACGCACCTTTGACCTCCTCAAGGCCAGATTCTAGTGCCTCCATCTGACAGGTGGATCCCTCTACTACTCACCGAAGAAGATGTGCCAGATAATCGTGGCCTGCTGTATGTTGCACAACCTGGCTTTGCGACGCCAGGTGCCTTTTCTGCAGGAGGATGGGCCAGATGGTGGGCTTGTGGCAGCTGTGGAGCCTGTGGACAGTGAAGAAGAGGAGGGAGAAGAAGAGGATATCGACAACCGAAACAACATCATCAGGCAATACGTCCAGTGCGACACAGGTAAGAAGATGCCACTGCTTCCCACATCTCATTCTATTGTTGGAACTAGCATAAGTGTGTCATTTTCATTTAGTGTATGGACCCTGACTTGTCACTTTGACTTTCCATTTCACAGATTTGGGTCCCATTTTGTGCCCTCTGCTATGTTTACTGCTGGCCTACAGCTGTGTTACATTGGTATGTGAACAAGTAAATTGACATTGCTATATTCCATAGTTATTGCAATTACACATTTGTGAAAGCGCAGACTGACTCCAGATTGTTTTGTGATTGAAGTGTGTTTATTCCTGTGCTAATAAGGGGAGGTGGGTGTAAAATGGGCTGGGGTGATGGTGGAGGAATGTCCATGGCAGAGTCCAGTCTATTTGTTTCACAGGTGCATTGTCCAAAGAGGCATAGGAAGTGGAGCAATGGCAGTTTAAGGATGGACAGGGTGACATAGTGGGACAGAAGGGTGACATTCAGGGGGGTCTAATTTCCTGGCGGGGGTCTTAGCAATGTTCTCTGTCTTGTTCCTGGATCTCAGGGACCGTTTGCGGGGTGGTTCTCCATCTGCAGGGGGTGGGGTGCTGGTGTCCTGTTGTTCCTGTGGCAGTGCCCCCTGTCCACTAGCGCCGGCGGAGGTGGAGGGCTGTTCATCATCCAGGGTAGTGTCAGGGGCCCCTTGTTGTGCCACTGTGTCCCTCCTGGTGTTGGCGAGGTCTGCCAGTACCCCTGCAATGGTGACCAGGGTGGTATTAATGGACTTCAAGTCCTCCCTGATCCCAAGGTAGTGTTCCTCCTGCAGCCGCTGGGTCTCCTGAAACTTGGCCAGTACCGTTGCCATCGTCTCCTGGGAATGATGGTAAGCTCCCATGATGTTGGAGAGTGGGTTCCCTGGGCCTGTCCTCCCCCTGTCGCACAGCAGTCCTCCAGTTCCCCTGTTATCCTGTGCCTCTGTCCCCTGAAGCGTGTGCCCACTGCCCCCAGGTCCCTGATTTTCTTGGGTTGGTGGGTTTGCCTGGGTTCCCTGTAGTGGTGGACACACTGCTGATTGACGTGTCCTGCGGACAGAGGGATGGGCCTGCTGGGTGGGCGCTGTGCTGGTGTTTCCTAAGGGGGTAGACTCTGTGGTGGCTTGTGACAGTGTCAGGGGAACCGACTGTCCCGAGGTCCCAGATGGGCTGGGCTGGTCATCTTGATACAGTTGTGCAGAGCTGCTGTCATCACTGTGGGCGTCTTCTGTGGGGGGACTGGATATGTCTGGCATCTCCTGTCCAGTGACGTTGGGTAGGGGTCCTGTTGGGGTGTAAATGCATAATTATTGTATGTGTGTGTGCCATTGTGTGCAATGGGTGGTTGACCCTGTACTCCAGTGCTTGCATTATTGGCTTGGTCCTTGTGTGATTGGTGATTTTGGGGAATGAGTGAGTCTCTGTAGTCGACATGCTTGGGTGATGGGTGTCCATGCATTGGTGTCACATGCAGGGCTTGGTTTTGAGATGTGTGGGTTGTGTTGGTGGGGTATCTGTGGGTTGTTGGGGTGATGGGTGTGAGTGTAAGGGTGGGAGTATGTTATGGCATGCAGGGAGGGTGGGAGGGATATAGTAGTAAAGATTTGCCTTACCAGAGTCCAGTCCTCCTGCTACTCCTGCGAGGCCCTCAGGATGCAGTATTGCCAAGACTTTCTCCTCCCATGTTGTTAGTTGTGGGGGAGGAGGTGGGGGTCCACCGCCAGTCCTCTGTACAGCAATCTGGTGTCTGGAGACCACAAAACGCACCTTCCCCCGTAGGTTGTTCCACCTCTTTCTGATGTCATCCCTAGTTCTTGGATGCTGTCCCACTGCGTTGACCCTGTCGACGATTCTGCACCATAGCTCCATCTTCCTTGCAATGGACGTCTGCTGCACCTGTGATCCGAATAGCTGTGGCTCTACCCGGACGATTTCCTCCACCACGACCCTGAGCTCCTTCTCAGAGAACCTGGGGTGTCGTTGAGGTGCCATAATGTGCTGTGGGTGATGTGTGAGGTGGTGTCTGTTGTGATGTGTGAGGGGGTGTGTTGGTGTGTGTTGTTTGAGGTGTGTGGATGTTGTGTAAGTGATGGTGTTGTGAGTCTGTGGATACTGGTGTTGTTTTTGGTAGTGTATCTCTCAGGCGTGCTTTCAAAATTCTGGTAGTAAGGGTTTGTGGGTGATGTGGGTGTGTGCTTTCTATTGGATTGGGTGTATGGGTGTGGTGTGTGTATGTGTATCAGTTGTGTGTATTTCGAATTGTCCAATGTGGTTGTGTTTTGTATATGTGTCTGTATTTTGAGCGCAGAGGTGTGTACCGCCAATGGATTACCGCGGTTGAAAGACCGACGCGTTGATTCGTGGGTTGTGATAGTGTAAGCGTATTCCTGTTGGTGTGACAGTGTCGGTTTTGTTATCACCAGTTTATCACTGACCTTTGTTGTGGCGGACTTGTGTGGATGTCTGTATTGTAGCGGATTCCGGGCTGTGGGTCGTAATACCTGTAGCGGAATTCCGTGGCGGCAGTGGTATGTTGGAGGTCTTCTGCACGGCGGTAAGTGGGATTTACCGCCAGGGTTGTAATGAGGGCCTATGTCATTATCCTTAGCTACTGTACTCAAATACCTAATAATAGAAATAAATGAAAACACAACATCATGGTTAGAGTAGAAATACTGAATTTATTCCTGGTTATAGAACGTTGTTAGTAACAGACTACAACTTATCCCGTACGTTAGTGGAAGACTATGGTAAGTGACTACTTCCTGGACTGAGGAAGGAATCTGCGTGCACACAAGACAATCCTTCACATCCATCGTCTCAACATACTCACTCAACAAGCGGTAGAAAACATTATAAGAAAGTTCTCCTTGCGCATTAGTATAATCATGCAAATATTTCTCATCTAACTTAAAGCTCTCTAAGGCCGTTAGTGTGGTAGTCTCAAAAGCAAAAGTATGGCTGGCTCCTTTTGTGTCAAGAATAGACATTCCCACAATTAATACTATAAACAAAATCCCACACATAATTGCCAACCCATGGCTCATATATTTACAGCGCCTAGCATCCCTAACCTGCTTATCAAAATCAGCCATGATGTGTAAAGAATCAGAAAGCAGAAGTAACTTCAAAAACTTGCAGCAAAAATCTAAATAGACAACTCTTCTTTCAACAGTTCAATTTCACTTCCAGGAACCCTTCTTCCTTGTCAAAATCATTTAGCAGCTTGTCAAAATCAGGTTTCAAAAGTCAAATCGGGTTATCAATGTCTTTTCTGGTTACTTTCAAAAGTCTCTTTCTCAAAAATAATTCTCAATTTTTTTTAACAGTTCAGTTCCTTGATCTTCTTCTGGTCACCTCAAAATATTGACTTGGAACTTCCCTATTAAAACAAAAAGACATAAACTCTTGCTGCCATTTGTTTGTAGTTGCATATGCCCATTCAGGACCTGTGTATTTTCAACTTGCTATTCTCTTTCTTTTTAACTTTCGATCACCATTCAGCTCTCCTTCACTTAGTTCTTCTTTTCTCGTAGTATCTTCTTCTTTTGTTGGTTCGACAATCACCTATTTTCTTTTCTCCACTTGTGAATTCGGCCACTTATCTCCTTTTTGTGAACCTTCTTTCAATATTCTGTTCAGGACTGAACTTGAACCCTTTTCTTTCTCTGTGGTGTTTTCTCTTGACAGACCAGCAACTGGCTCCGGAGAAGTTGGACCATCTTGACTTTGATCCAGCTCGACTCCTTACCCTTCTGGGTCTGGCACTTGCTCTTTTTGCCTCTCAGAATCCTCTGCTTCTGGGAGAGCCCCCTCTACATTAGGCCCTCCTGCTGGTTCAGTTGATATAGGTTCTCCAGAACTTTCCTGGAGGTCTCCACTGCCATCTCTCACAGAAGTGATGGAACCGTCTACAACGAGCTCGGGTTCAGCCTCAGTTCCCCCTGGCTCCCTTTCTGGTGCTGTAATTTGTCTCACTGTTGTTAGTACAGTTTGGGATCCCAGCACACTTCACAGCTGTCATAGTCGTTAGAACCACCTGGTATAGTCCCTTCCAAGGACGCTCCAAACATGTCTTGCACACATGCTTTCGGACAACAACCCAGTCACCGCCTCACAGGTTGTGCCCTGGATCGTGGATCGTAGCAGTATGGTGGCCTCCACCTGCTGAGAGAAAGAGCGAACTACATCAGCCAGACTCTTGCAGTAATCCAACACCATATCATCTGTGATGTTGACAAGTGCATTGGCTGGAACTGCTGACAACCTCATTGCTCTGCCCATGAGGATCTCATGGGGCGACAATCCTGTCTTCCTGTCAGGTGTATTCCTCATTGACATCAACACCAAAGGCAATGCACCAGGCCATTTCAGATTCGTAGCTGCACACAGTTTTGCAATCCTTGACTTCAAAGTACCATTCATCTGCTCCACTAGTTCTGTTCTTCAGAGCGGTAACTGCAATGCAACTTCTGCTCAATGTTCAATGCTGCACACAATAGTTTAATCACCTCATTATTGAAGTGAGTTTCCCTATCTGATTTTACAGAGATCGGAAATCCAAAGTGCGGTATCAGTTCCCTAAGTAGAAATGTTGCTAAAGTGAGGCTATCATCTCTTCGGGTAGGGTGCGCTTCAATCCAATGACTAAAGATGCACACAATAACCAACACATATCTCAAACGTCCACACACAGGCATCTCAATGAAATCTAATTGCAATCTGCTGAATGGACCTCCTGCTCTTCCAATGTGGCTCAAATTAACCACAGTCCCTTTCCCTGCATTTAATTGCTGACAAATGACACAGCGATAGAAAACTGCTTCAACTGCTTGTCTAAACTTGGGGTTAAACCAATCAATTTTGAACAGACGAACCATGGCATCCCTCCCAATGTGTGCCTGACCATGATAGTACCTCGCCATCTGAGACAACAGGCTATTTGGCAGAACCAGTTGACCTTCCTCAGACACTCGCAATTCATCTTGTCTTTGAACACATTTAATTTTACTCCAGGAACGTTTCTCCTCTTTGTCAACGTTACTCTGCAACGATTTTAACTCTTCTAAAGTTCAATTACTTTTAATGCAAAACTCGTACATGTTGTGTCTTCTTCAGGTAACAATTCCCACTTGTCCTTGATCGATATACAGTTCAATGCGCAAAACCTTGCGACTTGATCCGCATATCCATTCCCCAGTGACATGTAATCCTGCGACTTTAAATGTGCACTGCATTTCACCACGACAATTTCTTCTCTTCAGGCAGTTGAATTGCATATAACTCCTTTATTCTTTCACCATTTCTCACTGGTGATCCAGTAGAGGTCAGAAAACCTCTCTGCGGCCACAATTGACCAAAATCATGAACTATTCCAAATCCATATTGACTATCTGTATAGATAGTGACTCTCATTGGAGCAGAAGCATGGCACACCCTAGTAAGAGCGACCAATTCTGCTACCTGAGCAAAATACACCCCTTGAAGCCAGGAAACTTCTAAGGTACCTGTACGTGCACCCAGCATATCCTGCTCTCAGTGTCCCTCTGCTGTCTGTCAGACAAGAACCATCAACAAAAACAATTTGGTCATTTTCTTCCAAATGAGTATCTCTAATGTCAGGTCTCGGTTTTGTGCACTACTCAGTTAACTTTGAGAAAATCATGTTCGACATCTTCTTCGTTTTCAATTTCAGTAGTATCACTTGAAAGTAAAGTTGCCGGGTTCAGCACTGTACATCTTTTCAGTGCCACATTTGGAGCACCCAAAATACCCGTCTCATACCTAGTCAACCTAGCACCAGTCAAGTATTGGGTTTTCGTCCTTTTCAGTAAAATCTCAATCGAGTGAGGGACCATTACAGTCAGGGGATATCCCATCACTACTCCTTCACACTGTGAAAGACTCTGACCAACTGTGGCAACTGCATGCAAACAACCTGGTAAGGCTGCTGCAACTGGGTCCAAGGTAGCCTAAAAATACCCTACTGGGTGATGAGCACTTCCATGGACCTGCATCAAGACAGACAATGAACATGCATCATGCTCATGGCAAAACAATGTGAAAGGTTTTATGTAGTCAGGTATACCCAGCGCTGGAGC
Source organism: Pleurodeles waltl (assembly GCF_031143425.1). Taxonomy (NCBI): domain Eukaryota; kingdom Metazoa; phylum Chordata; class Amphibia; order Caudata; family Salamandridae; genus Pleurodeles; species Pleurodeles waltl. Next base: position 385,528,903 of record NC_090444.1, on the reverse strand, counting down.
TCTGCACAAACTCTCTCTCAACTCAGTGAATGCTTTCATCTCATCTTGGTCTAACAGTATGGGATCAGTGACATCCTTATGAGTCAGCTTCTGCAAAGGTTTTGAAATCTCTGAAAAATATGGGATCCATTGGCGACAATAGCCCACCATACCTAGAAACATCCTGACATCTCTCTGTGAAGTCGGAGGACTTATCTGCAGTATCATTGTGATCTCTTCTCTAGATATTTTCCTCGACCCTTTCTCAATCTGGTGACCCAAATACTTCCCTACCTTCTGACAGTACTGAAATTTCAGTGGTGATACTTTATGACCATACTTTCCCAAATGGTTCAACAGGGCAATCAAGTCATACTTACACTCGTCCCTTGTCTTGGATGCAATCAATAAGTCATCAATGTACTGTACCAACGTCGATTGAAAAGGTAACTCTAATGATTCCAAATTATTTTTCAAGATCTGGTTAAACAAGGAAGGTGACTCCGTGTACCCCTGAGAAAGTCGACACCAGCAGTAGACTTGATCCAGGAATTTTAAACTAAAGAGAATTTGACTATCCTCATGAGGGGGCACAGAAAAAAACGCTTGGGACAAATCAACCACTGTGAACCATTCTGCATCACATGGAATCTGGAACATTATTACAGCTAGATTGGGCACTACGGGACAACATTTGACCACAATGTCATTTATTTTTCTCAAATCCTGAACAATTCGAACCTTCCCACATGGCTTCTTCAAACTCATTATTGGTGAATGACATGGGCTGCTCAACAACTCTTTTAGGACTCCCTGCTTCACAAAATCTGCAATTATCTGAGCCACTTTCATCAGGACATCTTGTGTCATGTTGTACTGTGGAAGCTGCGGAAAAACTGTATTCGCCTTCAAGGTAACCTTAATCGGCTCCACTCCCTTGACCAAACCCACTTCTTTCCCTGTCAAATCACACATGTTCTCTTGCACTGTTCCCTGCAAATCGGAATGAAGCTCTCTCACTGTGAACATCGGGAAAAACTCAATCAAGGAGTACTCCTCATTTGTAGCTTCACACTCAGTTTCTAGGGCTGGGTATTCCTCATCATCACTATTTGTCGGAATCTCAATTCTATCATTTGAGCAAGCAATCAAACACTTTGGTGGTCATTATAACCCTGGCGGTCGGTGTTAAAGTGTCGGTAAGACCGCCAACAGGCCGGCGGTAAAAAAAAATTGAATTACGACTATGGCGGAAACCGCCAACATAGACAGCCACTTTAACACTCCGACCGCCACGGCGGTACAAACAAACACCGTGGCAGTAACCGCCAACAGGCAGGTGGGAGACAATGTACCGCCCACAGTATTACAACCCACCAATCCGCCACCTTTTCCGGGGCGGATTCACTGCGAACAAAAACACGGCAGAAACAGGACTTCGAAGGGAAAACGCTCACCTCTACTCACCCCACGAGGAACCAGGACACCATGGAACCGGAACTCCAGATTCTGCCAGCCTTTATCTTCCTGCTCCTCTACCAGGAGCACGAATGCCGGCGGCGAAGACAACGGTGAGTACTGCACCTACGACACAGGGGAGGGAAAAAACAGTGACACACACACGCAACACCCCCACCCCCACCCTCACCCACTACAACACACACGCTAATACATACTGCTACATCACAGTTACACCCCCCAAACCCCCCTGGAAGAATGCAAGGACAAAAGGAAATGAGTCGAAAAATTGTGATATATTCAATTACATACATCAAAAATATTTACAAATAAATACATTTATACTATTTACAATTAAATACACCAAGAACACAAGTCCAAGGGAGTCCACCATCATAGTCCGTGGATCACTGGGCCCAAAAGGCATGGGCGAGGCCCACACAAGATACCCGAGCAAGACGGAGAGAACACTGCAGGGGCATCAGATAGAAATAAAACAGGCACCTCAGGGGGAAGGGAAGGGGGGCCACCTCAGCCGGTTGAGTGCACGACGCCAAATCCACGAGGGGGCCCCATGCCCACTGTTCAATCCTGGGGAGTGCAAAGCCACAGTCTCTCAAGTCTCTACAGTGGGTGGGTTGCCCACTGTTCAATCCTGGGGAGTGCAAAGCCACAGTCTCTCAAGTCTCTACAGTGGGTGGGTTGCCGACTGTTCAATCCTGGGGAGTGCAAAGCCTCAGTCTCTCAAGTCTCTACTGCAGGGGCATCAGATAGAAATAAAACAGGCACCTCAGGGGGAAGGGAAGGAGGGCCACCTCAGCCGGTTGAGTGCACGACGCCAAATCCACGAGGGGGCCCCATGCCCACTGTTCAATCCTGGGGAGTGCACAGCCACAGTCTCTCAAGTCTCTACTGTGGGTGGGTTGCCCACTGTTCAATCCTGGGGAATGCAAAGCCACAGTCTCTCAAGTGGATGTCAATCTCCACTGGTTCTGGAGGGGGCCTTGTGCCCAGAGTGCTTCATCCTGCCAAGGACTGAGGTAGTGGATGTCAATCTCCACTGGTTCTGGAGGGGGCCTTGTGCCCAGAGTGCTTCATCCTGCTCGTGGCGGCCTCAGTAGCGTCAGAGCTTTTGGCGCTCATGGGCCTGCAGTGCTTGTGGCGGCGGTGTCCTTGGCAGCGGTGCTTGTGGCGGCGGTGTCTTTGGCAGCGGTTCAGCTGCTGGCGGTCTTGTCCTGTTCAGCGGTGCTTGTGGCGGCGTTGTCCTTGGCAGCGGTGCTTGTGGCGGCGGTGTCTTTGGCAGCGGTTCAGCTGCTGGCAGTCTTGTCCTGTTCAGCAGTGGTTGTGGCGGCGGTGTCCTTGGCAGCGGTGCTTGTGGCGGCGGTGTCCTTGGCAGCGGTTCAGCTGCTGGCGGTCCTGTCCGTGGTAGTGTGGCTGCTGGCGGTCGCCTCCTGGGCAGCGGTTCAGCTGCTGGCGGTCCTGTCTGTGGCAGTGGGGCTGCTGGCGGTCGCCTCCTGGGCAGCGGGGCTGATGGCGGTTGCCTCCTGGGCAGCGGGCTGATGGCGGTCGCCTCCTGGGCAGCGGGCGGCTGCTGCTGGCAGTCCTGTCTAGTACACCAAAAAAGGGGCGGTCCCTGTAACCAGACTGGATAGGGGACAAAGAGAAAGCAAAAAAACAAAGTATCCAGCAAGGATAGATATGTACTAATTATCTAAGCAAAAACCTTAATTTTTTGCTGAAAAATAATTTCTTTATTCAAATTAGATAAATTAGATCCTAAGGTCCAAGTATCGCCTGTACATAACCATAATACATGTAAAAACAAGTACAAAAACAAAAACGAAAACAAAAGCACTGTGATACATAAAAAGAATAACTGCTGAACCATCTAGTGGTAAGCAGTCATATTTCCAGGTAGTGACTGTTGTGGGAAGGAAATATCCTATGTTGTGAAGGCAATTATTCACTGAGATGAAAGTTCAATCCATTCCCCGAATTATTCAGTCTTATTTAAAATTCCAAGAGCCACTCTTTCGTTTGATATAGTCGACGCGTTTCGGCCTTATCACATATGGCCTCCTCAGGACAAAAAGCAGCAGTGCCTTGGTTATAACCACGAGATGCTAGCAGAACGGGATTGTGACTGAATTACAGCGTTATAGCCCGATATCCAACTCGCCGTCTTCAACGAGGCTCAACTAGCATGAAGAGATATGCAGAGTTAGCGTCTAGGGCAGTGTGGCTGGTGGTGGTCGCCTCCTGGGCAGCGGGGCTGCTGCTGGCGGTGCTGTCTGGGGCAGTGGGGCTGCTTGCGGTCACCTCCTGGGCAGTGGGGCTGCTGGCGGTCGGCTTCTGGGCAGTGGGGCTGATGGCGGTCGCCTCCTGGGCAGTGGGGCTGCTGGTGGTCACCTCCTGGGCAGCGGGGCTGCTGGCGGTCGCCTCCTGGGCAGCGGGGCTGATGGCGGTCCTGGCTGGGGCAGTGGGGCTGCTGGCGGTCGCCTCCTGGGCAGTGGGGCTGCTAGCGGTCACCTCCTGGGCAGCGGGGCTGATGGCGGTCGCCTCCTGGTCACCGGGGCTGATGGCGGCCTTGTCCACCGTGCTGATCTTCCCAGACTTGCCGGTTTTCTTGTGCCCCTTCCCCACCTTGGATGGTGTCGCAGCTGTCTCCACAATCCCAACTGTAACCCTGCGGGCGGCTTTGGTGGCTGGTGTCTTTCCCCTCTCCCGCCGGGCACTGGCCAACTTTTGATGCTTGACAGGTGGGGGACTGTCCGTGCTGTGGCTCCTTGCCACACTGCCTGCCCTGCTGCCTGGTGCACTCCATAATCCAGTGACTACTGGCATCACTGGTCCCGCAAATGTTGTGGCTGAGGTGCTAGGTTGGGACCTGGAGAGTCGGGCCCTAGGAGACTGAAGGGGTGGGGGAGGTGAGCGAAAGAGGTCAAGGTTGGACAGGAAAAGTTTTTGGGACACACTTGGACGGGTAGATGGAGGGGGTTTGGGAGTGGAGGAAGAGGTAGTGGTTGTAGGAGGTGTACGTTTGCTGACTTTGGGTGAAGGTGCATGGGCTGGAGGCTGTCGTGAGGTGGATGGCTGTTGGGTGGGTGTCTGGCTGCGTTTGTGTACCTTGGGAGGTGGCCTCACAGACACACTGGGAGAGGACACAGGGGATGTGTGAATGGTAGTGGGGTGGTGACTGCACGTGAGCGGGGTGTGGTGGTGGGTGTGCTGGTGATGGACATAGTGGCTGAAGATGTAGTGCATGCAGGTGGTCACAGTGGAGGCAGTGGATGTTGGTGTGTCTGCATGTGCCTAATGCTTGCGTGAGTGCCTGTGGGATGTGTGGTGCTTATGTTTGCCTGAGCTTCCTTTGTGTGTTGAGGTGTGTGCATGCTGGTCTGATGGTGTGCTTGGGATAGGCTGAGGTACAGGGGTGTGGGTCTGGGTGGAGGAAGTTGGAGGGGAGAGGCTAGAGACAGGGACAATGGCTGCCACCAGTGCTGAGGCCAGAGTCTGAAAAGCTTGCTAAAGGGCTGCCTGACCAGAATGAATGCCCTCCAGGAATGCATTGGTTTGTTGCAACTGCCTCTCTACACCCTGGATGGCATTCAAAATGGTAGACTGCCCAACAGTGAGGGACCTGAGGAGGTTAATGGCCTCCTCACTGAGGTCAGCAGGGGTGACAGGGGCAGGGGCTGAGGTGCCTGGGGCGAAGGTGATGCCCACCCTCCTGGGTGAGCGGGCATGGGGCAAAGGCTGAGGGGCTGCTTTGAGGGAGGTGCTGGTGGGGGGGTGGCGGCTGTACCTGTAGATGTGGGGGGCACAGATGGGACCGCCACCGGAAGGGAGCTCCCATCAGAGGAGGAGGCCGTATCGCTGGTGTCAGCTCCTGTCCCTGCCATGGAGCTCCCCTCGCCTTCCGTCCCACTGGTGAATTCGGAGTCCGTAGTCTTGCCCTCCAGGGCCATGTGGGATGCAGCTCCCTCCTGCTCCGGTGCCACTGCTCCTCTGCCTGATGATGCTAATGCACACAAGTACAGGGAGACCACAAAAGGGGGGGGGGGGAACAGAAGAAAGACATGTTGAGTGCATGCAATACCGCTACCGTTGGCAGACACGACAGACACAGAACTACGTCGCGCACTTGGGGTCCAATATTCAATCCCTGGGACATGGCTTACGAGGCTATGCCGATTTCTGCACACATGGATATCACAGGCTGACTAGGTGTAGTTGGCACTGTACACAGGTGGGGTGGGGTGCCACAGGGACTGCCTGAAAAAGGGGACTTTACTAGCAAACTCACCCTAGCCTAGGGGAACCCACAGCCCACCTCCCCCACCCAGACACCTACAATACGCGCTGAATCAGCTGAATGAGAGTGTACTCACCCCCTTGTTGCTGCTGTGATGCCCTCAAGCGCCCATCCAACTCTGGGTACGCCACTGCCAGGATCCTGAACATCAGGGGGGTCATGGTGCGACGGGCACCCCTCCCACGTTGGGAGGCCATCCCCAGCTGGGCCTCCGCCGTTTTGTTTCTCCAGCGGCGAATGTCCTCCCATCTTTTCCGGCAGTGGATGCTCCGTCTGTGGTAGACCCCCAGGGTCCGGACTTCCTTGGCGATGGCAAGCCAAATATCCTTCTTCTGGTGGGCGCTGACCTACAGGAATTGTACAGGGGAAAAGGAGAAGTAATTACCAACTGCACCGTCACAGTCATTGTCCCGCATCCCTAACCTTGCCATGTGGCACATGCACTCACCGTCGTTTCATGCACGCCTCATTCTCCCCCCCTATCTTTCATCCACCCCACTCCACACAGGCATTGCCCATGCAGCATGGTAACAGTGTACTTACCTGTTTGTCTGGAGGACCGTAGAGTAGCATGTACTGGGGGAGGACCCCATGCACGGGTTTCTCCAACTCCTCCGTGCTGAAGGCAGGGGCCCTTTCCCCAGACGCACGAGCCATTGTCTCTTCCAGACTGAGGTCACAGCAGCACTTGCATTGTAGGTCCTCTCCTGTCGAAGACCAGGTATCGAGTGATTGAACAGTGAGAAAATGGCGGTCACGTCCGCGGCGGTGCGTACCGTCACCACCGGCGTACATCGTCATTGGCTCCTGGGACCCATAGGGTCCAATGTTAACCAATGCAGAACTGCACCGGGGTCTTCGACCGCCTACCACGACGGTGTACAACACCAGCGCAGTTACCTCATATCCCATTGTCCCACTTTACAGGTCAGGCAGCCGTCATTTCAGGGGCACACATGGCTTTATTTTTTACTGCGTAACACATACCTAGGCCTTGGCTCAACACTCATACAGGCAAATTTCAGTTTATGAATAGTTTTCTGAGTAAGCTGTGTTTACATACCTCAGAGTTGGTTGACTCTGTGCTCGCTGTTCTCCTCCATAGGCACCGTCCGCTGGGGCATGTGAGGAGATGGCGGCATCCTCTGGTGTACAGACTGCTGGTGGACCTGTCGACAATGGAGGAAAGACATGTGATCATCACCTACAAGCTTGACCGTGCCACAATCCAGGAACTGTGTGCCCAGTTGGAGCCAGACCTGATGTCAGCTATCCGCCATCCCTCAGGAATCCCCCCTCAAGTGCAGGTGCTGTTAGTACTCCATTTCCTTGTAAGTGGGTCATTTCAAACAACAGGGGGCATAGCATCAGGGATGTCCCAGCCTATGTTTTCCAACGTGTTGTCCAGAGTGTTGTCTGCCCTGCTGAAACACATGCGGAGCTACATCGTTTTCCCTCAGGTGGAGGATTTGCCTACAGTGAAAGGTGACTTCTATGCCCTGGGACATATCCCCAACATCATAAGTGCCATTGATGGGACACATGTGGCCTTGGTCCCCCCCGCAGGAGTGAACAGGTGTCCAGAAACTGGAAGAGTTACCATTCGATGAATGTGCAGATGGTGTGTTTGGCAGACCAGTACATCTCCCATGTTAATGCAAAATTCCCTGGCTCAGTGCATGACGCTTACATCCTGCGGAATAGCAGCATCCCTTATGTGATGGAGCAACTACAGAGGCACCGGGTGTGGCTATTAGGTGAGCACCTGGAACCAAATCAGTGGGAATAGTTGTCTGGGGATATCCCTAAGAGTTAGTGTGTGTCTAACAGTTGTCCATCGCCATTTGCAGGTGACTCTGGTTACTCCAATCTGTCATGGCTACTGACCCCAGTGAGGAATCCCAGGACAAGGGCAGAGGAACGCTACAATGAGGCCCATGAGCGAACTAGGAGGATTATAGAGCGGACCTTTGGCCTCCTGAAGGCCAGGTTCCGGTGCCTCCATATGACAGGTGGTTCCCTATTCTACTCACCAAAGCAGGTGTGCCAGATCATCGTGGCCTGCTGTATGCTTCACAACTTGGCTTTGCGACGACAGGTGCCTTTTCTGCAGGAGGATGGTCCAGATGGAGGTGTTGTGGCAGCTGCGGAGCCTGTGGACAGTGAAGACGAGGAAGTAGAAGAAGAGGACATCGACAACAGGAACTCGGTGATCCTGCAATACTTCCAGTGAGACACAGGTAAAAAGACAAACCTGCCTGCTACATGTACTTTAAAATTACTACCTCTCTACTGTCTGTCCTTTTCACCCAGTGTATAGTCACTGAGTTGTCACTTTCCCATACGATTTTACAGATGTGGGTCCCACTGTGTGACATCTTCTTTGTTTCCTCATGGACTAGAGCTGTGTGACATAGGTATGTTGACATTACATTTGAAAGAGCATTTTGTCACTGTAATTGCTAATACACTAATTCGAAATCACAGACAGACTCCAGATTGTTTTGTGCTTTAAGGGTGTTTATTTAAGTGCTCAATATTGGAGGGGGTTGTAAAATGGTGAGGGGTGATGGTGGAGGAAGGTCCATGGCAGAGTCCAAGCTATTAGTCTCACAGGTGCATTGTCCAAAGGGGCATAGGAAGTGGAGCTGGGGCAGTTTGAGGATGGACAGGGTGACAAGGTGGGACAAAAGGATGACAATCAGGGTGGTCTTATTTCTTGGCGGGGTCTTGGCATCGTTCTCTGTCTTTGTCCTGGATCTCAGGGACCGTTTGCGGGGTGGTTCTCCCTCTGCAGGGGGTGAGGTGCTGGTGTGGTGGTCCTGTGGCGGTGCCTTCTGTCCACTAGCGCCGGCGGAGGTGGTGGGCAGTTCATCGTCCAGGCTAGTGTCAGGGGCCCCTTGTTGTGCCACAATGTCCCTCCTGGTGTTGAGGAGTTCCTTCAGCACCCCTACGATGGTGCCCAGGGTGGAATTGATGGATTTGAGTTCCTCCCTGAAGCCCAAATACTGTTCCTCCCGCAGCCACTGGGTCTCCTGAAACTTGGCCAGTACCGTTGCCATCGTCTCCTGGGAATGGTGGTAGGCTCCCATGATGTTGGAGAGGGCCTCGTGGAGAGTGGGTTCCCTGGGCCTGTCCTCCCCCTGTCGCACAGCAGCCCTCCCAGTTCCCCTGTTTCCCTGGGCCTCTGTCCCCTGAACGGTGTGCCCACTGCCACTGCCCCCAGGTCCATGTTGTTGTTGGGGTGGTGGGTTAGCCTGGGTTCCCTGTAGTGGTGGACACACATTGCTGATTGATGTGTCCTGGGGACAGAGGTATGGGCCCGCTGGGTGGGTGCTGTGCTGGTGTTTTCAGAGGGGGGAAGCTCTGTGTTGGCCTGTGACTGTGTCAGGGGAACCGACTGTCCCGAGGTCCCAGATGGGCCGGGCTGGTCGTCTATATCCAGTTGGACAGAGTTGCTGTCATCACTGTGGGCCTCTTCTGTGGGTGGTGTGGACATGTCTGGACCCTCCTGTCCGGTGACGTTGGGTAGGGGTCCTGCAGGGGTGTAAAAGCATAAATATTGCATCTGTGTGTGCCCTGGTGTGCAATGGGTGGGTGACCGTGTACCCCAGTGCTTGCATTCCTGTGTGGGACCTTGTGCGATGATGGTTTAGGGGGGTGTATGGGTATGTGCAGTGACCATACTTTGGTGATGGGTGTCCATGCTTTGTTGTTGCATGCAGGGCTTGGTGTTGGGATCGGTGGTTTGTGATATTGGGACATTTGTGAGGAGTAGGAGTGATGGGGGTGAGGGCGAGGGTGGGGGTATGTGATGGCATGCAGGTAGGGTGGGGGATATAGTAGTAAAGATTTAACTTACCAGAGTCCATTCCTCCAGCTACTCCTGGTAGGCCCTCAGGATGCAGAATAGCCAAGACCTGCTCCTCCCATGTTGTTAGTTGTGGGGGTCCACCGCCAGTCCTCTGTACCACGATGTGGTGTCTTGAGACCACGGAACGCACCTTCCCCCGTAGGTCGTTCCACCTCTTCCTAATGTCATCCCTATTTCTTGGGTGCTGTCCCACTGCGTTGACCCTGTCCACGATTCTTCGCCATAGCTCCATCTTTCTCCCCTCCCCCAGCTATGGAGGTGTGCTGCACCTGTGATCCGAATAGCTGTGGCTCTACCCGGATGATTTCCTCTACCATGATCATGAGCTCCTCCTCAGAAAACCTGGGGTGTCTTTGCCGTGCCATGGGGTGGTGTGGGTGATGTGTGGGTTGGTGTGTGTTGTGATGTGTGGGGTGATATTTAGTGGTGTGTCATGTGAAGTGCGTGGATGTTATGTGGGTGATGGTGTTGATTGCCTGTGGATGCTCGTTTGTAGATGGTTATGTCTCTCTGTGGCCTTCAGTCGCAGTTGTTGTCGTAGGGGTTTGTGGGTGATGTGGGTGTGTGTTTTATATTGTATTAGGTGTGTGGGAGTGGTATGTGTATGTGTATCAGGTGTGTGTATTTCGAATTGTCCAATGTAGATGTGTTTTGTAAGTGTGTGTGTATTTTGAGCGCGGCGGTGTGTACTGCCAATACAATACCACGGTTGAAAGACCGCTGCATGGATTCGTGGGTCGTGATAGTGTGGGCGTATTCCTGTTGGCGTGACTGTGGAGGTTTTGTTTTCACCAGTTTATCACTGACCTTTGGTGTGGCGGACTTGTGTGGGTAACTAAATTCTGGCGGATTCTGACCTTTGGGTCATAATGATCGTGGCGGAATTCCGCAGCCACGGCAGTGTGTTGGCGGTCTTCTGCACGGCAGTAAGCGGCTTTTACCACCAATGTTGTAATGACCCCCTTTGTCTTACACAACAAGTCCCTTCCCAGTAGGGATACCGGACTCGAATCACAGACTACAAACTTATGCAGTCCGTGAAAATTGTCAATCTCTACTTGCACTGGATCTGTAATCGGGTTTGTCAAAAACTGATTCGCTACCCCCACAGCTTGAACCATTCTTCCTGAAACGAACAGATTTGGGACCTCTGCACTTCTTATGGTAGAGCGTGTAGCTCCTGTGTCCACCAGAAAGGAGACTCTGTGACCCACTACCTTTCCCCTCACATAGGGTCCCCTCTGATCTACCTCCAAGGAAGTTGCAAGCACACATGGTTCCTCATCTGAACTGTCACTCGTCCATTCACCATTTATTTTATTCTCACTGTGTAACGGGAATTGGTGCACTGTGTTACTACTTCTGTTCTGTCTCTAAACTGTGACCTGTTGAGAAAGCATCATCTGTTGCTGCTCCATCAGGGCTTGAGGTATCTGCATTTGCTCTCTGGGTACTATGGGAACCTGCTGCTGCATTGGCTGCAACTGTGACACTTGGGCAGGGGCATTTGCACCTGCTGCATGGGCTGGAAATTTTGCATCTGATTCACATTATTCTGGAAATTTGGATTAGGACCCCTTAATCTCGGTCCTCTCACATTCTGAAATGTATCAACGCTGTTACCTTGCTGAACAACACCCTCTTGCACCATCATCGGACACACCCGCTTCCAGTGTCCCACGACTCCGCAAATATGACACGGGAATAGCTTCTTCGTCCCCTGCACATCATTTTGAACCACTACAGTATTCAAATCAGGACCACGATTCATATTGCCTCCACGGCCTCTACCTCTCAACTGAGGCTGAAACATGACATTTCCCTGCTGCTGTGGTATCTGCTGCACAAAACTTCCCTGCACCCCTGTTTGAGGTGCCTTAATCTGCGTCACCATCACCTTCTCTTTCAACTTTTTCTGCTTCAACTCAATCTTGTCACTACAATATTTTGCATACTGCAACACCTCATCAATCGGCTTTGCTTGCCAGCAAATCAGATGACCCTTAGTCATCTGACCTATCTTAGGTCTCAATCCTTCCACAAATCTGAACACAAAGTGCAGCATGTCTTTCAGCTCAATTGCTTCTTTGCCACTGTACTCCTTGAACGCTTTCAACAATCTCTCATAATAAGCATGTATCGATTCCTTTACTTCTTGCACTGTCCTATCAATCCTCTGCCAATCAATGTTTTTGGGCAAAATCCTTGTCCTGAAGAACTCTATCACCTTATAGTCATATTTCATTTACTCAGGAGATGGTGCACCTGCACTCTTATCTCTCTCTGGTTCACTTGTTGGCCAATCTACAGCTCTTTTACACTCAACCCACAAATCAGCTGGAACCACTATCTCCAGCAAGGTGTTCAAGTCTTCCCACAAACACTTCGCGAGCTTCACGAACCTGTCTGTCTGCTGATACCACTCTACTGGCTTCTCCCTCAATTTTGGATAATCATTGGTAAATGATAGAATATCATTCCTACTCCAAGGGACATGAACAAAATTTCCCCCTGGGATTTCCCTCATTGGTAAAATCTTCACTGGATCCTTGTCCTGTTGTACATTCTCGGTCACTTCTACAGAATCTTGTTTCTTCTTGTCTCTTTTCTTTACCCATCTGCCTTCCCACTTCTCTAATGCTCCCCATACCTGAGCACTCTGCAATAATTCTTTAAGGTGCGCCTATATTCCGGCTGACCTCATGTGTTCAAAATCCTTTGCCTGGAAATCTAATCTGTAACTTCTCTTCAAATGCTTCATATTCTCGATTTCTACACCATGCTTTTCTGCCAAGTCTGCTAATCTCTGTTGTACCTTGTCCACTTCTCTTGTAATCCTTGGGCATAAGTATCTCAACTCTGCTTCTGTGTAGGATTCTAATCTATTCACCCCCATTGTTCCCTCAACTAATTCACCTGCTTCCATGCTTAGTCTGACACAATTTATCTGCTCCTCACACTTAGAAGCATACTGTGGGGTATTCAGCTTGTCTAACCATTCAGTCAATTGCTGAGCTGTCAGTCCATATATCGAAATGTTACTTGCGTGCACCGGTAGCACCTGTTGTACCACTGCATTTGATGTCTGCAGTGTCAATAGCTTCAAGCTCTGACCTGCACTAGGTCCATTCACAGCATCGGGAAGTGCAACGAGTGGACTGAGATCTAACAATGATCTCCATCCATCAAAAGTCTGACCCACTGAAGAGACTACCTGAACATGTTCATTTGGTCCCCTCCTCATTAGACTCTGAGACATCTCTCCCTGTTCACTCATAATTTATTTCTTCTGTGCAAATAATGGTACCTTTGGACCAACAGTAATCGTCAGTGATATTGCATCCGGGGCAGGTCTGGCACCCGTACTCTGTGGGAAAGTAACTCCCATACTCTGATTCATAACTGAAGTCAAGTCTGACTGCGTCCCTGTCATTGGCGTACACCTCGGCCTCCCCTGTGGCTGCACTTGGGGCAACAATATCAGAGTCAGCACAGTCTGAATCAGCATATGTCTCAGAACCACTTGCTCTGTAGGTACCACTAAGTTTGAAGTTGTTTCCAAAATAAGCACATCAGGATAAATTCTCTGTATCGGTGGCGGAAGCATCTGTTCCTGAACTAATGGAGTAGTCAGTACATTAGGACTACCTTGCACTACACCCTGTGTCTGGCTAGCATTAACCTGTACTGGACTCACTGTCCACACTGCCTGTGCCGGGCTGTTGGATCAGCACTAGTACTTGGACCACTTTCATGCGCAGCATACGGTGGTGGTCTGTCTCTTAATATCTGCGTAACAAGATCCTCAGCATCTGATTCTTCCTCAACTATGGAAGCCCTTTTAGCTTCCTTACTCTCGGACGAACTCTTATTAAGTTTTCTAATCGCTTTCTTTCCTTCTGCCCCATCCTCCTGTGTAAAAGCAGGAAACAACTTAACTCGCTGCAAAGTCTCTGATCTCCACCTTTTCTGCTCCCAATCCCATTTAGCCTCTGCTAAAGTATTTTCTACCTTTCTTATTCTCCTCTCGAATTTCATTTGCTGTTGCTGCCTAGCTCCCAGTTCCCAAACTGCTAATGCCTCAAACTGTGCTGGTCTCGGAAGGGGCTTCGATTCATATAGCGCCATCCGCAATTGCTCCAAAATCCTCATTGAACGTCTCAGTCTCGGAAAATGCTAAGCTCCCATTTTTCTCTGTCAAATTGCACCATTGTTTTAATCTAAGACATGGTGTGACGCCTCGCTTCTCATTACAATGTAAGCCAGTCGATTCTCTGGCGGTGTAGGCTCCTCTACATTCGCTCTAATGTACGTTTCTCCCCTTAGGACACTCTTCAATGCCTTGAAAAACTTCAACTTTTCTACTTTTTGTTTATTCAAAATCAAATCAGGAAATTACTTTTACTCCCAAGATTCCTTTCACCCACGTTCTCAACCTATTGCCTCTCAGGGTCTGCTGCCAATCCGTGCGTGACCCTTCTCACTAACCGACCTATCCCCGCGTGGCTCAAATGACGTCACACTCACATGTACTATGGCTGACAAAGTCTTGTGGCTCATCCTCCTAAACTAAAATTCTCACAAAACTAATGCAAAATATTGCGAGCACTAATCAAAAAACAAAATCCAAAAACAAATCTGCTGGTTTATTATAGGAGGGTAACACAATCGCTTCAGAAACCTTACGGATTTTCACTGATGGTCCTTTTTCTCATGCAGTTATTCCTATTTCTTGGTCTCCCAGATTCGCAAGCAAAATTCGACCCGCAAATTTTACTACAACTAATCAATGGGTCTGTCCTGGTGCACATAGGTCTCGCCAAATCTCGGTCGAAATTTTCTCTCGCCCACTTAACTCACACACTGACTTGTTGACCACGCTGATCAACCTACTAAACCAGACTGATTACAACATATAACCAAGTGTCTCATACACTTTTTCAATAATCTCAGGAGTCTTAGACCATGCAGGGTCCATACATCAACAACCACGAGGACATTTTTTTAGCACAAAGCACTACACACATGTGAAGTTCGACGACTTCCCTACTCTCATACTGCGGAGTATGCACATTCCTACTAAAACTTAATTTTGGAGTACGCAAACTCCCTAAATCCTCTCATACATCACAATTCACCCGCAATTTGCATAAGCTGTGCAAGCGCAACCTATCTCTCTCACTCTATCACTAGAATGCCAGGAACATACCCAACACTACTAGCAGGATCTGGGAAAGTCATTTCTGGACTTAAGGGAACATCATTTTCTCTACATGTGTTGTCTTGAAAGCAAAATTCAAATCTCAATAATAGTGAACTCTTAATGGATCAATCCTAAACTATTACCATAACTGAGGACACCTGTCCAGTCTCTTATCACAACTGTTAACACCTGTCACTCAGTTCTGGACACCTATAGCAAGCCCCCAAAGACAGTAACCATCAGTCTGCTACCATAACTGATAGCGAGTCGGTCCTTAATAAGTAAACTTACAAGGGGACGCGTGTAGGTCACTGAACCTTTTTGACTTGTTTAGATGTTCTTATCATAGCTCCAGAACAGAAACAGAAATCAATACACAATAATCAATAATCATTAGTCAAATCAATAATCAATAATCAATGGAGTTGGTAATTGTCACGCACCATGACTTTTCAGCCATGAATAACCACACCTTTGGTAAAGTTTAGTAATTTTATTTCCCTTATATTAACAATGATAAAGTCATGTAGATTAATCTCAAAATCAAATGAAACACATGTAAGAACAGTTGACCAAAGCGACGCAAGAAACACAATCTAACCAAAGCTTGAATCACAATACATTCTAAGGCAACGGTGCAAATCAATAGCAAAGTCAGCTGCGATAGTGTTATATGATACATAGAATTCAGCAAGATAGCTTGTCAAACATATGTCCCTACTAACTGTCAGTCGTCATGTAGATAGCCTCAACTAACCCGGATTAGCATCAGCATGTGTGGCTTCATGCAAACAATTTAGAACCCAATTTTAGAAAACATCTAGCAAAGAAAACTATCAAAAAAGTGCAGTTGGTACCTAGAAAGAAAAGGCATAAAAATACATTTCAATCATATTGTCATATCTACCTATCCAGGGTATGGGTCAGCAAACAGAATCATTCTTCGTCCTCAGGTCATCAATCGATCAGCAAACATCAGGCTCTCAGTCAGAGAGTATGAGCCCAATGACAGAATCTCGATTCTCTTCTTCTCCCAAAGTCACTCTAGATCTCTGGTCTCATCGTCGGTCTAAGTTCCATCTGTCGCATTGTTATATCAAAGTCACCTAAACTATCCCCTATTTCCCAATTGGTCAATTAATTGTACGTTATTAATCTACCCAATAATATTTCTATACCAAATCTATGAATTCTAATATTTCGCCCTTCATGCAACGTTGATTGGTCTGCTTTACGATGTTCTCATCATCCGGCTCGTCAGGTATCAAATTTGTTGCATCTTCTTCTCCAGTCAGTGTCTTCATTGTTCGCGTCCTGGGAAAGTACTTCTCACACATATTACACATAACTCATTACAAATTTTAGGACACTGTCTCCTTTTAGTTGGTTCTCATGGAAAGCTTCTGCTAAGCATTTTATTAAAACAATGAACATTTCACAGACAGTTTACTCTGTCAGCATTTCTTATTAAGCGCTACAAAATACAGCTTCTGCATGAGGCCAGGCAACACTAGGCCAAGACACTCGCTAAGTTAAGGCCTACAATTAATAAGCAAGAAGATACTTCACAACCCTTAATATGACATATTAATACATTAGTCTAATTCATTTTCAATATTTCATAAGTATTAATCATAATTAGTACAATTCGTGAAGACTAGTGGCCATTCTCCGAGGTCATATTTTCAAACGTGTACATCATTTTCTCTACGTTATTCATTTTCTACATAAGTCATTATTCAAAATACATAAACACTCATTAATAATTTCTAATTGAGACATCTGCTTCAGCACAGTTGTATCACATGATGCCAATTTAAAACTCACTGAAGTTGCTTCCCACGGAAGCTAGGAGCATTTTCAATGACCATTCATCAGACAAAAGACACTCCACTCTAATATTCCAAACTATCTTTTCAAGAAACTGGTCGACTTGGCACGTTTGCACCCACTTTGGAACTGTGACACTATTTGAATCAAAATCCCAGCCTTTAAAAAAAAACTAACACCTTAAAACATTATTTTCCATGAAGTGCTGCCATTGTACGAACTCTATCTTTTCAGTCATTGGAAAAGCCTATTGTATAAAGAGTTTAAAAGCGAGTTGGTGGGCTTAATGTTCCGGCCTTAATTCCACATATGTATAACTTTCGATGGGCAAGCGCTAGCATCATATGGTTCCACGTTTGTTAATATATTGTTTATTTTTCTTGCACAATGTATAGTGTTCTGCAAAGCATTGGTTCTTGTCTTATGTCTGTGTTTTTTCTGTGTCAGATCCTTTCAGTTTTGGCCTCCTCTTTTCCCTCATCATGGCTCATTTATTTCATTGTAAGCTCTGTGTTTCACAGCTGTCATTTGCATATTCTTCCTTCTTTTTTTGGCCTTTTCCCTATTTTTGTCTTTTCTTTCTCTGTGCACCTTCATTTATTCATTGATTTACTTTCTTTTCTCTTAATCTTTTATGTTTTCTGCTTCCTACTATATGCAATCAGTGCAAAGCCATTGCATAGTCTACATTTCCTTTTCAATTTAATTTCTATTTCATCATAATTTCTATGTAAAAAAGACGGCGGCAAGGTCAGGCTGCCAACAGTACAGATCTTCTGCCCACCACCCCAATATTTATTTAACTGTGCTCCCTGTTATCCTGGTATCTCTAGGCTCCATAAATCTCACATGAAACTTGCTCCTCCTCTTCTTATTACAATATACGTAACTCCCACCATAATCTGTGGTAGTTGCAGCTGCTATCGTTATGGCAAGGGAAAGTAAATGCGACTGCAGTCATGCTACCAACATCTTGGCCATTGACAAGACAGAATGGTGTAGCAAGAAAAGCAGTAAGATGGAGAAAAATGACCAGCCATCCAAAATTGGATGGACATACTTGGATACCTGACTCATTGATCCAATTTCCCAGCTGATGGATGCTGTATGTGCAGAAGAATTACCTGTGGCCTCTTGCTCTGAGCCACCATACAACAAACTCATAGATGACTCCTGATTTACTTGCATTGCTGCTGTGGCTCCTGAAGGAAATCTCAGAATCATCCAGATGCAGAATGGAGGAGACAGAGCCTACTGACAGCATCAGCAATGACCAGCCTATTGTGAGACAGGAATCCTGGGCTGCTACAAGGTATCCAGAAATCCGAATTACTCCAGTGTTGGAACTTTGCTTGAGTCCTTCCCTGTCGTCGAGAAGGGAGTCCCTGGTGTTACGCAAAAGCAATGCTCTAATGTACATATACATTACAGCCATTAGGCCTTTAGATTAGTAGTATATCACAGTCATTTTGTAAAAATGGACCAAACTCCAGAATCCACCAATAAGGTTACACTACCCTCTAGAACCCTCCTGTGAGGAGCTGTATTCCTTCAGACTTTCCACCGCACGTCGTGCTAAGAACTCTCCTCTGAGCTCTGCTCAGCTATCTCTCTCAGAAGAGTTATTCTGAGGTATTTTGGATTATATTTCTTCACAGAAGCTGAATTCTCTTCAATTTGGTCCTTCAAACTGAGAACTATGTCAGAGACACCTAAAAAGGGGCTTTTCAGATCTTGTGCTACCTGCATGAAGAAGAGACTACACGTGGGCGACCTACATAAGGACTACATATACTGTCTCTATCCTAACCATAAGACCAGAGACTGCAAGGAATGCCGAAAATGTTCTACTAAGACATTAAAATATAGAAAGGGCCGTCTTCTCCTCTGGCTGCAGAAGGTGAGACTATCCTGTCTCTGATGATGACAGTGCCTTCTCTTCTATGTCTTTCACCAAGACACCAGTCAAGAGACATCTGCCCTCATTATGACTTTAGCAGTCTTTTTCAAAGACCACTAAAGCCACGGGCGCCAGAAGACCACCAGTGCTGGTGGTCTTCCGCCCACAAAATTACGGGTACTGCTGGATTCCCACCACATTTTGGTGCTGGCAGGTGGAGGTGCTGGGCCAGTTTCACCACCGGACCGCCCCGCCAGAAGAACTCTGCCTGTCGTATTATGTGCAGTAATACGGCCTGGTGGTGCCCTGCTGGTGGGGCGCTGCTGGAGGTGGAAACGCCCATTCCTGTTCCCTGCCGGACAACCTCCTCCCTGGACAAGGTAAGTTGATTGTCCAACAGGGAAGGAGGTGGAGGGAGGGGGCGATCTACCTGGAGGAGGGGTGGGGGAGCTCGTTGGGGCATTGTGCTTGCCGAAGGCAGTTGGGGGAGTTACCTACTAGTGACAGGGAAGAGACTCCCTGTCACCAGTAGCCTTTAAGCCAGGGTTTTTGTGGTGGTGCTACCACCGTGGAAACGCTGGTGGAAAGGTGGCTCCTAATACCGCCGGCCGACTGCTGTGGACCGCCAGGTCAGAGATGCTCTTCTCTGGTCCAGCGGGTCTGACCACCGTGGCGGTATGATTGGAGATGTGGCGGATTGGCAGAGGCCAACCGGCCACACTCATAATATGGAGGTCTTCACCACCAGCCTGTTGGCAAGGAAACTGCCACCGTGGCCCTGGCGGTCTATCATAATGAGGGCCTTAGTGAGGACCCGTCTGCCACTAAAGAACCTTCAAAAAAGGTGCTGAAATAGTAAGCTGAGGGCTCCTCAAAAACTCGGAGCCCTTCAAAGAAACAGTTGTCTAAGTCAGAGAAATCAAAGAGGCCACATTCCTTATCAAAATCAAAAAGGAATCGCTCTCTGTGCACCCAACTCTGCCTCTTCGGGTAAGCACACCTTCAAAATAACCAGCATCTGTACCGTCACGGCTCCATCGTTGACGATATCCTCGTCGATGGTTTAAGCATCAATGATGACATCAACCGTCGTCACTATTTCTATGTCGACAGCAGCTTCAACACAGTCCTCGTCGACGACCATTTCAACTTCATCGTTGGTGCACCCTATTTCGTCACCGCACATTCAATGTCCATCGACACTGTGCACCTCGTCGACAATCCTCCCGTCGATGATCCTCTCGTCGGCAGAGAACCCATCAACGACGCCACCGACAACGCTATCAGGCATCGACGATACCGACGATGCTATTGCCACCGCCGATATCTCTACCGGCAATGCTTCCATCGACTACACCTCTGTGGATGACTCTTCCGTCGATGAACATCTTGTTGACGCCACCACCGTCGACGACAGCGATGCATCTCTCATTAATGGCCAAGGAAACACCGGGAAGAAGACAGAGGCCCTCTACATTGCCTCTCTTCTCGTCGACGGAGCAGATAGGACTTAAAAAGTTTGCAAAACATTGTTTAACCCCATCTCTCACTTCTTCAAGCAAAGTTTCCAGGCTGTTACCATCACACCTCTTGGATGAAGATGATTCGGAGGAAGAAGGGCTATATGAGGTGGCTAGAAGCCCTTCACAGCTACATGTAAAATGTCAAGAATACTCTAATGATGATTCATATTATGACCTACAGTATTACGAACAATCACAACAACAACAGGAAATTATATGTTTACGCTCTACTTTAGTGTTGGATTTGCAAGCTATGTTGGCAGATTACAGGGACCGTTTTCCACCAGTAGCTTCAACTGTACAACAACCAACAGTACCCGCAGTCCACGTAACCACTCAGCAGTTTCAACAGCCACCAATGTTACTTCCTCATCCACCACCAAGAGGTTCCCCCCAGGCTGTACCTAATCAGATCCAAACTTCTTCAGTCTGAGAAGGTGAAGGGGGTGAGATCCATACCCATCAGGATGAATGGGATGAATATATAATTCAAGCACCTGCCTCTTCTGTATCACCTTTGCTGGAATATCTTCCTTGGGATATAGGTGGTTTCCATAACCTACTGGAAAGGGCAGCCACACACATTGACTTATCAGTGCCAGCAACGGAGCAGGATTGCTTCCTGTACGATTGCAAAGAACCTCACAGGAAAACAGTCAGAGCGATTCCGATAATTGACCGATAATTGTTTGGAACCAGGGTCTGAAGATTATGCGTAGTCCTGCAATAGTACCGGCGGTGTTAACTAGGCTTGATAAAAGTAAAAGGCAACAGATGACACTCCTTCCTGTCTAACAGGCCATTCAAAGCCAGACTCTGTAATCTTACAAGTGGCACAGCGGCGCTCTAAAAATCCTTCTACACCTTTAACCACGCCACCGGATGAAGAACAAAGGCGCCTTGATAACATCAGGAAACGTTTTTCATCAATGTCTGCCATTGTAGTATAAGCGCCAAATTCCCCTGCGCTCCTTGGAAGATACGATAGACAACTAAGGTCGGACATTACTCAGTATTTGGATGAACTCCCAGACAGTACCAAGAGAGAAAGCAGAAAAGTACTAATAGAGGGACAACTTTCCCCTGCAAAGATTATTGACTGAGCACTCGACATCGCCGCTATAGGTTTTTGACTACTACCTGGGTCAGCAGTTTTGAGGCATCAAGGGTGGCATAAAGCCACTAATTTCCGACCTGAGGTTCAGATGAAAATTTTTGATCTTCCCCATGATGGAGAGGCACTATTCCGGAAGTATGTTGATGACGCGCTTCAAGCTATAAAATCAGACACTGACACTGCCAGATCGCTCGGCACTCTACAAAATCGGAAAGTGCCTTTTCATGGAGCCAGGGGAAATGGACAACCTTCATTTTGTGGAGGATACCAGCAGTATATATATCCATCTTACTCCACCACCACTCAGCCCGCCAGGCCCCAATATCAACAAAGACCTTCAGACAATCAACCTTCAGCGGCATACAGCAAACCTCCTCACAGAAGGCAGGGCAATGAGGCCTCCCGTAGGCAATGACTGGGTGCAAGCACCGGCTACCTCTCGTTCTTCCCCATCAAAACTTCAAGGAGCGCTGAAACATCACCTTCATCACTGGCGTCAAATAACCAGGGACAAATGGGTGCTAGATATAATACAGTTTTGCCACCTCCTAGAGATCATACAGATACCTCCAGTAATACCACCTTCTCTGGTACAACAAAAACAACTACATTTGCTCAATTTGGAAGTGAAAAAAATGTTGCGCAAATAAGCAATAGAAGTCATACCCTATTCTCAAAGGGGCAAAGGCTTTTACTCCCTCTTCTTCTTGATTTGAAAAAAGTCTAATTTTTGGAGACCGATCCTGGACTTAAGAGAGCTAAACAAATACCTGAAGAAGCAAACATTCCGCATAGTCACATTGCAGGACATCTTACCTCTTCTCAACAGAGCCGACTATCTGGTCTCCCTGGACCTTCAAGCCACCTATTTTCATATACCGATTCTACCAAGACACAGAAAGTTCTTAAGATTCAAGGCAGCCGGCAAGCATTTTCAGTTCAAAGTCCTTCCCTTTAGGATCAAGTCCACACCCTGGATTTTTACCAAATGTCTAGCCTCACTCGCAGTTTACCTAAGACGCAACTGCCATCAAGTTTTCCCCTATTTGGATGACTGGTTAATAAAAGCTCCCAGTATCCAGTCAGAGCGACCTTACGCCTTTTCAAGAGCTTAGGCCTCACTCTCAACCAGGAGAAGTCAAACCATCGACAAGGATTACTTTCCTGGGGGCTATACTGGAAACGGAAACGCTAGACAGACAAGATAAACTAACCTCCCTAGAAAAGTGAATACAGAGAGAAAAGTCTCTTTCAGTCGGTGGTACAAATGATTGATAGGAATGATGTCATCTTGCATAAATCTGATTCCCCACTGTCGCCTTCATATGCGCCCACTCCAAGAAGAGCTGCACAAGCAGTGAAAACAGACGCAAGAGTCCTTTGAAAACATAATACCGGTATCTCCACGCATGATAACATCTCTCAACTGGTGGACAGTTCATGCAAATGTCTCAGGAGGTCTACACTTCTTACCTCAAACTCCCTGGTTAACGATAACTACAGATGCGTAGATGGAGGGATGGGGCGCATACTCACAGGATCTTTAAGTAAGCAGCAAATGGCTCACTTTTCACCGCACTTTCCATATCAACCTCCTTGAGCTGAGGGCGGTGTATGTGGCATTACAAGCCTTTCTTCCAAGAATTTCTGGGTCAGTAGTGCTTGTCAGAATGGACAACACCACGGCAATGCACTACATCAACAAGCAAGGAGGAACTTGCTCCCATCTCCTATCCCAGGAAGCACAAAGCATTTAGAATTGGTGCATTCAACATTCCGTGCACATAAATGTGGAACACTTTCCAGGTCAACAAAATGCCATTACAGATTCTCTGAGCAGACAACATCTACCCACGACTGGGAATTGGACCAAAGAACAATGGACGGAATATTCCTTCAGTGGGGCAAAACAAACTTGGATCTGTTTGCGACCTCAAAGAATGCCAAATGCCGGTTTTATGCAAGCTGGCATCACCTAAAGGGGTCGTGGGGGGATGCCATTTTGATTGCATGTTCATGAATCTATGCGTACGCCTTTCCTTCAATCACTCCTCCCAAGAGTGATCAGCAAGATCAAGTCGGTGCCCTGCCAGATAATACTAATAGCCCCTGCATGGCCACGCCAATATTGGTACATGGAGCTACTACTAATGTCTCTATGTCCACCCATAAAGATAAAGCCAATTCCTTTGTTGTTGTCCATGAACCAGGGCCAAGTGAGACATTTGCATCTCAAATCTCTAAGCTTATGGGCATGGCTCCTGAGTTCAATGAATTCGGCTATTTGATTCTGTTTGTGGTGCAGGTCTGCTGATGTAAATCCTCTCCGGACAAGAACTTACCTTACCTATTGCTTCTAGCACGTTCAGGTTTGCAACACGCATCCATTAAAGCTCATCTGGCAGCCATTTCTCGGTTTAGGAGAATGTCCAGTAAACCATCTATTTGGTCTCAGAGGCTCATAAAGCAATTCTTAAAGGGTCTTTTTAGGTCCTATCCTCCAGTCAGAGCCCCTCCTCCTACGTTGCAGTTGCACACAGTTCTTGGCCGGCTGATGAAGAAACCATTTGAGCCCATTCATAAGGCGGACATCAAATATCTTACATGGAAGGTAGCACTCCTCCTTGCGCTTACATCTGCACGTAGGGTTAGTGAAATACAAGCATTCATGATACAGGAACCTTTTTTACAATTCAAATAAGACAGAGTTGTCTTACGCACCAATCCTAAATTTATACCCAAGGTCCCCTCAGACTTTCATCCTAACGAATCTGTGATATTGAGAACATTCTTCCCTAGGCCTCAAAGGGTAGTGGAAAGATCCCTCCAATCGCTAGACCTGAAGAGATGTCTCAAGTTTTATTTGGACAGGATGAAAGCTTTTAGGAAGTCAAACCAACTTTTCATAGAAAAGGGTTCCCAGGCACTACACAGACTATGACCCTCATAAGAGTCTGGTGGTCTTAAGAACGCCATACTGGCAGTGGCGGTCAGACTGCTGCAGTCGTGGCAGTCCGACCGCCACATTATGACAGTGGCGGAGCAACCACGGTCGGACCGCCGACACTGCCAGATTGTCGCCAGGTAACAGCCTGGCAGTCTTGGCAGTCTCAAACTTCCAGAGCAGCGTTGCATTCAGCACTGCCCTGGATATTACGAGTCCCCTTTCTGCCAGCCTTTGCATGGCGGTAGCCCTGCTATACAAAGGCTGGCAGAAAGGGGGTGCCAGGGACCCCATCGGGCCCATGCACTGCCCATGCATTTGGCATGGGCAGTGCAGGGGCCCCCATGGACAGCCCCCGTTGCGCTTTCCACTGCCCGAATTACAGGCAGTGGAAAGCGCGACGGGTGCTGCTGCACCTGCCACACCACCCCATTGCCGACGGCTCGATTAGGAGCCAACGTCAATATTAAGGCCCTGTCCACTACAAATGCTGTTTCTGCCCACCAGGCCTACGGTGCACTCCTAATTGAGCCGGCGGTGTCCTGGCCGCACTGGTGGCCGGATGGCGGAACAAGTTTGGTGGATAGCCTCCGCCGCCCATCAAACTCAGAAAGAGGGCCTATATCTTGACGGATTACAAGTGCAATTGTACATTGCCATGAGAAAGCTGATCTACCTTTGGATTCTAAGGTGCACGCACATTCAACTAGAGCCATTTCCACATCCTTTGTGCTATTTTCAGAAGTGTCATTGCTGGACATCTGCTGAGCTGCAACATGGAAGACGCCACATACTTTCACAAGACACTACTGCCTTGATACTGAAACAATCAGGGATGCAGTGGTTGGGCAGGCAGTACTCAGACATCTGTTCCAATGAAGGTGAGCTATTTGCCATTTCCCACCAACCACTTTTTACTGTACAAATGCACATTTTCAGTAATCTTGCAATTCTAATGTTATCATATTTATAACTAAACATAATTGTTAAAAGTGCTCATACTGATTTATAATGCCACAATGGTTATATTTCTGCCTCCCGAAAATGTGCTAATTACTGCTTGTTATTCTGATTCAAGCATGTGAATCTATGAAAGTTTCAATACTGGAATAAGAAATAAGTTACTTATCTGTAACTGTAGTTCTCCAGTATTGGAAACTTTCATAGATTCACATGTGGCACACCCACCTCCCCTGGGGAGCTCAACTTCGTATGATCTTTCCATTAGCACTAATGCTCGGTAAATCTGAGGGAATACAGCTTTTCACAGGAGGGTTCTAGAGGGTGGTGTAACCTGATTAGTGGTTTCGGAAGTATGGTCCATTTTTACAAAATTCCTGTGATATGTTACTAATCTAAAGGTCTAATGGAACATGTGCATTAGAGCATTGCTTTTGTATAACACCAGGGACTCTCATCTCAACAACGGGGAAGGATTCAAGCATGTGAATGTATGAAAGTTTCTAATACTAGAAAACTACAGTTACAGGTAAGTAACTTATTTCTTCTCTTGGTACAAGTGCCAGTAAATCAGAAACATTCACCAGCTTAGAGGATACAGCAATAAACTCTATCAGCAATAATCAATTTGATTCTTCTAAGAACTCCTGCAGTATTCAGTTGAGGAAAAAGAGATTTTAAATTTAACCAAGCAATGTTGGCACAAGTGCTACTCAATATACCCAAAGCAAGCAACTTTGGCACAAGGCCTATGGTGTCTGAAATTAAGTTGAAGACACTAGGATAGTAAAACCAATATATGGTTACAGTAATTTCTAATTCAAATATTTTATAATTAAATGATAAATGTGTACTGTTTTATTTACCTTTAACACATTCAATTATGTTTATTTATATATGTAACTATCTTCAGAATTTAATTTAATGTAGTATCATTTCCTATGGGATATAATTTAAATTCCCTTTCTCCATTATTTTCCATAGGAGGGTGTTGTAGTGCCAGTAGTTGGCATTTGTGGTGCAAGAAGTACTACTATTTTTGCTTTTTTAGTTGTAACTTACTCTCAGATTTTGTGAATACCCCAAAGTAGCAAACTTACTCAAATATGCAAATTACTCTAAAAGTGTAAGTTACCTTTGTGAACCGGGCTTCATTGTGGGAACTAGATTGGGAGAGCCTACTTGGAATGCTAAAATTGCATTTATTGCAATTGTCGAAGCTAGACTGTTTATAGCATGTGAGTAGATAACTCGGTTCCCACCTTCAATGAGCAAGTAGTGTACATATATGTCCCATTACTACAAAACTGAGTTTGCTGTTATCAAGGTAAAGAAAAAAAAGGGTATAAAAACATGGGTACAACAATTTTGGATTTCAAAGATCATTGATTATTTTTTTTGCGTCTCCTTTTAAGTATATGCCTAATAGAACCACAATTATTCATTAGTGTTTGATGAATTGTAGTAACAAATGTAACAACTAATGCCCATCTATTTCAAATACAAAACAAGTAGGTAGTTGTAGTTAGTACCTAGTGTTCATTGAAAAAGCATTTTTTTACTTGCCTAGATCTTTAGCATCGTTTGACAAATCTTCACAAACGTTTCCAAAAAGAGTGTCAAATTGGGTCTTATTGTGAATAGAAACCTTTGAGATGATCCATCAAGTGGGGGCTGAGAAAAAGGGGGCCTAAAAAAAGTGTGTTCCCCATGTTAATTCCCATAGACTCTTCAGACACATCGCAGCCTGAACTGCTGGACAGAATAAAACCAATTTTGGTAAAAAAGCTAACTTTTGATCCGCAGATCACCCTTTTTTCTATTTGGTGTAAATCCGTTCATTAGTTTTTGAGATATTAGAGGGAAAAGAAATTTGTATATCCAAGCCTGCAGAACCAGGGAGATCTCCAGCTGAGATCTGATTGGTTGCCAGCACTTCAAACAAGAGGGGTTGGCTGCCATTTTGGGACCCAAAGCAAAAAGAAAAAAAAAAGGGGCAGGATATGTATACCCAAAGCCGCTAGTCTTAGTCCAGGGGTCCCCTTGGGTCCAACCAGGGCTTAAAAGTATTTTTTTTAATTCATGGAGGAATCTGCAGATTTTTCTGAGCCTTTAAAAAATATATATAAGGAAGGTGGAACGACCACCTCCCCAGGGTGAAATGTACAATATATGCAGGAGGGGAGCACAGCCCCCTCGTTCGCTGGGGACCACCACCTCCCCAGGGCTACAATTGTTAAAAGTACCAGGGGGGCCTCGCTGACCCCCTGGGCCCTGTGGACCACCACCTCCTCAGAGCAAGAACAAACAGAAATGCGAGGAACCCCCCCCCACCGGACCACTATTTCTTCAGGGCAAGAATAGTAATGCAGGGGAGCCGTGCTCCCCCAGGGACCGCCACGTTCCCGGAGCAAGAACAGACAGAAATGCGTGGGACCACATGGACCCACGGGGACCTTACCAGGGCTCTAAAATAAAATGAATGATGGGATCCTGGACATCCACCCAGACCTACAATTCATAAAATCGGGGGGACCACCATGCACTGCTAATTACCGCAAATATTACAGCACACATGATAGCTGTTATAACATCATTGATAATATCACTGTAACATTTGCTGTAAAAGCATTCATAAAAATTGTGCATGGTGAGGGTGCGAGTTACAGTTACCTTAGGCCATGAATTAAAGTTACTTGAAATAACTTGAACATGTGAATTTCTAACGTTTAGTATGTTTAAAATGTGAGCCTAACTATAATGGCTCTGTAACATTTGTTTTAGTAAATATATATATATATATATATATATATATATATATATATATATACCAGTTACTAACTAACTATTACTCGTGCCTTAAGGTAACTACAACTTGCGCCTCTGCCATGCACAGTTTTTTCATCAAAAATGTTACTGCAAATATTACTTTGATGTCATCAATAATGTCATCAAAGATGTCATGAGTGGCATAATTAGTGTGTAATTAGCAGTGCATGGCCAGGGCACGAGTTATAGTTACCTAAGGGCCAGTGGTGGCCAGCAGCTTTAGGAGGGAGGGGGGCGGGCGGGACACACACACATTGCACACACTCATTCTTTCACACACACACACACACACATCCATTAACAACACGCATAACACTCAAACATGCACGCGCGCACTAAACATTCAATTTAAAACATCACACACATACACATACACACACTTACCTTCAGCCTCCAGGCCCTAGGTCAGCCAATGAGGGAAGGCAGCAGTCCCAGCCTCGTCACAGAGTGGGATGGTGTCAGTGAGACTGCTGACCCCACCCCACTCTGTGACAAAGTGTCACTGATTGACACTCGCCCTGGGCACTTCAGGGCTTAAACTGAAGCGCCCAGGGAGAGTGTCAATTGGTGACACTCTCCTCGTCACCCAGGGGAGGGCCTTGAGGCACCTTTGCTGAGCCGAGGAGGTCACGCCCATAGGAGCTGTGACCTCCTCAGCCCAGCAAAGTTCTGCTCAGGCAGCCAGGAGTGTGGCAAATCGCACATGTCTGCTCCTGGCTGCCTGAGCTGAACATGGAGAGTGTCTGTCAGGCTGACCTTTGTTCAGCCTGACAGACACTCATCATGAGGGGGCAAAAGGTGGGGGGGGTGGCCCCCCTGCCCTAAAGGACGGGCCGCCACTGCTGAGGGCACGAGTTATAGTTAGTTTAGAGAACTCTAACTGTAACTAGTGAATTTCGACGGTTTTGTACATTTAAAATGGGACCCTAACTGTAATGTCCCTGTACCTTTGTGTTTTTTCAGTGAATTTCAATGTTTTTTTAATTCTATTTCCTAACTATAATATTCCTGTAACCTTTGTTTATTTCAGTGAATTTCTATGTTTTTTTTAATGTATAGCAATTTTCACTACCACGCACGGCCTTTCACAATGTCAGTTGGCCAGAAGGCCTGGCCTGTGGCCAAGCTCTGTGGCCAAACCCCTATAAAACCCCAACCTGACACCATGCAAGGCCTTCACCCATGTGCACCGGAGGTTGCCCGCAAGATATGGCCTGCAGCCAGATCCTGCGGCCAACCTCCCTAACCACCAAACCCTATGCTGTATTTTGCCCTTTGGCCGTGAGCAGAGTTGACCGGGGCCTTACTGGGTGTGAGAATAGGTGTGAGAGGGTTTATCTGGGGTTGAGAGTGGCTGTCAGATTGTTCTTCTGGGTGTGAGGATGCATTCATCAGTGTTTCAGTGGGCATGTCAGTGTGTACATGGGTCTGTGAGTGGGTGCCTGAAGGTGTCAGTGGGTCTGTGAGTGGGTGTGTGACATTCTGAGGGGGAGTGGAAGTGGGTGCGTAACTGTCTAAGTGTGTCTGTGAGTAGGTGTGTGAGGGTCTGACTGGGGCTGAGTGCGTGCATGAGGGTCTGAGTGGGTGCATAAGTGTCTGAGTGGGTGTGTGATTGGGAGAAATAGACTGAAAGAGAGGCAAAAAGAGAGAAAGAAAGTGAGAGAGAGAGAGAGAGAGAGAGAGATTTCTAGGGTTTGATGTCTGATATACTTAGAATGTGATATTTGTGTACAATTCAAAATCAAAAATGTTTTTATGTACAAAAAAGATTTTATTTTTTTTAAAAGAGTCCATCTAGTCTTGAAACCCCAATGCTCAGTGTGAAGGTCGAGCTATGTTTTTTTTATTTCTTTCTTTTTCAGTGCTTTATGGGCTATCTAGGACTGCGACAGACCCCTCAAGGGCTCCCCCGTGGTCTTCATTTATGTATGTATTTATTTATTTATTTATTTTTATTGTACACAAAATACCCTTATGGGCTACCTGGCACTGCAGTGCAGTGCAGTGCCAATGCTTCAGCAAGCAGGGAGCTGCTTTAAGGGACCTGCTTGCTGAAGCATATCATTGCTGTCTCCTGCACGAGGTGAAGGTTTTGGATATTGACAGTGGGAAAGCAGGTCCAGCTGTCAAAACCCGAAGTGTTTGCTGTGTCCAAGCAAACAGCTATGTTCCAGGGGTGGGCACCCCAGAACATAGCAGGAGCCAGCCCTGGGGAGTGGCGGTCCCCAGGGCCATCAGAGGCATTTGATGGGGGGCCATGCAGCTCCCCTCCAACATATGCATAGCCCAGTGGTGTTCCCTGGCGCAGCAGCGGGGGACTTGGTTTGGAGGGGGGCCCAAAGTGACCCCCTTTGGTTTTTTAAATATTTGCCCCAGGGGTGGTGGTCCCTGGGGCTGTGGGGGGGGTTCAGCTCCCCAGCTCATAAATTAGTGTAGTCCGGGGGAGGTGGTGGTCCCCTGGACTGTGAGAGAGGCAATTGCGCATCCCCCACTTACTAAAACCATTTTTTGCCTCAGGTGGTGGTGGTCCCTGGGGTGCGGGCGTGCACAGCCCTCTGCTCATATTGTATATTTGTCCCTGGGGCTGTGGGGGAGGCCATAGTCCCCCACCTTAAAAAGCAGGTTTACCGCCACTTCAGTCCCGGCGGTTTTAATCCGCCAGGGCAGCTCTGCTTGCAGCACTGCCCGGGGGATTACGAGTCCCCCTACTGCCAGAATTTTCCTGGCGGTTTAAACCGCCAGGAAAAGGCTGGCAGTACAGGGAGTCACGGGCCCCCGGGGGCCCCATGCAGCTTTTCACTATCTGCTATGCAGACAGTGAAAAGCGCGACGGGTGCAACTGCACCCGTCACACACCTGCAACACCGCTGGCTCATGTGTTGCAGCCGTGATCCCCGCTGGGCCAGCGGGATCTCAAAATGACCACGGCAGGAGTGCGGCTGCATTGGCGCCCGCCCGGCAGTCAGCCGCCCGCCAAGGTCGTAATGAGGGCCAAAATATATATATTTTTTGTCCATATATTACTTTGAAACTACTGAACCGATTTGCACCAAACTACAAAAATCTAGCTTTGTGCCAAACTTGGTGTGATTCCATTGAGTGGTTCAGGCTGTATGAGTCTCTAAAGGTTTTATGGAATAATAAATGAGGAAAAAGCGTTTGGGACCCCCCCCGCTTGATGGATCACCCCGAAACTTTCAAGACAGAAGCTGAACTTAGCAAAGTACAAGTTTTGAAAATTTTGTGAACAGTCATCCAGCGGCGCTAAAGTTATAGGCAAAACAAAAGATGCTTTTCCTATGGAAACTAGGTCCTAACTATAACTACCTAGTTATAGTTAGGACCTAGTAGGAACCGCCACCAGGTAATATGTATATATATATATATGTATATATATATATATATACGTATACATATATATATATATACATACATATATATATATATATATATATATATATATATATATATATATATATATATATATATATATAAATATATATGTGTGATTTGGTTCCTAATGCTCGTAATACTGGGTGCAAGAACTGCCTTTTTTGTGCAGTATAAAATGTGCAAAATTGCAAAACAGGCAATGTACTCTGTTCTGCCGGTACTTCACTGTCACAAGGGGGGAGAGATGAAAACTATGTACCATTTCGGGTATAAGCTACCATATATTGTTTTAAGGCAGAACCATGCCAGCAAAAACGTATGTCTCTCATTAACAGATATGTGTAAATAAAGTCCCGGATGTGCAGGTAATTCACAGGGAATACTCTGTCCCACGACATCTAGGGCCAGATGTATCAAAGGGTTTGCGCCTCGCAAACGGCAAAAATCGCCGTTTGCGAGGCGCAAAAGCCTCTTTGCTATTCAGAAATGCATATTGCGAGTCGGGACCGACTCGCAATATGCATTTCAGAATCGCAAATAGGAAGGGGTGTTCCCTTCCTATTTGCGATTCGGAGTGGAATGCAATTCCATTTGCGACCGCATATGCGGTCGCAAATGGAGTCGCAGTTACCATCCACTTGAAGTGGATGGTAACCCACTCGCAAATTGGAAGGGGTCCCCATGGGACCCCTTCCACTTTGTGAATGGACCCACAAATATTTTTTCAGGGCAGGGAGTGGTCCAAGGGACCACTCCCTGCCCTGAAAAAATACTGAAACTAAAGGTTTCGTTTTTTTTTTTAAGTGCAGCTCGTTTTCCTTAAGGAAAACGGGCTACACTTAAAAAAAAAAAACTGATTTATTTAAAGCAGTCACGAAAATGGAGGACTGCTGACGACAGCAGGCCTCCATGTTTGCGAGTGCCTAGACTCGCTATGGGGCCGCAATTAGCGACCCACCTCGTGAATATTAATGAGGTGGGTCATTGCGACCCCATAGCGAGTCGCAGTCGGTGTCTGAGACACCGTACTGCAAACCAATTTGCGAGTTGCAAATTGCGAGTCGCAGGGACTCGCAATTTGCAAGTCGCAAATTGGCGTTTTGCTACATCTGGCCCCTAGTCTCTAACCGCACCCTTCAAATGTATTGTTTAAAGAGCTCTTTGTTTTGCCTTGATGAGAAAGAAGCTAAGCTATTGGTTTTGTGAAAAAAGCTAGGGTACCGAGCCTTTCATAGCTCGTTTTAATATACTTTAACCAAGGGATGTCTAAATGATTATCCGGATACACACAATCCATTATTATACTTCTAAACAGCTGTGCCTCAGGATTTTTCCATTTTCTATGCAATAATAATGATGGCTGCAGCTTGAAATAATCTTCTATATTAAAAAGCCTAACCTCTTCATGGCAGACAATAACTGAGGTAGATTGTGAAACTGCCGAGAGTCTTCTTAAAAACTTGTTTTCCACTACTTGCAGGACTTTACAATTCGCATACTACCATGCTCCTGCTCCAAATGTAGCCACAGGCACACATTTGCTTTTGAAAATGCAAAACATTTCTCTCACAGGCTTGTGGCCCAGCCACTTGGAAAACCTAATGACAGCATCAATTGTCCACTGAAATTGCATGACTCTCACATTATTCAGGAACTTCCAGTTGAAATATACATCAATAGGAATCTCCAAATAAGTGAAATGAGGTGTTTTCATAGTTTTTCGCCACTAAGTGAAAATGTTCTGATCTTAGTTAGTTTGGGGCCATATTTCATTACAAAGGCCTAAGGGCTACATGTATCAAACTTTGGTTTTGCGACTGGTAAAGTGTGAGTCTGAGCGACTTGCAATTTGCGAATCGCAAAACCGTATGTTGCATAATGTCAATGACACTATTTGCGACTCGCAGGGGGGTTACAAATGCCCACCTCATGACTATTCATGAGGTAGGTCGCAATTTGCGACCACCTTGGGAATGGCGGCCCTCACAGGGATGGTGGCCTGCTGGAGACAGCAGACCACCATGTCTGTGACTGCTTTTAAATAAAGTTTTTTTTTTTTTTTAATGCAGCCCGTTTTCCTGAAAGGAAAACGAGATGCATCTCAAAAACAAAAAATGAAACGTTTTTGTTTCATTTTATCAGAGTAGGCAGTGGTCCATAGGACCACTACCTGCTCTGAAAAATTTCTTTTACTGACATTCACAAAGGGAAAGGGGTCCCATAGGGACCCCTTCCCGTTTGCGAATGTGTTAGCACCAGCAATTGTTTTGCGACCGCATTCGCGGTCACAAAACAATCATACATGGGACTGCAACTCGCAATTAGGAAGGGAACACCCCTTCCCAATTGCAACTCGCAATCCCTTTTTGCGATTCAGTAAATAGTTTACCGAATCGCAAAAATGGTTTGGTACATGTCACAGTACGTTTTTCACGTCGCAAACGGCCTGATTCGCCGTTTGCGACATGCAAATTGCTACGTACATGTGGCCCTAAGTATGATTAGTCCTAAGTCCTAAGCTAGTCATGAAAATATTAAAAGCATCTAAAAAAAGCTGAAGCTTGTTAGCTGTTTGGGCAATAAGAACAGCATGATCTGCTTATTGCAGAATGGGGATTTCTTGGGAATTCACTTTGGGAATGTCTCTTCCAACCTTTATCAGTTGCTCTCCCAGGGAATTAATATAAATAAAAAATAAAAAGGGGGCCACAACATAATCTTGTCTGACCCCGGTTAATGGCGAAAATTCTTCAGAAAGATCCCCACTATTGCCATATCGAATTCTGACCACAGAGCTTGCAACACAGGGAAACAATAGCACTATCAATCCCTATCTTTAACATTATGGACCATAGCTTTGAGTGGTCTTCCATGTTGAAAACGCAAGATAAGTCTATTAAGGCAAGGTGGACACGGCCTTTTGTAACCTTGGTGTACTTTTGGACTATCAAGGAGAAATTGTATGTCTTTTCAACTGTCCCTAGACCTGGTCGAAAACCAAACTGTAAATTAGAGAGCCCTTGTCACTCTATTGCCCATCTTTCCATTTTAGACAATATTACTCTACCTAAGATCTTAACTGTACTATATAGGAGCGATATTAGTCGATAACCGTGAGGTAGGCTCTTAGCTCCTTTTTTTAATATGGGAATGATGATCTCCTTCTACCAGGTTTTAACCAGAGGACCTATTATTGCACTTCTTATAGCAGTGGTTAATAAAAGTGCACAGGACGTGAAAAAGGTTTAAAGGTTCCTTATCTATCTTCTCCCATTTAATACTCAATCCTTTATTACCACTATATTCTATCTGAGGTTGAGGAGTTGTCTGTGTGTCCCCAATTGGGGCTAACTGAAACTCCAGCTTGAGTGGGTAATGATCACTAAAACATGAGGCCATAACTTTACATATCACTAGTGCCGATAGTAATTGCTTAGGAATAGGCACATGTTCAAGAATAGAGTTCGATTTCGGGCCCACATAGTTAGGAATCTTTGCTATACTTGACTGAGTGTGATCTAAAGCTAAAATCAGACTGCATGCAGAAGTCGCCCTGCTTAGTGAGTCACCATAGGGTGTATGTGTAAGAAGTTGATTAAATTCATCACATATTTCACACAGTGAGACTACACCAAAAACACATACTTCAGTATTAAAATCTCCCACCCCCGACAATTACCACCTCCTTTGTATGGTCATTTGATATCTTATGGAGGGCACCCTCTAATTAATTCACAATATTAGTCTCGGAATGATCAAAAATGTTATAGTAAAAATGTACCAATACCAGATCAAAAGGATTCTGTAAAGTAATCAATAACATATAATAAAAGGGAGAAGTAACCATTTCAGATATGGTACAATCTACCAAGGACACAGGCACAAAAGTGTCTAGTCCCCCTTAAGCCCGGTCGGAATTAGAGGGGGTAGCTGAAACACAAGTATCAACCCCTTTTTATATGTTGCAAATCTTCTAGCCATGTCGATTGGTAACAAATTATTTCATAATGTTCCACTATGTTTAACCACTCTGGGTCCTCCTGTTTTGCATAGAGGCCTGCCACATTTCACAAGATTAAACCTAAAATACTGTCCTGCACAGGCAGATCGTTGGTAATCACTGTAGAGGATAGATAGATTTAGCAATTCTTCCATTGACATTTCCCTATTGGAAAGTCAGTCCAATTGCTCCAAAACAGGTTAACATTTGAAACCTGTTAGAAAAAGGTAGGATGAGATTATGTTGCTGGTCATGAGATGCCGATTTGTTCTTACTACACCAAATTGAGGATCATTAAACCAGGGAGGCATGTCATTCCAGCTATAAAGGGTTGGTTTTAGGGACGTTCGCCAATATAATAATGTACGGGGTGCATTCTGGTGAGATGTAGGGAAAGGGATTACTAGTGTCATTCCTTAAACACTCACTCACAGTCCCTGCAACCCTTTCGTGACAACATTTCAAAGGAGCAGGAGGCCCCCTTGGCTTCTGTGACTCTGATAACTGTATGTTAGGATTATTACAGGGATTTGAGTTTGTAGGGTGGTAATTGGCTCCAGAATCTCCACTTGAAGAGTTGGCCTGCTGGTCAATCTGTAAAGATGTGCGAGTTGGAATGGCTAGGGGAGTGACTTGTGTGTACACCACTTTCCCTATGGCTGGGCCCATTGTCAATACAGGTGTAGTAAGGGAAGCCGTCACTGTATGAAAAGCAGAGCTATCACCCTTTTGGAGCCCCACTTGGGTTAACTTCTTGGGCTCCAACTCTTTAGTTGATAACCACTCTAAAATGGGGTTTGGCCTAATATTCAGAGCAACAAAAAATGATTCATCAAAATAATCAGGCTTTGAGCCCAACGTTTCCATTTTCCTCCCTATAGGGTCTTTCTTTCTCAGTGGCTGGTCTATATTAACCCTCAGGAGCTTGGATTTAGTAGCCACTTCAAGCCTCCTTCTTTTCCCCACCCGTCCTGTTCTAAGGGGATAGCCACCATGACTTCTGGCTCCAAGGGGATTATGGGTGGGTGGGGCTGTGGCAAGACAATAGACTCAGAGGTAGAGTGAAACTGCTAACAGGTCCCTGCCCTTCAGTCAAATCAGTTAAAAATCCTGGTCCAGCATTTAATGCTTATAGGGTTGACAGAGTGCGCTCCACTCAAAGCTAATGGAGAGGAAAGGTAAAGATGTCACTCTGCCAGCACAATTTCTTCACTATGTCTACTGCAGGTGTCAGAAAAGCATCCATAGTTGTCGGAGCGGTGGATATGGCAGATGTTGAACCACAAACTTGGATTTTGCACTTTCCCATATTAACATATACTAAGGGGCAGTGGCGGCCCGTCCTTTAGGGCAGAGGGGCCACGTCCCCCCACCTTTTGCCCCCCGTGAAGAGTGTCTGTCAGGCTGAACAAAGGTCAGCCTGACAGACACTCTTCATGTTCAGGTCAGGCAGCCAGGAGCAGACATCCACGATTTGCGCAGACTCCTGGCTGCCTGAGCTGAACTTTGCTGGGCTAGGAGATCACAGCTCCTATGGGCGTGACCTCCTCAGCCCAGCAAAGGTGCCTCGAGGCCCTCCCCTGGGTGACGAGGAAAGGGTCACCAATTGACACTCTCCCTAGGCACTTCAGTTTAAGCCCTGAAGTGCCCAGGGCCAGTGTCAATCAGTGACACTTCGTCACAGAGTGGGGTGGGGTCAGCAGTCTCACTGACCCCATCCCACTCTGTGACGAGGCTAGGACTGCTGCCTTCCCAATGAGGGAAGGCAGCAGTCGCAACCTCCTGGGACCTGGAGGCCGAAGGTAAGTGTGTGTGTATGTGTGTGATGCTTCAAATTGAATGTTTGGTGCGTGCGTGCATGTTTGAATGGTATGAATGTTGTTAATGGATTTGCGTGCGTGAAAGAATGAGTGTGTGTGATGTTTTGAAATGAATGTTTGGTGCTTGCGTGCATGTTTGAATGGTATGAGTGTTGTTAATGGATGTGTGTGCGTGCATGCGTGCGTGTCTGTGTGTGAAAGAATGAGTGTGTGTGTGTGTGTATGTGTGCCCTGCCCGCCCCCCTTCCTCCTAATGTTGCCGACTGCCACTGCTAAGGGGGATATGATAAGTGCAAACACAAAGTCTAAATGCTGGAGCAAAAAAAGGAAAAAGAGTGGAGAATCAGTTACCTCAATTGAAGATGGATTCAATCAGGGGCTTCCCCTGTAAGTTAACTATCATACCTCCACGTTTCTTAGTACAGATGGTATGGCAGGCTTATAGCTGGGTCAGTTCTTGAGACAGCCCCCAGGGTTCTATCCCGTGGCCTACACCTGGCAGCGGTCCCCTGGAGTTCTTTTATTGTGCCCCACAGGTGCGTACGAAATGATAAGGTGGCCCTCCTATTGAATGTACTGCTTGAGCTTGAAGTTCTAGCTCCCATCCTGCCAAAAGAGCATACCGCGCAACATGACCCAGGGAGTTATCTTATTGCACCACAGGGCATGTAGGAAATGTTAAGGCGGCCCTGTTATCACGTACGTTGCCGGAGCTTGAAGTCCTGGCCTCACAGCCTGCCAAAAGTGTGAGTGAGTGCATGCCCTTCCCTAAACCAGTCACTAACTCTCACTAAACATCTTTTTACTCCTCCCTAATCCCCTATCATTTAGTAAGTAAAAATGCACCTTTTCCCAGCCATTCCCCGGGTCCCTCACACACTTACTACTAAGTAGTACACTAACATCTGTGAGTATTTCCCCATAGAAAAGATAGGACAATTGGAGGTGGAGATTTATACTGATAGGTTTGTGGATTGTATTTTGTAGTAAATAAGTAGTACTACTGAAGTAGTACTTTATGTAGTACAAAATCCAAGTTGTGAATTGGCGTGCATGCATGTTTGAATGGTATGAATGTTGTTAATGGATTTGCGTGCGTGAAAGAATGAGTGTGTGTGATGTTTTAAAATGAATGTTTGGTGCTTGAGTGCATGTTTGAATGGTATGAGTGTTGTTAATGGATGTGTGTGCGTGGGTGCGTGTCTGTGTGTGAAAGAATGAGTGTGTGTGTGTGTATGTGTGCCCCGCCCGCCCCCCTCCCTCCTAAAGCTGCCGACTGCCACTGCTAAGGGGGATAGGATAAGTGCAAACACAAAGTCTAAATGCTGGAGCAAAAAAAGGAAAAAGAGTGGAGAATCAGTTACCTCAATTGAACATGGATTCAATCAGGGGCTTCCCCTGTAAGTTAACTATCATACCTCCACGTTTCTTACTGCAGATGGTATGGCGGGCTTATAGCTGGGTCAGTTCTTGAGACAGCCCCCAGGGTTCTGTCCCGTGGCTTACACCTGGCAGCGGGGCCTCTGGAGTTCTTTTATTTTGCCCCACAGGTGCGTACGAAATGATGAGGTGGCCCTCCTACTGAATGTACTGCTGGAGCTTGAAGTTCTAGCTCCCATCCTGCCAAAAGAGCATACAGCGCAACCTGACCCAGGGAGTTATCTTATTGCACCACAGGGCATGTAGGAAATGTTAAGGTGGCCTTGTTATCACGTATGTTGCCGGAGCTTGAAGTCCTGGCCCCACAGCCTGCCAAAAGTGTGAGTGAGTGCATGCCCTTCCCTAAACCCGTCACTAACTCTCACTAAACATCTCTTTACTCCTCCCTAATCCCCTATCATTTAGTAAGTAAAAATGCACCTTTTCCCAGCCATTCCCTGGTCCCTCACACACTTACTACTAAGTAGTACACTAACATCTGTGAGGATTTCCCCATAGAAAAGATAGGACAATTGGAGGTGGAGATTTATACTGATAGGTTTGTGGATTGTATTTTGTAGTAAATAAGTAGTACTACTGAAGTAGTACTTTATGTAGTACAAAATCCAAGTTGTGAATTGGCCCTAAGTGTTTATCAAACTCTTCAGCAAAATGAAAGATTCCTTTTGGAACTGAGGGAAAAAAAATACCAATTTACTATGAACATCTCTGTGTTAGTGATTATTGGCAAATTCTGTCTGTGGCCCTTATGAGTACTCACATTTCCCGACTCGTACAAGCTGGGCTCAACAATATATTACCTGGATCTTTTCTAACCACTACCCTGTAAATTCTTTTGGTTCTCAGTCAAGCACAGGTCAATCGATCAAACATTTTCATCTTTATTCAGTTAAAAAACCTATAAAACCACTAAAAAACAGACAAATATTTTAATCTGATTTCACATATAACAACTTTTCCAAATCTTGATAGCAGCTGACAAAAAATTGCTAAGAGCAAAAAATACTTAGGGCCTCATTGCGAGTTTGGTGGTTAGATCGCCAGACTGCCATGTTGGCAGTTCCAAAAAAGACTGCTATGTTGGCGGTCTTTCTGACCGCCATTTTACGAGTCAAACACGTAGGTGCGATGACCACCAACTAAAAAAGGCAGGCTGCCAGTGGCTTGGAGGCCTGGAAATAGGTTGTCTGAGCCCAAGCTCTGACTGCACAGCGACCTACCACTGACCGTATTACAAGACCAAAGTCCCAGCGGTGGGCATCCATGGAGGTTAGCAAAGTAATACACAATGGCACATTGAATGGATTTGAAAACAACACAGCTGACACACTTGTCACACTCGACACACCTGCAAAGGACTCTATGAAGCACACCCTTTCACACACTGCAATCATTTACACTGCAAGACTACGAAGGCTGAGCACCTTTTTTTTGGTAGAGTACATGGATTAGGCACCCTTTTTTCCACCATCACATTGAACATCCTGCACACACTTTTGTCCATTCACTTCCCCTCTTTAGAAAGCCACTCTAACCCATTTTTTTAGTTCCACCATGTCAGGTTAAAAAAATCCCCTTTTCTCTGAAGACAAATTAAGAGTCATGGTGGATGAAATCATAAGAGTAGGGCCACAATTGTTTGGAGCACAAGTCCAGCATACTCCTCTCAGTAGTAACATCGAAATATGGGAGAGGATCGTCGACAGAGTTAATTCTGTAGGAACCACCCTTTGCACAAGGGACCGCATGAGGGAAAGGTGTAACAACCTCAGGGCCAAAGTCTGTTACCTGACCTCCAGGCACCAGCTGCAGGCCAAGAAGACTGGCGGTGGCCCTAGCAGTGCTCAATTACAACTCTTTGCCTGGGAGGAGAAGGAGGTCTTAGCCATCATGCATCCTGGGGGCTTGACAGGAAAACCTGGGAGTGGAGTCTGGTACGTCACAACACTAAAAAGGTCACAAAACATTCTATGTCATGAGAGCCCATAGCTCACCTTTTCCCTAATTTACTTTTACCCAACTCACCAGCCCAGTGTTCTCCCTTCAAAAACTCCTGGTTGTGAACACCCAACTGAAGTGTACCCACATGGGGTTTATCGGTATGTAAAGAGTGCATAATACAGGAGGCACTTTTACTGTAACTTCAAACGCCAGCACAGTGTTCTCTTCTCCAAATACCCTTTTGGCAATCTCTCAAATGAAGTGTACCCACCTGAGGGGTCCACATATATAAAGTGTTTGCACTACAGGGACTGAGAAGACTGCAACTCTCAGCAGGCATTATTTTTGCAACTCCAAACACCAGCACGTTGCACCCATGTCCAAATACTCCTGTCTGCCAACTTACAAATGAAGTGCACTCACCTTGGGGGATGACATTGATCAGGTGTATCAGGTACCTAGACTTACCTGACTGCAACTCACAGGAGGCACTGTTACTCTGTACAAACACCAGAGCAGTGTGCATACAATCAAAGATCACAGTTTCCTAACTCTCAATATCACGTTACTCAGATGTGTAGATGATGCTTGTATAGAGGGTGTAGTAGAGGGAATGACAGGACTGCTAAGGCCAGGAGCCTATGTAGGTCACACTCCAGACACAAGCTCAGGGTCCGTATGCATAAATAGCCATGTCTATGAAACCCCAATTGATGTGTACTCAGCTGAGTGGATACAATTCGTGAAATGCTGGGAAGTAATGGGACAGACCAGAAAGCTAAGCCCAATAGGCCCTGTCTCACATACTCCAAAACCAAAATCACTGTTGACTTGCCCAAACCAATCTGGTAGAGAAGACCCAAATGGACTCTACACACCTTGGATGATGGAAATTGTCAAGTGTGTGTAGTGGAGACAGTGACATGACTCTGACTCCCAGGAGGTACTATTTCTTTAAATATCAAAAACCAACACCAGTGGTCAGTTGATCAAATACCCTTGCCTGATAAGTCACATTTGAGATTCACTCCACTGGGAGTGAGCAGCATACAGGTAATGCCCAACTTTGAGATGTGTCTGGCTACCTAGCTCCATCCTGACCTTTGAACCCAAGATTAAACCAATGAGGACAGGCAGGCAAGCTTACTCGGTGTGCTAAACTATGGCCCCAAAGGCTCCAAGAGGCACAACCAGGTTTGTATTGACAGCACACACATTAACACTGCACTAACCACATGATTAATTCTGTCACATATGCTACAAACTCCTCGGTCCGCCTGTACCACATTGCATTGCATGTCTCAGCAGCTGTTACAGTCAAGGAGAGCTGGCATGCTCTGCAAATGCAATGTCAAAATAACAATTACCATGTGTAACTGTTGCAATATGTTTACATGCTAGACGACTATTTACAAGGTCTCTATGAAATGTCATGGTAAATTATCAAAGGTCGAGTCATAATACAACCAGTAACATGGTATCTTTCACATCAACAGGTTGTGCTGCCACTGGCCATACAGAGGCCACTGAAAAGACTGCCACAACCCCCCCAGGATGAAGCCCTCAGTGATGACAACACTCCTGGACATCTGGACGTGGAGGACGGTTCTGACCCATCTGGAAAGCCAGTTCAGACACCACCAGTGAGTCTCACTGTGGCCACATCAACACCTCCCAGCCCAGTTGCTTCAACATCACGGGCAACCATGCACCACCCCAACCTGTGCCCTTAGAGCACTGACAGCCATCTTGTGCCCCTCAGTCCGGGATCCTGAATCGTAACACAACATCTCTGACTATGACGGTCTAGGAACCAGTGGGAGAGGGCAAATAGTGGCAAGGGCACAGGCCTCTGGGAGTAGGGTGTGTGGGAGGGATGCAGTGGACCAGTGGGGTGAGGCCACTGGGAATGCTCCTGGCTACGACACTATCAGGAGTCCAAAGGCGTGACGGGCAAGGTAGTAACTGAACTCAGTGAAATGAAGCAGCAGCAGAGGGAATTCATACAGAAAGTGCATGCACAGTGGGAGGCCCACAATACCAACATGGTTGCTGAGGGACACAAACACCACCCTGAGCAGGGATCAACAGCAAGACTCCACCCCTTCCCTTGGCATGTTTACACCTGGCACCTCAACAATGGTGCCAGCCACTGGAAGGGAGGCTGTGCCAGCAGAAGGACCCACCTCAGACACCCCCCACACAAGTGGGGACATCCCACGAAGTGTCTAGGAGGTGTAGATGACAAGACACCTACCACTTTAGCAACAGAAAAGGATGATGTACGGAGTGCTGAAACTTTTCAACCACTCACCCTCAGTCACAGATCTGGGTTTAATCCACTGTTTTGTTGCTCACCATGCCACCACAGTTTGGACCCAGCCATCTGCAAATCAGTCTTGACCATGTTTCCCATGGGAAGAGTCCAGCCCGAACTGTCAGGCCAGGTCCTCCCTGGACCAGAAACAAGCATCCTGGGACCGGTTTCAGGGTATCACTCTTCATCAGCCAGGTTAGCTTGCATCCAGTGGCACAGTGAGCAAGGAACCCACGTTTGGGTATCCCCTACACACTTACGGCAACTTTAGCAACACAAAAGCATGATGGACGGAGTGCTGAAACCTTTCAAACACTCACCCCAGTCACAAATCTGGATTTAATACATTGTTCTTTTGTTCACCCCACCCCAGTTTGTACCCAGCCATATGCAAATCAGTCTTGACCCTGTTCCCCATTGGAACAGTCCAGCCCGAACTTCTAGGCCAGGTCCTCCCTGGACCAGAAACAAGCATCCTGGGACCTATTTCAGAGTATCACCCTTTATCAGCCAGGCCAGCTTGAATCCAGTGAGCCAGGGACCCACGTGTGGGTATCCCCTACCCACTTAGGGCAACTTTAGCAACACAAAAGGATGATGGATGAAATGCTAAAAAATTTCAACCACTCACCCCCAGTCACAGATCTGGGTTTAATCCATCGTTCATTTGCTCACCATGCCACCCCAGTTTGGGCCCAGCCATATGCAAATCAGTCTTGACCCTATTCTCAATGGGAACAGTCCAGCCCGAACTGCCAGGCCAGGTCCTCCCAGGACCGCAAACAGACATCCTGGACCGTTTTTTTTTTTTACGTTTCAAAAACCTTTATTAAGTGCTTAAGTAGGCGATACATAGATTTTTAAAGAGTGGTACCTCTTCCCTCAGGAAGGGCAGTCCACTTAAACTTTGTTTCAAATCATACTTTAACAATACAGTCAGTTTACATATGAAAGTAGTAGTACAGGGGGTTTGGTTTCTTGGGGCTGTGTGGGGAGTTCAGTGGGAAAGAGGGGTTAGGGTTTACAGTTCTTCCTCCTTCTCACACTCCTTGTTGTCCTTGTCTGTGTAATCTCTCAGCAGGTTGTGTACCATTCTGTGGCACGCTTCCCTGCTAACCACCTCCCCGTTGGTCACCAGTTGGGTCCTGGCATACAAGAGGATGACCTTTACGCAGCAGAGGATTCTCCAGCATCCTTGGGTAACCTCCACTGAGTCTGTCTTTTGAAACA
Source organism: Pleurodeles waltl (assembly GCF_031143425.1). Classification (NCBI taxonomy): domain Eukaryota; kingdom Metazoa; phylum Chordata; class Amphibia; order Caudata; family Salamandridae; genus Pleurodeles; species Pleurodeles waltl. The sequence goes on along the minus strand of NC_090444.1, from coordinate 385,484,830 downwards.
GCCCATACAACACAGAGTAGTGAGTGATGTTTGGGTATGGGATGTGGGCTTTAATTTCTTGTTTTAAGGCTCCACGCAGTCTCTGGGCAAAAGGGCAGGCTCAGAATAGATGGTATGTAGTTTCCTCTGTGGGGCATCCCCTTGGGCATTCTCTTTGTGGGCACAGGCCACTGCTGTGCATGAATGACCGGACTGGCAGTCCCCCTTTCACGGCCATCCATGCAATGTCTTTGTGTCTGTTGGTCAGGGATGAGGAGGATACATTTTCCCACACCCTTGTTGCTGTAGCGGGTGGCAGGTCGCTCACTGGTTCTGTGGTGTCCCTGGACCTGATTAGTCTGTGGATTGTCCTGGGATTCCATAGGCTTGGTGTGACACAGTTCAGCCCAAATTCCACCACAAACTTCTCAGTCTCCTTGTAGTACCAGGGGAGGTCCCAGTTGAACATTGTTGCATTCTCCCACTTATCCCACCCCAGTCTTCTCCATACCGGGAGCAGGAAGAAGCGGAAGACCCTGTAAGCTGAGTGGTCCTTGTTCTCGTTCATCAGGGTTATTCGGACGCAGCCACACACAAAGAAGGCTCTGAGGATTGTCGGGATGTCAGGGACTGCCTTCCCTCCATTGCAATGCTCCTTGTGCATGACTGTCCTTTTCACCCTATCCATCTTTGAGTGCCAAACAAAGTGGAAAACCATGCTGTTCACAGCCCGTGCTACGTTGGCCAGGAGTGGCCAGGCCTGTGTCACATGCTGCAGCACAGGCAGTGCGCCGTTCCTGAGCACCAGAGCCTTTCCTTCAATGCTCAGGTGTCTCAAGCTCCAAAAGCCCAGTTTCTGCTTGACTTTGGCCAGGCGTTCGTTCCAGCTTTTCGCGCTGCTCTTGGTCCCCCAAACCAGATACTGAGGATCTTTACCAGTCCTGCCTCAATGGGGAAAGGGAGAGGCTCGTTGCATAGGTCCCAGCGGCCAAAGAGGTTTGCCTGTGATTTGTCCACGTTGATCTTTGCTCCTGATGCTTTGCCAAAGTCCTTGCATGCCTCCAGCAGGGACTGGACCGATTTTCCATCCGTGCAGAAGAGGGTGACGTCGTCCATGTACAGTGTGCACTTGACTTCTTTCTTTGCGTCTCCTGGGGTAGGGATCCCTCTGATGTTCGGGTTCTTCCTCATGTACTCTGCGAGTAGCTCTATAACCAACACAAACAGAGAGGGCGAGAGCGGGCAGCCTTGTCTTACCCCAGACCTGATAGGAAGGGGGTCTGTTTTCCAACCATTTACCATGACTGAACTGAAGAGTCTGTATACATTATTCTAACATAAGTGCTGAACCACTCCCCCAGCCCAAAGCCCTGCAGTACCCTCTCCATGAACTCATGGGAGACATGGTCAAAGGCCTTTTCCTGATCAAGACAGACCAGCGCAGCACGGATATTCCGGTCCGTGATGTACTGGATCGTGCCCCTGATCAGTGCTAAGCTGTCCGCTACCCTGCGTCCTGGAACCCCACAGGTCTGGTCTGGGTAAACTATCTCTCCCATAGCGCCCTTGAGTCTATTCACCATTGTCTTTGCCAGGATCTTGTAGTCCACATTCAGGAGAGAGATGGGACGCCAGTTCTTGAGGTCACATCTCTCCCTCTTATGTTTACACAGGAGCGTGATCATTCCTTCCCTTAATGTGTGGGGCATGACTCCCTCCTGCTCCATCTCCTCGTACAGCTCAAGAAGGTCTGGTCCCACTAGGTCCCACAGTGAAGTGTAGAATTCAATTGGTAGACCGTCACTACCTGGTGTCTTTCCTGACTTGAAGGATTTAACTGCAAGGTGCAGCTCCTCCAGAGTGAGGGGTGCGTTGAGGACTTCCCTTGCTGGTGTGGAAACCTTTCTCGGGATACCTGACAAAAACTTTTCTGCCTAATCCCCATCTGACCTCTTCTCTGAGTAGAGGTCCCCATAGAAGTCTGTCACAGTCTTCCTAATGTCTTCCTTGGTGTCACACAAAATTCCCTCCCTGTTGCGCAGTTGAACCAGAGGGGTGTGCGCGGAGTGGATTTTCTTAAAGAAGAAGGGGTTGCATTTCTCCCCCTTTTCCAGGTTCTCCACCTTAGAACGGAAGATGATCCTCCTGGATTGGTCATGAAAGTGCTTGCTCAGTTCTTTCTTGACGTCCCATCCCCGGAGTTGGGGGTCATGCAGTTCATGCAGCTGTTGCTGAAGTCTACTGAACTCCTTCCTTCTCCCCCTTGCTGCTTTCCTGTCCACGTTCTTAAAGAAATCCTGAATCCTGCCTTTCACCCACTCCCACCATCCCCCTATGGACTGGAAGGTGTCTTTCATGTCTTGCCACTCACTGTAAGTCCTCCTCAGCTCCTCCTGTACATCCTCTCTCCCCAGCAGAGAACTATTCAGCTTCCAGGTGCCTGGACCTGTCAGGAACTTTCCTGTTACTTCCCCCTGAACCTGATAGCCCTGTGATCAGAGAAATGCACTGTCACCATGGAGTGTTGCCTGATCCTCACTGATTTAGAGGTGAAAACGAAGTCTATCCTGGAGCGCACAGATCCATCAGGGCGGCTCCAGGTGAAGTTCCTGGCATCCGGCCCCATGGATCCAATGACGTCTGTCAGGGAGGCCTCACCCACCATCTCCGCCAGGAGTTTCGCGGCATCATCCATCCACCCTTCCCCAGCCCTGGTCCCACATCGACCACCACTTTCTAGTATACAGTTGAAATCCCCACCCATCATGATTGTTCTGGAGGTGACCAGTTGTGGTCTGAGGCGCTGGAACAGCTCCCGTCTCTCACCTACATCAGAAGGCGCATACACATTAATCAGTCTAACCAGTTCTCCTGCCCATGAGCCGTCAATGACAAGAGCCCTGCCGCCTTCCAGCTCGGTGACCGAGTCCACTGTGAAGCACCTTCCTCTGACTAAGGTAGCGACTCCTACAGACCTACTGCTGTTCCCACCAGACCAAAAAGAAGGCCCAAATGTCCACTGCTGTTCTAGGTGTGTGTATGAAGCTGCAAAAGGGATGGAGCATTCCTGAATCATGTACACATCACATTCCTGGCTGGCAAGAAAGTTAAAGGTGCTAGCACATCTGCGCTTGTCTCTGATACTTCTCACATTTATGGAAAACAATGAGATAGCCATCTTAATTAATGTTTAAGAGTTTACTTAGGCTTAAATACTAACTATCAAGTCAGTGTAATTAGCTGTTTATACACAGTGACAAGGCTACTTACAGAGCTGGTCAGGCTCTTGGCGGGTCTCCGGCGCAGGGCTGTTGTCTTGGCCACCATTGCTTGGTGCTTCTCTGAGGCTTGCTTCCCCACCTGGCTGGTCTCGGGCTCTTCCTCCTCCAGTTTGGCGGGCAGGCTTTGCTGTTCCTCCTCCATGGAGGCCTCTTCCTTCTCGGTTGTTGCTGGCGATGGTGGTGGGGACCCCTCTAGGACGCTGGCTAGTGCCCTCATCTCCTGGTCACTTGCTCCAGTTGGTTGTCTGGCCCCTCATTCCCTGGTTGTTCTTCTTCCTCTGACTCTTCTGGATCGGAGTTGGGGTTGTGGTTGCTCAGGTGTTTCTTCCTGGTCTTCTTTGTTACTTGTGGGGGACTGTGCCTCCTTTTCCTGCGCTCCTGTTTCATCCAGGGCCCTTCTTCCTGGATCTCAGAGGCGGGTTGGGGAGCGTTGTCTGTTGGCCCACTCTCAGGGACGGCAGGCATTTCTTCTTCTGTGCTCTGTGGCTCCAGGGCCTGGGTGGAGCCCTGGTCAGGTTTGACATGCTCCTGCCTTGGGCCTTTCCTCCTCCCAGTATCCTTGGTCTTTCTGGGTGCTGCGACTGGAAGGCTGGCTGCGGCAGTCTCCTCTTGTGCCGCTCTCCCAGGAGGTTTGGCCGCCTGGGCGTAGGACTTGGCTCTTTGTGGGCAGTCCTTGAAACGGTGGCCCACGCCACCGCAGAGGTTGCAGGGGGCTTCCTCTTTGCATGCCCTGGCTGTGTGCCCTTCCCTTTTGCAGTTCCTGCACACTTGCACTGTGCAATCTTTAGCGTTGTGGCCCGGTTTACTGCACTTGTTGCGCAGTTTGGGCTGCCCTGGGTAGTAGAGGTAGCCCGAGTCGTGCCCTAGGGAGAAGCTTGAAGGAGGGTGATGGATTCCATCCGGGGCGGCCGGGTCCTCTTTCAGCTTCACCATGACTGTCCATTTACCATCCCATATGCCATCACTGTCCAGGTTGCAGGAGGGTTCTCTCGTCACTGTGCAGTGGCGGCGTAGGAAGGTGGTCAGGTCCTGGATGTTGACGTGCCGGTTGTAGACGTGCACAGTCATTCTCTTGACCTCCATCACGAGTTGGCACTCCAGATGGAAGTCGGAGAACGGTTTCTCATCCCGTCTTGACCAACACATCTGCCAGTATCTCCTGCAGATTGGTTCCGACATGAACGTCAGCAGGTATGTGCCTTTGGGTGCATCCGACATAATGCACCAGATCTCTGCTGCTGTGAACCCCATCTTGGTCACCAGCAGCTTTGTGAAGGTCTTCCTGCTGAGCTCTGGTGTGGAGCCGCCCGATTCCACCTTCCTCTGCAGCTTCACTGTGTTGTGGAACCAGGGGTTCAGCGGTCTGCTCATCCTGTCTGTGCTGTTGCGGCGTGCCTTGGGAAGGGTCCTTCAGGGAGCTGCAGCAGGTAGGTACTCCTCAGGCCTGTCCCTGGTGGCTGGCAGTGGTTCCCCTCAGGCAGGCAGGGAAGCTTGGCAGGCAGGGGATCCTCTCAGCAAGCAGGCAGGCAGGCCTCAGTAGCCAGGCAGCTCCATCAGGCAAGGAAGAGTCTCCAGCAGGCAAGCAGCTCCAGTAGGCAGGTGAGAGTCCACAGCAGGCGGTTCCAGCAGGCAGGTGAAAGTCTACAGCAGGCAGGTATCTTCAGCAGAAAGCAGCTCCAGTAGTAGCACTTAAAAGTGCCCTTGTGTGCATATAGCACCAGGTAGCTCTTTGGCAGAACAGGGACCTCTAGTGGACACTAAAGGTACTGCAGGCATGGGTGATCGTGGTGTCTCCCCTGCCAGGTAAGTATCCTGGACCGGTTTCAGGGTATCACCCTTCATGAGTCAGGCTAGCTTGAATCCAGTGGCACAGTGAGCAAGGGACCCACATCTGGGTATCCCCCACCCACTTAGGGCAACTTTAGCAACACAAAAGCATGATGGACAGAGTACTGAAACTTTTCAACCACTCACCCCAGTCACAGATGTGAGATTAATCCATTGTTCTTTTGCTCACCATGCCACCCCAGTTTGGACCTAGCTGTATGCAAATCAGTCTTGACCCTGTTCCACATGGGAACAGTCCAGCCCAAACTGCCAGGCCAGGTCCTCCTTGGACTGGAAACAAGCATCCTGGGACCGGTTTCACTGTAACACCCTTCATCAGCCACACAAAAGGATGATGGACGGAGTGCTGAAACTTCTACCACTGCCAGCAAGTGACATAACTCAAAGATGTGCATCACTAATGACCCTCGAAATGTGACTGGGTATGCCAACTGCAAAAAGGGCCTTTGATGGGGCAGACTGTGCCCCACTATAAAATGCCATCTGTGCCCTGCAACATTCTACAATGGTGTTTGAGTAGTAGAACCTACATGACAAGACAGGATGAGCATGCTTGTGAGATAAAAACAACAGTTTCGGAGATGTGACACAGTTTGAGAAGCCTAATCCCGCATTTCAGCCCTCTAAAATTGTGGATGCCTCACCTACTCCACTAGACATTAGAAACCGCCCACAACCGCCGATGGAGGTTCTCATGGCAGTAGGTGGTTGACAACCGCGTATGTGGCAGACGCGACCACCATGTTCTGCAGATTCCCTCACTTGACTTCTGACACTGCTGCCAGCAAGACCTCCACTACCTGATGTAATGTTTACCACCTCTGGGAGAAATCATGCCAGGTCCAGCAGGTGACAAGGCCCATGCTTTCTCTTCAGAGGAGCTGAAGAGGCTGGTGACTTCCCTTGTATGAACGGCTCTATGGTGCACCAGAGGAGCAGGCAACTGCCTCATGTGCACATTTTTTCTGTACTTCACCATCCTTTCCCTCCTCACAGGCTAACTTGTGCCTATGTGTGCTAGATTGACTACTCATGTGCCTGTAGGTGCAGTCTGGTTGGCATCCATAGGATGTACAATGTGCAGGTATTGGTGGCCAATGCCATATGTTGAGATCATTCACATTATGGTGTGTGTGTTTTATATTCCTAGATCCACCTTGTGTTGGATGCACATAACTAGGTAAGGTAACAATACAGCCATCTACTGACCTCTTTTTCCTCACAATTGTTGTATCTGTGAGACAACATGTATGTGCATGACAGCATGAGCTGAGTATGCATGTTATGAGTCACTTGAGAGTAACGTGAGCAATGTGTATGGTGCCACAGAGATTTCTTTACACATCTGCCCTTACTAAACTGTTGTTTCAAATGCATATCATGAGTCACTCTGCCATTCAAGTTGCCACACACATGCATGAAAGTACATAATTAGCCAACAGCAACTTGGCATGTGGATGCCAAGTTGCTGTTGGCTAATTATGTACTTTCATGCATGGAAGTGATGGGAATGGAGTTTCATGTAGGTTCTGTCTGCTTAGCCTGCAAAGTCCAGAGCCTGACAAATGTATCTCCCAGTATGGGTCCTAGTTTAGGCTGGTGTGGAGTCACTGTGGCTATGCAACTGTGCCCACTCCCTGTATCCCAGCATATCCTGTCATGTGGGAAATATGAGGCTCTGGGGTACAATCCTTCAGAGAATGCCTCATTCCTTTGATTAGATTAGGAATGGGTACAAAGGTAAGTTGTTAAGCTTGTCCATATGTGTATTTTGCCTCATTGTCAATGTGTGTCCTTAACTCACAATAGGTTCCTTACTCCCAAAGCTCTGTTGTCACCTTCCCCCAGGTCATATTTGTCCTGTACATACTTATTGCATAGATGACAGTGTCACAGTGCCGACAATGTGTTGATTCCTGGGAGGCCATGATATGTGACTCAGTAGTCTGGTCACATAGCAGAAACTGAACAATGCATGCATTTGTTTGTTGGATGTCATCTACATGGGATGGACACATATGTCCAAAGGAGTGTACTGTGGTACAGCTATGTACCACAGAACGCCACCCCCTGAAGTGGCATGAGTATGCATTTGTTAGTTCACATGTCCACACATGGTCAGGGATGACACTTTCTGTACCCACCATTCCCGTCCCTTCATTATTACCAATGTGTGGTATTTGAGTTTGTAGTCTGGCAGTAGCCAATAGGGACTGTATGCAGAGAGTCATCCTTACAGAGTGTGAATGTGTTGTTTCATTCATGTCTCAGGAGAATACCCTTCAGAAGCCATAGGGGTGTGATGTGTCTGCTAGTGACTCACAACTCAGCCAGGTGGCTGGAGCATGGGCTACATGATGTCAGTAAGCTTGTTTAGTCATTGTAGGGCCTGAGCAGGGTGGTGGGTTGGTCTGCAGATTGGGAAATGTATGTTTGTAATCACGTCCCAGTATTGACAAATAGGAAAGTTCTAGCTTGCTGTTTCTGACATGTATATGACGCAACCATTTGTGATGAAACTTCTGATCATAATCCCTTGCTTTGTCTTTTGTATCTATGCAGGTCAACGCACATCAAAAGAAGGGGATATGGCAAACCATTGCCAAGACGGTGCAAATCCTTGGGGTCCACAGCTGGCAGAGTGCCCACTGCAGAAAAAGGTGGGAGGACCTGTGACGCTGGGACCGGAAGATTCCAGAGGCCCAACCTGCACTGTCCTTTCAACATGGGCAGGGTGCCTGTGGGACCATGACCTCCCTAATGGCCTGCATCCTGGTGTGGCCTACCTGCAGCTTGATGGGCATTTGAGGGCAGCACAGCAGTCACAAGGGGATGAGTACATGACATATTTGTGCCTGTCCCATAGCCAAGTGATTGAGTTAGGTTCTAACAGCTCCCCCTGACACTTATGGATGAGCCATGTGTCACACAGTAGATGAGAGAATGTTTGTGTTGACATGTCATGTGTTGTATGCTGATGTGCCTTGTCTATTGGACCAAGGACATAGGACACAACTGAGTGGAATCTACAAGGCACTTGTTCTGCAGGGACCACATATGGCTGTGTACATTGCTCAACTATGTGCTGTTTGTTGTTGTAATGGGTGTAATTACTGTGCAATAGACCATTTCTTCTCAGTGTTCCAGGCCAAAGGTAAGTAGGTGATGGATCATTGTCCTCTGCAATGTGTCTGAGTAATTGTGAATGTTGGCATTTCCCACCCAGAAGCTAGATTTCTTCAGGATATTATGGGTTCTGGTGCCTCACAGCAGTCTGTAATGTGAAAGTGTCCAACATACATACATGTGACAGGGCGTACATTGTTCTTTGGTTGCAGTTATAGGTCACTACTGTCACTTGGTAAGTGGGAAATGTCCATTGACATGATTTATGTGATTTATTGCCAACATTCCTTGTGCCTATGTGTCAGCATATGTCCCTTTTCTTCAGAAAACATGTGTAGCTGCAGTTTCAAGCATGGTCTACCTATGTTGATGGGATGATGTCTATTTTCCCTCACATATATGTGCATGGCATTCTGTTTGTGAAAAGGTACATTTACAATGGGGGTACATTTCATGGTTTACCACAGACAGGAGTGTGCCACAATTGTTTATTGGCTGACACATACCCTCAACCATCATAGCATGTAATTTGGCATGTACAACTGCAGTAGTGATGAGGGACATGACAAGGAGGCCTAGAGTTTAGAGCCACAGTGTGGATTTCTATGCCCTTGATGTGGCAGCAAGTTGAAAAGTGCACTGTGCATATGTAATGGTTAAAGTTTGTAACCTGACTGTTGGTATGCATCATGGAGTAACTTGCAGTTATGTTGAAATCACATGTGTTTGGGTACATCCCATTCATCCACAGACAGACTTCTGGGTTTGCATGAGCAAAATAGGGACAGTGATGTAGCTTCCCATTGGGCAACATGTGAGGACCTTCTACAAGTCCTTGCATATTTCTGTGTCTCTCCAACATGCCATCGACTAATGACTTCTACTGAAACACTCAGAGTATGTCATTGGAAGTGATGTAAGGGGTGTCAGGCATTAGTGGTTATAAGCCTGCGGCTTGCTGATTCATTGTGTTGTGTATTTTGGGGACACCCCTCCCTGACATCTTGCACTTGATGTCCACAGTGTTCATTTCCATGCCACATATGTGGCCTATCTGAGCAACAGTAATACTACCTCCTTGTCTCTATTGGGACAAATATCACTTGTACATTGTTGATCTGTTTCCAGTGTGACATGGGTATTTCCATGTCACCTTCTCCAGGATATTGTACTAATGTCATCAACATAGTATGATGTTACATCACCAGTTCTCATTGTTGGGTCATCATGTATGTTACAAAGAGATGTGTGCGTGACCTTGTTTGGGATCTGTGGAAATGTGTTTTGCATTGGCCTACTATTGTATGCCAAAAGGTGATTACAGTCTGCTCCATGGAGCAAAGCTTTGAGGGTGATGGTTTCTCCTAATGGTTGAATGTGACTGCACAACTTTTGCCATGCAAATGTAGTTGTGGGAGATCCTGAATTTCCTGTGGCCAACTGTTGCCAGTTCAGATGGCATGCACGCATATGGTACGGCAAATATATAGCCCACTTAGGGGGAATTTGTTGCTTGGGCCAACTTGACATCATGGTAATATGTGATAATCAGAGCTGTTGTTTAAATGTGATCATGGACATGTGATGACCCTCTTTTTCTTTGTATTTGCAGCATTATCACCAGCAAGTGAAGGAGACGGGACAGAGCTGAGTGGAGGAGCATCTGGTCATGGGACCTCAGGTCAAGACACCACTGACAAAGAGGGACCCAGTCGCCCGGAGGGCAGGGGGAGTGCCATGGGGGAGACTGCAACATCATCCTTATCATCATTGGATCCCTCCCCCAGTGGACACTCCCTAGGGGTAGCAGACCCATCAGAGTATCCCCCAGTGCCATCCTTGCCTGCCACCCCCGTTCTATCACCACCCTCCCTGTTGCCCCCCACCAAGTTGGCTGTGCCCGCTCACCCAAGAGCGCGGGAGTCTCTTTTGTCGCAGGCACCTCCGCCCGGTTCCTGTTACCCACTGCTGCCCTCAGTGAGGAGGCTATTGACCGCCTGAGAAGTATCTCTGAAGGTTGCTCAGCCATTGTGAATGCCATCCAGGGATTGGCCACCCACCTGCAACAAACCAACACATTCCTGTAAGGCATTCATGGTGCAATGGCTGGTCTACAGAGATCTTTTCAGGCTCTGGCCTCCACACTGATGGCAGCCAGTCAAGCCCCACCATCCAACCCCCCTCCACCTCCAACTTCCCAATCCAAATTCCCCCTTCCCCTACCTACCCAAAGCAGATCCGCATGCATCCACATCAACACACAAGATGAGCAAACACAAGCACCACAAAACACACTGGCATGCAAGCAGACAACATCCAACCACAGGCACAGCAACAGTCTTTACCAGACACCACTACCACCCTCATCATACACACACAACATCAGGCATACCCAGAGGCACAACACCAACAGTCACTGACTCACCCACAACACCCATCATACCCACAGACATCACCCCAGCAGACCCCAGACATCCAACACAGGCACCATATCCACAGACACCGCAACTACAGACACACATACATCCACCACATCCAGCCAACCATCAGTCACCACCACAACAGCCACACCACATCCACCACTCTATCCCCTGGCACCTGCATCTCCCAGTCCCCCAAGACACACAAACGCACTTATTCACTCACCCAACCAACAAACACTCACCACACACAAGCATACCTCCCAGAAGCACGCACCCACGACATCTACACCAACACAGCAGACAACCATTAAGGGTGGGCAGAGAGCTCTGCTCCACTGTTGGAATTAACAGAGTTTTTGGCACTCCACGCTCCACTTGGAGTACGGAGTTCTGCCAAAAACTTCGCTAGCCCCAGCAGCAGAGAGGAGTTTACCAGCGTGTGTGCGCACTAGTCTGCAGTCCAGTTATGGGCCATACAGAACAAGCACTGCCCTTTTTACCTCCGGTCGGTGTGGAGCTGGTGCATGCATGCTGCTGCTGACAGGCTCCACAGGCGCCAGCTCTGCGTTCAGGCCTCCCTCCTTTCACTGTCCTCAGCAACCTGGGAGCAGGGGGCAGTGGGAGGCAGAGAGCCATGCCGCTGGCAAAGGGCACCCTCCTGGACACTGGCTAGACCCAGGTAAGACCCTCATTTCACTTTCTCTTCTATGTGCACCTGGGGGCCGGCACCGGGCATGGACAGTATTTGGATAAGAGGGGGGCAGGATGTCTGTGCTTGAAAAAAAGGAAACGTGCAGTCACAGCTCCACTTGAAAAGAACCTGTCTCCCCAGAGTTCCTGGGACAGGATGTGGTGTTATGAGATGTGATGCTGAGGCCAGCAGGGAGAGCTGGAGACCAGGTGAGCATCCGCTGTTGAGTAGTAGTCTGGCAGCCCTTGCCAGACAGAGATGTGTGTGGCCTGAGAGAGTGCCTTAGTGCCCAGTGGCAATCCAGACTGGGCACTTTGTGACAATATCAGGCTGCTAGTAGGAAGCTGGTATGCTGCTGCTAGTGCTGGGCCCTATAGAAAGGGCAGTCTGAGGCTGTGTGTTAGAGCAGAGGAAGCAATTGCAAGGCTGGTGCAAGACATGGGGTGTGCTTGGCCCTCTGTAGCAAGTTTGGGAAGGAGGGCAGTTGGTGAAGGGAATTGTGCAGGTGTGGAGAGCAGCAGGCTCCAAGCCAGTGGGCTGTGTCAGCACAAGAGGCCTGAAATGGCAGCTTTCGCTGCCTATGGCATACCACCCTGGACTGAATGCACCTGATCTATGAAGTGCTAAGCAGGGTCGGGCTGCCCGACCCTGCTTAGCGCTTCCAAGATCGGGTGCATAAAGGTGGTAGGGCAGGCAGCACTCCTCTGCACGTGGAACTCTACTGAATTCCACAGAATTTTTAGCCAACTCTGTGGAATTCCATGGAGTAGAAACCTGTGAGGTCCGCCCACCCCTAACAACCACTCCCTCGACCTCCAAATCTCAACCCCCTTCTGATGACTGTCCCCATATCCCAAACAAATTATTTATGTTTGACCTTGACTTTTACCCTTTTCCCTCCACCCCCAAAACCCAGGAGGCACCCACCGTCTGGCCCCTCTCTTTCACCTCCTAGACCTCCCCTGCACCCCCAGCTACCACCCATAACTCTCCCCAAAGAAGAAGCCCACCCCTCCCAAAAAGAAGACCACTCCTTCTAAGCCCAAGCCCAAACCCCACCTCCGAAATATGACACTCCCTACCCTCTCCCCCAGATAATCCCTGAGGTGCCTGCCTGCCCCATTGATGCTCCTTCGTCTGAAGGTTCCATGGCAGTTGGGAGTCAACTTTAGGCACAACACTGTGCTATTGTTGGACTGCTTTTGGACTAGCCAATGGCTTTTGGACTTCAAATATGTATTGTTTTTTAAACACAAACAGTTGTATGTTTTGTGTATACATTTGTCCTGCAATTCCTTTTCTACCCTCTTAGCTGCTGGGCCTTCCCCTCCCCAATCCCCCCCCCCCCCAGTGCTGAGCCCTTTTTTGGCTATTTGGGGTAGTTCGCGTTTAGGCCTTCATAACTTTTTGTCCACATAAGCTATCCACGTCAAATTTGCGTCCTTTTTTTCCAACATCCTAGGGATTTTAATGGTACCCAGAGTTTGTGGTTTCACCTGGAGGAGACCAAGAAATTAGCCAAAATACAGTGAAAATTTCGTTTTTTTCAAAAAAATGGAAAAAAAAGGACTGCCGAAGAAGGCTTCTGGTTTTTTCCCTGAAAATGGCATCAACAAAGGGTTTTTGGTGCTAAAATCACCATCTTCCCACCTTTCAGGAACGGGCAGACTTGAATCAGAAAACCACATTTTTCAACACAATTTTGGCATTTTACTGGGACATACCCCATTTTTACTTTTTTTGGTGCTTTCAGCCTCCTTCCAGTTAGTGACAGGAATGGGTGTGAAACCAATGCTGGATCCCGGAAAGCTAAACATTTCTGAAAAGTAGACAAAATTCTGAATGCAGCAAGGGGTCATTTGTGTAGATCCTACAAGGTTTTCCTACAGAAAATAACAGCTGAAATAAACAAAATATTGAAAGTGAGCTGAAATAAAACAGCCATTTTTCTCCACGTTTTACTCTGTAACTTTTTCCTGCAATGTCAGATTTTTTAAAGCAATATACCGTTACGTGTGCTGGACTCTTCCGGTTGCGAGGACATATAGGGCTTGTAGGTTCATCAAGATCCCTAGGTACCCAGAGCCAATAAATGAGCTGCACCTTGCAATGGGTTTTGATTCTATACCGGCTATACAGCAATTCATTTGCTGAAATATAAAGAGTGAAAAATAGGTATCAAGCAAACCTTTGTATTTCCAAAATGGGCATAAGATAAGGTGTTGAGAAGCAGTGGTTATTTGCACATCTCTGAATTCCGGGATGCCCATACTAGCATGTGAATTACACGCCATTTGTCAAATAGACGTCTTTTTTACACACGGTCTTACATTTGGCAGGACAAAATATAGAGAAAGACAAGGGGCAATAACACTTGTTGTGCTATTCTGTGTTCCCCCAAGTCTCCCGATAAAAATGGTACCTCACTTGCGTGGGAAGGCCTAATGCTCGCAACAGGAAACGCAACATGGACACATCACATTTTTACATTGAAATCTGACGTGTTTTTTGCAAAGTGCCTAGCTGTAGATTTTGGCCTATAGCTCAGCCGGCACCTAGGGAAACCTAGCAAACCTTGGCATTTTTGAAAACTAGACACCTAGGGAAATCCAAGATGAGTTGACTTGTGGTGCTCTGACCAGGTTCTGTTACCCAGAATCATTTGCAAACCTCAATATTTGGCTAAAATCCTCACATTTCGGTGACAGAAAGTTCTGGAATCAGAGAGGAGCCACAAATTTCCTTCAACCCAGCGTTCCCCCAAGCCTCCCGATAAAATTGATACCTCACTTGTGTGGGTAGGCCTAGCGCCCGCGACAGGAAATGCCCCAAAACACAACGTGGACACATCCCATTTTTTGACAGAATACAGAGGTGTTTTTTGCAGAGTGCCTACCTGTAGATTTTGGCCTCTAGCTCAGCTGGCACCTAGGGAAACCTACCAAACCTGTGCATTTTTGAAAACTAGAGACCTAGGGGAATCCAAGATGGGGTGACTTGTGGGGCTCTGACCAGGTTCTGTTACCCAGTATCCTTTGCAAACCTAAAACTTTGGCCAAAAAAACACTTTTCCTCAAATTTCGGCGACAGAAAGTTCTGGAATCTGAAAGGAGTCACAAATTTCCTTCCACCCAGCGTTCCCCCAAGTCTCCCGATAAAAATGGTGCCTCACTTGCGTGGGTAGGCCTAGCGCCCACAAATGGTAATGGCCCAAAACACAACGTGGACACATCACATTTTTTCACAGAAAACAGAGGTGTTTTTTACAAACTGCCTACCTGTGGATTTTGGCCTCTAGCTCAGCCGGCACCTGGGGAAACCTAGCAAACCAGTGCATTTTTGAAAACTAGAGACCTAGGGGAATCCAAGATGGGTTGACTTGTGGGGCTCTGACCAGTTTCTGTTACCCAGAATCCTTTGAAAACCTCAAACTTTGGCTAAAAAAACACATTTTCCTCACATTTCGGTGACAGAAAGTTCTGGAATCTGAGAGGAGCCACAAATTTCCTTCCCCCCAGCATTTCCCCAAGTCTCCCGATAAAAATGGTGCCTCACTTGCGTGGGTAGGCCTAGCGCCCACGAATGGAAATGGCCCAAAACACAACGTGGACACATCAAATTTTTTCACAGAAAACAGAGGTGTTTTTTGCAAAGTGCCTACCTATAGATTTTGGCCTCTAGCTCAGCCGGCACCTAGGGAAACCTACCAAACCTGTGCATTTTTGAAAACTAGAGACCTAGGGGAATCCAAGATGGGGTGACTTGTGGGGCTCTGGCCAGGTTCTGTTACCCAGAATCCTTTGCAAACCTCAAAATTTGGCCAAAAAAACACATTTTCCTCACATTTCGGTGACAGAAAGTTCTGGAATCTGAGAGGAGCTACAAATTTCCTTCCACCCAGCGTTCCCCCAAGTCTCCTGATAAAAATGGTACCTCACTTGTGTGGGTAGGCCTGGTGCCCGCGACAGGAATAGATCATGCAACGGTCAATGTTGGTCCTTACATGAGGCACCTGTTGACCCTGGGGTGATCCATTCCTGACGCAGGCACTAGGTGTAGGCACTCAAGTGGGGTAGTGTTTTTATCAGGACAGGTAAGGAATCACTGGGTGGTAGGAATTTTGTGGATCCCAGCATATTCCAGTAGCTTGTGTGACAGAAATGCAAGAAAAATAGAGTTTTTATTCAATATTTCAGCTTTGCAGGGTATTCTGGGTAAGAAAACTTTGGGGAATCCACACAAGTCACACCTCTGTGGACTCCCCCGAATGTCTAGTTTCGAGAAATGTTTGGGTTTAGTGTGTTTCTCTAAATGGCCGCCGAACCCAGGACCAAAAACACAGGTGCCTGCCTTACAAAACCAGTTTGTTTTGCGATAGATAATTTTGATGTCTCCACAATACGATTTGAGCGGTGGAATTTGGGGCTGAACTAAATTGGGGAGCTCCCAAGAGAGCACTCTCTCTCTCTGCTTGCCGCCGCATTCACCTGCTCTCTGGGTTGGGCTAACCCACTATTACCCCGTTGCACAGACTGCTTGCGAAGGGACAGCAGGACTGTCCTCATCACCTCCCTCATAATTTACTGGAAGAGGAGTTATCGAATGGGACACTTCCGACTGAAAAATCACTCCCAGAGTCTGCGCCATTGTCCTATCCCTCAGATGCTGTCTCAGTATCTGATGTCTCAGTCTCTGATCCTGTGTCAGAGCTGTCCTCTATAACCCGAGTGACGGCAGCAGTCATCCATCAAGATGCCATCTCTGCTATTGGCTAAACTGTTGCTCTAAAACACTGGCCTACGTAGACAGTCACAAAATCGATGGTGTGTGTGAGATACGTGCAACAGTAGAGGCCACCTTACCTGCGCTTCTTCCCTCAATCAGCACGTTCTTTCAAGACACTCAAAAAGCACCTTGTCACATACCATTCGTCACAGTCTTTAGCACCTCCTGCGCCCAGTCCAACAATCATTATTGGTGCTCCCACTCCCTCCTCCTCGGATTCCCTCATTACCACCCAGCAAAAGTGCCCTTCATCTCTCCATAGCCGCCCTCCACCCCGCACATACATTTCATTTGTATTATAGCGCAGGTAATGGCTGACTTTACTAATGTACTCAGCTATTTACATAAAATACAGATTTGCTGTTTGCAGTAGGCATATACACCTTCTGCGCTTCTTTATGGCACTAAAACTGGCACTAGACAAGTCTGACCCTTTTGTAGCAGAAACATAATCACAATACTTACTTGACTTTTTTATTGCTGCCTAAAAGCTACAGTTGAAAAGCGTCAGTTGAAGTATGTGCATTGCTTTGAAGACGCAAGCTGCAACTGCAAGACAACTGGTGGCAAATATATATATATATATATATATATATATATATATATATATATATATATCACTTTTATATGTGGGTCTGGTTTTCCTGGGGGCCGATCGCAGCCCCCAGGGAAACCACACACGTATTGACAAAAGTGATATATATATATATAGATCTATCTCTATATATATATCTATCTACATAGATATATCTATAGATAGATCTCTATATATATATATATATATATATATCTATATATATCTATAGATCTATCTATAGATATATCCATGTAGATAGATATATCTACATAGATATATCTATATATACAGCTGCGATCGGGGTCCAGGAAACACTTTCAGAAGGCCTCGTAAGAAAGGGGGACTCTCCCCTTTCTTACTAGGCCTTCCTGAAAGTGTTTCCTGGCCCCTGATCGCAGCAACGAGGCCTTCCCGAACATGGGGAAGGCCGTTTGTGGCCGTGTTCCCCATCGGAGCAGGAAGCGGTTGCAGCCGCTTCCTGCTCCGATGGGGAAATCCACAAAGTGACGTCAGAGTGCCTTGCGGCGTGCTGACGTCACAAAGGGGCGGGGGAGACACGAAAGAACTTCCCTGTCTCCCAGGGAACAAAAATAAATAAATCCTTGGGTGCGACACACCAGAGGATTTATTAACCCCTTCCCTGGTGTCGGCCACTGGTCGTGACCCGCACCAGGGAGGTAGTGCGGGCATCGGCCGTTGGCCGACACCCGCATCCAAGGGGCTACCTTACTGTTGTTCCTGAGTGACTTGTGTTGTGTGGCTATAGTTGTGTGTGTTTGAGTCTGCTTGCTGCTCCATTTGCTGTTATTTGCAGTGTCTGACTTTGTGGGCAGTGCTGGTGTCGCTTAAGAGAAAGGTATATGTTGTGTGTATGGCTATGTGGGTGTAAATGCAATTGTGGTGTCATGACACTGTGAACTGTTTGTTATGGTAAGTATTTCATCTTGTGATGTCCAATGTGAGCATGTATGGTGCTAGACCTGTCCCCTGATATGGAGTATGGTTTCATCTGATGTGTTTTAGCTTGAGTTTTGTTTGTGCAGACATGGAATGTGTTCAGTTGTGCTAGCTTTGTTTGCATTTGAGTGTGCATGTGTCCATTTAGCTGTGTGTACCTTGCAGCTAGTTCCTGTAAAGGTGTGTCCCATGCAGTTGGAGTTGTATGTGCTTTGTTGACTTTCACTTCCACATTGTGCAGGTGGGCCTGACATTTGTGTCTAGTATTGCTTGTCCACGAGACACATGTACGGCCATTTCCTGCAAACATGCTGTTTTAGGAGCCTGTGCAAAGTGATATCTGTCCCAGTGCAGCCTCCTTCCATGAATGCTCTTAATGTCCCCATCACTATTGTGCAGGTATTGTTGGGATGGTGCTCTTTGTCTATTTGTCTCTCTGTCTATTGTGTATGCCATTGCCCTTCCATTGTGCTGTCATATATGTATCCATTGCATGGCTGTTTACTGGGAGTGTTGTGTGTGTTCTTAGCCACATCGATACATATGTGTGTTGTACATGATGACAGTCCCTGGCAGTGTGGAATGTGAGTGTCTGTGTTGTATTGCTAAATGTGATGCTTGTGTTTTGTTGGTGATGTGTAAGACTATGTTGTGTAGCCTTCACTATCCCTGTGCCTGAGACGTGCGTACGTGTGTTTTTGTGTATTGTTGCTGTGCAGTGTGAGTGGCCAGCTCAAAGGGGGTGTATTGTGACTGTAAATGTATCCGTCTTCATGTATGATTTGGACTGTGTACACGGTACAGTGTGTACTTGGTACTTGTAGTGTAACCCCTATTTGATGGGGATGAAGGTGCTACGATCTGCTGATAAGGTTGATGACTCAGGTAGGTGTGTGTACTTACGGTCCGTTGTGCCCACGGTGGTGTTGATTTTGTGCTCCACGGATGGTCAACAACAGCTGCAGGACGTGCGTGAAGGGTTCTATGGTGGCACGGGACATGTGAGGCTGTCTGCTGGTGAGTATCTCCCTTTATAGTACCAGTTTCTGCCTTCTGAGATGTGATGGACCACCACAGTCACATTGACGGCGTGCAACCTCATAATGTGCCCAGCGGCAACACAGGCTTCACCGGCCTGTTTGTGCTGCCTCGTGACAATGGCCGTCTGTGCTGACTGGCGGTGGTGGCAGGACCGCAGCGATCTTTGCCCCATAGGCCCACATGACTCGTAATACGGCGGTCGGACCGCCATCCCGATGGTGGTTAACTGCCTCCGCCGCCATGGCGGTTGACGGATCGCGAAACTTGTAATGAGGCCCGAAGAGTGATTTAAGCATCTGTAGATAATAAAGTGCTGGCCTAAATTGTGCACAATTAGCATTTAAGAAGGGGTTACAAGGAACCTCCGGCTTGGGAGCATATACAACTTGCATAAAAACATAAAGTGCATGGTGTGTGGCAAGGACTTATTGTCAAAAAAGCAGAGACAAAAGCTATATTGCATTCTTCTGCCATTTAGAAATGATAAATACTAGTGTATGAGTCCCATCCTGAAGTGGGTTACCAAACAACAATCCCAACTTTCATGTACATTAAAAATATAAGGTTCCACAATAAAATCATCAAGGTTCAAGTTACGTGAGGTATGAACGTTTGCTGTAGTCAAGACTGGAAGATCCTTGCCTGGAAGTGTATCAATAGAAGGCAAATTGTCAGGGCACAAAGAGTCTGAGGCACTGATTAATTCAATTCCAAGTCAATTGATTGTTGTTGGACCAAGGCCACTCTGCATCATCACATCCAAACCATTTGCCTTTAACCTTCCTCTTAGTGGTCGGTAATATATATTTGACACAGCAGATAATGAAGAATCATGGGAAGAAGTAGAAAAAGCAGTCCCACTGCTGGAGCCTTTTTCAGTACTATGCTTCATGGCCATAAGGGGTTAAACTGCCAGAGATTCAGGGTAGACGTAGGCCGGTGAGGGATCCATAGTAGATCATTTTCTGGTGTAAAGTTTGTTCAAGCTATCAACCTTAGCTTTAATTGTTTGAAGGTGTTGATGCAGGCAATCAAAAGCTGGTTCAAGGGCTGCTAATATTTGTGTTAATAGCTTGTTAAACAATATATTTTGTGCAGCTGCAGGTTGTGCCATTTGCTCTGTAGGGGTACATTCAAGAGTAGGTACACTAGTTTTAATGTAAAGACCTTTTCAATTATGCTCACTCGTGGTTCCATGGCTATGACCACATTGAGGTCAACATTTTTAGATTCAAAAACAAGTGGAGCATTGCAATCAAAGGGTTTTAAGGTCAAGGATGTCCCATCAGTGCAACATGTGTACCTTTGAGTGTACAGCCACTGCCTGAGATGACCTCAATAGAGCAGATGCTTGGCAAAGCATCTCTCCTCCTCAGCTATTTTTGTATCTAAAACACCAAATACCCATGCAAAAGAAGAGTCAATTGATGTGGGCTTCGGCTTTTATTACTGTTACCTTCAGTGGAAACATTGGGTGCTTTTTCCTACTCACTGTGTGATGACAACCACAGTCAGACTGAAAAAAACCAAGAAGGATGAGTCAGCGCAGCATCTTTGGAGCTCTGATGGGTGCGGACGGGCCTGGTTTGGCCAGGTTTTTGCCTAGCACAGCCCCGGTGCATCCCGCACTGCAGGGCTGCCAAATACCCTATATAGCACTTCTTCCTCCTCCTTCTTCTTCCCCAAGTAGCTGGTGAGGTGCCTGTGATGTGTAGTGTAGGCCGAAAGCAGCCTAAACGATCCCATGCTGTAGGGCCACTCCCTCCTTCTCCTCCTCCTTCTCTTCATGCTCTTCCTCCTCCTCCTCTCCCAAGCAGCTGGTGAGATGCAGGGCATTCTTGCAGGTGTAGCCCACCCCTCCCAGGCAGAAAGCTGTCCAAACAATCACAGGTATACAACGTACCTGCTTGAGCAGCCATTTACCAACTTGTGCAGGGAGAATGGACAAGTAATGGCCCATTTACTTCTCTCAACCTACCTATAGATAATATTTGCTAGGCACTTAAAGAAATCTGCCAGATAGTGTCAGGCATTAGACTTATTGTTGTCTGCTGATGGTAGCCTTCCTCCATAATTCACACACAAGATAGCCACACTATTATTTTACAGCTTTATTTAAAGCTGATTTTACGGTATATTAAAATGCTATTGCAAATCTAAGTATGTTAGAAGAAATCAAGAATTAACCAAATGTAAAAACAATAAAATCATGAAACTTTTAAACTGTGAGGGATCCCTGAATCTCTAATCCTAACTAATACACGTATTGGTAGCAAATATCTGCCATTCTATGGGGGTTCGGTAAGTAAATGTTTGTTGTTGCATACCTGAATTTCACAGCATTTTCTGTTCCTAGCCTGTTACAGGACAAAGCGAAATTGTGTATAATCGACCACGTTCTGCTATCGAGTGACGGCCTTGAAGCGGTTACACAAAAAAATTGTACTGCTCCTTCTGAAATTCAAAAGTCCCAGCTTTCTCGTTGACAGAGCTGTGAACAATCATTTTATATCCTTCCTAGCATTATTATTTTGAAAAAATCACCCATATGATTTATCATGTGGTGGAAAGAAAAGCATGGCACTTCTCTTACATATTCATGTTGAAGCCACCATGCGTTTTCCAAATGATCACACATTAAGGGCCTGATGACGAGTGTGATGGTCTGATTACTGCCACACTCGCGTTGACTGACTGGACCGCTGCAGATGCGGCGGTCCGGCCGCCACATAACAACCCTGGCGGTCGGACCGCCATGGAACCACCAGCCCAGCCAGGATCTTGGATCCTGGCAGTCTCAGGTAGTGGAGATCCTAATCCGCCAGGGCAGCGCTGCAAGCAGCACTTCCCTGGAGATTACGACCTCATTCTCTGACAGCCTTTTCATGGCGGTAACACGACCATGAAAATGCTGGTGGAGAACAGGTGCAGGGGGCCACAAAGGGGCCCCTGGACTGCCCATACACTTGGAATGGGCAGTGCAGCCCCCCCTCCCAGCACCCTCACAATGTTCACTGTCTGCTTAGCAGACAGTGAACATTGTGAGGGTGCTAGTGCACCCTGCTCGCTACAGCATCGCCACTGGCTCGATTACGAGCTGGTGACAATGCTGTAGCCTGTTTCCCGCTAAGGCAGCGGCCAGAAACATAAGTTTCTGCCTGCTGACCTAGCGGGAAACCCTTTAGAACTCCGGCAGTGAGGTCACCGCATAGGCAGAGGCTACCCCGTCAGGAGTTTGGCAGGTGGAGTTTTCCATCTGCCAAACTCAAAATGACCCCCTAAGTGAATATATGACTCTGTGAACTAGGAGCTCTATATGCAGCATACATTGTTACACATTAATCTCCCTAATGTACAAGAACTAATGAGTGACAGAGAATGAGTAAATATATTTGAGGCTTTAGGACTCAATGGTAGACAAACCACAAGACACTGCCTGTGTGCAGATGCCAGGTTGAGTCAGGCTGAGTCAGATTATGTTCTTCCATACTTAGCCTCACCCCAGTGGCACAGCAGCAGACATTTTTAAAATGTGGACACTGGCCGTTACAACTTAACCCCCATTTTTAACATAAAGTTCATGGTAAGAGTCATCAATGAGATATAATCAGAGTAAATGTCCAAAAAGCAGAGGTTCATATTGAAAAACTCGGGCTATTTCATAGGTTGGAACCCGCTTTATTAAGATAATTTACAAAACTCAATGTATGTCTGCCTGCTAGTACACTGTCGATTCCACTCCTTTAATCAGCATTGATATTGAAGTTTGTTGGACGTCACTTTGAGCAAGTCATTCTATGAGTCTTCCGGTCTTGCCTTCCTCATTACGTGGCTGTGTGATGTGTTCATTGCAGTCAGAAAGCCCCAACCTACCTAATAATCGATCTGATTATTCAATTGTACTCTTTTATGACTCATAACCAGTTTCATTTACTCTTCAGTATTAACAGATTCACTATTCCACACTTTGAGCAATACGTGTGGTCTTAGTACATTTTCCTCAAAAACCTTAAAGCCTTTCGATTCAACTTTGCCTATCTATCTAGCATTAACGTGGAAATATTGCCTAAAGTATCCTTCCTCAATGCCCGTGCAGTTGCCATGAGTCTCATCCTCCCCGCATAATACATCTATACTTTTAAGGGTTTGTGATCCAAATAGTTTTGCTCAGATATTCAGTGTGCTATATGGCCTTGCAAATGTATAGGAATTCCGAACATATATAACCTTTTTGCAGGCCAAAAAACGGAGACTAATAAGAATAGCCTCATCAGATGGGTGTGTTGTATTCGATATATCCATTAAGTTCCTGCTCTCTACCCAAACCCGGAGTTTTTCGGCTGGCCTACTAATGATTATTCTCAACTTGGGTGAAAGGGATCTGTCCTATTGTTTATTGATCACATAATTCTTGGTGCCACCCCAAAGTAGTGGAGGAAGCAACAAAGCATTCACTCAAGTTGGCAACAATTTCAATAATTCAACATGTGAGATGTTAAACTTATATACACAAAGATTCACTAAATGTTTTCCATCCAGATGTTCTACTAAAATTACATATTCCCCTTCCTCAAAGCAAAGTCTCCGTATTTAAAGCAATGGAACAAAGGTGGGGCCCACTGGACCTGTAGGTGCTTAATTCAGTTTATTCATGGTAGAAAAAAATTACACGTTTTGATCCATCTTGACCAATCCGGGCCTTGATCACATAATGCAGTGAACACCAAAGTGCAGTAAAAACCAAAATAGAACGCAGACCATGGTCTTTTATGGAAAAAAACATCCTAATGTGCAAAACAAAAAATAATAATTACTCGTAACAATCATTCCCCAAGTAAAATCATACAATAATTGTCTTCAAGCTGAGAAATCATTTTGCATAATTAGTGCAAAATGAAGTCGATTTTTTATATAAACATTTTAGTGGGCAGTAAAACATTATTTACAATTGCATTAACTATTTAAGTTAATTTTAAGTATCAGCTTCTCCAATGATGCACTTATACAAGTGGACATCCTAATGATATATAATTCAGTCACATGTAATGAATAAGTGGTATGCTCAGGGACTCTGCTCTCTCAGATAATAACTCAGGATGTACTACGATATCAAAATCACTGCTTTAGGAGCCTGAAACTGTCGCCTTGTCTGATGTTATGTGTTTTGTATATATCTAAACAATAATTTATATAGATTCTTAATTGACTGTATACGTTGCAAGCAACTGTAATTGTTTGTAATATTGGTGAAAGTCTATTTGCCACAACAGTATCATTCCCATTGAAAAAGCAACTCTCCCAGCAGTTTCACATATGTGGTGTCTCAAAATGATATTTTATTCTATTTTATTCCATTGGTATCTCAGACTATTTCTCATCAGACAAACTATATTTATCTGGCACATTAATCATCTCAGGAATAAGTAGTGTTCATCCTATAGAAAGAAACAGAGAAAGAATAAAATGAGGGTGTGAACCCAAAAAAATTACAAACTATGAGTTATTATTGTATATCCTAGTTTCCATTTTCAAATCAATCACGTACAGGTGCAAATCATTTTCACGGAAGTAAACCTAGTCACCGCTGAACATTTTCATTGCAAATGTACATGTAGTTCCTTGTCCACATTCGTACACCTCTGTGGAATGCACCCAGCTCTGATAATATATCTTGATTTCCGTTTTTGTAGGGCAAGTGTTCTATTTACTTCACTATAGTTTTTTGTACACTATAGATTCCAAAGTATTGCATATGTTTCCAGCCTCCTCATGTGTGTCAAAGAAATGTGCTGCACCATATGTCATATAATGATTTGCTATTGCTTTTATGTGTTCCTGTGTTCGTTTTTTAACTGGAGAAATAATACTTACAATGTGCCACTTGGAATATGGGCACGAGAAGACATTAACGTCATCATCTGTTTTATATAAACTTATTTCAAATTAGTTTCACTTTAATCAATGAGAACCCAAACTGTTTTACATTGCAGCTATATTGACAGGCCTTGCAATAGCAATAGCCTTGCAATAGCTACACATATGATAGTCAGGGCTTCAGTACTAGTGGACCCAAAACTGGATAACCAAGAATTCCTCTCCAGCAATGACTCTCTCAGGTTAGCGGGACAGAGCAGTCCAAGGCTTACTCAAGGATGTGGGGTGGGTTTAGACATTCAGAATACAAGGTACCCTGTACTACCAGCTAATAAGTGCTTTACTTTTTTTAAAGAAAAGTACTTTAATACACATAAGAGAAATATACGACACATAAAACTAGGATAAACAGTGAAAAACAGACATTGCTACAACCCTCTGGGCCAGTGTTCTGACCCCAAACACTATTACAGCACCTAAACACTAAGCCTGATACAAACACAGGTAGCATGTAGACACACAATTAGCATTGCATATTACAGACCATGTTGCACAGGGTTGCTCTCATTCGCTACAGGCAGTATACCAATCCATGCATGGTGATAGTGTAGTTTTAGCATATGATATGAAGTCAAACGTTCAAGATCAGCCCCAGAACCCACCACACAAAGAACAGAAGTGCCCTCTTGTCCATAGCAAAGTGTCAGGGACAGATGCTTACTGGAGTCCCACTAGACCAGTTGCTACTGGGTAGCTGTAGGAGGGTATTAGCTGGCCAGAGTGCCAGTACACTGTGCTACCCCCATGTATCACAAAGTGAAAGGTAGGGGGCCTGTACCACAGGCACCTCTTCCCCAGCTACAGATTGTAACTGTAAGTAACCCAGGCTACAACAGCACAGGAGAGGGGTCTGGGCAGAAGAGATCTCACCTTCAAAGGCTTGGTAGAATCCAGCTTCCGCGTCTCCCGCTGTTGATGTGCTGCAAGTTTCCTTATCTTGAGTGGCTGTTTGCAATTTCCTTGTATTCTAAGCCGATGCTGCTCTGCTCGACAAGTGCCATAAACAGCTGGTCCTCTGCATCCAGGTTGATGGTTGATCCTTTTGCTATTTCACAGCTGGCAAATTTCTTCACAGCAAAATCCATCCATCACAGAGAAAACTCTCAAGTTCAGACACGGTGAGCAAGCTTCCTTGCCTTTACACAGTGGGTTCACAGCTGGCTTACGTAGATGCTTGTTAGAACCGAAGACCAGTCTTGAACAACCACTGAGGCCAGACTTTTATCACCTCTGATTGATAGGCTGATCCAATCAGAGGGTCTGCTACTTTTGAATCCTGGGTGCCCCTCCAATCATGAGGCCTGTGTCATGCTCACCGTGTGTGTAAGACATTTATAAAATTAGTTGCTGGGCTTCAAGACAGACTCTTGGTATCAGCCTCTCCATAGACATGCAGAAGCCTTACCGTCCCAACAACTATGAACTAACCCATCTTTAATGGATAGACTTTGTCTGCAGGGTCCTCATCCACGTGTTGAGCTTGACAAGGAAGGGGCACTCCGTCTCACCCACACAGTGTGCCCCTGGTATGAAGAAGTAAGACATACAGAAAATCTGACACTGGTATCCAGAATCTGTGTTCAATCCATTGATTCCATTGCTTACAGCATACTGTTAAACCTAGTCCAGTGTCTCTTCTGGATCTGTAAAGAAGTGGCTCTCTCACCATCAAGGGTCTTCAATTTAACCGCAAAGACCAGCATATATTTCTAGCCGAATGCATGAAGCTCAGTGCTTTATTTGCAAAATAACAAGTGCTGGTGCCCAAAGCACTGTTCAGATACCTGTGGGAGGCACTATTGTAGGAGGCTGGCCTGGCTTATAGTGGGTACCTAGTGCTACTTACACCTTGTGCCAGGTCCAGTTTTCCCTTATTAGTAGATTAGAGGTGTTCTGGCAGCTTAGGCTGATAGAGGTAGCTATAGCAGAGCAGCTTAGGCTGAACTAGGAGACATGCAAAGCTCCTACTATACCACTTAAATCACTTAGGACTATATATTAAGAAAACACAATACTCTGAGTTACTAAAAATAAAGGTACTTTATTTTAGTGACAATGGGGGTTATTCTAACTTTGGAGGAGGTGTTAATCCGTCCCAAAAGTGACGGAAAAGTGACGGATTTACCACCAGCCGTATTACGAGTCCATTATATCCTATGGAACTCGTAATACGGCTGGTGGTATATCCGTCACTTTACCGTCACTTTTGGGACGGATTAACACTCCTCCAAAGTTAGAATAACCCCCAATTTGCCAAAAGTATCTCAGAGGATATACTCCCTTTGGAGGTATGTAATATACACAAAATACACACACACAAACCAAAATCAGATAAGTAACAGTTAGAAAAGTAGTGCAAACACTGTAGAGCACAATAGAATGCAATAGGGAGAAATAGGCCTAGGGGCAAAACAAACCATATACTCCAAAAGTGGAATGCAAACCACGAATGGACCCCAGGCCTAGTGTAGTGTGTAGAGGGTCACTGGGAGTGTAAGAAAACACTAAGGGTGTCCAAGATACCCCACCCCAAGACCCTGAAAAGTAGGAGTAAAGTTACCCTACTACCCCAGAAAAACAGTAAAGTCGAGATAGGGGATTCTGCAAGGACAACAACTGACTGCAAAGCACTGAAGACAGATTCCTGGACCTACGACCTGTAAAGGAAGGGGACCAAGTCCAAGAGTCACGCAAGTGTCCATGGGGGGCAGGAGCCCACTAAACCTCGCATGAAGGTGCAAAAGGGCTCCCTCCCGGTGGAAGAAGCTGAAGATTCTGCAACAGCGGAAGGTGCCAGGAACTTCTCCTTTGGTCAGAAGATGTCCCACGGCGTGCTGGAGGATGCAGAGGTGTTTCCACGCAGAAAGACCGCAAACCAGCCTTGCTAGCTGCAAGAGTCGCGGGTGAGGATTTTGGATGCTGCTAGGGCCCAGGAAAGACCAGGAGGTCGCCCCTTGGAGGAGGAGACAGAGGGGGCACTCAGCAGCACAGAGAGCCCACGCAGAAGCAGGCAGCACCCGCAGAAGCACCTGAACAGGCACTTAGAAGATCTGAGGTCGACGGTCGACTCAGAACAACAAAGGAGGGTCCCACGACGTCGGAGTCCAACTCAGCGAGTTTGGCAGTGCAGGACACAGGACAGAGTGTTAGAGACCTGGGCTAGGCTGTGCACACAGGAAGTCTTGCAAAAGTGCACAGATGCCCGAGCAGCTGCAGTTCACGCAGTACACAGGATTACTGTCTGGTGTGGGGAGGCAAGGACTTACCTCCACCAATTTCGGACAGAAGGGCCACTGGACTGTCGAAGACACTTGGACCCAGCTCCTGTGTTCCAGGGACCACGCTCGTCAGGATGAGAGGGGACCCAGAGGACCAATGATGCAGAAGTTTGGTGCCTGCGTTAGCAGGGGGAAGATTCCGTCGACCCACTGGAGATTTCTTCTTGGCTTCCAGTGCAGGGTGAAGGCAGACAACACTCAAGCATGCACCACCAGGAAACAGTCGAGAAAGCCGGCAGGATGAGGCGCTACAATGTTGCTGGTAGTCTTCTTGCTACTTTGTTGCGGTTATGCAGGTGTCCTGGAGCAGTCAGCGGTTGATCCTTGGCAGAAGTCGAAGAGGGAAGTGCAGAGGAACTCTGGTGAGCTCTTGCATTCGTTATCTGATGAGATACCCACAGGAGAGATCCTAAATAGCCCTCAGAGGAGGATTGGCTACAGAGAAAGGTAAGCACCTATCAGGAGGGGTCTCTGACGTCACCTGCTGGCACTGGCCACTCAGAGTTATCTATTGTGCCCTCACACCTCTGCATCCAAGATGGCAGAGGTCTGGGACACACTGTAGGAGCTCTGGGCACCTCCCCTGGGAGGTGCTGGTCAGGGGAGTGGTCACTTCCCTTTCCTTTGTCCAGTTTTGCACCAGAGCAGGGCTGGGGGGTATCCTTGAACCAGTGTAGACTGGCTTATGCAAGGAGGGCACAATCTGTGCCCTTCAAAGCATTTCCAGAGGCCAGGAAAGGCTACTCCTCCCAGGCCCTTTACACCTATTTCCAAGGGGAGAGGGTGTAACACCCTCTCTCAGAGGAAATCCGTTGTTCTGCCTTCCTGGGACTGGGCTGCCCAGGCCCCAGGGGGGTAGAAACCTGTTTGAGGGGTTGGCAGCAGCGGTAGCTGCAGAGGAGATCCCGGAAAGTTCGTTTGGCAGTACCCGAGCTCTATGCTGGAGACCCGAGGATGTATGGAATTGTCCTTCCAATACCAGAATGGTATTGGGGTGACAATTCCATGATCCTAGACATGTTACATGGCCATGTTCGGAGTTACCATTGTGACGCTACATATAGGTATTAACCTATATGTAGTGCACGCGTGTAATGGTGTCCCCGCACTCACAAAGTCCGGGGAATTTGCCCTGAACAATGTGAGGGCAACTTGGCTAGTGCCAGGGTGCCCACACACTAAGTAACTTTGCACCTAACCTTCACTAAGTGAGGGTTAGACATATAGGTGACTTATAAGTTACTTAAGTGCAGTGTAAAATGGCTGTGAAATAATGTGGATGTTATTTCACTCAGGCTGCAGTGGCAGTCCTGAGTAAGAATTGTCTGAGCTTCCTATGGGTGGCAAAAGAAATGCTGCGGCCCATAGGGATCTCCTGGAACCCCAATACCCTGGGTACCTAGGTACCATATACTAGGGAATTATAAGGTTGTTCCAGTGTGCCAATCAGAATTGGTAAAATTAGTCACTAGCCTTCAGTGACAATCTTAAAAGAAGAGAGCATAAACACTGAGGTTCTGGTTAGCAGAGCCTCAGTGATACAGTTAGGCACCACACAGGGAACACATATAGACCACAAACTTATGAGCACTGGGGTCCTAGCTAGCAGGATCCCAGTGACACATATCAAACATACTGACAACATACGGTTTTCACTATGAGCTCTGGGCCCTGGCTAGCAGGATCCCTATGAGACAGTAAAAACACCCTGACATATACTCACAAACAGGCCAAAAGTGGGGCTAACAAGGCTAGAAAGATGCTACCTTCCTACAACTATAAAATGCCAAAGTGCGAACAGCAAGGGTGTTGAGTCCTAAATCCACTACAGACCTCATTAATTCACTGCCAGGCACTCCTTGCCCTGTTATCTGACTCTTACACATTTCTGTTTTCTCCCTTTAGTGACAGATTTTCTGAATTTCTCTTCCTCCGTCTTTTTGTTTAGTTTATTTTACCCTTTGTTGGTGTCAGGAAACGTGTGATGTGGAGAAATAAGTGCTGGTCCCCCAGAATAAGTGCTAGTGCCCCCCGCAACAGCAACCACCTACTGAAATTAAGCACTGATGAAGGTTCCCTGTGACTTCACTGCAGCAATGTTGTATTGGAACATTACGACCCTGATTTTATATAATGGTAAAAGGGCACTGTGTCAAGCGTTGTGCAAGAGGACACCATTCTGTATGTAATTCAATAACTTGGTCACTGCCAGTCCAGTGGGGCTTCAGGGGCAGGTGGAGATATTGGGACTCTGAGGGCATGTACATCTTTTATTGAAGATGTCAATCTGATCATGCAGTTCGGACTACTGAGTGATGGCCAAATCTGAACATACACCAATTATTAATGAACTATGATGCAAATGTGAGCATGTGGTCAAGATTCAGAGTAATGTTTCAAATCTGGGAATGGCTTTGAGAGTCCTGGTTGTTGGCGCAAATATCAGGATGCCCCAAATATTACGGAACTCTTTTTGATTTGTTATCTTATTTCCATTTTTTCTCTATGTCGTGCCTCGAATTATTCTGCATCTTAAATTTCCATTTACAAATGTACTACTCCTTCGTTGTATTTTTGTTGTTTTTCATTGTTTCCCTTCTGTTTTCCTTTTTCGTCTCTCGGTGTTTAGCTTCCTTTTCGTATTCTGAATCTTCTCTTTTTCATTCCTCGCCCCTTCTTTTTCCACTGTTTTTTTCTCTTTTTGGTTTTTCTCTCCCTCTCCTTTTCTCTGTCTCTTGTGAGGTTGACTTCAATGTTTTACATGTGCTCTTTCCATTCCGAGATCCACTGCCTCTCTTTTGACAGTTACCTTTATTTCAGTCTCGTCCTTTTGCTCTTCTTTCAGCTGTCTCGTTTTAAGTTCGCACTTAGCATTCTGCACCGTGTATTTATTTCCCTTCACCTCGTTTCTCCTACGTTGTTCTTTCCGGCTTTCTTGCTTTACACTAACGCCCTCGCCCCGCCCGTGTCCAGACAACAGAACCTCCTCCTGTGCGCTGTCGCACGGGCGCGCGCATTCCGTGTCCTGCACCCGCTGCTCGGGGATCTTCTGCACCCAGAGAGATCGCCTGCGGTGCAGGCGCATGCGCTGCGCTGTGGTCTTTGAAGGGAGCTCAAGCAGTCGCTCCCGTGAAGCTCACTGTGCTGCAACATGCGCAGTGTGCGCACGGGGAAGCCGATCCTGATGGGGAGCTGGCATTTTTCATAAGACCGGTTCTGCTCTGCCCCTGTGTCACGTAGCGCCGCAGGGTGCAGGGGCGCACCTGGGCCGCCCTCTTCTGACCGAGGCTGCCTGTTGTCCCTTTGTCTGGCTCATCTTACTGTCACTGAGACGCGGAGCCGGGAGTCTGCCGAGCTGCGGACGGGGCTGCATTGAATGCTGCAGGTTGAGTTCCCTGTGCCGGGGCTACACGTTGCTCTCTGTAATCACTGACGGGCGAAGAGGTTGGTTTAGTTTTTTTGTTTGCTTTTTTTTTTTATTATGCACAACATATAATTTCTCCTTGGCAGGGCACTGACTCATGTAATGATTTCCAGGGCAGTGGTTTGTGTGACTAGGATGTGGACTGTCATCGTCATCCGGGTTTACCTGTTCCTTCGATGGACAGGCGGTGTAGTAACTTGTGTGCAGTGTGTAAAGCTGCTGCATTGTATGTTGTGCTGATGCAACCCACGGCGTGTATACGCATGGGTGTACAGAATATGCACACTAGCAAACAGCTACCAATAAGGGGGAGCATATAGAAGACCCCTTCTTTTGTAATTAATGTTGTGTCTGCTATAAAACTGTTAGCAAACGTGCAAGATACGCTAATGCGTGAAGTATTCATAGACACGGACAGGGAAGTGCACGTGGGCGTACTCCGAGTTATACATTGATTAATTGGTGTGGGATGGTATTTGGGTTAGATGGATGAGCGGGTTGTCTAGGTCGATTTGGGTGGGCGAGTGGCTGATGGTTGGTTGGGTGGCGGGATGGATCGCTGGCTCAGTAGCTACACAGGCAAACAGCATAGAAGATGGGAGTAAGGAAGGGCGAATGGATGGATGGATACTCAGTAGTTAGACAACACCTAGGATGGACGGAGGGAGAGGCAGATAATTGGGTTGCTGGATGGATGCATGGGGTGGTGTAGTTAAACAGGTGAATAGATACAAAGGTGCTTCTTGTATGCATGTTTAAAAATATGCATTGAGTGGTATACTGTTTGCGTTTTTTAAAAGCATTTAATGGTCAGGTGAGAGTCTTTGGTTGGTGTTTTCGGGCGCATTTGTGCATCATATAGGATACTTTATCGCATGTTTACTATGGCGGTACAGTTGCCATTACATACGAGGATGCGGTGATGGACATGCCCTTTTCAAGTTGAATTTGGAGTCAATCACCTGCAGCTAGAAGGAGTCTTGGAATTTCAGAAGGGAGACAACAAAAACAAGCTTGTAGTTTTTAGAAAGGCACCAGCGATCATCGGAGGACATCGATAGATTTGCCAAGCTCTTGGGTTGGTCTGATATACGCTTAAAGCCGAGGTATGGCATGTAATGGACATTCAAGTCTGAGAAACACTGTTTATTCCGCGCATTCATTTTACTTCGTTAATGGTACCTGCTGGCTACGTTTGTTTATTCTGTTTTAAAGCGGGCTCTGTGCACCTCCGACTGCACAGTAACCTGACCTTCAACTCGAAAACAGGATCTATTCCTGTTTTACTAGAAAAAAGTAAGGATATCAAATTATCTAACAAACCTTGAGCACATGGCTTCAGGTGGCAGTTCAGCTGTAAGGGCCAGATGTTTGTTGGTGTGTGTTATGCAGCCTGGCAACATTATGTGCACTCCCTATAAAAAGCGTGTCAATATTTTACGTAATGCCACCTACTGTACTGTTGTCAGTGTCCACCCGTAAAGCACTGTGTGTGTTCACAAGCGAATGTGTGTGTTGCCTGGGACAGCTAAAAAAACGGCAAATTTGAATCGTTCGGGAGTAAAACTGATGTTCACAGAAGCACTCAGTTTGGTCAGAAGGGAACCTCAGGACTGAAATTATCTCCTAGTTCTGAAATGGGCAATTTGGGCAATTGTTGCTTTCCAGAGCTTTTGTTTTGTGCATTTTTGTTGTTGTCAGGTGGAAGTCTCAGGAAAAACCATTCCGTGCCTTGCAGATGACGTTGATTTAGTTGGGGATATATCCACGGAGTCAACGGTAGAGGAAAGGTAACACCAATGCTTGTGGGGTGGAGTGGTGCCCCTCCAGCACAAGGTGAAGCTGGCCCTTGCTGTGGGGACTTCCCTGTGAAAGATGCTGGTCCAAGATGTTGCGGGCGTTTGTCGAGGCATGTTAAAAGCGAAGCTGGTGATATATTTTGGACTGTAAAAAGATCCTCCTTTTGGACGTACATATTGTAGGAAACATTTGCCCAAGTAATACATTTTCGAGTCAGGGAAAAAGAGCCAGCTGTTCAGGAGGTGGGTGTTTGGGAAACCACTGGAGCTCAAAGGTGACTTCTCAGGAGAGGATATTGCACCATCCCTTATTGAATTGTACTGTGTGGTTATACCCTGTACTGCTTTGTGTTGTAGTAATTTTATATAGTGCTTACTACTCCTATGTGGGCCACTTGAGTGCTTACAACAGAGGTGGCACGCTACACCATGTGGGTGGGTGGAAGTGTGTTATCTTTGGTAGGAGCCTCTGTGGGAAGTGCTTCCACGCTGTGCATGATTACCACGAGGCCATCATGTTATGTGGTGGGGTGCTTGGCAGTGTGATAAATGAGCAAGAGGACAGGTGCGTGGATATTGATGTCAGACGGACACCACCTGCCCCATCAGTCTGATCGCTGTGCTACGTGTTGTACACTAGGCGCCATTCTTAGCTGGATTTTGGAGTAGGCGCTAAGGTTTGAGCAGTCTTGGTCATACATTTTTTTACTTAATGTGAATCTGTCGCAAATAGCCTGGCTCCGAGACGTAACTCTGAAATGTTCCCACATATAGAAGCATGATTTTGCCCGCCTTTGCCCATGTTTATTTATGTTTGCTGCATTTAGCTAGGTTCATGCTGTAGATATGCCATTTCAATGCATACCTACATTATAGTGATATCATGTAACTTGGTATATTTGGGTGCAATAAGTTCAGTGCCAGCCGCTTTGATTTGTTCATTTTGCCACAACACATACCACGAGTTCTTGACCTGGTGTTGAACTCTTTCCTTTAAGGTGCTTCAGTCACCGCACCAACCACCCTCAGGACCACTGCCAAACAGCCGTCCAACTCATGGCTGCCACAACACCTTGCGGTGATTTCATGTTACACTAAACATAGACATACCATTTCATTTCTGCAGAACTTGGAAAGCACCAGTTCTGCCTCCATGTTCAAATGCTGGATGCATTATGTTGCCTAACTGCAGAGGTTTTAAGGTATGGGCGAAGTGGGTGATTGCCTGGACCCCTCACCTGCCAAGGGACCGCTGTAAAAGAGAATTTTCTCCAGCTTACTTCTGTCAATTTCTTTAACTCAACCTTTGACACATAATTCAATTTTGTTTGGCACCACAAGGCTTGAAGTAACAAAAAACGTGTAATAAAATTAGAAGTTGTTCTGAAAAGGAGACCCGAAAATATTTCTCGCCCAGGGCCCCCAGATCCTTAAGATGACGCTGACGAACTGTGCTTTGTGTAGTAACCATTATTCCTGAATAGCATTTGCATGTCAAGAGTAGTATTTACACATCCACTATTCAGCAGTAGATTGAACGTAGAGTAACCAAGTAGTTATTAATGTTTTGGTACTAACAACAGTGCAACGTTTCTTAGCCAAAACAAGTAAGGCAAAGTACAACAAAAATGTGGCTTCCACGATTATTACCTCAAGATTAAAACTGGAATCTCCCCCCTCCAGCTCTGTCTTTGCTCTTTCTATATAGCGCATAGGCGCCACGAATATCCTTAGAATTGAGTGCAGTTCTTAGTGTGAAAAGGATTAGTAAAGCATTTTTGTGAACAGCTATTTTAATATAGAGCGGCCAAATATTCTTTTGTTAACTTTGTGGTATGCATAGCTGCATTTCCCCGTGGTGTCCACGGTGGTTTGGTTAGAATGAGCCTAAAAAAACATTTCTATTTACAGCAGGGCGTGGGGCGGCACAGTAACCACCTGTCACTTCACCCAGAAGCATTCTAAGAAGCTGAGACACCCAAAGCAACAAAAAAGCAAAGTTTTTGTGATGGATTTCTGTAATAAAATAGATGTGCTTATTTTTGTTTTTTTAAAGCAAACACCCGGGGTGCTGCAGCTTCTGTAGTACTGTGCATTTTTCTGAGCGTTTTTTGCCTCTATGTTAATGGATGGGTTATGCCCCGTGCTATGCAGTCATATTAAAATAGTTACAGTCAGACCATAGCTAGCTTTATCATGTATTTCACACGTGCATCAGCGGAACACACGAAATCTGGAGGTTGGTTACAATTCACTATTAGATGCATCGATTACAAGAATGCTCACCTGCTGTAATCGCCTTCCGGAGTCACAGAGGTGTGAATAAAAGTGTGTCACCTCAGTTGGTTGCGCTGCAGTATTGCCCCTCATCTTGGTTCAGAAAAGTCCAAGAATTCTCCAAGTTTTGGCACTTCCCATGTTGTCCGTGTGTGTAAAGCATACGTCTCCCATTAAAGTGAAAAAAATATCAAGAGCCGCATGAAATACCACTAAACTGTTGTAGCTTATAATGGGGCGTTCGATTGATCGTGTAAATGCTCAACCACCTACGATATCAAATAGATGTGTGGGAGTTCATGGTACATGAAGAGGAAACGGGAAACTGAGTGCCTTTTCTTATTCCACACTGTCATTTTAATTTACAGCCACATGTGCATGAATATCGAAGAATTGGCGTTTCCAGATCTCTTCCGTAGAAGTTATGAATTTGGCTGGTGTTCTTTCGACAAAAAAGGAACTGCTTGGTCACCTCTCCTGTTAGGAGTTTGAGTGAGGAGTCGTCACTGGGTGGTTCTTTGAGAGAATTATCTGCTTATGTTTTAATTGCAATCTGTGTGGGTCGATCCCACATATTTTTGGACATCAAACATAAATGATATGTATGGATTACCACATTTGCGGAGGAGATGTCGGGGCAGTCGCCCGAGTGTTTCAGAAGATATAGCGCATCGCAGTATATGCCACAGCGTTATGGTACACTAAAGCAACACATTTGTTCCACCAGAAACTATGAAAACAGTGTACTGGCAGTCTTTGGGAAATACATTCTTCTAACGGCAGTGCAGTCTAAGAAAACGTAAGTTCAGAGTTTGAAAGAAATGCACTGACTGCAGCTTTCTTCCTTGTGAGACCCTGCTTGAGCAGTTGTGCCTTTTAGAACATATTAAAATACATTTTCACCGCCTGCTTTCACAGTGCAGTTTACAGACACTGGATGGACCTTCCTTAGTGCTGGTGCCACCTCATAATTCTGTACACAAGCTCATATGTTTGTGAAAAGATTGACACATTAAATCCCAATTAAAATGGTCACTGATGAAAACTGTCCCTATGATGACAGGTTTTGTTGTTAATTATTTATTTCCTTTACACATTACTCATTTGGCAGTGGACAGTCACACGGACAAGCCACTTATTATACTTACTTATACTTGTGGACATGAAAATGGGGATCTAACGATAGAAAGCATTGCGGAAGACCAGAATTTCAACAGATGTCCTCACTCCAAAGCACGCATAAAGCCCACATTTCTTTTGAGAACTATATAGACTCTGCAGCTAAAAAGTTGCACAAGAAGTTGAGTGGCTACTTGGTGCCCAGCGTCTTTTGATCACTAATAACCTGCTGGACTAAAACTGGGTTCTTGTACAGTAAATGTTCTCCTAGGCCCTATGGTAAGACTTGGAACTTCTCTGATCCCTGATATTAAATCGAGCACATTGCAGTCACAAAAGACTCCATAAAAAACCACGACATCCTATTCTGTCTGATGGGATCTAAAATAAGCAACGTTTTAGGATATCAATTGGCAATATCTTAATCCTGCCTCTAAATATTTTCTCTCTTTCTAGAGGCGCGTTGAAGGAACTCATAGTGTGAAATGTGTGTGGTTCCACCCGTGATTCTAACCTTTGGCGGAAACGCCTTTTCCCATTGTCAAGTATGGGAATGCTGGGAGGTCTGCTGCTTAACCTTCAACATTGTCCAGTGTTACAAAACTGGCTTTTACTTCTTCCATTGTGGGAGAGGAACCATTCTCATCGTTGAAGCAGATTAATCGTTTCTGTTTAGAGTTGTTTCAGAAGGTGACTATGACTGATATTATAACTTTACCAATAGTGATCTTAATGAAGAGACCCCTAAAAATGAAAAGTGGTAATAAGGAGATTAAACCCAACCCTGTGATATCAGAAACAATTAGACTGAAAGCCGTTCTTAATGCAACTCAAAGAATTCAACTGAAAAGAGCTCGATAAACCCCTGAGATAAAAGCTAGACAAAACAGACTTGGATGAATATAGAAGAATATAGAGTATGTTTGTATGGTTTGAAGGGCAAACTGCCTAAAATGCACATTTCAAGTCGTGAAAAGTCCTCCATCTATAGCAACGTGTGGGAAGTAGTCCAGTTAAATTCTGGGAAATGCTGCTAAAATATGATCCAATTCATCTGTGTTCAAGAGTCCTTGTGGTCTTGTGACTCTGGATTATCTTCAGCCAGTCACACTGAGCCTGAAATTGAATATTCTGAGTTTGGAAAGTCAGGATCCCCCCATGATCATTGTCGGGTGATTTCAACTGAGATGCTTTTCAGGGTGATTGACTTTTTTGTATTGCAGTTAATCAACAATACTTTTCCTTTAGACTTAGTTTCTCTGTCAGTTAAGGAAGCAGTATTAATTGCTCTACTAATTAAACCTATCTAAGATACAGAAGACCTGAGTAATTTGCACACAATTTACCTTCTCCCAATTGTTTAAGAGGAGGCTATGATGAGAAAGTGCTGTGGTTTAACAGAACTGAACTGGTTTGATCATTTCTTAGCCTATATTTTTCCTTGATAGAGGAACTGAATTATTCTTGTTTTCCATTGTCAGCAACCTCGTTATGGATGTGGATGTTCTTATTCTAATGATCGTGCTAGAGCTGTCACCCTCTTTGATGCCAACAGCCATGCAATCAAGCCGGGTTATCGTGGAGAACTGGGGCTCGATATTGTCTCCTTAGCGTGACTGCATTCTGCTTATATGATTGGCTATACGTAGAAGTATTCACTCCTTTTTATTAAGCACCCGCAGGTCTCTCTACTGTTGACTGTCTTGTTGAAATTGTACGCCAGATTTAACTGACAAAAACATTGGGGCATAAATATTATGTCCGATACATTGTTTATAATAATATCTTCTCATTGGCTTGTAGATGTTATATTATTAATTCCAATGGTGCAATATGTTTATGATAATATTAATGACACTATATTTTTGAAAGGCCATGTGTTTTATCCATGATATTCTGATACCATACCTGAAGTGGGTCAACATGCATAGTTGATTTGGCCACCTATAGCTGAGGTTAAATGCATGTAAGAAAACGGGTTGAGAGCCCAGGATAATTTCTGGAAATTTTATATTTTGATTCCAAGAAATTGGGTGCTACTCCTACCCCAGTAAGGCTACTGCTTAATGCAAACTGGCTCTCACCTTCATTCTAGTCTCCTAAGTAAAAGATACTGTTTGTGAAAAGATTGACACAGTAACACTCAGTTAATATGATCATTGATGAAAACTGTCCCTATGATGACAGGTTTAGTTGTTCATTATTTATTTCTAAATAAGTATCCAGTATGATTAACGGACATAACATGTATTAAGTCCAGGAGGACCATTAATTGTGAGCAATTATTTCTCTGAAGCTAGGTGGTTCTCAAGCTTTTCAATGCAAAAAAGTTTCACTCAAGCGTTTCCTCAAAGTTGAAAGGTCACATTGATTTTTTGTAAATAAGCTGGGTACATTTCCGGAGTTAGCATAAGTAACTGTTTCAGATTGCTCACTATCAGCATTTTGGGAGTATCAATTCAATCCCTAAGTATGGCGGAAGGCATCTGATTGGCTTGTTATTTCAATATGTAAATTATCTGGAAAACTTAACAGGCAGGAAAGTCTGTAGCTAGAAGCTGTGATGTTTTATCTAGATTACAGAAGGTTACTGTATCTGAACATGTCATCTGATCAGGCCACACACTTGCTCTACCTGGGCATGCCAGTTTATCAGACGCAACACCTGGAATTACTAAGGTTTGGTCACATATCTTCTTACATCTGAACTTAACACTGTCTTCGTAGAGAGCAGAGCTCCCCTCCAAGGTCCTCTGCCAAGGTCAGAGGACTAGAAACAGTACTGATTCATTTTTTTCTGAAGAAAAGATTTGGCCCATTGTCCTAGCAGGCCTTTTGGTGCGCAGGCAACAATTCCCCTCAAATTAAGCACCACATGGAGCAGGGAAATCATTTTCAGTCACTGCTGTCAGCTTGAAGAGCAGGTCTTACTGGAACTTCGCATTGGCAGTTGTCTCTGGTCGCAGAGTCTTGGTG
This sequence comes from Pleurodeles waltl, assembly GCF_031143425.1. Classification (NCBI taxonomy): domain Eukaryota; kingdom Metazoa; phylum Chordata; class Amphibia; order Caudata; family Salamandridae; genus Pleurodeles; species Pleurodeles waltl. The sequence goes on along the minus strand of NC_090444.1, from coordinate 385,445,315 downwards.
CAAACAGGCGGACTTGTGGTCTCAAGGAGCCCAATCCTCACAAATTGTACCTTTTACCTTGGGAAAAGCTCACACTGCCTCCAGCCAAGGGTCCAGGACCTGGAGGGCACCTTTTGGGATCAAGACTAACTTCATTAGCGGCCAGCAGCATGGCTGAAGTAGGTCCAGGCAGGTCCAGTTGGTGCTGGTCAGTTGCAGGGAGGCCTCTAGAAGCTTGTTGTGCCCCTGTAGCTCACACAGGAGTTCAGTCAGCTACCCCTTGGGGTCATGGCCCCAAACTGCCTTCCCCACGTTCGGGAAGGCCTTGTATGAAAGGGGAGACTCTCCCCTTTCATACGAGGCCTTCCTGAACGCGTTTCCTGGCCCTCGATCGCAGCACAGCTGCGATCGAGGGCCAGGAAATGCCACTAGACACCAGGGATTTCACTTGGGGGGGTCGGCCCCCCTCAGAAAACGGGCTGAACCCCCCCCCCCCCGGGCCATATTTTTTAATTTCAAGATTGGGGCTCCCTGGGGGGAATTTTTTTAAAAAAAGAAAGAAATTGACAGGGGGTCGCCTGTGGGGGCAATCTTTTTTTTAGTAGTTGTAGGGTTTCCCTGGGGGCCATTTTGGCCCCCAAGGAAACCCTACAACTACCAAAAAAAATACTGATCTCTCTCTCTCTATCTATCTATTCTCTCTCTCTCTCTCTCTCTCTCTCTCTCTATATATATATATATATATATATACAGGGAGTGCAGAATTATTAGGCAAGTTGTATTTTTGAGGATTAATTTTATTATTGAACAACAACCATGTTCTCAATGAACCCAAAAAACTCATTAATATCAAAGCTGAATATTTTTGGAAGTAGTTTTTAGTTTGTTTTTAGTTTTAGCTATGTTAGGGGGATATCTGTGTGTGCAGGTGACTATTACTGTGCATAATTATTAGGCAACTTAACAAAAAAAATATGTATACCCATTTCAATTATTTATTATTACCAGTGAAACCAATATAACATCTCAACATTCACAAATATACATTTCTGACATTCAAAAACAAAACAAAAAAAAATCAGTGACCAATATAGCCACCTTTCTTTGCAAGGACACTCAAAAGCCTGCCATCCATGGATTCTGTCAGTGTTTTGATCTGTTCACCATCAACATTGCGTGCAGCAGCAACCACAGCCTCCCAGACACTGTTCAGAGAGGTGTACTGTTTTCCCTCCTTGTAAATCTCACATTTGATGATGGACCACAGGTTCTCAATGGGATTCAGATCAGGTGAACAAGGAGGCCATGTCATTAGATTTCCTTCTTTTATACCCTTTCTTGCCAGCCACGCTGTGGAGTACTTGGACGCGTGTGATGGAGCATTGTCCTGCATGAAAATCATGTTTTTCTTGAAGGATGCAGACTTCTTCCTGTACCACTGCTTGAAGAAGGTGTCTTCCAGGAACTGGCAGTAGGACTGGGAGTTGAGCTTGACTCCATCCTCAACCCGAAAAGGCCCCACAAGCTCATCTTTGATGATACCAGCCCAAACCAGTACTCCACCTCCACCTTGCTGGCGTCTGAGTCGGACTGGAGCTCTCTGCCCTTTACCAATCCAGCCACGGGCCCATCCATCTGGCCCATCAAGACTCACTCTCATTTCATCAGTCCATAAAACCTTAGAAAAATCAGTCTTGAGATATTTATTGGCCCAGTCTTGACGTTTCAGCTTGTGTGTCTTGTTCAGTGGTGGTCGTCTTTCAGCCTTTCTTACCTTGGCCATGTCTCTGAGTATTGCACACCTTGTGCTTTTGGGCACTCCAGTGATGTTGCAGCTCTGAAATATGGCCAAACTGGTAGCAAGTGGCATCGTGGCAGCTGCACGCTTGACTTTTCTCAGTTCATGGGCAGTTATTTTGCGCCTTGGTTTTTCCACACGCTTCTTGCGACCCTGTTGACTATTTTGAATGAAACGCTTGATTGTTCGATGATCACGCTTCAGAAGCTTTGCAATTTTAAGAGTGCTGCATCCCTCTGCAAGATATCTCACTATTTTTGACTTTTCGGAGCCTGTCAAGTCCTTCTTTTGACCCATTTTGCCAAAGGAAAGGAAGTTCCCTAATAATTGTGCACACCTGATATAGGGTGTTGATGTCATTAGACCACACCCCTTCTCATTACAGAGATGCACATCACCTAATATGCTTAATTGGTAGTAGGCTTTCGAGCCTATACAGCTTGGAGTAAGACAACATGCATAAAGAGGATGATGTGGTCAAAATACTCATTTGCCTAATAATTCTGCACTCCCTGTATATATAGTTAGATAGATAGATATAGATATAGATATAGATTTATATATAGATATATCAATCCATGTAGGTAGATATATCTATCTACATGGATATATCTATAGCTAGATCTATGTATATATATAGGTCTATATATATATATATATATATATATATATATATATATATATATATATATATATATATATGTATGTATGTATATATATATATATACATATAGATCTATCTATAGATATATCCATGTAGATAGATATATCTATATAGAGATCTATATATATATATAGATCACTTTTGTCAGTGCATGTGTGGTTTCCCTGGGGGCTGCAATAGGCCCCCAGGAAAACCAGACCCACATATAAAAGTGATCTATATATATATATATATATATATATATATATATATATATATATATATATATTTGCCACCAGTTGTCTTGCAGTTGCAGCTTGAGTCTTCAAAGCAGTGCACATACTTCAACTGATGCATTTAAACTGTAGCTTTTAGGCAGCAATAAAAAAGTCAAGTAAGTCTTGTTATTATGTTTCTGCTACAAAAGGATCAGACTTTTGTCTAGTTGCAGTCTTAGTGCCATAAAGAAGTGCAGAAGGTTTATATGACTACTGCTAAGAGCAAATCTGTATTTTATGTAAATAGCTGAGTACATTAGTAAAGTCAGCCACTACCTGCGCTATATTACAAATGAAATGTGTGTGCAGGGTGGGGAGTGGCTATGGAGAGATGAAGAGCACGTTTGCTGGGTGGTAATGAGGGAATCTGAGGAGGAGGACATGGGAGTGGGAGCACCAATAATAATTGTTGGACTGGGGCACAGGAGGTGCTAAAGACTGACGAATGGTATGTGACAAGGTGTTTGAGTGTCTTGAAAGAACGTGCTGATTGAGGGAAGAAGCGCAGGTAAGGTGGCCTCTCCTCTTGCACATATCACACACACACACCAGCAATTTTGTGACTGTCTTTGTAGGCTAGTGTTTTAGAGCAACAGTTTAGCCAATAGCAGAGATGGCATCTTGATGGATGACTGCTGCTGACGTCACTCGTGTTATAGAGGACAGCTCTGACATAGGATCAGAGACTGAGACAGCAGATACTGAGACAGCATCTGAGGGATAGGACAATGGCGCAGACTCTGGGAGTGATTTTTCAGTTGGAGGAGTCCCATTGGATAACTCCTGCCAGTAAATTGTGAGGGAGGTGATGAGGGCAGTCCTGTTGTCCCTTCGCAAGCACAGTCTGTGCAACTGGGCAATAGTGGGTTAGCCCAACCCAGAGAGCAGGTGAATGCGGGGGCAAGCACAGAGAGGGTGCTCTCTTGGGAGTTCCCCAATTTAGTTCAGCCCCAAATTCCACTGCCCAAATTGTATTGTGGAGACATCAAAATTATCTATCACAAAACAAACTAGTTTTGTAAGGCAGGCACCTGTGTTTTTGGTCCTGGGTTCGGCGGCTGTTTAGGGAAACATACTAAACCCAAACATTTCTGGAAACTAGACATCCGGGGGAGTCCACAGAGGTGTGACTTGTGTGGATTCCCCAAAGTTTTCTTACCCAGAATACCCTGCAAAGCTGAAATGTTGAATAAAAACTCTATTTTTCTTGCATTTCTGTCACACAACCTACAGGAATATGCTGCGATCCACAAAATTCCTACCACCCAGTGATTCCTCACCTGTCCTGATAAAAACACTACCCCACTTGAGTGCCTATACCTAGTGCCTGCGTAAGGAATGGATCACCCCAGGGTCAACAGTTGCCTCATGTAAGTATCAACATTGACCGTTGTGTGATCTATTCCTGTCGCGGGCACTAGGCCTACCCACACAAGTGAGGTACAATTTTTATCGAGAGACTTGGGGGAATGCTGGGTGGAAGGACATTTGTGGCTCCTCTCAGATTCCAGAACTTTCTGTCACCGAAATGTGAGGAAAAAGTGTTTTTTTGGCCACATTTTGAGGTTTGCAAAGGATTCTGGGTTACAGAACCTGATCACAGCCCCACAAGTCACCCCATCTTGGATTCCCCTAGGTGTCTAGTTTTCAAAATTGTGCAGTTTTGCTAGATTTCCCTAGGTGCCAGCTGAGCTAGAGGCCAAAATCCACAGCTAGGCACTTTGCAAAAAACAGCTCTGTTTTCTTTGTGAAAATGTGATGTGTCCACGTTGTGTTTTGGGGCATTTCCTGTCACGGGCACTGGGCCTACCCACACAAGTGAGGTATCATTTTTATCGGGAGGCTTGGGGGAACGCTGGGTGGAAGGAAATTTGTGGCTCCTCTCAGATTCCAAAACTTTCTGTCACCGAATTGTGAGGAAAAAGTGTTTTTTTGGCCACATTTTGAGGTTTGCAAAGGATTCTGGGTAACAGAACCTGCTCACCAAACTCAACCCCGGCCGCACGCCGGGCTGCTACCGCGCCACCCCGAAACGGACCCACGGATCCTTCACCTGCAACAACTGCCGCTTCACCTGCCTTCGGGCCCACTCCGCTCCCGCCAAGCACAACCCCCCCGGAAGCAATCTCCACTACATCCTGGTCAACACCCGATCCATCCACAGGCACACCATCGAACTGTGGAACCTCATCAACTCAACAAACCCGGACATCGCCTTCCTCACCGAGACCTGGATGAACCCCTCATCGGCACCCGACATCGCCATAGCCATCCCCGACGGCTTCAAAATCATCCGGAAAGACCGCACCAACCGCATCGGAGGAGGCATCGCCATCGCACACAAAAACTCCATCCGCATCTCGACCCACACCGACGACTCACTCCCCGACGCCGAACATCTCCACTTCACGATCCACAGCGACCCCAAGACCACCCTCAGAGGCACCCTCATGTACAGACCACCAGGACCCCGCGCCAAGTTCAGCGAAGACATCGCAGACTTTGTCAACCCTCACGCACTCTTGTCCACCGACTACATCCTCCTAGGAGACCTCAACTTTCACCTGGAGAACCTCACCGACAAAAACACCACCGCCCTACTGGACAACCTCGCCAACCTGGGACTGAAACAATTAGTCAACACACCCACCCACCACGCCGGACACACGCTTGACCCCATCTTCTCCTCCAGCAAACACATCACCGTCAGCCACGCCACCGAACTCACCTGGTCGGACCACAGCTGTGTCCACTTCAGCTTCAAGAAGACCACCGTGCTTCACCACACCCAGCAACCACCAAGAAGACACTGGAATCGTATCACCACTGAACAGCTCGTATCAACCCTCTCCCAGAACCAACCCACCAGCACCACCGACCCAAACGAAGCTGCCAACAACCTCACAAGCTGGATCTCCGACTGCGCCAACCTCCTGGCCCCCCTGAAGTCTCAAGCCAACACCAACAACCACAAGAAAAACTCCTGGTTCACCCCCGACCTCAAGAACTCCAAGAAAGAATAACGCGCCCGCGAGAAGGCGTGGCGCCTCAACGAGACCGAAGAGAACATGTCAGCTCTCAAGGACGCCACCCGCCAACACCACCAACACCTCCGCGCCGCACGAAAAACAGCCTACCGGAACAGACTTGACAACAACGCCCACAACAGCAAGGAACTAGTTGGCATCGTCAAAGAGCTCTCCAACCCGGACGCAGAAAACAACCCTATTCCCCCCTCACAGGACCTCTGCGACTCCCTCGCAACCTTCTTCCACCACAAGATCATCGACATATACAACAGCTTCCCGACCGCCAACGCAAACCCCCACCCGGAACCCGCCACCGACATCACCACCATCCTCACCTGGAGCCCTACCACCACCAAGGAGACCACCCGCGTCATGAACTCGATCCACTCCGGATCCCCATCAGACCCCTGCCCGCACCACATCTACAAAAAGGCTGACAACATCATCGCACCGCACCTCCGAGACGTCATCAACGCCTCCCTCACCGCCGCCACCTTCCCGGAGAGCTGGAAACACGCAGAGCTCAACGCCCTCCTAAAGAAACCTACAGCAGACCCCACCGAACTCAAAAACTTCCGGCCCATCTCTCTCCTACCATTCCCCGCCAAAGTGATTGAGAAAATCGTCAACGCTCAACTCACCACCGCCCTGGAAACCAACGACTCCCTCGACCCCACACAGTTCGGTTTCAGGGCCAACCACAGCACCGAAACCGCCCTCATCGCAGCCACGGACGACATCCGAGCCCTGACCGACAAGGGAGAAACCGTGGCCCTCATACTCCTGGACCTCTCTGCAGCCTTCGACACGGTCTGCCACCGCACCCTGATACACCACCTCAGCAACGCCGGCATCAGAGGCAAGGCCCTGGAATGGATCGTCTCCTTCCTCTCCGGAAGGACTCAGAGAGTCCGCCTGCCCCCCTTCAGATCCACAGCCACGGAGATCATCTGCGGCGTACCCCAAGGATCCTCCCTCAGCCCCTCTCTCTTCAACGTCTACATGACCCCCCTGGCGAACATCGCACGCAAACACGGACTCAACCTCATATCCTACGCCGACGACACCCAGCTCATCTTATCCCTCACAAACAACCCCACCTCAGCTAGGACCAGACTACATGAAGGAATGAAGGAAGTAGCGAACTGGATGACAGACAGCCGGCTGAAACTGAACACAGATAAGACGGAGGTCCTCATCCTCGGCCCTACTCCCGCCGCATGGGACGACTCCTGGTGGCCCCCCGCCCTAGGCAGCACTCCCCAACCCACCGACCACGCATGCAACCTCGGCTTCATCCTGGACTCATCCCTCTCCATGACCAGACAGGTCAACTCGGTGACCTCGGCATGCTTCAACACCCTCCGCACGCTCCGCAAGATCTTCCGCTGGATCCCCACCGACACCAGGAAGACCGTCACCCACGCCCTCGTCACCAGCCGCCTGGACTACGGGAACACCCTATACGCCGGTATCACCACCAAGCTGCAGAGGAAACTACAACGGATACAGAACGCTGCCGCACGACTCATCCTGGACATACCCCGCCACCACCACATTTCCGGACACCTGAAGAGACTTCATTGGCTCCCAGTCAACAAGAGGATCACCTTCCGACTCCTCACCCACGCACACAAAGCCCTCCACGACCTCGGACCCAAAATCATCAACAACCGCGTCTCCTTCTACACCCCTCCGCGCACTCTACGCTCGACCGGACAGGCTCTGGCAGCCGTACCCCGCATCCACAAAGCCACCGCGGGAGGAAGATCCTTCTCTTTCCTAGCAGCGAAAACCTGGAACTCTCTGCCCAGCCACCTTCGCGCCATACCTGACCACCTCTCCTTCAGAAGGCAGCTCAAGACCTGGCTCTTCGAGCACTGACCCCCCCCCCTCCAGCGCCTTGAGACCCTTTATGGGTGAGTAGCGCGCTTTATAAATGCGATTGATTGATTGATTGATTGATCAGAGCCCCACAAGTCAGCCCATCCTGGATTCCCCTAGGTGTCTAGTTTTAAAAAATGTGCAGGTTTGGTAGGTTTCTCTAGGTGCCGGCTGAGCTAGAGGCCAAAATCCACAGCTAGGCACGTTGCAAAAAACAGCTCTGTTTTCTTTGTGAAAATGTGATGTGTCCACGTTGTGTTTTGGGGCATTTCCTGTCGTGGGCACTAGGCCTACCCACACAAGTGAGGTATCATTTATATCGGGAGGCTTGGGGGAACGCTGGGTAGAAGGAAATTTGTGGCTCCTCTCAGATTCCAGAACTTTCTGTCACGGAAATGTGAGGAAAAGGTGTTTTTTTGGCCACATTTTGAGGTTTGCAAGGGATTCTGGGTAACAGAACCTGATCAGAGCCCCACAAGTCAGCCCATCCTGGATTCCCCTAGGTGTCTAGTTTTAAACAATGTGCAGGTTTGGTACGTTTCCCTAGGTGCCGGCTGAGCTAGAGGCCAAAATCCACAGCTAGGCACTTTGCAAAAAACACATCAGATTTCAATGTAAAAATGTGATGTGTCCATGTTGCCTTTCCTGTCGCGAGCATTAGGCCTACCTACGCAAGTGAGGTACCATTTTTATCGGGAGACTTGGGGGAACACAGAATAGCACAAGAAGTGTTATTGCTCTTTGTCTTTCTCTACATTTTGTCCTTCCAAATGTAAGACCGTGTGTAAAAAAGATGTCTATTTGACAAATGGCCTGTAATTCACATGCTAGTATGGGCACCCCGGAATTCAGAGATGGGCAAATAACCACTGCTGCTCAATCTCTTATCTTATGCCCGTTTTGGAAATACAAAGGTTTTCTTGATACCTATTTTTCACTCTTTATTTTTCAGCAAATGAATTGCTGTATACCTGGTATAGAATGAAAACCCATTGCAAGGTGCAGCTCATTTATTGGCTCTGGGTACCTAGGGATCTTGATGAACCTACAAGCCCTATATATCCCTGCAATCAGAAGAGTCCAGCACACGTAATGGTATATTGCTTTAAAAAATCTGACATTGCAGGAAAAAGTTACAGAGTAAAACTCTGAGAAAAATGGCTGTTTTTTTCAGCTCAATTTCAATATTTTTTTTTTCCAGCTGTTATTTTCTGTAGGAAAACCTTGTAGTATCTACACAAATTACCCCTTGCTGAATTCAGAATTCTGTCTACTTTTCAGAAATACTTAGCTTTCTGGGATCCAGTGTTGGTTTCATACCCTTTCCTGTCTCTAACTGAAAGGAGGATGAAAGCACCAAAAATAGTAAAAATGAAGTATGTCCCAGTAAAATGCCAAAATTGTGTTGAAAAATGTGGTTTTCTAATTCAACTCTGCCTGTTCCTGAACGCTGGGAAGATGGTGATTTTAGCACCGCAAACGCTTTGTTGATGCCATTTTCAGGGTAAAAACCACAAGCCTTCTTCGGCAGCCCTTTTTTCCCATTTATTTTTAAAAAAACGAAATTTTAGGTGTATTTTGGCTAATTTCTTGGTCTCCTCCAGGTGAACCCAGAAACTCTGGGTACCTTTAGAATCCTTAGGATAGTGGAAAAAAAGGATGCAAATTTGGCGTGGATAGCTTATGTGGACAAAAAGTGCCTAAGCGCAAACTACCCCAAATAGCCAAAAAAGGGCTCAGCACTGGGGGAGGGGGGAGGTGGAAAGGCTCAGCAGCTAAGAGGTTAAACTTCTTTTATCCTCAAATGGAAAATAATAAAGACATCCCTTCCTAAACATATTCTTTAAAACGAGTCCTCTGTGCTTTTTCCCATACTGACTGCCCTGTGCAGACTTCATTTATGTAGGTGTACGCTTAGAAACACAGGTAAGTGTGGGAAAGACATTGCAGAGGTTATTCTGTATCCACCCTTATTTACAGAGCCCATTTCTGGGAACACTCGCTACTCCTCCCTTAGTTATCACTCAAGAGTTTAGAAAAAAACTGTACATACATGGCAGGCCTTCCACACTCAAAAAGGTCTTCCCGAATGTAGAATTACTCTGATCTTTTCTGAAGCAGGACTCTAATCTGCATGTGGGGTTTTGCACTTGTCAACGCATGATTGTATTTTACGCATGAAGATTTTTTTTGTGAGTCAGACTCACAAATGTGATGTCGCTCAACGGATTGCTCTCAGACAGTTGTTATTTTTTTGTGTTTTAAGCACAGGTGTGCAATATAATCCGTGAGAGTTCGATCTGCACCAGAAATCCAGGATATTTACATACAACAAACATTTACATTTAGTGAAATAATATAGTTAAGCTTAAAAAATAAATGCATAACTTTAATTTCAGTAGAATTAATATAAATGGGACCTAGTGGCAATCCTGAAAATCTGGTATGGGTGCAGCTGTCCTGGATTTGGGGTGAACACCAGTGGATTAAGACAAATTCTCCCATTGGCATGCAGTCTGTGAAGAATTGCTTATTTTACTGGAAGTGTCACTAGCAGTCATAAACGGAACAAAGGTAAATAACAAAAGTATCAACTCTAGACCAGATTGCCTTTTTATGTACTTTAATCTTAAATTTTCACGTCTGTAGAATACAGAATTGTGTCGAAAATACAGATGATAGGGCGAGGCTTCGTACTCCTTGGTGTACGCTTTTCAATTCCCAGCGCTCTTGCTTCAGTATTTAAAAAAGGATCGTCTCTGTGAGGGAAAGTCCTGCTTAACCATAACTGAATTAAAACAGCTTCAGAGCTACACGATGTTCTCCCCCTAATCTGCAGCAATAAAAGAGCGCACATGGGTGCCCTGCTTTAATTGGGAAGTATGCTACTTGCAGGCACGCGCACATCAGCGTTAGTTCAATCCCCGGCGTGACTACATCTTCAGAGAGCGCTAAGCACCCAGCAGTTACCTGGAAATCACTCCGTCTAGCAAAATATGACACTATGCCTACATGTCACTGCATAATCTACATAATTCAACGTGGTTGTGTTTGTAACAGATTCAGTACAGTCTGCGCTCCCACTCACTCCTGAACTCCCACGCATGCCTTGAATGAAACCCTGCGAAATATGCAAAAATAGGCCTTAGTGACAGTGCTGAAATAAAAGCTAAAAAAAAATACTTTTCACAATGGTAGTCCCAGAAAAAGCACGAGGAAACGTGTGATGATGCATTTAACAAATAGGGGAAATGAAACATCGGGTTATAATACCATAGTGCAGACAGAGATGCTACCTCCCTTCTCAAGGTAATGAATTCTGATGTGAAAACTAAGAAATATAGGAATCATGCCTAAACCTCTTCAGGGAAATGCATGTACTCTTTCTTGTGAGACGCATATTTTAGTACACATGCAAATATTGTTTTCACATACTTTCGTGATTTGCGCCTACTTCCCTAACACTAAATTTGCATAGTGTGTTATGCAGGCAGACAAAGCATGTGTAGGAAACGAAACTTGTGACATATAATGCACTTCTAATAAGGTGGACAGGATATCCGTGACAGAGCATTCACCTGCCGATCTCTAAATCAGGTCCCTTGTTTTTACAATACATTTTCCCTGTTAAAATATTTTACCAGAAATTCCATCCCTTTTTGACGCTCATCCCCCCCAAAAATATTACTGATGTGTTTACTCTCTACACTCTCTGTACTACATACACAAAACTAATTTGGGTTTAATTGAGGTGCACCATTCAAATTGTAAATGTTTTTCTGTATGTGTCTAATTGCTCAACAAGTTATGTGTTTGTGGGCGTAAAACTAATTTGCATCGGTTTACCCAGGTGAGTCTTTTGATAATCTGCGAGGAATCTTATTTCAGTAATGTAAGTCAAGATTTACCTGTGCATGCAATGTACAATAAGAACACTCTAGCCTCACTGCTGATCATGCAGTACACACTTTTTCTCTTTTCTTATCTGTGGCGAACTGGGAGCACTGTAGCCAAGTATACATTATGAACATGATTCACAAATATATATAGGTATGACTGAGCGTTGGAATACTTCTGGTTTACTCCTAAATTCCAGTAGTAAACCAGGAGCGGATTTACTTCTGTAATTGGGAAGTAAGGCAAGAATTCGCCAGGAGTAGGCAGGGTGAGAGGGGACTAGAGCAAAACAGGGCACGTGGACAGGAGGGAAGCAACACGGGGCATGGAAACACGAGAGAGTTAGAGAAGCACATGACTAGACAAAGCAACATGGAGAGGGCATAGAAGGACATTACGTGACAGAACAACACAGAAACTAGGGGGCATCTTTATGGAGATTTGGTGTAGAGCAGCACAGCAGGAAGGGCAGGAATGCACTGTATTTGTGCGATACAGTGCATTCCTGTCCTTTACCCTGGCACTGGCACAGAATGTGCTTCCCAGCACCATGGTGCCAGGATGCCTTCATTGCATGCAGGATTGTTTTTGTGCAGAAAGGAGGACCTTCCTGCACACAAACAATCCAGAGAGGTGTTTTCCTCTTTCTATGTGTGCTGCACAATGCAGCAGACATAGAAAGAGGAAAAAACAAGGACAAATACAAATATTTCTCCTTGTAACACCTCACCTCAGGAGGCGAAAGGTTTTGGTGCTGCTCCAGGTGTACATGATTTTGTAAATCTGAGGCAGCATCAAAATCCATGGGTGTTGCGTGGGAAAACCCACTGCAACGCCCATGGAATGCCTCCCTCGTGCAGAGTTAAGCAACGCAGCAACTTGTACTGCCCTGCCTTACTCCATATCTAGGAGGCTGTTGGGGCGCTGGGGACAGGAAGAATTTCTCCCTGATTGGGGCTCAATGACCACCAACGTGCAGATGAAAGAAACACCATCACTATTGTCACCTATTGAGGTAAACTGAATGTTTGGAATTGGCAAGGAGTGTAGTAGTCAGAAAACTCAATCACAAATCAATGGCATTATATCATAAACAATACTAGATACCATAAGAATTTAACACTAAATCAAACTTCAAACTGAATAAAATGTCAAAGCTTTATTACAAACCCCAAACCAATGTCACTTATATGATGCACACAACTAAGTTATAAACATACATGAAAACCATAGGCTGACCAAAATGTTTGAAAATATTTACCCTACTAAACATCAACACTGTTAAACACTCTAAAAGAATAATGTAAATTATCAACAACACAATATGCACATTATTCTTAGATTCAAAGCAGATGATGGTGACACCAGTAAATCATCAAAATATAGTTTTCACAATTAATTTCAGATTTCAGAGCTGGGCCAGTCCTATTCCAAACACGAACTTTGACTTGCATGCAGGGGAACAGACTACATGCGGACAAAAGCAAATTAAAGAAAGACAAAATAATTTTAAAATCATCCAACTAGGGCAACTCACTAAAAAGTATTACACTGGTGTAAGTACCTAACTGAAAAGGAAACAAGAAATCATGTTTAGTTATACCTTTCCTCATGGGACAGCATACAGCGATGGTTCATCAGCCAGGACTGTCACCTTCTTCCGGGGTCAATTGACAGCAGCATCAGGACAGTGCGAACATGGGATCAGCAGTTCAGAATTAGTTGGCCTTATTAGTACTGAACTGCATATAGGGCAATTAAAACTACGATGAGAGAACTAATCTTGGGACATACGAAACAGAGGGTGACAGCAGACTCAAACAGGACAACTTTGAGGCAGGAGAAAAACTAACTAGGACTGACCTCAGCACAAATTAATAAGAACTAACTCTCTATTTCCAAAGTTCCTCACTAATTAGAAATATGCACTATCCATTCATTGGTTCTTCAGGTGGGCGTACTTCAGACTTCAGATTCAGCATCCAATAGCTGTAGATGGCACCATCGAATTTGCAACTATTTCATACTTCTCAGAAAAAAAGTTAATTGTTAATTCCATGACTTCATATAATTCCGACAAAATATGACATTCTATAATAACATGCTTCGCAGAGAATCATGAATTCCCTGTCCCATTCGACAGTTAGAACAAATAAAGCAACATTATTAACTCTAAAACATGTGTCTTTCCTTTAATACAATAGGACATTCATCATCACATTAATTTTTTAGAAAAAGAATTCAGGTCATAGGGAACAGAAGAAACAAGTGATTTTTCTTTACTGCTGGGAAATGTATCTTTAGGCCTAGTCAAGCTAAAAAAGCCTTAATAAACATTCATACATTCAATACATTTATAAACCTATTAAACACCTTACAATTCATATCAAATATGCAAAGCAAATATATTTAATTACAAACATCATTTGAAACATGTTTGAACTAATTTAAATGTGCATTTATTCGCACGCACACATCTAACTTTTAAAATAAAATCCATTTAATTCAATATAAGTATGATTAATTCACATCCTTTTAATATTTTTAATAACTCTTTTAATATTAATTCACACTAATACCTTATTTAATATGAATGCAGAAACGTAGGGTTTAGTATGAATGGTGGCCATATGGTCACCATAATTCAAACGTGCACATTTTACGTTTCCACGTAAAATTTCTCTGTTAAGCCTTAAAATGTAGGTTAAGTCCTCACCATGTGCTAACTTCCATGCCACTAATCTATTATTAAAGTTTGATCTCTCTCAAGGCCATGCAAAGCCACGCAAAGTGGCTTTGCGTGTCCTCATAGATATGGTTCTGCAGTCTGCACCACCTAAGTGTAAAAAAAATGTGATGCTCCAGCAGCTCACAAGGCTCGTAAATATGCTCCTAGGTGAGCCCAGAAACACAAGGTGAGACAGAGCAACACAGAGAACACACTCACTTTTGTGGGGTGCTTAACTAAAAAGAAAAAGGTAGCACAAAAAAGGAGCAGTGTAAGGCCACAGAATTGCGTCTTTGCTCCAGAGGAGGGACAGACTGACAACAGGGAAGTAAAGTCCACACAAGCCAGCAAATAAGAAGCAAGAAAATGATAGGTACAATGAGGCCAACGAATGGTAAACAATAGGCAGGCTCTAAGTCCACTGTAAGCTAACAAAATGTCTCCCAACAGACAGCACATGTGCCGTCCTAGGCAAGACCTAATAATGTGGTCTTACCCGACTTGGAGTGCTGTAACTTTCTTCACCACAGTCTTCCAAGCACAGCATCATCGTCTCTATGTTCACAAATACTGAATTGGAGATTACAGCATGAGCCTTAGAATCCAAAACACTATTTTACCAATTAATGCCTACAACTGATATCTTCCAGAATTATTTGCAACAGGGTAGTATTTCTGTATTAATTGCATGTCCTTTTACACAGTACATAAGTAGTCTTCCAGTATCTATTTAATGAGACATTAAATAGGATAAAAATAAGAAAGATATTAAATATATCAACTGTTTATCTTATATCTTGGAAATAGACCAACTGTTTCAGCTTATACTTTTTCCAGTGGACTATCAGTGATTTGAGATTTGAGTTAGCCTGGCTTGTCACAGCATCCACAGTCTCATAGGGCATCATTACCAGTGAATGTGGGCAAGCCCCCATTTTTATTGTCAGATTCAGTTCGTTGGCATAACACTTCTCACATGTAACAGGGCTCTTCGTGGGGGAAAGTATGTATTTATTAGCCAGAAAATTTGTATTTATGAATCATGAAACAGTTAATTAAAACCTTTACATGATAAAAGCACACGTTCACAGATGTAAAAAAAATGTAGCAAGGAGAAAGATAAAAGATACATTTGAGTTAAAGGAGCACATCAATAATTGACTCTACTGATTTTAAGGATGCAATATTAGAGAATGCCAACGCAAGGAGACAAATGGAGTAGACAACAAATGGAGTTAGGGAAAACGAATAAGGGGAAGGTGATAAAAATAATTAATAGGTGTAAGGAGAAGTTAGGAGAAAAACCCAAATCATGGACAAATCAAGGATCTCTTCAATGGTTGCATTTCGTAGGATCAGATCTGCTAAAATTAAACTACCAGTATCAAGAGCGTGCAAACAGGAAGGGAAGCATAAAACAAATTAAAATCATACAGATTGTACGAAGAGCAGAGGCTCTACCACAATAACCTTACATTCAATCAAGCATGCCTGAGTAGAAGTGCCAGTGAAAGGAAAGTGCAAAAGAGTTGCAAATGATGCAGAACATTTTAAAGGCGAGATCTTTCAGTGAGTGCCTTTCGCTGGACAGACAAGCCCTGGCTCATTGTAGGTAATACAGGGCCTGCAAGAGTCAGGCTGTCTTTCATAGTTGCAAGAGTCAGGTTGTCTTTCGTAGTTGCCTTTCATCGGGTCAAACTTGACATATTCAAAGTTAGAGCAAGTAAAGTGCTAGAAACAGGTAAAGACAGTGCAAAGCATTCAAGAGTCAGTGCCTCTTCTATAGTTGACTTTCATCGATTGCAATGTGCCAGAGTCAAAGTGCCAGTTTGTGGGAGGAGCGAGAAACAAAGAAAGTGATGTGAGGCAAACAAGCTTCAAGATCTTTTCCATGGTTGCCTGTCTACGGGTACAACATACCAGGGTCAGGGTGCCAGTACATGGGAAATGCAGAGTAGGGCAAAAGGGCCTTTAGAAAAGTTTCTCAGATGAGTTGAGCACCATCTTTAAGTAGCTTTTATGCAGTGATGATTCATTTTAGCATACAGGCTATTGCCTGCACACTTCACCCTTGCAAACAGAAAAGCAAGGCTTGACAACATGTTCTTATTCCATTGGCATTAAAGAGATTGTGTAGAAGCTTTCTGCATGCAGATTGCAAAGTGGGACATATACACAGTATGGGGGAGGGGAGTAGGGCACGTACACAAGCTTTACCTGTTGCATACTAAGTCCTATTAGTAGAGTTAAAGCATTGCCCTGGTTCTGTTCTATGATGGCACTTCAGCAATTGGAGGCAGTTGAGTTCCTTAATTAGACGAACATACATGCCAACTTCAGTATGTGTTGAACGACTGGGGGATTTCACTTACTTCTCACAATTTGTGGGTTGTATTAGGCTCTCTACTACATAGTCGGTTTTCTTCAACAGGACATCTCCTCTCGCGGGATTTAGGGCCTGAGTTATGGTTGAGCAGATGAGATATTCCATCACAAACATAATGGACACCCATCCTCGTATTACCAGTGCATTATATCCTATGCATTTGTAATACGGCGAACAGGATATCCATCATATTTATGATTGAGCATCTGCTCTCTAGCTGTAAATCAGTCCCTCAGTCCAAAGAATTGCAAGCACAGTTTTTTTAGACCAGTTTTGCCGACATTGTTAAATATAGTGTCAAATAAGTGTAAATACTAAGCAGCAATGAAAACATTATTACTATAAATTTAAATGCATTTATACCATCTATAAGAATTTAAATTGTAATGCTAAATACATGTTGTTCGATAGACACAGAGCACATGGTCATAGACCTTGGAAGGAGCGGCAAGGCCTTGATCAGTGGAGATCTGGCCAATTCTTGCCTTCTTTGGTTGCTGGTTGTATAGGATGATTCTGATGACCAAACTCTCATGCGTGCATACAGTTGCAGTAAGAGGTGGCACACCCATACACATCTGTATCGTTCGCATTAAATCCACGCTTATCATATGTGGCAGTTTTTGGGCGGTCAAACAGTTTGTGGTTAGAAATTGACTTGTCTCGAAAAAAACTTTAGTAGTTGGTCAACAAAATGGCAAGGAGTACAAATTATTATCTAATGCATTTTTATTCTCAAATTTATAAGGCTACCAATTTGTCACTGTGTTTTGAAGCAGACACGTACGCGCAATCACTGTTTGTTTATCAAGAAAAAAACGTACTGGAATTGAAAGACTACGATGCGAAAATCCGAACTAAGCTCGAAAATCAGCAGGTGTTTGAGGAAGTTTCAGAAGAACCAACATACCAGAGAAAACTCAAGACACAAATCCGAAGCCTGTCCTGTCAGAGTCAACTTGCCGACAACAAACTGCCATTCAAACGTCCCAAATCCGCCCTTCGTGGACTCGTTTGTGTCATCCCCTCGGACTGCTGCTTTAATTTTTAAAAGCAAGGACACTGCTACGGCACTGACTTTTAGCGACGCTTGCAGGCCATGTTTTTATTTTCTCATAAAAACACAATAAACAAACTATTCCCTTCTGCAGTATGTACCTTCTGGACTACATTCCATGAGAACACCATGACCTTGTTCAGAAGAAACTGCAAAGTGTTTTATTTAACTCTTGAACAGTGAGGGGGTGCAGTAAACCAAGATGATGGTGTTTACTCAAAGCATGTTAAAACCATGCATGTTGTGGCCATTTTGAATGTCTTCTGGGCTGGCACTGCAGACTGAAGCTTCATTTTACCAGCGCTGTTGTGCAGCTGCATAAGTGCAGAAGCTCTCTTAAGCAGAATGCTCCTGACAGTGCCTAGCGCCTCCTAAAAGTGTGTTCCTGCCCTGTGCCTGCACAAGTTTTAGCAATTGCTGTTCCCACTGAGAGGCTGTCCCTATTTTTCTACAAGTACTTTGAGAGCTGCCAAATATTTGTTCCATTTCACCATTACTTAAACACAAGGAAAAAAAACACTAGCCCCGGCACTTTATTGTGACATCTGACACATGAACATGTAGCCCTTGCACCAGTTTCCTCCTTGAACAAGGGCGAGCATAGGGCAGAGTGACAATTAAATGCAGGATTATGCAGGATGCATAACAAGCATGTAACTCAAAATGCAACCTTTTACTGCAAAATATTTTGATCAGTTTCAGAGATTCCAGAGACGTAGTAAAAGTGACTGTAAGAAATTAGCCCATTTTTGTCATGATTCTCCCTTTTTCACCTATGTGATTTTGCTGACCGTAGGACTGTGTGCTCTTTATCACTGTTAAGCAGTTGTGAAAGTGCACGTGGTTCCTCACTAAATCATGTGCTGTACATTGGAACAGCCTATTTGGCCTATCGGACTTCCCTATAACTCCATTGTAAAGGGTTCATTTACACCATCCGCAGATATCATAAAATATATGTCTGCCAGGAGCACCACTGTACTCCAGCTGAGCCGCAGCTTAAATGCATTGCAGTGAATACATGTCAGAGAAAAGTATGATTGCCATGTTGGAAAAGCCTATTTTATATATTCATAAGTCACTCCTTAAGTGGCCTTGAAAGCACACAGGGCAGACTGCTAATATGTAAAAATGGGGCACTCTACATCTCACAGTGAAATAAAACTCATAAGCTATTTCTCTATTTAGGCCCAGCTAGACTTTGTCCTAACAGACCTAGCTGGGATTAAAATCTTGTTTTTCCACCTCTGTTTAGGAAAGGGTTAAAAGTTATGCATCAGAGTTATTTCCTGCTTAGTTTCCAAAATCTAATTTATTGCTTATTTCAGATTTTTGGTAAATTAAGTAGAAAAGTGTTTTGAAATAATAGTTCTATAGGCTGCCTGAAGTGGCTTAAAACAAGTTCTGCCATTCATTACACCCCCAGATCTGGATTATCCATCCTTGCCTGGGAGAGTTAACCACTCTGGCTCAGAGGACATGGGCCCACGAAGGGTCAATGGTTGTTACCTTCTGACTACTTATCAGGGATTATCTATCTGAGCGTGGGCAAGAACAATTGGAAACATAAATGGCAGCCTTAGCCCTACCTTCTTCATCTTGGAAATGCCAAGGAGGGCTCCTCCTATTCACTTCCAGGTACCTCCTAGTAGGATAGGAGGGGAAACAAATTTTGACCCTGTCAAGCAGGGCAGTGGTCAAGAATCTAAAGGCAAGCTTGCCTGGTGGCAGCTGGGTCCTGCTAAGTTGAAACAGGTGAACATGGGTATTTTTACAGTAAGCTGAATAGGAAGTTCTGCAAAAGAAGATGGGGTGCTGTAGGAAAATAGTTAAGATCTGGTGCTAGATTTTCTCCAGTCAGTGGCTACTGCACAGGATAACTCTGGCACCTCAACCACCACCTCCTCAGGACATTTGCACACACGGGAAAGCTTCCTTTAAAGAAAAAGCCCTGCCTGAAGAATAGTCCTGACTCCCGCTGGAAGAAGAGGACTCACAGAAGGACTCACAGATCCTTGAATCCTGGTGGCACCCAGGGGCTCAAATTATTCTCCACCAGTCAAATGGCTTGCCTACTGGTTGCCTGTTTCAAGGAAACAAAAAGCATGACTCCTGACTCCAATAGGGCCCAGCTGAACATTGAAGACCGGACCCTGTAAAAGACCTGGTTGGAGAGAGACCAGATGCCTAAGAAGCCTGCCCTGAGGAGCTTGGAGCTGCAGGACTGAATGGAAGTAACTTTCCCAGCTGCTGGAGACAGTCCTAAGGAAAAATCTTTGACTGGGATGACCCTCTTGATTTATCCAACTGCTGTTCCTTCACAGTGGGCCTAGTTTTTCTTGGTGCTTTTTGTACTAAAACCTACAAATCATATTGCCTGTTACCCTTAAACGGCTATGATTAGCTTGGTAATGTTTTGCTATTTACCGTTTTCAGTATATTTTCAAACTGAATTCGGAATTTTATTGTATTATGTTCTTTACATTAAAAAAGTAGGTACTACTGTTTGAACTTAGCACACTTTTCTAAGAATTGCCTGTACCATAGCTACCAGGAGTTGAGGAGAGGGTCTTTAAGAATTGTATTTTGACCGAACCAGGGTTGGTTTATTGATTTGGTAAGGGCGCGCTGTCCCACATTATTAACCCTATTTCTGACACTGACCACATTGCTACACTGAGAAATCAGTTTGGTCATCTCGGAGATGAGCATATGGCTCGCTCAGAGCAGCACACCTCTTGAATTCTGAGGGAATGACTTCACTGCATGGGCTGACATCATATGCTTGCAAAGGCCTAAAACACCCCCTTCACGTACACTACTGTGTGCTTACATAAGAAGACAACTTTAGTGTTTCTAACACCATTATTATTTCCTACCATAAAACACCCAATCTAAACATTTGAACAACAGAACTTAAAACCTAAACCTTTCGACTACAAACTCCATTGTATGGATTGCCATTTCTTTGACAAGTTCCCTGTGAATTTTGTGGTTCTCAGTGTCTGGGTTATTACCACTTCTTACTCTAATGTTCTGCCTATCTTCTGCCTTAGTGCAGTGTTACATCAGAAACGACCTGCTGTATGCCAGGCCACAAGGTACACAGTTAGCAGTAACAAATTATTAATAGTAACACCCCGTCAGCTCACTGTAGCAGCACTAGACTGCCCTGGTACATTTCAGAACTAGTTATTAAGGTTAGCAGAATAGGATAGTTGTCCCCACTGAAAACGAAAATGTTTTTTATGGGATTGATGACAATCATGGTGTCAGATGCTCTTACAGCTTACAAATGTTTCCCTGTCTGTCAGTAGGCACACACCACCATGGTACATGTATTGTTCAATTCTCAGTCTTGTACTGTGTTATTGGGTTGAGAACATGGTCCACACACGTTCATCGTTAAACCCAGTAGCACTTATCAGTTGGTTTGCATAGTCACATGCCACCTAGCAACTACCAGGAATCTTAAACACATTTCATGTTCCATTCCTTTTCAAAATGAGGGTAACAAAAAACTGTTATAAATGTTGGTTCATTACCACCAAGGGAACCAGGTAATACACACAATTTAAGCATTTGTATGTCCTTATCCTGTTAGACATGTCAGATGCTTTCAACATCAACTATGCCTTGCTGCTAGATGTCCTTGCCATACGTTGGATCAGTTCTTTTCTATCTGACAGTATGCAGACTACCTTTGTCGCCCCCATTAAAATCATGCTCCCTTAAAGTCTCCAAGTAGGGTCCCTCACGGATCCACCTTGTCTCCTTTTCTTTTTAATGTGCCTGCTCTTCTCATTACACCATTCAGATGGAATTATTAACTCCTTAGAAAAATAGTAGGCAGACAACTGAGTATACTTACTTTAAAAAATGTGACAAGATTGACAAGGAGAGGTTGATAGAGACACTGGAAGGAACTAAGTGTTACATATACAAAGGCTTTTTTGTGGTCGTAAACGGGCTGATTCTGCGAATCAGCCCTTTTACGACCATTTGCGAATTAAAATAGGCTTTTTCACATGTACAAAGCCCTTTTTACGAATCAGTAACCTATTACCAAATCGCAAATTGGGCAAATTGGGTTTGCGATTTGGTATTAGGAAGAGGCGTGTTTAGGGTGACCCTTCTTAATACCGAATCACAGTGGTATGTGTGGATGTTTTGTGACTTCAAGTAGGTGGTAACCCCTTTGTGAATGTTGGTAAAAACATTTTTAAAAGCAAGCAGTGGTTGCTTTAAGGAAAATGGGCTGCATGTCAAAAAAAGATTGCTTTATTTAAAAGCCATCAGAGTCATTGTGGTCTGCTGACCCCAGCAGGCCACCATCCCTGTTATTTTAGTGATTCCCAATGGGTCTCAAACCGAGCCCTGCCCCATTATTATTCACAAGTTAGGTCTATGTATGACCCTTTGAGACTTGCAAAGTGTGCCAAAGACACATTTGCACATTGATGTTTGAGATTACCAAATAGTGAAGTGCAAAAATGTGCTATTTGGTAATGGCAATCGAGTACCTTTGTACTTGTGGCCTTAAGCCTTTACTTAGTAATAACCCAGATAAAGCAGTTCAAGTCTTTAATAACTTGCTTGAGAGGGTAAGTAATATGTTTTCTCCAGCTAGTAGCATACGGAAAATCAATAGAAAGCACCGGCTTCTTGGTTTCCAAAGATATAATAGATGCCAAACTGTGCCTAAAGCACTTGTAGCAGAAATGGCGTAGTAAGTACAATGACATACATAAAGTTAATTACAAGAAGAAACTACCTAACTATAAAAAAATTATTATACAAGTGAAGATCAAATACAATTCCAAAAGGGTTTGCAAAGCCCATACCCTGAGAGAGAAACCTTAAAAATCATGCACAGCCCCTCGTCTATGGACAGAATTAGTCAACCCACAGTGGATGCCCAAAAACGCTCCAATGATATGAATAGGTTCTTCATTGAAAAGAAAAGGCCAACCAAAGAGGCTGATGACCCTATGATTGGGATTGAGAAGTTAGAAAAGGAGGAAGCCTGCATACATTTAGGCACCATCCCATTTTTAAATCAAGGGGGCATATATATCAAACATTTTTGCAATTGCAGAAATGCATTTTGGTATGTAACAAGTCCACTTTGCGATTCGGTAACTTGTTACCGAATCGCAAATTGGATTTGCGACTACATACCGATTTGGTATTAGGAAGGGGCGTGTCAAGGGCGTCCCTTCCTAATACCGAATCGCAGACGTATGTATGATTGTTTTGTGACCGTGAATGCGGTCGGAAAACAATCACAGTTACCACCAATTTCAAATTGATGGTAACCCATTCCCAAGGGACCTCTTCCCCTTTGCGAATGCATGCAAAAACGTTTTTTAAGAGCAGGCAGTAGTCCCACAGACCACTGCCTACTCTTAAAAAATGAAAATAAAACTTTTCATTTTACATTTTTAAACGCATCCCGTTTTCCTTTAAGGAAAACTGGCTGCATTTAAAAAAAAAAATGCTTTATTGAAAAGTAATCACAGACATGGTGGTCCGGTGAGCCCAGCAGGCACACCATCCCTGTGATTGTAGCCATTCGCAATGACTTGCAAATTGCGAACTACCTCATGAATATTAATGAGGTAGGTCCATTTTCGAGCCCTTGCAAATCACAGTATGAAACTCCTGGAGTTTCATACATTCCAATAGCGATTACTTAACTGCAATTCACAAAACATCGCAATTAGGTAATCACTATTGTAAAGAATGATATACCTGGCCCAAGATTCCTTGCTACTCCTGCTGACCAAAATAAAATCAGACTCCCATTAGGATCCTTGTCCACCTAGAGTCAAGCCGGTTAAGGCCCCTGCTGCAACAACACCACTCAATGATTTATTGAATTCCTCCTTGAAGACAGGAATAGTTCCTGAAGACTTTAAGAAAGTCATAGTGCTACCGAATTAAGAAAACCTGGTGGTGATCCAAAAGTAATCAAGAACTACCACCCCATTTCCTTATTGTCTTACTGCGCCAAACTCCTGGAATCTCAAGATGCCCAGGAACATAGTATTCATCTGTATAATTCTAAGTTTTTGACCCTCAGCAAGGGGTTGTCTGAAACACAACACTAAAACTGTGATACTGTGATATTATTGGTCATTGATGACCTTAGGAAGGACTTGGACCATGTCTCAGCATTAGTCCTGTTTGATTTGTCTGCAGCCTTTGACACAGTGGATCATAATATCTTGCTACGCCGTGCAAGGGCTGCTGGCTTTTCTGAGAAGACACATAAATGCATAGCTTTGTTTTTAAATAACATAACTCAGGCAGTCTATTTTATCTCGTTTAGGGCAAAGAAAGTTAACATTGATTGTGGGGGTCCCTCAAGGCTAGGCTCTCTTGCCTCATCTGTTCCAGATTTCCAGTCAGCCACTCATAAAGGAACTGACTGGTAGAGGTGGTTAAATTTTTAATTATGCTGATGACTCAGATTTTAATGTGTCTTGATAGCTAAGCTATGTCCCAGTCCCTTTTTCAAGATATGAGGTGCTTTATCAGTGGCTGGATGAGGAGCACGTATTTAAAGTCAAATGCAGAGAAAACTGAAGTATTGTTTTTAATGGCAATCCCACATCTTGGTCCAATCTTTGAGTTGCACTCCTTAGGTTACCCTCATGCTCTATTATATTCATCTCTCTCTCTCTCTCTCTCTCTCTCTCTCTCTCTCTCTCTCTCTCTTTCTCTCAGGGTTAGCGCCATGATACCCTCGGGTGAATGAGCACTTAAAAAATGTAGGATAACATAATAGAACAAAATGTGTTTTTGCCGCCTTTAGCTTTTCTGCCAAATCTTCAGGTAGGAAATACTACATGTATGCCAAAGATACACAGAATGTGCTTAACACATGGAACTCACAAGTTTCTGCTGGCTTGTCTGACCATGTAACTGATACCTTAGCCAAACACTCTCACTACTGTCTACTACTAGATGGCTTTCAATTTCATAAAACTCAATCCCAATAAAATATAGTTCCTTATTACTCGATTTCCTTTCATTAATAGCAATATGTTGTACCCCTAACCCAGTGGTCAGACATTTATGAATCTACATAAATTCTAACTTGCCCTCAAATTTCAAACTTCAAACTGGCCATTGGCTGGGAAAAATCCTTACCTTTTTGCTTCTCAGCCTCACCCTTAGGTAGACATGGTCTTTTTTCAGTTCCGCCTTGAGTTTCGGAAGTCCATCTACTTGGCAGTCCTTGACAAGACAATTAGATGCCATCATCAAGTTCCACATGCTGCAGCACATCTTCTGTCTGGTAATAAATGAAGGGGCCATGTCACTACCATCATTAAAAACATCCGCTGTGTCTTGTCAAAAAGCATTTAATATTTAAATCTCTGTTGCTTGTTCACAAGGTTATCCATCACTCCTCACCTCATGTTTGCTTTTAAATGCCATCTCCTCTTTCCACAGCAAAACCTGCACTGTTAGGGCTATTGGTTGCTGTAGAGTCCTACAACCAATGTGGTTCCCTAGGTGACAGTGGGCCTCATTACGAGTTTGGCAGAGGGAATTACCCCACACACATATGTGACGGCTATCCTGCCTGCCGAATAACAAGTTCCATTATATCCAATGGAACTTTTAATACGATAGTTGGGTTATCTGCCATGTTTGTGACAGAGTAATCCCCTCTGCCAAACTCTAATGAGGCCCAGTGTATTTTCTGTTTGTAAACAACAACAATGTCCACAATAGGTATATCACTGCATAACACATATTTAGTGTGCTTTAGGTGGTGTATTTACTAAGTCATATCTGAAGCTAAATAATGAGACAATAGGCTGAGTAAACATAACAAACCATTCATTGTATGGCATTTGAACATGGTTCATACAACAAAGTAATCATATCAGAAAATAGAAAGTGCCCAGTGCCAAAGGCGGACATACAGTGCCAATACTACAAAGAATATGTTGCCCAATATGTGATTAGAAAAAAGGAGAAAGAACGGTGACACATGCCTTTTTTTTAAGTACTAGAGCACCTCAGTATGAATGTCTATAAATGTTCTCACTTCATATGTACATTACATTTATTTCATTTAGTGGTCTGTGTGGTCACAATCAGTGGTGGTACTTTGACCCAAAAAGTGATTGCCAGGACATGATCAGGACGAGGTCTGAGCAAAATTAGGTATGTGATAGTCCTTACAGCGCAAATACTACAGAGGTTTTCAATTAATTTTAGAAGTTAAATATCATCTGTTTGAAATCATAATATGAAAATGTCATGCGTTTTTATGCTTTTTTTGACACATATCAGAGTATTTATATCAAAGTGAAGAATACAATGTGCTGCTCCTTTCATCAATTTCCATCATAAGACCCCTGGATGTGCACCTTGTTTCCTAGGTAGTCCTGAAATAAAATTGACAAAAGTAATGGTATGCTGGTAGTGTTAGAAATGGAGTAGCTGGTTTGCTAGGGTATGCACCTGAGCTGGTCAGAACCCACCACTCTAGCCAGGGCAAGTCAGTTACACCCCAAACATAACCTGTGCTCACAATCTGGTGGCTTGGCGCAGAGCAGGCAAGCTTATCATTTGAGGCAATGTGTAAAGCTTTTGAGCAACACACGCACACAGTAACACAATGAATACGCCACAAAAGAGACTCCACACAGGATTTTGTAAAAATAGATTGCTATATTATACATCCAAGAGGACCAAAAATAACATGAACCATAAATAATGCACTTATTCATATGGTACTCATTATTGTGCTCACTACAGGACTACATCATAAATACTTTGCAGGTAATGCAGATTTGTTTAGAGACAAACACATGATCCACAATATAATACCATGAAACCATAGGGCACAGCACCCCTGAGCTCCTGTTTGGCTGGTTATGTTACCTTCGATGAACCTTACTGAAACAAGTGCAATTGTGAACAATAATGTAGGGCACAGGAGCACCTGCGCTCCTACTAGGTGTGATACTGTCATCTGATACCCCCTTGGCTAAATGGAAGAAAAATACATTCTCTTCTGTTTAGGATTTTACAGGGGGCTCAGACAACAATCCCTGTCAGAGATCAACCACTAGACACTTTCAGTGCGGAAGTGGAGAAAACACAGTACCCGAATGTCCTGGTGAGTGTTCTCTATCTTTGGAACAAATGCTTGTAGCCCAATGCAGGCACGAGAGGTCTCCCTCAGTCTCTCCTGGCTATGCCACTTATTAGACAAAGCACCCACTGGGGCGTGATGTTGTATCTCTGCTTCTTCTGGCCCCGCTCACCGAGCCTTTCAAGGGCAGGCAAACCTTTTTCCAGATACAGGGGACTCCTTTGAGTGGTGCTGTAGGTGTCAATGGGCCTCGGAAGTGGATCCTGCAGCATCCAAACCCAGGCTTTCCCTTGGGGTGGGTCATAGCAGTGCTGTCATCACAAGTAGTCTCCTTGCTGCCTCAGCAACGCCTCATGAGAGGAATTCGGCTTGGCGCGCACAGCCTGTGCAACACGAATCCAGCAAAAGGGAGACTGTAGATTCTTCGTGAGGCAACAGCTCCATTACCACAGGAAGCACCTGATTTTCCTTTGTGAAAACGGTGGATCAGCCATGCGCTGACCTGGACAATGTCTTCCCTTGGGGTGGAAGCGCACAAATTGCTGGAGACATGCCCTGCTTTTAGGAGGAGCACTCAATACATGTTGGCACCAACCATGGGGTCCCTACACACACTAGTGACAAAAGGCAAGGCAAGCAGCAGTTGAACACTGCTTCTCAGTCAGCACACTGCTGTCTACTCAGAAGAAGCAGAGTCCCATGCCATAGCTGCTGCAACACAAATTTATATGACCTTGAGATTGCAAGGGGGCAAGCCAACAAGCCCTTGGAAAACACCTGAGGGCATAAAGGGAGAATCAGGCAGCGGGCCAGCACATGAACTCAGCTTTACAAAGTGACAGTCCCTCCTGCAGCCCACTGGTCAGTAGGCAGCATATCAGCACAACAAAGCAGGTAGTCCAAATGGTGTTCCTTGTAGTAGAACAGTAGTTTACCTGGCAATGTGCAGATTGTAGAGCCAGCAGCGTCTGGTTACAAGTCCCACGCCATCTTTAAAACATGTATTCAAAGATCCAGTGCTTATACTCAAATATGCCTTTGATGGAGGGGGCAACTTCAGAGGAGCCCTTTGAAGTTCACACATATCCCTTTCAGCCCTGCTCTGGCTCCAAACTATCATTAGGGGGTAAATCAGTCCTTTGTGTGAAGGCATGACACAACCTACACAAATGCAAGTGTGAACCACCTCTCACTCTCCCTGCCAAGGAAGACTATCAGTATGCAGATTAATGCAGATGTATCCCCTGTCACACCCAGCCTTTCCCGTGTTGTGGCTGTCTGGAGAGAATGCACAAAGCGTAGCTGTCACCAAAATGCAGACTTGTATTGGAGACAAATTGAAAAGCACAAGAGTTGTAAGCACACAGAAATGCCTGCTTTCTAAAAGTGGCATTTCTAAAACAGTATTATGAAGTCCAAAATCATCAGTAAGGAATATTTATCATCACCATTCCAAATATACCAAACATGACAAAACTACTCCTCCCTGACCTGGAATTACCACTTAAAAGAATGTAAGTGAATTCCCAATGCTAACCAATAAGAGGAGCAGGCCTCAGAGTAACGAAAAATGAAAAAGGCTATTTGTCACTACCAGGACATGCAAAACATAAAAGTACATGACCTACTTTTACTTACACAGCACCCTGTCCAGAAGGCAACCTAGGGTCTACCTTAGGGATGGCCTAAGTGTAATAAAAAGGGATATTAAGGCTTGACAATTAGCTTTAAATGGCAAGTCAAAGTGGCGGTAAATTACACACATAGGCACTGCAGTGGCAGGCCTAAGACATGTTTGAAAGGCTACTTCTGTGGGTGGTAAAATCAGTGCTTCAGGCCCACTAGAATCATTTAATTTACAGACACTGGATATATGGTATACCACTTTACAAGGGACTTACAAGTAAACCAAATATGCCAAACAGGTGTAAATCAATTATACCTTGTTTAGAGGAGAAGGCACATGCACTTTAGCACTGGTTAGCAGTGGTAAAGTGCCCTGAGTCCTAAAGCCAACAAAATGAAAGTCAGAAAAAGAGCTGTGAATAGTCCCAACATAGCTACTAGAAGTTTGAGCTCAGGTTAATTTAGTGACTTTGAGGGTTCACTCTGAAAAGGGTTGTCATTACTCCTTGAGGTGAGGTAGGTATTCACCCACCCCAAATAATAATCCAATTTCTTGCAGGTTATTCGGCAAGATGTTAGATTTTCTCTTCAAGTGGGTTTCACTAGCTAGAGAGCAAGCAGTCTCCATGGACCATTGCATTTTCATTACACATTTAAATAGTGCTTGCTAATATACAGATGTTTGCATCAGATATCCCTGTACCGCATAACTAAGGGGCTGATTTCGAGTTGGGTAGTAACCAAAAGTATTTCAATATGGAAAGGAAGTGCAACCACCTGAGGCACATCTACCTGTGAAATGCCCTCCATCATAGAAATAGTATGGTTAAGGAAATCAGTTAGTGTTTACTTCTTATAATTTAGCACTTCGTACACAAATTGAAGGGCTGTACTTTCCAAGTTGACGTCAGTCCCTAAGACTAAACTGTATTTCTCAGAGCCTAGCAGCCACATTGAATAATGTCAGCCATCTAAAACTAGCTTGATGTTCGCCCAGTAATATAAGAACTATTTTGTGGCAGGTCATTCCATACCGTAGGCTCCTCTCTTTCTTCCTTTCTTTCTTTCTTTCTTTCCTTCTTTATTTGTTTGTTTGTTTCTTTCTTTTGTTCTTCTTTTCTTTCTTTCTTTCTTCTGCACTGAAGGTAAATGCAAAAATGTATTGAACACTACTGTCTTTTGACGGGCTTATGGTCTGCTTCCTTCCTGACTATTCATTCTTTTTTATCAATGGACTTATTCACAGCGGAATTCCTTCCCTCTTACCATTATTTTCCCATCGTTTAGGTCCAATGAGATTGCCTCGTCTCTAACAGCACTGTTCAGTTCCAATAAACAAGTAAATAAATAATACCATCATTTACTCAACACCCCGTGGTTCCTGTTCAGAGGGGCAGCAGCCTTAGTGGCCATTGGAGGCTAAATCTGAGGTGCCTCACAGTCCGTCGTCTAAGATACTGTCAACTGAGTCTCGTTTGTAACTACCCATTCTAATTATCTGTTATAGAATGAACCACATCTTCCAAATCTCAGCAATGATTTGTATATTAAGAACACACAAGAATAGGGCTGGGCACATGGGTCAGGCTGATAAAACTGTACTTTTGCCATCATTGCTACTTGTTTCATGATCGCCAATTTCATCACAAGTGACTGCCTAATTGGAGAGATGATTCAAGAACATTAAATACCATGATGCGAAAATCAGGACACATGGTGAAAATGTGCTTGGTAAGCGTGATCTAAATTTTGAAAGAAACGCCATTCTGTATTTTGCAAATATTTATACAAGCATGGCTTCGCAGTGACTGGTAATTGAAGTTTCATTGCACCACTGACAGCATGCCAGCCAGCCTCCTCCCACTTACTGTTTGTGCAGGATTCCAGTATGTTTTCAGAACACATTTCTCCGCCACCTGCTACCACACACATGCTTCCTTATGATTTTATATTGCTGCATTCTCAACATTTCTGTAGCCGAGAGGGAAAGTTGGTAGTGCGACAGCTTCGAATAGGAATCGGGCATTGCTGGTATTCTTTGGAGGAACTAGATTTTTTTTTAAAAATGCGTTCAACTAGTGATATCATTATTATTTCAGATCCATCCCTTAGCAGATTTTTTTAGTTCCAATTTACTTTTTTTATGCATCTTAGGGCTCGATTATGGCCTTCATTACGAGTGGCCTGATAATTTTGAATTAAGCATTTTAGGTTTTATCCCACACAGCCATGGTCCGTCCTTTAGGGCAGTGGGGCCACCCCCCCCCCATTTTGCCCCTCATGAAGAGTGTCTGTCAGGCTGAGCAAAGGTCAGCCTGACAGACACTCTTCATGTTCAGATCAGGCAGCCAGGAGCGAGACATGCGCGATTTGCACAAACTCCTGGCTGCCTGAGTTGAACTTTGCTGGGCTGAGGAGGTCACAGCTCCTATGGGTGTGACCTCCTCAGCTCAGCAAAGGTGCCTCGAGGCCCTAGCCCTCGGGGACGAGGGGAAGCGCCACCCATTGACTCTGACCTGGGCGCTTCAGGTGTAAGCCCTAAAGCGCCCAGGGCGAGTGTCAATCAGTGACACCTCGTCACAGAGTTGGGAGGGGTCAGAAGTCTCACTGACCCCTTCCCACTCTTTGATGAAGTTGGGACTGCTGCCTTCCCTCATTGGCTGACCTAAGGTCAGCCAATGAGGGAAGGCAGCAGTCCCAACCCTCCTGGGACCTCCGAGCTGAAGGTAAGTGTGTGTGTGTTTTTTTAAATTAATGTTTGGTGCGTTCATGTATGTTTGAATTTTGATGAGTGTTGTGAATAGACGTGCGTTCGTGCGTGTGTGAATGAATAAGTGTGAGTGTGCGTCCCGCCCACCCCCTCCCCCCTAAAATTACCGGCCGCCACTGATCCCACATTAAACATACTGGGTGTCATCAAAACCACATCCCGCGTTAGGGCCAAGAAAATATAGACACATGCTGATGTTGGTTCAGTAACACCAAAATCCACATGTTATGCCTCATTTTAGAAGGAAAATGCATAGTAGGTGCTATTTATTGTACTCAATAAATGACAAACCCCACTCAATTTGTATTTATCCATAATGAGGGTCTATATCTTTATATTTTCAGTTTCTTTGGTATAGTTCTTGTTTTACTGGCCCCCGCAACTTACCATCTGCACATTAAACATAGTTTAGAGGCAATCAGAAGCAAGAACCCTGTGGCCTGATCAATCATTCAGTCAAGACTTATAAAGCGCAGCAAATCGCTTGTGAGAGTCTCAAGGTGCTAGAGTTGCTAGCTGCTTTGAGGGTGCTCTGTTCATTTGAATAGCCATGTCTTGAGTCCTTTTCTGAATTCCCAATGTGATGCAGCGTTCCTGAGGTGCAGGGGAAGGTTTTTCCATGCTTTGACCTCCAGTTGAGAGAAGGAGCATCCTCTGCCGTTGGATCGATGCATCTGGGGTTGTTGTTTGCAAGGAAAATGGAGGCAGATCACAGGTGTCTGGTTGGCTGGTGGAAGGTCATTCGTTTGTTGATGTAAGCTGGTCCTTGGTTGTGTAGAGCTTTGTAGTCATGGGTCTGCATCTTCAACTGGCATCTCTTCTGGACAGTGAGTCAGTGTAACTTCTTGAGATGTGGGGTGATATAAGTCCATCTGGGGAAGTCAAGGATAGTCTTGCAGCGGAGTGTTGTATTGTCTGTAGTTTCTCCAGAAGGCGCGTAGTGTTTCCTATGTAAAGAGTGAACGTAGTCCAACCTGCTAGTGACAAGGGCTTGAGTGATGGTCCTTCTGGTGTCGATTGGGATTAAATCAACTCCATTCTTATAATGTATTACCACGTGCGGTCACTGCTGAATTATATGTTGTCAATACAAAGGCAAAACCAGTGTTTATTTCCAGGGGCATAAGTTAGACAGTGCTGCATTATGGCATTACTTACCTGCACCCCATGATCCTGTTTCTTTCCATTATGGAGGAACCATCCAGGTTGAATTGTAGCATCAATTTTTGTTTATGCCCAGTGTTAGACCTGACAGCCTTAGGGTGGTCCCCCTAACTTTTTGCCTGCCTCCCTCCACTTTTTGGACACGTTTTGTGCTGGCTTTAGGACTCTGCACATTTTACCACTGCTAAACAGTGCTAAAGTGAATATGCTCTCTCCCTTAAAACATGGTGACATTGGTTCATACCCAATTGGCTTATGTAATCTACTTGTAAGTCCCCAGTAAAGCGCACTACATGTGCCCAGGGCCTGTAGAGTAAATGCTACTAGTGGGCCTGCAGCACTGATTGAGTCACCCACATAATTAGCCCCTTAACCATGTCTCAGGCCTGCCATTGCAAGGCCTTTGTGTGCAGTTTCACTGCCAATTCAACTTGGCATTTAAAAGTACTTGCCAAGCCTTAAACCCCACTTTTTCTGAATATAAGTCACCCCTAAGGTAGGCCCCAGGTAACCCATAGGGCAGGGTTCTATGTAGGTAAAAGGCAGGCCATATACCTGTGTAGTTTATATGTCCTGGTAGAGTAGAACTCTTAAATTCATTTTACACTGCTGTGAGGCCTGCTCCTTTCATTGGCTAACATTAGAGCTACCCTCATATACTTTTTGAGTGGTAGATTCTGATCTGAAAGGAGGAACAAGGTCATATTTAGTATGGCCAGAATGGTAATACAAAATCCTGCTAACTGGTGAAGTTGGATTTAATATTACTATTTTAGAAATGCCACTTTTAGAGAGTGAGCATTTCTCTGCACTTAAATCATTCTGTGCCTTACTATCCACATCTGGCTAGGTTACTTGACACCTCCAGGGGTGTGGAATTTATTAAAATATCTACTTGTCCAGGGGACAGGTTGCTTCTCAAATCTACTTGTCCTGTAAAAAGATCTACTTGTCCCTTTGGTGCCATGTAGTGTGGCGACAAATTATGGCAGCAATCTCATTATGTAAGAGCTCTGATAATAGCCTCTCTGATTATGCCAAGGCTACTACCATAGTAGGGCTTGAATACTTGCAGTTTCAATCCCTACTGTAGCAGGGGCTGGAGGAAGCAGTAAGCAATAGTTCCAGGGCTAGAATGCCTTTGAGTCTGCAAACCTACTAACCTGCATGTTTTAAAGATTTTCACCAGCTTCTCTCTAATATTTTCCCATAATAAGAAAGGTTGGACATTTACTCCTGACAATTGCAGAATTAGAACTTCTTCCAGGGTTGGGAAGAAAGTGGCCGGAGGGAAAATGAACTTGCAAATGCTCAAAAGATTTTCACATGAGCAAATCTACACATGCGTATATACCCATTCTAAAATACAGTTCACAAATATTTTATAGGGGTACGACATATACCATGGGTGCACTTTTGTGACTTTAAGAATTTGGGGCCATATGTAGGTAGGTTCAGATTTGCGACCCGCAAATTGCGAGTCAGAGTGACTCGCAATTTGTGAATCGCAAATCAGAATGTAGGATGGTGTCCCTGACACCATCTGTGATTCGCAAGCGCTTCGCAAATGCCCACCTAGTGAATAATCATGAGGTGGGTCGCAATTTGCGACCCCCTTGCGAATAGCGGCCCTCACAGGGATGGTGGCCTGCTGAAGACAGCAGACCACCATGTCTGTGGCTGCTTCCTTAAAGGAAAACGAGATGCATTACAAAAACGAAAAATGAAACGTTTTCGTTTCATTTTTTCAGAGCAGGCAGTGGTCCAGCTCTGAATTTTTTTTTACAGTGACATTCACAATGGGAAAGGGGTCCCATGGGGACCCCTTCCCTTTTGCGAAAGTGTTAGCACCCATTTGAAATGGGTGCAAACTGCGATTGGTTTGCGCCCGCGGTCACAAAACAATCCTACATTGCACTGCGAGTCGCAATTAAGAAGGGAACACCCCTTCCTAATTGCGAGTCGCAAACCCGTTTTGCGATTCGGTAACCAGGGTACTGAATCGCAAAACTGGGTTTGTGCCTCGCAATGTGCTTTTTGCATGTCGCAAGCAGCGACATGCAAAAAGCTACCTACATGTGGGTCTTGGTCCCTAATTAGGTCTGGTGTTAACAAAGACATTTTGTTTTTATTAAACTTCTATTTCTCTCTCTTTCGGCTGGCTTTACTGTGAGTGATCGCATTCTGCTCTTCCACAAGGAGCATATTGGCACACAAAATAGTTTTGTTCAGTCTCAGGAACTACAGTGGCAATCAGTGACGTAACGAAACTGGAGGGTGCCCCTTTGCAAAGAACATGGAGGAGCCCCCTCTCCAGACTCACTCAGGGCAGGTGCTGTGCTGAAGGGGCCCCCTGGAGGGCGGCTGCGGGGCCTTTGTTACGCCACTGGTGGCAACGTGTGCTTTTAGAGTTAAAAAGCGTTTGGTTTTTTTTTTGCCAGTGTTTGTTACAATGTTGAGGGCCTGGTAGCTCCCACAACAATAAAGTGTTAAAAAAGCCATGTCAAAACAAGACACGCATTGATGAAACTAAAAAATATGTCAGACCAGTTGGCTTTGTCAGTGTTTGTTTATTTTCATGCTTCCCATATTCGTGTTGAAAATGGTTACACTGATTTTCCATTAGAAATATTTTTGGGAAATACTAGCATGCATCAACACATTTTACTAAATGACACTTCATTTGCATCTAATCAGAGAGCATTCTGGGAGCATTATACTTAGCCTCATAGCCTAAACTTTTCAAACATGTGTATACACGTTTTTTCTTTTTTTTTACTGGAACCAACGTCCGTAGTGAAGTGTGACCTTAAAACATTTATTTACAGCACTCACCCTACTAATGAAGGCTTTCAAATAATGAACCATAAATACAAGTTCGAACAGCATTATCTTTTGGAAACACATTACCTCAACTGCAGAGAGTTCCACTCTGTGTAAACAGGCAGCCAAAAGGTTTGTGCTGCAGAGGGTTGGGCCTACTTGTCCCAAGGACAAAGTAAACATAAAAACTTGTTGCCCTTGACCCCAAACAAGATGTCCCGGGTGTCGGGCGATAGGAATTCCACATCCCTGCACCTCCCTTGTGCATTTCACTCAGACAACCCCAAACACAGGATGCTCAGTCACACCTGCACACATCTGCATACTGAATAGGTCTTCCTGGGCTGGGAGGGTGGAGGGCCTGACACTTACATTTAAAAGGACAGTGGCCTGCCCTCACCCAATGGACTGCCAAACCCCCTACTGGTACCCTGGCTGACAGGATGGAACTGAAATGGGGCCTGGTGCACTTCTAAGCCACTCTTTGAAGTATCCCCCACTTCAAAGGCATATTTGGGTATTTAAACAGGGCCTCTAACCCTACCAACTCAGACACTTCTGGACAAGATACCACCGGTGAAGAAACTCTGGGCCAGAACCTGCAGCCTGCAGAGAAGAACTGCATGGCTGCCCAAAGGACTCACATGACTGCTTTTCTGCAAAGGACTGCTGCCCTGCTGTTGCCTTGCTGCCTTGCTGCCCTCTGGCTCTGCTGAGAAGTGCTCTCCAAGGGCTATGCATAGAGCTTGCCTCCTGTTCCTTGAAGTCTCAGGTCCAAAAAGAGTTTATCCTGCAAAAAACTCCTTGTGAGGCGAAAATTCTACATACAGCCTGCCAGAAACCACGTACACAGCCTGCATCACGATGAGAAAATCACCACACGCCGAACCGGAACGACACAGCCCGGCTTACCAAGAGGAGATCGATGCAGCACCTGCCGTGCAACAGAAATTTACCCGCATCACCCACTGGATCGACGCAGCTCCTATTGACTTTGTCCTGGACGTCCAGGATCGTCCTCGGGGCGTCCGAATACCCCACAACCCAAAGAGGATCCAAGTCAGCGTGCCGGAAATTGACGCAAAGCCTTCCCTGCGTGGAAAAATATTGACGCTTCGTCTGTGTGTGCCCGGAGAAACCGACGCACACCTCCCCATTTTCCAACATCTCCTCTTCTGCGGTCCTTTGCGGGGAATTTGAACGCAAACCAGGTACTTTGTGCTTGCAAGAGACAATTGTTGCTTTTTTAAGACTAAAGACTCTTTTTATCATTCTCTGAAGTGATATTTCAACATGTACTTATCAAATCTTGATCGTTTTGACGTGCATTTAACCAGATAAATATGATATATTTTTCCAAACATTGTGTTGTGTATTTTTGTGGTGCTATACTGTGTTATTGCATGATTTATTGCACAAATACTTTACACATTGCGTTTTAAGTTAAGCCTGACGGCTCAGTGCCAAGCTACCAGAGGGTGGGCACAGAATAATTTGGCTTGTGTGTGACTTAACCTGACTAGAGTGAGGGTCCATGCTTGGACAGGGGGTAACCTGACTGCCAACCAAACACCCCATTTCTAACACCAAGACAGTATCCTCTGCATGAGAACCATTTCCTTTACTCTGTGTGAGATAGGTGTGAACTTTCTCTTTTCTGTTTACCTTTAATTGTTGTGGCCTTCATAATGACACATGTACAACAAAGTTAAGGTAATTTTGCACCAGGAATTACTGATATTTTGTGGGTCGATTATTCTGGGATGCAAAATTACCATTCTATCCCTTCTTTTTCCTTAAAAATAAGCTTGACCTCTAGAATCAGGGTTTCCTCACCGATTCCCACAAGGTTTTCATGTTTTGAGCTGTTTCTCCCCTACTACATTTTCTCGTTTCTTTCCTGGTGAAATGTGCATGGTGTGTGTCGACCTCTCCTAATCCTGATCTGTGTAATAATTTCTGGCACCATCTTAAATTTATGAGGTACTTAAAATGAGGTCCAGTGTGCCATATTTGTTTTGCATTTTGCCCTGTATTCTGCACACTGCTGTGAATTGACTGAAGTGATTTATGGTCCCATTGTGCTGGCTAATAATGTTGAGAAAAGTGTCATAATTTTCTTTATAACCTGAGTCATTTTTGGACATTTTTTGGGCCAATAAAATGCCTGGAAGAGTCCGGAAATGGAAGAAGGAAAAGGAAACACAACCCTGGAGCACAGTGTATTTAAAGAACACTTCCAACTGGAGAGCTTCAGAGGAATTCTTCGGTTGTCTAACACACATTGATTTCCTACAAGTGCTTCACAGTTCCTCCTTCCACTTCATATGCCTAGACTGGGACCTTTGCCAGTGCATTTGGCTGACTTGCCTTCCATTTTGTTCACACTTAGAAAAACAAGCAATGGCAAAGGCAATTTTTCTGGCTTGCATTTAAATCCTGAATAAACATTTTTTTTAGAAAACCTGGTACAGTTGTAAACAAATCCCCCAAAACTATTATTTGCTATATAAAATTAACGCATGATATAAAGAATTTACTGTGCGATGACTCTGTTAACTTTTGAGATGGAATAATGGGGCACATGTATGAACCTTTGGAATTGCAATTTCCTCATTGTGATCCCATGTGAATCACAACTTGGAAATAGCAATTCCAAATGATTAAACTCCTTTGAGTTTCTTTTGCGATTCCCAGTGGGGGAATGTTAATTAATGAAAATGAGGTAGATCGCAATTTGCGACCCATTGGGAATCGCAAAAATCACAGGGATGGTGCCCTGCTGGGGTCAGCAGAGCACCATTTCTGTGATTGCTTTTAAATAAAGCAATCTTTTTTTTTTTTTAAACAGAGCCCTTGGCATGCCCCTTCCTAATTGCGACTCACAAACATATTTTGCAATTTGGTAAATAGATGACTGAATCGCAAAGTAGCATTTGCACATTCAAAAATTAGTTTTTCTGTGTGCAAACAGACCGATTCAGGCCGTTTGCACACAGAAAAAAGCTTTGTACATCTGGTCCATAATCCCTTGTAAATTGCAATGGAGGAACTCCATAGAAGGCGATATGATACACCAAACAAACAACAGCATGAAGTGAGGTTAGTGAGAACTACTGCTGGGGATGGAACCAAAGCCCACTCTTAGTATATTTTAAAGAACTGATAGCAATAGGTACATTCAGGCAGCTGCTGAGTTAAGTCAGACCTAAAAATTGATATGTGCAATGCTGGATTAATCTTATCCACTAGTAATTACTTTGGCTTGCACTACAATCTATTGAGTTTTCCTCTTTTTTGCACACAAATTGGACGTGGCATTTTACCATCTTCCATTAAGTTTGTACTGGATGTCCCTTACTCTAAAATAATTAGGCACAGACATATGTATTCTTTCAGTAAAATAGAAAGACTTAAATATTTCTGACCATGGAATTATGACTTCGGCCCCTGAAGCCCTTATTACCATTTAGTCTAATAAATCAGCAACTTTTGCCAATTTTGAGTTTATGTCACAGTAAAAAAAAAAGCTGTATGCTGGCAAACACATAAGTGGCTGAGGGCAAAATAAGTAATCAGGGTGCTTGTGTGACTAAGCCAGTGGCATTGGCTGGTTCATCTGGTATCCTGTCCAACTCCTGCAGACCCGCTCCAGCGCCTTTGGCCAGTATGTGGTCTGACACTTATTCTATTTAAGGCTGTGACTAAACCTGTGCGCTTTTTGAAGCCTGAGTTAATTTTCACAGGGAATGTTCTCCTCGGGTAAAGACAATGCATGCTTTGTGGCAGGTGCTCATTTAGCTGAACGGTTATATTACATGCCTTTTATGCTTTCCCACACAATCCTCAGGCATTGGCAGAGTTTTGAGGCAGGTAAGGACATTGGCTGTACCCATTTTCTAATTTAAAATATTTTGTAGTTGCATTGAAAAAAACAACTTTAACCGCCCTCACGTTCTCTTGTGTTGACTAGCCTGGGATTTCACACTTTCAGGGCTCATTTCCCTTAAAAGTCTTCCAGCTGAATTTGTTTTGTGTGACGGAAATTTAGTAGCTTAAAGGGCCTTCTGGAAAAACAACAATGGCACCCAATTCTATTGACGAATCCATCAGCAGGGCCTGCCATGATAAGTCCATGTGGTAAACACAATGTCCCAATAATAAGTCGCTATGCTGCAAGTTTGTTTCTCCCCGGGTTGTGCACTGAAATTGTAATTCCGAAAGGTAATCATAGCAGCTACTTTTCTCTCCTCACTGTTAACAAAGGCCCCCGCAGACCCTTTAGTGGGGGTGTTTGGCGAGCTCCTGGGGGCCCCCTCAGCACAGTACCCTGGCCTGCGTGAGTCCGGGGAGAAGGGGGTTCTATGTACTGTGCAGGGGCCCCCTGAAGTTTCGTTACACCATTGTCTCTCCTCCTTTGTATGATAAAGATTTTGGCCCTGAAAAAAGTACTTTATGATCTTGCACAACGTAAAATCACTAGTCACTGATCTCAAATATCCTTGATGAAAGTCAGAAATCTACATATAGCAAATTTCCTTTACTATTTGCATCGACTTACGGATGATTCCCAAACATCCCGTGCAGTATTTAGGAAAACATATGCAAATCATAGATGTCAATGCACACTTCAGCTCCTGTTTCTGTGAAGTGCCTAATCCGTAGAAGTGTGGAGGATATCTTTATCAGCACATGTAACTTTTCTGTTTTTTCATATCCACTTAAAAAATATTTTCTGAGTTTGTGGGAGTTCCTGGCATTTTCAAATGACCAGCTATTACACCAGCAAAATCGATCTTCTTCTTCACTCTACCCCTAAACTTTCTGTTGCAGTACTTTTCTCACACTTTCCGGTTTTCTCCAGTGAGAAGTGATATTCGCAGTCATAAACAATCCACAACCCACAAACCAATATCCTGATTCTGTGGCTCAGGATTTACATTTCTAACCTTAATTCTAACTTTTGTCCATTCCAATGAAAAGGTTTATGAGTCAAGTTTGTATTTGCAAATACATAAACTTGCATGTTCTGGAATTTACTCAATCTCTTGGAGAAAACAAAAAGTGGTTGATTTGAAACAACAAAATGATATAGAGCATAGTAAAAATCAAATAGGTTATGTTTTATTGTCTACAATGCAACAACTGGTCTTTGACTTTTGGCATCTATCTCTAGCCCAGCACAAGAAATTATGGATAGCAAAGGGCTCTTAAACATTGCCCCCATGGTGCAGTAAGCTATGCACGCATGATCGGAAGCATTGTTAGTCAATAAAAATCAGAATGTCTAGATGTTCTGCTTTTCTTCATAGTAGGTCCAGCTCCCAAAAGCACCAACGGAGCTTTGAAAAGGACCATGGCACCCAGTACAAAGTGTCATTGTGCCATATCCTCCCCCAACAGAAGTTGTGTTTGAAGCTTCTATTGGGTATCTGTTGCCTGCTTCTTTTCC
This sequence comes from Pleurodeles waltl, assembly GCF_031143425.1. NCBI lineage: Eukaryota > Metazoa > Chordata > Amphibia > Caudata > Salamandridae > Pleurodeles > Pleurodeles waltl. The sequence goes on along the minus strand of NC_090444.1, from coordinate 385,404,677 downwards.
CTCTAGATTGCTTCCTACACTGGCATTGATTCAGAATTACACTTAAGGCACCAGATGACATAGATATGTAGTTCAGGACACTGAGTTGTCAGATTGCCTAGGTTTACAGGATTTGTAGTCTCTGAGAACAGCTGTCATTGCTGAGCCGTAGGCTCTACCTAAGCTTTATCATGAGTTGGATAATACACTCAAACCCATGTCTTTTGGATAATTGTTCAGAATTTCAACTGATGAACAACTTGTGTTGCTTCAGATACTTTCTTAGTAGAAGATCATTTTTTAGCATTGTTTACCCTTTTTAATTTTTACTCATGTTTTATGAAACGTCTGTCTACCTTTGCAAGACAACTTCTTTTCAGTTTTTTTCTGCATAGTTGTGGACCTAAGTGAAAACAGTTCACCTCTTCAGCATAATGTGCAGACAACATTAATCTTTGTGTAACTTTTTCACGGGGGCACTTGTAGCTACCTGTAGTGATGGTAAATTGTTGCTCTACAAGTATATGTGTGTGTGCATGCATGTGTGTGTGTGTGTGTGTGAACAGATTCACACCCTGCTCATGCTGTCAGGACTGGTTCGGTCCTCATAGCGTGGTAAACACTGTCAGTTCCAGACAAACACTATCCTTGTGAGGACCGGTGCGTTTTGAGGACCGGTCCCTGTGCTGTGTTTAAAGTAGTTTCGAGCGAGTGTATCAAAAAACTAAAAGTGCAGTTATATTTGCATTGGTCCACTTTATAACCTTCACTACTATCAAAGCACTTGTGGAGTTAGAATAGTAAATACACACTTCATTATGGTCAGTGGCCGGTCCTCATAGTTATAGGTATGTCATGTTGTGTGTGTTTGTGTGAAGGGATGTACTAGGTGTGTGTCTGTGCATATATATGTAAGCGCTCCTTCCTTATCTCTTTTCCACCAGCTCCTCAAACCTTCCCTCTTCACTTTATCCTGAGGTTAGCTAGAGCAGGATACACTTTCAGGTTTTTTTCCGAATGGAAACTGTGGTTAGATCCCATTCCTCTCACTCCCCTCTTCCTATTCTCTCTCTTTCTGTTCAGTGGAAGATATTTTAGCTGTGGTAAAATAAGTGTCTCCTGAGACATTCTCGTTGTTTGGTTCCCCTGTTCTTGAAAAGCCAGCACTGAATTCATAAAGTGCCCTTTGAGGGCCTTATGGAAAGCACCAATTACCAATTTCCATTTCCCTACAAATAAGCATGAAACTGGCAAACACACTTATGCAGTTGTAGAAATCTATTTCTGTTCTATTGGTTTGCTATTTAAATATGATTTTCAAAATATAGAGTAATATTTGAAAATATTTAATTCAACTTTTGACTTTCCTCATTTAACAGACATTTTAGCTTAGAATTATGGAAGTACAGCACATTCTGTAGGCTGGGGTGGAAATATAATTCAGTGGAATTGGCAGAGTCTGCTTGACTCCTTGTTACACTTGTAATGCGGAGTTCCTGTCAAATTCCGGCAGTCGACACCTGCTGGGATTATTCTGCTGTTCGCACCTTGCAGGAACAATGTGAGGCTCCACAATGGGCGCTTGCGAGCGCTTGCAAGATTTTTCTGCACCTGGTGTGATTTCCAATTGCCAAGGAGCCTTCTTGCGCCATTTTATAATGCCGACGGGCATGAGGAGTCACGGTCAGAGAATGCTGCCTTTCAAGTAGATTTGCTGCAGCTCGAATAGATTATCTGCTTGAGCGGCAGCAAAATCAGCTCAAGTGGCCACACTCTCTTTTGCAGCGCATGGTGCTGTTTGCCAGTGCTTAATTTATAAATAAAAATGTGCCGGTGCCCAAAGCCCTCCTCTGCAACATGCGGCTGCTGCAATTAAATGTGCAAACATGGAATACTGAGGCAGCGTAATCCTGAAGCCATCTCAGGCCTCTTCAATCCATTTACAGCCACTCCCTGCCCCTTCAGCTCACTCTTGGAGCTTTCTGCATTCTCCTATTGTGACGCTTTTTTGTTTTTCTCTTCCTCCGTCTTTCCCATATGTGTCTTTAGCTCGCAGTAAATGCTTGAGTCAGAAAAATAAGCACCAGCCCTCAAAAATAAATTCTGGTGCCCTGCACCAGAAACCACAAGCACAAGTTAAGCACTGCTGTTCGCGTTGATTTTCAGTGCTGCATTTCGCTACCAGCACTAAATTGCAGCATGAGCAGCATATTTTCCACCCGTTGGCGGAATTCCGTAGAATCTCACAGAGTTTTTCTGTAACTCCGCAGAAATCTGCAAAGTGAAACTCTGCAAGTTCCGCCCACCCCCAATATTATAATGAACCTATTGTGCTATGCAATGATGGTGTTGCAAAGCTCATGTTCTCCACTTACACATGATGACATACCATGCTCTTCTCATCTATAATGTAACGTCCACAATTTTAATTATTTCCTCTTTGATTCCTGGCACAAGAGAGTATAACGTTTCCTTTCACATATACCATTTTGCTTTTAATTAGCATTTGCAATTGCCTTTTTTTAATGAAATTCTTCTGTAACTGTGTTCCACCCAAAATGAATGTTAGTTGTGGCTTTGCTGTTTATCATTATTTATCACTAACAAAACCAAATTAATTGCTTGATCGGGAAGTTATAAATGCCTTAAACTCGTAACGAAGAAGTATTTCAACACTTACAGAGGTTTGCAGATGGGCACTTTCATGGCATTTGATAAAATTCTTCTTTCAATATTTCATGCAGTCTGGACAACATCAAAAACACAGTTTCGTGATGGCAAACCACACAGCATGTAATTAGTTATGTAATATTTAGTTATTTTCACTTCTGGTTCATGCTAATATGATTTCCATTAACTGTAGAACAAAAAGTCATTCTTGTTACCTTAATCTCTCAAACAACTTGTTCCCATTTTTGCACTAAGAGCAACACTTCTCTTTGTGTCTGTGAAAGGAGCAGGCTTGCTGCCTCTATTTCTCTAACATGATGCATGTCCTTTTCTTGATTTTAAACATAGCACCACAGACAATTAGAATAGTGTATAGCCTTGAAATACCCGTTCTTGGGTTTCTATGAAGAAAGCAAATGTTCCTATAGTGTGCAGAATGGCAATTATCTATGGCCAACTAATCAAATAAAACTTCAAGAAAATGTGAATCTAAAATGTACCTATGGAGAAAATGGATATGTCCGTACAAAGATTGTCATGGTGTTAGGGCTTAACCCCCTTTCAAAGTTTCTTAGTGGTTGTGCACATGTACGCATCATGTCAGTGGTGAAAGGGTGCACTACCAGGATGTGGGCATGCAAAAGTTGTAGATAGATCTCTGTGGGGAATATGAGGACTCAAAGATAGTTGGTATGGTCTGAGACTACACCCATCTGTGTAGGGATTCAAGTCCCTGTCACAGTTTAGTAAGTCCACCAGCTGACACAGGGTGCATGAAGAACATTTTTCCTCACTCTGGGTCAATGTGCCTGGAGGCTGTGCTATGTTTACTGTTATATTATTTTCCATACTTAGCAAAACATTGCTTTGCACCTGAGTGACAACATTCAATCAGACGTTTACTCACATTGGTTTGCTCCTTTGTTTGGAGTACCTTTATGACCATTGTGGCATCCATAAATGTTTACAAGGATTTACAAGGGGTGCCCCTGAGAAAATTGGAGCTATCACACTTTTCTCATGAGTGCTCCTGCAATGATTTGTAAATCACTTTTTGGATGAAAAAATATATATTTGCATATTTGCTCATGTGAAAAACCTGACCTAGTGCAGTTACCCTTGCAGACTTCTGTTCTTTCTTCTCCACAGCAAAACTGTTATCCTTGCTGACAACCTCCATGTCCCTTACTCCTGGCAATTTTGGTTGTCGTCCCTCTCCACTTCCAACCTGGCTATAAATGTATTCCTTTTATTCTCAAGAACAAAGATCAGCCATGTCCAGGGTGGGCTTTGAAAAAGGTTATGATTCCCTCATGGATTTAAATCCATGGGTGTTTAAAAACTTCATAGAACATTCTTGCTGTGTAATACCCAATCAGTCTTCCTGCTAGCAGATTTACTCACAGGTACAAGTGTGTGGAAGCAAATATTTTGATGAGGGTATATCCACCCTTTCCGAATCCCAAAAATTGATAAAGGTTCATATAATTAACAAATTGTGCACCTAAATTGAGCACTTCAGATGGCTTTAAGACAAGAGACCCAAATGAGCTTGCTTGAACCAACCATGCATGGGGCTTTTAGTAACGCTACCCTTCAATTTTATTTTTATACCAATATTTCTTAATTAATTTCTGTCATTCCTCATAATGGACGTATGTTTTGAGACCAGTAAAAATATATATATAACATTCTATGGAGGTGAATTTAAATTAGAGGCCAAGATTATTTTGTTTCCTTTGTGGCTGGAAGCAAGTAACATTTTAGAATGACCCCTAATCTTTAAAAATACTGATTCAAATGTATTTAAACATGACCATCACATAGCATACTAAAACACACCTGAATTCCAACAACAGTGTAAATTACTGTGCTACTTTTTAGGTCTGGCGTAACAGTGCAACTCTTGGCAAGGCATATTGTTACCAATTCTTTATATTATATATTCTTTATATTATACATCGCCTTAACGTTGGCTGCACACAAGGGAGTATTAACTTCTTAACTAGTGTTCATGCTTAGTTGGTGTACATTTCAAATTTTTAGGGAAGCCTTTCACTTGAAATGCATGAAGCGCTATTTTACACCCCAAAAATAGACCCATTCAGTACACTATTTTTCTCATTAAATTCAAACTCAAAAGAAACTTCATTTCAGCGCTGTCAACGTAGGCCATAAAAGCACATAACATAAACAAGTAACATGTCACACAATTAAAACAAATAGTTAAAAACAATCACTCCCGTTGAATAAACGTTTCTGGAGTCTAAAAGCATTCTTTTCCAATTTAAAAAATGAGCAATAAAACAGCACATTAAAAGACAATTGACTATTTAAAAACACCCCTAGTACATGTAGACCACAGCTGTCTTATCACATACTCTTCCTGAAACAAATTGCTCTGCAGATAAATGAGGCAACACTAGAACAGATAGCTGGAAATTCCATTGCACACAAAAAGTACGTAGCAGCTGCAATAAATAGAAGTTTTAAATATTGCTTCTTTAGATAAGAAAGAAAGCTGGCAGAAAACCATAAAATGTGAAGTGCATTGTTTAGAAATTGCCATCATACAGGCACAAAGTAGCCATTAGGCCCCATTGATTTATTTTAGGGAAAGAAACAAGATGGTGCACACTACTCAGCCGTAGTCTAGTCAGAACTTAGTGGTGTTAATTATTTTTCACCCAAATTAGATAAGAATGGAAGCCTACAGGTAAGGTATAAGATGTGTTATCACCATTTGTTTCATCTTATCAGCTAAGTCTCTGTTTCTTACCCTTGCATCAAACATGACAGCTTTTATTGCTGACTTCTCCTGTCATACGATCTTGGCCAGGTCTTCACGTCTGGGGATCAAAACAGCGTTCTCAGAGTGTTATTGATAAAGGACAGCCACAGTATTTTAAGAGCATGATCCAAAATTAGGCAGTCCTGTATAATAGCCTTCGTAAGTATAGTTTCAGGTTTAACCCATACAGAGTGCCACAAGGAAATTGGTTTAGATGACAAAGGCCCTCATTACAAGCTTGGCGGTAAATGCCGCTGACCACTGTGCTGACGGCCGCCAAGATACCGTGACCGCGGCAGTATACCGCTACCCGTATTATGACCCACACAGAGAAATCTGCCACTATACAGACACCCACACAAGTCCACCAGCCCAAAGGTCAGTGATTAATTGGCGGTACCAAAACCCACACTGCTAAGCCAACAGAAATATGCCCACAGCATCAGGACCCACGAATCACCGCAGCGTTCTTTCAACCGCGGTAAACCATTGGTGGTACACACCGCAGCGCTCAAAATACACACACTAACAAAACTACACCACATTGAACAATTCAGTATACACACATACACGCACCACACCCACACACTCAGGCCACTATAAAAAACACACCCACAATACCCACAATCCCTTACAATGAAAAAAAAAACATTGCCAAGTGAGAGAACGACAAGCCAGGAGCACCCACCCAATCTGAGCCACATAACACCATCACCCATACACCATCCACACACCTCACAGCACACACCCCAACACATCACCCCACACACTCTCACACATACCACTCACACTACACCCATGGCACCACAAAGACACCCCAGGTTCTCAGAAGAGGAGCTAAGAGTCATGGTGGAGGAAATCATCTGGGTAGAGCCACAGCTATTCGGATCACAGGTGCAGCAGACGTCCATTGCAAGGAAGATGGAGCTATGGCAGAGAGTTGTGGACAGGGTCAACGCCGTGGGACAGCACCCAAGAACAAGGGACAACATCAGGAAGAGGTGGAACGACCTACGGGAGAAGGTGCGTTCCGTGGTAGCAAGACACCAGGCAGCGACACAGAGGACTGGCAGTGGACCCTCATCTCCTCCCCCAAAACTAACAACATGGGAGGAGCAAGTCTTGGCGATCATGCATCCTGAGGGCCTCACAGGAGTAGCAGGAGGACTGGACTGTGGTAAGTCAACACTTTACTACTTTATCCCCCCCAACCTACCTGCATGCCATCACAAATCCCCACCCCTACCCTCACCCCCATCACTCCGCCACCTCACATATACCCCACCATCACAACCCACACATCCCAATACCAAGCCCTGCATGCAACAGCAATGCATGGACACCCATCACAGACCTGCATGGACACCCATCACCAAAGCATGCACACTAGTCAACCGATTCACAACTCTCACAAGCCAAAGCTGCCTTGCCAATAACAACCGTAAAGAAAAACATACCCATGCACAAGATGGCACACGCAGGTACAATAACACTGCATTTCATCCCCACAGGACCCCCACTCAACGTCACCGGAGAGGAGGTGCTACCAACATCCAGTCCTCCCCCAGAAGAGGCCCACAGTGATGACAACAGCTCTGCACGCCTGGATCATGATGACCAACCTGGCCCATGAGGGACCTCTGGACAGTCGGTAACCTGCCACAGTCCCATACCACCACAGAACCTTCCCCCTCAGGAAACACCAGCACAGCACCCACTCAGCGGGTCCATACCTCTGTCCCCAGGACACGTCAATCAGCAGTGTGTCCACCACTACAGGGATCCCAAGCAACCCCCAAAACACAGGATGATCAGGGACCTGGGGTCAGTGGCAGTGGGCACATGGTTCAGGGGACAGAGGCACAGGACAACAGGGACACTGGGAGGACTGCAGTGTGACAGGGGGAGGACAGGCCCAGGGAACCCACTTTCCACAAGGCACTTGCAGGGATCCTGGGAGCATACCAACATTCCCAGGAGACCTTGGGCCAGATACTGTACAAGTTGCAGTAGACCCAGCGGATGCAGGAGGGACAGTACCTGGGGATCAGGGAGGACCTCAAACACATCCACACCATCCTGGTCACCATTGCAGGGGTGCTGGCTGACAATGCCAACACGAGGAGGGAGGCAGTGGCATACCAACGGGCCCCTGACACTACCCACAATGATGAACAGCCCTCCACCTCTGCCAGCGCTAGTGGACATGAGGCCCCGCCACAGGACCAATAGGCCCCCAGCACCCCACCCCCTGCAGAAGGAGAACCACCCTGCAAACAGTCCTTGTGATCCAGGCAGAAGCCAGAGAACATTGCCAAGACCCCTGCCAGAAAATGAGACTCTCCTAATTGTCCCCCTTCTGTCCCACTCTGTCACCCTGTCCACCTTGAACTGCTATTGCTACCCTTCCTATGCCCCATTGGACAATGCACCTGTGATACCAAGAGACTGGACTCTACCCTGGACATTCCTTCATCATCAACCCAGCCCATCGCAATACCCTCTCCACTTATTTGCACATAAATAAACACCCTTGGAACTAATACAAGTATGGTGTCTGTAAATTGATACAAATATGTATTCGTTTAACAAGCTGTAAACATTGCAATTCAACTGTACAGTTATGTATACATAGATATGAGCTGTAGTGGGCAGCAGGGAACACACCAGGAGCCAGAGTGGGGCACATAGATCTGAAAATAGAGATGTCAAAGGGTACAGTAAGTGGCCATACAATATGGAAAATCAGGCTGCCATGTACAATGTCCAACACAAAACTGCAATGGAAAGTGAAGTTACAATGTCTTACCTGTGTGCCACTGGAAGTACTGTTGTATGAGTGATCCTCTGTTGTCCACATCTTCTTCCTCTGCCTCCTCTTCCTCACTGTCCACAGGCTCCACCGCTGCCACAAGACCATCTCCAGGCTCATCTTCCTGCAGAAAAGGCACCTGGCGTCTCAAGGCCAGGTTGTGCAACATGCAACAATGATCTGGCACACCGTCTTGGGTGAGTAGTACAGGGATCCACCTGTCAGATACATGCACGGGAACCTGGCCTTCAGGAGGCCAAAGATTCTTTCAATGATCCTCTTTGTTCGCCCATGTGCCTCATTGTACCATTCCTCTGCCCTTGTCCTGGCAGTCCTCACTGGGGTCAGTAGCCATGAGAGGCTGGGGTAACCAGAGTCACCTGCAAATATTCGATGGATACCTGTTAGACATACACTCACCCCTAGGGCCAACCCCACACCCATATACCTACATCAACTAGGTGGGGACCATGGGCTTACCTATTAGCTACACCCTGTGCCTCTGGAGTTGAGACATCACATATGGAATGCTACTATTCCTCAAAATGAAGGCATCATGCACAGAGCCAGGATACTTGCCATTCACATGGGAGATGTACTGGTCCACCAAACACACCATCTGCACATTCAGAGAGTGATAGCTTTTTCTATTCCTGAACACTTGTTCATTCCTCCGGGGGGAGACAAATGCTACATATATACCATAAATGGCACCAATGATGTTTGGGATATGTCCCAGGGCATAGAAGTCAGCTTTCACTGTGGCCAAATCCTCCACCTAGGGGAATACGATGTAGCTGTGCATGTGTTTCAGCAGGGCAGACAACACTCTGGTCAACACGTTGGAGAACATAGGCTCTGGCATCCCTGATGCCATGGCCACTGTTGTTTGGAAGGAACCATTTGCCAGGAAATGGAGCACTGACAGGCTCTGCACTAGAGGGGTATACCTGTGGGCTGGCAGGTAGCTGAAATCAGGTCTGGCTCCAATTGGGCACACAGTTCTTGGATTGTGGCCCTATCAAGTCTGTAGATTAGGATAATGTGTCTGTCCTCCATTGTCGTCAGGTCCACCAGGGGTCTGTACACAGTAGGATGTCTCCATCTCATATTCATTCTCAGTGGTTGAAGTCTAGGGAGAAAAACGGTGAGCAGAGGGTCATATTCACACATCTATTGAAATAATGATGCATCTCTTCCTTTACAGAAACAGTATGTGAATTCGACAGTCAGCTGATGTGCTAATGTCTGCTGTGACTCAGTTAGGTGTCATGGCCTGTGCCCCCCTGAAAATGGCAGCTGTCTGACCTCTCAGGAGAGACAAGTAGAAATGAGGTAATTCCGCTGGCGTTGTGCGCCGTAGCGGTCGGCGGTCAATGGTAGGCTCTATGGGTTCCAGGAGCCAATGGCGATGTAAGCCGGCGGTGACGGTACGCACCGCCGCGGACGTGACCGCCATTTTCTAACTGTTCACTCACTTGCTACCTGACATTCAACAGGAGAGGACCTACACTGCAAGTGCTGCTGTGACCTGTGTCTGGAAGCGACAATGGCTCATTTGTCTGGGTAAAGGGCCCCTGCCTTCACTTCGGGGGAGTTGGAGAGACTGGTGAATGGGGTCCTACCCCAGTACACTTTACTCTATGGTCCTCCAGACAAACAGGTAAATACACTGTAAGCATGATGCATGGGCCATGAATATGTGGAGTGCGGTGTGTGTAAGCCACATGTGGGGGGCTGAGGGTTCCTTGGCAGAGTGCTGCATGTATGGTGGTCAATGTATGTGCGTAAGGAGATGGGAGGGATATGATGGGCCATGAGAATGACAGTCCGGACGGTATGACTATTCCCTTTTCTACTGTCTTTATTCCTGCAGGTCAGCACCCATCAGAAAAAGGGTATTTGGCGTGCCTTCGCCTAGGAGGTGCGGACCCTACGGGTCTTTGACAGGCAGAGCACCCACTGCCACAAACGGTGGGAGGACCTGCGCCGCTGGGCAAGGAAGACGTAGGAGGCCCAGCTGGGGCTGGCTTCCCAACGAGGAAGGGGTGCCCATCGTACCCTGACCCCCCTGATGTTGTGCATCCTGGCAGTGGCCTATCCGTAGTTGGATGGGCGCTTGAGAGCATCACAGCAGCCACAAGGGGGTGAGTACAGATTCAGAATCATTACTTTGTGCGCGTTAAGGTTTTACCTGGGTGGGGATGTGGACTGTGGGTGCCCCTAGGCCAGGACGAACATGGCAGGGTAGGTCACTTGTTGGTCAGGCTCTGAAGCACTCCAACCCCAATGGTGTTAGTGGGCATGTACTACTGGGCAGGGCCCTGTTTGTTTCAGGTGTGCAGCTGATGGCGGTATGCTATGTACCCCATGGGCTGATGACCATCTTTGTGCCTAGTGCATAGACTGCTCCCTGTGTGTTCTGTACGCCAATGGTAGTGTTGTTGCTGGCATTGACCAAGTGTATCCTCTGTCTCTTTCTCCCCTTTTTGTTTTGTCACCCTGTCCTTGTGTGCATTAGCATCATCTGGCCTGGAGGCCAAATCCACCGACTGTGAGGGCACCAGTGGGATGGAGGGTGAGGGGAGCACCACTACGGAGACAGGGGGGGGACACTTCAGACAGCGACTCCTCCTCCGATGGAAGCTCCCTGGCAGTGGCGGACACCTCTGTGCCCACCCCAACAACAGGTACAGACGCCACCCCCTCTACCAGCACAGCCCTCCCAGCAGCCCCTCAGCGTGTTTCCCGTGCCTGCTCACCCAGGAGGGTGGGCATCTCCTTCACCCCAGGCACCTCAGGCCCTGCCCCAGTCAGCCCTGCTGCCCTCAGTGAGGAGGCTATTGACCTCATGAGATCCCTCACTGTTCGGCAGTCAACCATACTGAATGCCATCCAGGGTGTTGAGAGGCATTTGCAACAGACAAATGCAAACCTGGAGGGCATTCACTCTGGCGTGGCAGCCCAACAGAGGGCATTTCAGGCTCTGGCCTCCGCACTGTTGGCAGCCATTGTCCCTGTCTCCAGCCTTCCCCCTCCAAAATCCTCTACCCCGTCCCAATCCCCTCAACCCCAGCCTATCCCAAGCACACCTTCAGACCAGCATTCACCCAAATCAACACACAGAAGTGGCTCAGGCAAACACAAGCACCACACTTCATCTCACAGGCACTCACACAAGCACAATCCCCATTCAGACACACCAACATCCACTGCCTCCACTGTGTCCCCCTCCTCCTCCTCGTCCACCTCCCTCCCAGTAGCATCTCCACTCATACCTGCATGCACTACATCCTCATACACTACCTCCATCACCAGCACACCCCTCACTGGAATTCACCACCCCCACATCCATGCACCCGTCCCCTGTGTCCTCTCCCACTGTGTCTGTGACCCCTCCTCCCAAAGTACACAAACGCAAGCACACACCCACCCAACAGCCATCCACCTCACAACAGCATCCAGCTCATGCACCTGCACCTAAACATAGCAGACTGACATCACCTACAAGCACTTCCTCTTCCTCCACTCCCAAACCTTCACCCTCTTCCCGCCCCAATGTCCCTAAGAAGCTTTTCTTAGCCAAAATTGACCTCTTCAATATCCCCCCATCCTTCACCTCGGGCCAGGGTGACCAGAACCCAGCCCAGCACCGCAGCCACCAAGTCCACATCCACAGCTGTTATAGGCTCTAAAAGGGCACCTGTCAGCCCAGCCAGTATGCCACCAACCCCTGCCAAGGCCAAGAAGATTCGGCCACCTGGCAAGGTCAAGAAGGGAACAGCATCCAGCAAGGAGGAGCCATAACCACCCAGCAAGACCACGTCAAAGACTCCAGCTGCCAGACCCCAAGTGACACCACCATCTGCCAAGGTCAGGAAGGGGTACAGAACAGCAGCCAAGGCACTTCAGCCATCCGAGCCTGCAGGTGAAGGCCTGGTGGCTACCAGCACAACCACCAGTACCGCCACCTGCACCTTGGGCAGCACCGCCACCTGCACCGTGGGCCGCACCGTAACCTGCACCGCCACAAGCACCGCCACCTGCACTGCCACCTGCACCGCCGCAAGCATCACTACTGTCAGCAGCAGCAGCCCCAGTGGGTAGCCGTCCGAGGCAGCAGGGGAGGGACTGGAGCCTCCCCCCACCACTGGCAGCACCTGCACCGCGGCCAGCACTGCCACCTGCACCGCCGCAAGCACCGCCACCTGCACTGCTGAAAGTAGCACCACTGGCAGCAACAGCAGCCCCAGTGGGCAGCCGTCCGAGGCTGCATGAGAAGGGCTGGAGCCTCCCCCACCACTGACAGCACCCCCACCAGCACCAGCACTACCACCACTGTGCAGCCGTAGCCACTGGCGGATGGACTGTAGCCCTGCCTCCATGGAGTATCATGCATCCTGGCCACTGCAAATCTCGTGGCTCTGACACCCAGGTGAGGGACTGTGACCTGGCACCCCCCAAGTGCTGCATCACTGGGCACAAAGCCCCCTCCAGAACCAGTGGAAGAAGGCATCCACTCACCCTACCCTTGGCAGGTTGAAGCACACTGGGAACAAAGCCCCATCCAGAACCAGTGGAAGAAGGCATTCACTCACCCTATCCTTGGCAGGATGAAGCACACTGGGCACAAAGCCCCCTCCAAAACCAGTGGAAGAAGGCGTCCACTCAGCCCCTCCTTGACAGGAAGAAGCACACTGGGCACAAGGCCCCCTCCAGAACCAGTGGAAGAAGGCATCCCCTCACCCTCTCCTTGGCAGGATGAAGCACACTGGGCACAAAGCCACCTCCAGGACCAGTGGAAGGAGGCATCTACTCAGCCCCTCCTTGCCAGGAAGAAGCACACTGGACACAAGGCCCCCTCCAGAACCAGTGGAAGAAGGCATCTACTCACCCTATCTTTGGCAGGATGAAGCACACTGGGCACAAAGCCCCCTCCAGAACCAGTGGAAAAAGGCATCCACTCACCCTATCCTTGGCAGGATGAAGCACACTGGGCACAAAGCCCCCTCCAGAACCAGTGGAAGAAGGCATCCACTCTCCCTATCCTTGGCAGGATGAAGCACACTGGGCACAAGGCCCCCTCCAGAACCAGTGTAGGAGCCACACACTTGAGAGACTGTGGCTTTGCACTCCCCAGGACCAAGCTGTGGGCAAACCACCCACTTGAGAAACTGTGGCTTTGCACTCCCCAGGACAAGCAGTGGGCAAACCACCCACTTGAGAGACTGTGGCCTTGCTCTCCCCAGGACCAAGCAGTGGGAAATCACCCACTTGAGAGACTGTGGCTTTGCACTCCCCAGGACCAAGCAGGGGGCAAACCACCCACTTGAGAGACTGTGGCTTTACACTCCCCAGGACCAAGCAGTGGTCAAACCACCCACTTGAGAGACTGTGGCCTTGAACTCCCCAGGACCAAGCAGTGGGCAAACCATCCACTTGAGAGACTGTTGCTTTGCGCTCCCCAGGACCAAGCAGTGGGCATGGAGCCCCCTCCAGGAGCAGTAGCATACTACCATCTGCCTGCTGCGGTGCCCCCCCTTCCCTGTCCCCCTGAGGTGCCTGTGTGTTTTCGACCTGATGCCCCTGCAGTGTTCTATCCGTTTTGAGGCAGGAGTCAAGTATGGACTTGGCATATGTGTTATGGCCCAGTGGGCCACAGACTATTTTTGTGTGGACATTGTCCCTCATTTTGTATAGATTGTATATATTGTACATACTGTTCATTTATTTATGTACATATTTCTAAGTATTTCTAATATTACACTCATTTGACTCCATTCCTTTGGTCCTTGCGTTATTCCTGAGGGTTACGGGGTGTATGTGTAATGTTGTTGCATGTGTTTGTGTGTATGGTGTTGGGGGTGAGGGTGGGGGTGGGGTGTTGCACGTTGCGTGTGTGTGTCACTCTCTTCCCCCCCTCCTTGTGTGCTAGGTGCAGGACTCACCTTAGTGATCATCTCCAGCATTGGTGCTCCTGGTATATGAGCAGATACACCAGCATGGGGAGGACCTGCAACTCGGGCTCCATGGTGGCGATGGTTCTTCCTTGAGTGTCGAGAGGTGAGTGGTTTCCCTTCAAAGTACAGTTCCTGCTGTGATTTGATGGTGTTGGTACCACCCCGGAAAAGCTGGCGGGTGGGCGGGTTGTGATTCCGTGGGTGGTACATTGTCTTCTGCCTGGCTGTTGGTGGTTACCGCCGCGGTGTTTGTTGCTAACGCTGTGGCGGTCAGAGTGTTATAGTGGCTCTCTGTGTTGCCGGTTTCCGCCATGGTCATGATTCCATTTTGTTACCGTCGGCCTGTTGGCAGTATTAATGCCGCTTTAACACCGACCGCCAGGGTTGTAATGAGGACCAAAATTTCATCCAAATGGTTCAGCCCTACTTCCCTGTGCATAATGGTGGGCGATGCCGAGGGAGGGGTGCACATCAAACATCTTAAAAATATATTTTCTTCAATCTGTAAGGAGTTACTAGTTGCATAACCCCACACATCTCCACAATAAGTTGCAGCCGATACAACCTTTACTTTTTAAATGGTGACCATCTCTTTAATGGGATGACTTGCAAGATTACTGAAAAATCTAAACACCCCTTCACAGACTCTTTTCATCTTGAACCTTGTATTACAAATATGTTTGACTCAAAGGCCCTTTGCAGAAAACAGCACGCCCAGATAGCAGAATGACTTAACCTTTACTATCTGAATACCCTCTAAAAATGAGTCTCTTGCATTCTTGGGGATTTTCCTGCAGGTCATTGTGAATATCTTTGACCTATTAATTTTCTGGAGTCCATAAAATCTGCGAAGGAGTCCATTAGTCTCTGAGCCCGACTGCGGTCCTTGATAAAAGTACGGTGTCATCAGCTTAGAGAAGGACGGATACTGAGCGGCCTGCAACAATTGACGCGTCAGTCTGCAGGGACCGTAACATGTCATCGATTCCATTTATAAAAAGGAAAATAAAAAGGGGGGCAACAAATAACCCTGACGAACACCATGCCTGATTCTAAAAGACGGAGTTAGTTTGCCATTAGGACCAAACCATATCTTAGTTGAGAGATTCTTGTATAGCTATGCAAGGAGACTATCTCCATAGGGACCCCATAAGAAAATAAAGTATACCACAATATTGCATGTTCTACTAGATCAAATGTGCTAGAGAGGTCTGCAAAGCACATATGGAGCAGTCCTGTCTTCGGTCTTGTGTACTTCCCGATCAGGAGTTCGAGGTTTAGGCATTGCTTCACTGTCCCAAGTCCCTTTCTAAATCTATACTGGGCCAGCCACAATCAAATGGAGTTATCATTTGGTCATTCCTCACGTCTCCTTAGGACAACACTACCCAGAGGTTTGGTTGAAGAATCCAGGAGGGAGATGAGATGGTAACATTTTGTGTCTTCTTTATCACCTGTCTTATATTGTTTCAGTGATTCTATGCCTGTGTTCAGTGGCATCTTATAGGCTCTCCCTATTTATACTGACCGCCATTTTTCACCCTCCACTTTGTTACGACTAGCGCCGGCATCTTGGGAGGCGGTCTAGTCTTCATTCAGCTGCTGTTCCGGCCCAGGATAAAGGGCTCCCTGAGGTGGACGCGTGCAGCGGGCATGCCTAAGGCAAGCCCGTCTGCACCTGTCCATGCCCTGCCGGGACCAGGGGCCAGGAATGCTATTCAGGTACATCCTAAAAGGCTAGTTTATTCAGCACATCAACTTTTAGCCTTTAGGAACCACATTCTATATTTCTGTAAGCATGTTTTGAATCTTGACATCCCTATTAAAACCTGTAACATGTGCCAATGGACTCCTCATCTCAAATCTCTACCTCAGCAGAGGAATAACTTAGAACAGGTTGGCAAACTTCTGTTCGTTAACTGTCGCTTCTTACCTGCTCACAAACTCCATATTCATTCACTACTGACTGACCTCGCCCCAGAGGTTTTATTTTTAACAGAAACCCGGCTATGTGAGGACTCCTCCCCCGATATAGTTATGGCCCTGCCCCAGGACTATCTAGTCCATCAACTAGATAGACCCTATTCCAAGGGAGGGGGGATTGCAATCATTCATAAAAATTCCATCAACTGTCTTACTCAAACTTTGTCTATTCCCAACTGTGAAAGTCTGTCCTTCTCTTCAGCAGTTAACGCTACCTTTACCTTCTCTAGAAAATTGATTTATCGCCCTCCTGGTCCTGATAGGAAGTTTCCTCAGGCTTTACCAGAAGTGAGTTTCCTCAGGCTTTACCAGAAGTGATAGCAGGTTTTACCTGTAGGAATTCTAATTTCACCATTCTAGGTGAGTTTAACATTCATGTAGACAACAAACACAATAATTCTGCTAAAACCCTGCTCATGGATCTAGCAGCTTTTGACTTGACACAGTTGATTATTGGCCCCCTCACATTAAAGGCCACACTATTGATTTGGTGTTCAGTAACCTTTTAAATCTGTCAGCCCTGGCTCTGCTCCCCTTGGTCTGGTCTGATCATTTTTTAATTTTGCCCACACTTCCCACTATTTATGCACCTACACAACCACTATCTAGCAATTCAACTCTGCACCAATGGTCAAAGTAAAGTCGTAAAGACTGGACAGACACTTTAGAACACTATCGCCCTTCTTTTTCTACCAATGAGCTTTGGTCAGTAGATTTATTTAACAAATGGATCTCTAACTCTCTCAACACCAAACTACTGAGTAAGACTGTCCATAAAAATGCCCGCATTAAGAAATCTGCTTGGTTCTCTCCCCAGTTGCGTCAGCTAAAAAAGGAATGCAAGCACCTAGAAAAAAGTGGAGGAAAACCTATGATGATGCCTCCAAACATGAATATAGAAGAGCGATTAGATCCTACCAGGCAGAAATCTAATCTGAACAGGGAACTTTCTATTTCTGTAGAATAGAACAATCTTCCATATCCCCTAAAGAGATCTTTTTAATTGTTAAAGACCTGACCCAAGATCCCTCTCCTAGCAGTTTAATTCAGGCCTCTACGGAGCACAGCAATAATCTAGCAGGTTTCTTCCAAGTGACAATTCTTGATATCCAAGGAAGTTTCTGTAATAACCTTTCCCAAGAGGCCAAATTGGCACATCTAGATGAATTCCATCCTATGGGAGACACTTTTTCAGTTTTTCAGCACCTGATGGAAGATATAGTAGGGAACTATCTGTATACTATGAAATCAGGTTCTCCCCTGGACTCTGCCCCACCATATATATTAGCCTTAGGTTCAGACACCATAGTGCCTGTCCTAACCAAGGTTCTCAATAACTCTCTTACATCTGGTCAGTTTCTGCAACATTGGAAGCATGCTGTTATCAAACCTCTACTAAAGAAACCTAGGCTTGATCCAATTCTATTGAGTAATTATAGACCAATCGTTCTTCTTCCGATAGAATCTAAAATCATTTAAAAACATGTCAATAGCCAAGTTACAGGCTTCCTTGTGGAATATAATCTTCTTCATCACACCCAAATGGGTTTTAAACCTTTACACAGTACTGAACCTGCCCTTTTGGCCGTCACAGAAGATACTCGCCTGGATTCAGGCAGATATGCAGCAATCATTTTATTAGATCTGAGTGTCGCATTTGATACTGTGGATAACAAGATATTACTACATAGAATATCTCAGATGGGATTTGAAGGGACCTCCTTTATCTTTCTTCCTTCCTGAAGGAAAGGACCTTTCAAGTTCTGGGTCGGTCTTTTTTTTCCGGTTCTCTGCCCCTCAGTTGTGGGGTGCCACAGGGGTCTTACCTGAGCCCCACTCTTTTTAATATCTAAATGTCCCCGTTGGCAAAAATATTTGAACCCTATGGTCTATCCCTGGTGTCTGGTGCTGATGACACTCATTTGTTTTGTTTTTTTCCACCAAAGTTAACTCAGAACAGTCCTCCTTATCTTCCTGTCTTCTGGATGTTGCCAGGTGGATGGCAGATAGTAAACTCAAGCTTAACGACGAGAAAACAGAGGTAATGATGGTTGGGAATCCTTCCTTACTCAAGTCCCCTCTTCCAGCTTTGGAATGGTTAAAAGACCTTCCCCCTCCAAAGGAAACTATATAGAGTCTAGGTTTTTGCTAGACTCACATCTCACGATGGAATGCCATTCCAAGAAACTTGCAGCCACTTGCTTTAGTTTTTTTAAGAATTCTCAGCAAAATCTTTAAGCTTCTTCTTTTCCCTGCCAAAAGTCTCCTCATCCAGGCCCTTACATAGTCATGTCTGGACTACGGGAATGTTTTGTTCCTGAGCTCTCCCTCTTATGTTCTAAAGAGACTACAAGTGGTCCTACTGATCAACGTACCAGCTTTAAAGTCATGTGTTTTGTGCACTGAGCCCTTCAAAATAAGGGTCCGGTCTTTCTTAGATGAATTATTACACCATACATCCCTCAGAGAACACTTAGGCCCTCATTACAACCATGGCGGTCAAAGACCACCAGGGTTGTTTTGGTGATCGTACCGCCAACAGGCTGGCGGTACAATTTGCCATATTTTCACTGCGGCGGTAGCGCCGCGGTCACACTGCCGGGACTGGCGGTTTTCCGCCATCGTTGTCCCGGCGGTTATAATCCACCAGGGCAGCGCTGCTTGGAGTGCTGCCTTGGGGATTATGGCCCACATTACAACCTTGGCGGGCGGCCTGAACCGCCATGCGGCCGTAAACCCTCTGGCCGCATTACAACATCCCTGCTGGGCCGGTGGGCGGAAACAGAGTTGATGGAGCCGGCGGTGTTGCGGCCGTGCGACGGGTGTAGCAGGGTGGGGCTGTGCCTGGGGCCCCCTGCACTGCCCATGCCAAGTGCATTGGCAGTGTTAGGGGCCCCCAGGAGCCCCGCAAATCCCCTTCCCGCCAGCCTTTCCATGGCGGTCTCTACCGCCATGGACAGGCTGGCGGGAAGGGGAGTCATAATCCCCAGGGCAGCGCTGCAAGCAGTGCTGCCCTGGTGGATTAAAACCGCCGGGACAACGATGGCGGAAAACCACCAGTCCCCCAACTCTTGAGTTCTCTTAGTAATAGTAGGTCATACTTAAGCAGCATAGTATTCAAACTATCCCCATAATGAGAGTGTTGGACGTGCAGAGTTCCCACGCCTGCCCGAATTAGGATGCCACATACCCGCTTTGCTGAATGGCAGCATCTACAAGTGTTAAAATCACTTACCCCTGTAGTGGCGCAAACAGTTTTTAAATGCACAAGAAATTTGTTCTAGAGCTTTAACCACCTCCCCACATGCAGAATTAAAGACGTTATTATAATAGTTGACAATGATCACCTCAGGCCCCCCTAAAATTTTGACCGCACAAATCGATAATAAGGAGAGGATATCTCAGATCATTTTATTGCCCCAGGATGTGAGTTAGAAAACAGCAGCTGTACCCCACCCTTTGCTCGTCCAGCTGGAGACGGGTGGCTGGTGTGAACAGAGATGAGAAACCTTTGGTGTGAAGGGGAGCCACCTACCATGTTGTTTGCATAAAATTATGTGTGTGGACCAGGTGATGTTAATCCACTCATAAGCATTTCATTTGTTCTTCAACATGTGCAATGACACACCTCCCACCACAGCCTTTATGAGTCATGGAAACGGTAATATCAGCCTGAGCGAGACTCCTACTTGTTTGTGGAGCAGGTGGGCGTGCGTAAATCCAGGTCATCTACTGGGGGCTCTATAAGTCATTCTATATCCTGCAGATCATTCAGGGGGGTCATACCTTTTGGAAAGTACACAGTAAGGCGCCTGGCCCACTGCAGAGAGGGCTAAAGGTCGAGGAACTGGGCCTACACGGAGTTTGGGCTGATATCTATAGAAGAAACCAAGAGGAAGGGGTGTTATACTGCCCTTCACCAGTGGCTGAAAAGGAGGTAACATGTAACATCTTCCCTGCATACCTTGGTTGTCTAAAGTTTATAATGACACAATCACCCCCAAATTATTTTTTACAAGGGCCACTCCAGCCCACCCTCTGTGTCAGCAAAAGTTAGTCTGCAGCTGATATAGGAAACAGTGATCTGGACAGGAACCAGTGCAGAACTTTATTTCCTAATTAAATTGCTGATCCAGCTGAGCCCTCTAAGAGAGGAGGAGCATTTGCCAGCATTACTACATAAGGGCAGCATGTGGTGGGTAAGTCAGTCCTATCTAAATTGGGACTTCCAGGCCCTTTATTATACACCCCATAGCTTCTGTGGACTCTCATGGATTCCCGTTAGCTGCTGTTGCTTTTAGCTGCCTGTCTATCAGATTGGCTGTATTAATTGTACTAGTGGCAGCTACTGGGAAGATTTGTTGTGTAGACGGCTTATGATCAGAGGAGCTCCCTGTACCCAGAGCCTCCCTCGAGGTGATCAGTTTGCTCTATCTTCTCACCTCAGAGGTTCCCTTGTACATACAGAGACGAGGTATAGTGGACTGGATAGGCTGCACAGTGAACTGCTGACTATACTCCGTGGTCTTACCCTGCAAGGAGTTACAGGGATGTTGAGGCCCTGGAGGCCATTGGCCACAGTCTGGCGAAGATGATAAGCATTGGATGGGGTTCCCCTTCCTTAGTTAGACCCAGCCTAGAGTGTAGAGGGAAAAGCAAGTTACATAAGACATCATAGACATTCTCCAGTAAAATGCTCCAAAAAGAATCTATTTTTTTGGTGATCAGGTCCGTTACATGGCTGGGTTGAGAAGTGTTCAGAAGGACTGGCTTCCTAGGTACCTGTCTCCTTTTCCTTTCCTCAGGAAACCCATTATTGCACTGAAGAGTCGTATCTAGACCTGGTGACACACCCAGCTCAGCAGGAGTAATTTTAGTTATGTCAATGGTGGGGGTTGGACTGATGTAAATTCAAGGCCTTGGGGCGAGCAGGGTGACCAGTCACCCTCTGGTTCGCTAGGAGATGTAGAACCCAACCCTACACCTGCCACCAATGGGGCGGAAATGCGATGTTCCACTTGCTCAAACTCTTTATTCAGGGCCCCCATTGCACGCTTGATAAACCCATCCATAGTTGAGGAGAAGGGGCTAGGTTTAGTTTGAGTAGTTTGGATGGTTGTTTTATGTTCCCCCATTTTGGTTACAAGTTGAGTACTAACCTAGGCGCAAGCACCAAATACCTAGGCTGCGGATTAAAGATTGTCATACTATACAGGCAGTGTTTATTCTGCTGGCTCAAAATCTCATCAAAAAGGGGCCCACAAGCAAGGCAACAAACAAATCTTTGTGGGCAGGTTCCAGCTGTGTGAGTATGGCTGAATTTCACAGTACCTGGTAAGGTAGAACTGGGAGGATATTAAGTGGTCCCTTCGTCATATAGCAAGCAATGGCCAGCAAACTACCAGATAAGTGAGACTAAACTGGAGGGCCAAAGGGGTGGTCCTGCCCTCCCTCTTCCTGGCTGGTTCAGGATGGACCACCCTCCTTGGCTTTGCCTGGGCGCAGCTCGTGGGTGTCCCACCCAGCGGACTTGCAGGAGCACTTTTTAGTGCATTGGAGGAAGCCCTACCCCCATGTGGAGCAACACACTGCAGCTGTGCCTCCTGGTGTTATGTATGGTGGGGGATGGAGTGCCCTGTGGCGGTGAGGGTCCAAGGGGGTCAGACCCTCCAAAAGTGCAGTTCAGCGTATACCATTAAGTTATTTTGCTCCTGTATGCATTTTGTTCAGAAAGCAACCCTTTTTGCTACTTTTACACAAAGATTTGGAACAATAGTAGGACAGCCTTCAGTGTGACAAATAGCATGCAGGGAATGCAAAAAACATGTGTTGGCTGTGTTTACATGTGCTGGAACATGAAAGTGAGTCCAATTTGCTTTACCAATGCTTGTTTATAGCGCATTCGCATCCACCATGTTCCATAGTTTAACAAGGCTTTTAAACAGAACAAATGTGTGTCTGACCTGCAGGAAAATATCACGAGGAAGAAGTGCAAATATTTGTTTCCGTGCATTTCTCCATGTCATCCAGATTAATTTTTCACAACGGTTGCCTCAGAGGCATTATGAAAAGCTGAATATAGGGCACCCCATTCTTCTCTACTTTTACAGTATTAAAGTGATGATAAGCAGAGTTATGGGAACAAAAGTAAATCAGCAATCATGAAGTAAATATCAAAATTCAGTGTTTTGTTAGATAAATAGTTTTGAATCAGTCATGTAACAGAATTCTAGAAACATAAAAGTACTGGAAATGATGTTGCTACTTGTAAACCAAGACCCTCAGATTCCAATAGTTACATATAGAAGAACAAAGAAGAAAAAAGGATAACAATGACTCCTGTAAAGTCATAATGGCTCACAACAGTGGTATCAGACTAAACACACGACTGAACCACAGGAAAGTTTGGTGGTTAGGCAAATGATTAGGTAAATAGAAGAACACGGAACTTGATTGAGGACATAAAGTCATTAAATGTTAGACATAACAAGCCTTGGCAAAGCTGCCAGTAAATGCCTTTGAAAGATATCAACTGACATTTTGGATTTTTTAATGGTTGTCGCATTGTCGCACAGATCGGCATCAGTAAAAAAGTAAAATCAAAAAGCTTGTACCAACGATAAACAGCATTGATAAAAAAGAGAAAATGTGAAAATGGCCTGCCACACAGTGATCAAACAAATGAGGGCACGTGTCACCGCGCATTATCACATATGTATCCTGACTCTTTATGCTATTCTTCCAAGTATTGCCGGCCATAGCAAACTAACCTGTGTGCACGCATGCGTAATGGTGCTTGGATACGGCTGCATCATAACGCTGTGGCATTTTTTTTAAACTTTTTTATTTGTAGTTCTAAGATTACAGACCCCATTTTACAGAGGTAAATTAAAAATAAAAATAAAAAATAAAAAGGGAGGTCCATGAAAGTGTATTATTAAGAAAAGAGTGGTCCAGTAGCAAATTGCAGCTGCTGCACCCCATGAAAATAAAATCCAGAGTAACAAGGGATGGGCCAATGCTGGAGTAATGGAGGAGCGGGGGAGGGGACAGTATGCAAGTGAATGCTGTGAGGTGGAAATGGATCAATAGAAGAGCTAACGGTGAATGAAAGAAGTTGAGACACGCTGAGATGAGTGTGGGAAGCGAAGGACAAGGAGGGTAAAAACAAGTAGTACCTGGGGTGCAGAGTTGTCAGGGGAAGTAGCACATAGGCGAGAGAGCAAGGAAATACATGCACTCCAATGAAGTTTTAAAAGCAAAGAATAAAGCAGTTCTCTGAATGACAGCAGTGGGAGGATACCACTTATCCAGTCAAAATGAAGTTAAAGAAGCTATGTGCCAGAGAAACAAACACAAGGAAAGTAAGGATTGCCATTGAATAAGAAACTACCAAGTATGACTGACAAGAAAGCCAACCAGTGATAAGCAATAGAATGACCCAAAGCCCACAATATTGGCACTGTACAAAATCGGTCTTTCGACCAAAGGTAGCTACCTTAACATAGACCGTTAAAGCATGCTAAATGTGATTTACAAAGATGCAGGAATAGATGAAGAAATACAACTAATTGGTGATGACTTTCAAAAGAAAAGAAAATATTGACAGATATTATCAGCTGGGGCTAATCTAGCTCCAATAACATTTTGCTGTGCTAACTTCACCACACTGTATCCTAGGGAGGGGCTTATATTCTAGTTTGCTTGTAAAAGAGCTGTCTGGGACCACAGTATTGAGATGAGTACTGCTCACAGTGCCCTGAAACCAAACACTAATGGAATGGTTTCACTGGGATTACAAAGGTAATTAAGACCTCCTTTAAAGTAAGGCAGTAGGGCATTTTCAATAAACTGTCAGATGATTAGATCCACCACACTCACCATTGCCCTGCCTTGTTTAGAAACTAGTAGAAATTTGAAAAGTGCTTGGCTTGCAGGAAGAAAACAAGCAGGCTGCCTCAATGTAGTGGCTTGCTTTGCCAGTGAAGTATTAAAGTGTTCCTGTCTCGTCAGACGGAGCTGTTATGTTGAAATGTCTTGCCAGAATTACAATAAACTCCACCATTGGCAGGCTACTGCTGTAATGGACAGAGCAGGGTTTTGCCTATTGAAGCATTTTGATGCCTCCGTTACTTCCTTTGGCACATAGGGTTATTTTTTAGATTATGCATGAAATATGCATAGCATGCATAGTATTTCTTCACCATAATGAAGGCAATCTAGCCACTCTTAATATATGAGAAGTTTGAACCTCATCGCCAGTTTTTCATAAAACATTCGGTAAAAGCTAGTTGTAGCATTTTCACAATCCAGGATGCTGTTTTTAATGATGGACAGGATTTCCAACTTTTGAGTACTATTCTTTTGAGAAGTTTAGACTTGTAGGAATCCTTGACTTTTGTGCTTGTGTTCACTCTGATCAAGTAGAGTCATACTTGGAAAAGGGTGCCAATCGTGTGCATAAAAAAGAGAGGTTGTCAAGTCATTGTTTTGCTTATGCATGCCCTCCAACATGAGAGCTTAGCACAGTCTACATAGGTGCACTAGGTTTGCATTAAAACCTTTATATCTCATCCTTCTCCAATATTGGAAAATCTGGTTTGACCATTGTATTTGAGGGCAATATCAAAATTTGCTGCAGCATGAAACTGTTTGCATGTTTGTCCTTGATTTACAACTAGATAATGCATATTTGTGCCATGTTGTTGGAGGAATATCTACATTGAGGGTTTTCACCCTTTCGGTACTACATTTTTCCATCAGATTTAGACCATTTATTGTGACCTTACAGAAAATGGAGGTTCAATGGGAAACTGGTGAAGTCTCATAATAGTACGATTTGGTATCATTGTTTAGAGAAAACACATCTGATATTGTCTTAGTTAATTTAAATGTGTTAAGATATTGTTCCAATATGTTGTATCGTGTTAGCTCATAAGTATGTAAGCAGTACATTTTATGTAGAGATGCAGATAGTTTGAGTGTGAGATTGCCTGTAAAATTTGGTCTTAAGTATAATGTGATGAATCCATGTAAGCCAGTAAAGGCTTTTCACTGGATGAAGACTTTTCCCTTATCTGGACTTTAGAGAAAAGGTAAAGACCCTGGTAATTTTTTTCAAAAATATTCTGTGAAGTATATCTGTCCCCATCCTAGTGGATTTTTGTTTGTTTGATGTTAGAGATACAGCTAGATTTCTGTCTTTAACTTTTTTAATGTTCATTCATCTTGAGAAGATTCATCAGCAGTTGACAGCTAGTGTTGAGCTTGGGATAAAGCATATGCAAGATAATATTTTTTTACCTATGGAATTAAACAGATTATTTGGAAAATGTTTTTTTCAATTTAACCACGACTTGTTGAGGCTTTTTATTTTCGAACCCAAATTGAATCAGGTTTTCAAATTATGGGGGTTATTCTAACTTTGGAGGAGGTGTTAATCCGTCCCAAAAGTGACGGAAAAGTGACGGATTTACCACCAGCCGTATTACGAGTCCATTATATCCTATGGAACTCGTAATACGGCTGGTGGTATATCCGTCACTTTACCGTCACTTTTGGGACGGATTAACACTCCTCCAAAGTTAGAATAACCCCCTATGTGTGCATTTGACTTTTACATTGAAATCATGTATTTTCAGATGAACTGTAGTAGTTTTGGAAAAAAGTAATTTGATATTCTGCTGCCCTTTGTCCAGTTTGCAACTAAAAACATTTAATTTTCTGCTAATAATCCCAAAGTGTATTAGTGGATATGATACCCATGTGCAGTGTCTAATTTGTGAAATGATAAGTGCTGGTGACCAAAGTGCTGCTCAGAAGACCTTTAACTCACTCTTGCAGGTTCCCACATTCTCCTTTTGTGATAGTTTTCCTACCCTCCTCTTTCTCCGTCTTTCCGCTTTTTGTTTTTTCTCTTTCTTCCTCTCTGTAAATGTCTGATAAGGAAAAATAAATGTTGGTCCCAAAAATGAGTGCTGGTGGCCCCCACTGACATCAGCCCTAATGTATCCCATACCTGTGACTGGAGATTGGTTCAAGCAGACAATATATCACTCTAATTGAGACATTTTCTGTGTAAATGAGTCTCCCACATGTACAATGATGTATAACAAAATATTAAAGAAGTTTGTAAATTCCTGGCGGCGTACCGGGCCATCAAGCAAGATGGCTATTTCTACAGAGACTCCCGGCACCTTCCTGATAAATCCCCAGTAATCCACCCAACCATCCGCCCGCCTGATAAATCCCCAATAAGCCACCATCCGCCCTCTGCGACCCTCTGGCTCCTGTCCATAGGATGCAGGAGCATCAAAAATGCCCATTGGTGTTTAAGGATGAGCAGCAAAGTACTGACAGCAAATTGTGACTTGGCACCATGTGTGGAGCCACGGCTTTCAGTGAGCAGCCCGTATTAACATCGAACCTGAGTGGTGTGCCCTCAAAGCCCTGTGCAGCCGGGGCTGTGATGAATCGGTGGGGAGGCCCTGAGCGCTGTGAGGACTTATTGTCACTGCCATGACCTGTGACGCTTTGCCCAGAAGGACGGGATTCCCTCGCTCCCATGCGGCGACACAGCTGGTAGCGACAGGACAGGACTGCGGTGAGGCAACCCAGAGATATGGCACCACTGGCTCCCATTACACAGTGTCCAAGAGCCGGAGGGTGCTCTGGCAGTTTCACCCCTTTGGCTGGCAGTGATGAGACTGCTGCAAGAAGAGTACTGCCCAGAGGTCATACAACAACCTACCCAGAGGTGCCCCAAGTGCACGGCCGAGAAAGAATCATCGGCCCTTTGACTCTGGGCCGCCCCTTGCGTGATTGGGGTTGCTGACCACGGGGGTGAGTCTCAGACTCTTGCTGCTCACAACAACCTTAACAGTTCCTCTGGGTGTGGGTAGGAGAGCGAGGCCCAGAATGCTTCCTGCACAGAACCTATCGCCTAATGATGTGGTGCAGAAGTGAATCTTGGCCAACCCTGGCCACATGTGACAACCGTGGACAAGACCAGGGATGTTAGACAGAAGGTGAATATCCTTGCAGTGAATTGGGGGAAAGACCTCACTGTGCGCATTGGAATGACTCTGGTGTTGCCTCCCTCCTCTTTGTGCTTTTTCCTATCGGGGTCCTTCTAGCCAAACCCCCTTTTCCTCTTCTGCACATTTGTCCTTTCTCCTACATTGTGATCTGCTATGTGGTCACACCACTAAAGGTGGAGGCATTAGGTCTACCTCTTCACAAGTCCCATACTGTTATGAAATACTTCTCTCTGCCAGGTTTATAGCACTCCATAGGTAAAAGACTGTGCAGGATACCTTTGTGTGGTAGACGTGCAGCGCTCTACACCTGGTGCATCTTGCCTCTGGACTCAACACTTATTTCGGAGATTGGGGGAGGCCACAGGACCGGGGGAACCCGAAAGGCTGCAAGGGACCAGTGTGGTGTGCAGATTCCCTGGCTGGTGGTGGCAATTACCTTGGTGCCCCTCTCCTACACAGAGGATCAGGTTTCCAAGGAAGATGACCAGGGGCATAGGTATTTGAGGGGCTCCATAGACAAAGATGGACAAATTTGCACTCCCGTGAGAGGAGGTACCCAGAGTTGGGGGAGTTGTTGACCACCCTCCAACAGAGACCGACGTTCTCAAACTTAAAGATATATTGGATGCGATTCAAGAAGTCTGAGGTCCCTGGAAATGAAAATAGACACAATCCCTACTGAAGTCATGTTGGTTAGAGCAGACCTTCAAAACATGTACAAACATTTGCTGATTGCATGATGCAGAAGATTTTCTTTTGACCCTTAAATCCGAGACTGCGACTCTGAAACAGCAAGTCAAGGAATTGCAGAGTCCATGGGAGAAAAGCTAGAGGAATATGGAGGGAGTCTGAGAAGGAACAATGTCCAAATATTTGGGATCCCAGAGTGGGCCGTTGATGAAGCAGTGCACCTCTTCGTGGCTGGCCTCATCCCTAAGGGACTGCAGCTTCAAGGTCTATCCCATTACTTCTCTGTGGAATGTGCCCACAGAATCCCAAGAACCCCACCTAAACCTGGGGGCTCCGCCACAAACAATCATAGCACGGATGTTTAATTACAGAGACTGAGATATAATCCTCCAGGCGGCTTGCAGTGCCCCATCCAGTCAAATATGACAATGCAGTCATCAGTGTTTATTCAGATTTCACGCTTCATGTGCAGAGACTGCATCACAGCTTTATAGAGGTCAACAAAGCTCAATGAGACCAAAACCTGAGGTACTCAATGATGTTCCTGGCTCAGCTGTGGGTAGTAGCAGGAGGGGAGGATCTGCAATTTTACAACTGTGGATGCAGCATGGGACTAGCTGGAGGGGGGGAGACGGAATGAAAGGGTGTGGCTGCGCACTCAACCTCGATGACAAAGAAGCGATGATGATCCTGTGAATCACAGCAAAGACACTGAGGGTTCACAGCAATCCCAGAGACCGTCGCAACAATGAACCGCGGAGGCAGCAAATCACCAGGACCAACGCCCAGACTGGTTACATGGGGATGGGTGAACTTGATACTTCTTTAAATCTCAGCAGCCCTGAACACACTCATGACGCTGCTGATGACTGAAATGGACTGCACTGGCAGGGGTATTGTTTGTGGTGGCTTCTGCCTATTGTTGTTTTAGTGTCGGCTTGGGGCGACAGGCACTTTGCAACGTGGGGGGGGGGGCATTTGTGAGTCTGCTGTGCAGAGATGCAGGGAGGGTGGGTTTGTTTATGGGATGTTTGTTTGCTACTGGTCATTGTTTGTGGTCTAATACATTACTATCACTACAATCACAGTCATGCATATGCTAGATATCATATCACAATCCATTGTACTATTTTTCGGTGTTTCTTAGCTACTGTACCTCGGAGCTTTCATGTCTCTATGGAAGCATACTGTGATACCTCAATGGTGAAGGTAATATCCTGGAATGTGAACGGCCTGTGGGATAAGATAAAGCAGAGGCTTGTCCAGCAGTACATCAAACATCTAGCACCCAAAACGGTCCCCCTCCAGTAGACTCATATGCTAGGTACTACATACTGTGCCTTAAATCAATAGGGATATAAAATTGTTACCCATACAGGCTATACAACAGGTGCCAGAGGTGTGGTCATATTAATACGGAAGTCATTGCACCTTATTGTCCATCAGGTCTGGTCAAATACAAAAGGGAGGCATGTGGCCCTTACGAGGAGCTAGGTTGGAATAGCCCTAGTTTATGTTCAACCCTGCCTCCATTACATCAGATTTCCAGGCTTGAGTGATCCGCTCCTCCAAATGCCAAAATTGTTAATGGGGGTGACTTCAATGCATCTGTCTGTGATCAACAAGAATGGTGGCCCCACAAGCCGGCGGGCTCTACCTGTTCTCTGCTAGCAGAGTTTTTGACTGCTCTAGGCTTCACTGATATCTGGCATGCACTTAACCCCAAAGCCCAACAATAGACATTCCACTTGGGAGTACAAGGTAGCCTTTCACATCTAGATTATCTCCTCACTCTCACACATCAACTACCACACTTTTCAGGGGCCCGACATTTGGCGTGAGGAATAACGGACCACTCCCCCCTGTGGGTGGAATTTGTCTTACACAGAGGCTTGACCCCTTGAAACATAGTGCTCAATGCCCGGTACCCCAAGATACCGCATATTAGAGAACGTTTCCTTGCAATTACAATATTTTTCTGACAATGACAGCTCGGTTGATTCTGCTCAGTCCTTGTAGGAGGGGAATAAGACTGCGATAAAAGGACACTGTCTCTCTTTGATAGTGGGGCATAAACGAGACAAGAGGGTGAAAATGGAACACCTAGAGGAAGAAATCCAGGCTTTGTAGCAAAGTCTATTGAAACGGCCATGCCCTGCTACCAGACATGCTCTCCACTTTAAGCAGAAAGATTACAAAGATGTGGCTGTACATGCTACCCAAGCAAGTCACTGAGTCACCCAGCATCGCCTCTATGAGGTGGTAGACAAGGCCAGAAAACTTTTGGCGTGTTTAGACAAAAGAGACCAGACTAGCCGTTGGGTACTGGAGCATAAAGCTGACGATGGTGCAGCAATCAGAGACCAGCGGGTGATAGTGCATTCCTTTGCCACCTATTATGCCCAGCTTTATTCACTGGTAGTTTCTGCCACAACACAGGACTCTAAGAACCTCCTTGCTGATATTCATCTCCCAGGGCCTCAGCTTACTGATTTAGCACTGCATGCCAGAAGAGGGAATAGTGCAGGCCATTCATGAGCTAAACTCTGGTAAGGTACTCCAAACGGATTACCGATTCAATTATACAAGCTGGAGGCCCATAAACTCCTTACCTCTTTCTCATGTACAATGACAATCGTCAGCTTGGCATGCTTCTGCAAGACCGAAGGTTGCCCTTCATTGTGGTTATTCATAAGGAGGGCAAACTCTCTGAAGAATGTTCTTCATACCAACCTATATCGCTCCACAATGCAGAAGTTACATTTCTGACTAATGTGCTGGCTCCCTAATCAATATAAGTGAGCACGACTCTCGACCACCCACACCAATCGGGCTTTATGCTCTGCAGAAATACCTTCCTTAGTCTGAGATGCCTTTATGGCATGAGAAGCCAGGCTAATAATTTCCAGTAAAATGGGTCACCTTTTATACTCTGGAACACTTGCCCAGGTGCACATCAATGAAAGACTCTTCCAGTTGTTCAAACTCCAATGAGGCACACACAGGGCTGTCCTCTGTCACCGTTAATATTTGTAGTTGTTCTTGAGTCTCTCCTAGCCTGGATTCGCCAAGAATTTTAATATTTTGTGGAGGGATGACTGTGAGGACAGAATATCTCTATATGCAGACGATATACTTCTCTATGTCCCAGACCCGTATTTTACACTGGACAGGCTAATGCACATACTTGTGTTTGCCCAATACTTGGGCTATACGATAAATTGACATAAGTCTGTGATCTATACCCTGAACGGACCTGCACCCACACTGCCTCATGACTGCAAAGCAGTCATAGTCACTGAAGGGTTCCCCAACCTCGGAATATATATCTCACAACTGACCCAGAACTATCTTAGTACAAATTTGTCACCCTCATTAAACCTACTGAAAAGCGATGTTCTTAAGTGGAGATCCTCACTGTTGTTGCTCGTGGGGAGAGCTGCATTATTTAAGATGATGTTTCTGCCTTGTTTTGTATACGCTCTGCACAATACACTCTATCTAGTCCGCAATTCATACTGTAGGACACCAGAAAGTGAACTCCGACTGTTACTATTGGATGAAAGTCAAGCCTGCATAGCCCTACATAAACTCACTAGGGTATGGTCTGACAGTGGTATCACCTTTCCTAACATCCAGGAGTATTACTGGGCAGCGCAACTGACTAAAATAAAAAGCTGTGCTTTTCAACCACCAAAAGAGCCTGCATACCGCATGGACAGACTGAAGATACACTCGAGGGGGCACCTCAGTGCCCTGTTTGGTAAGCCTCGACTGCACAAAGTTCACAATCCAACGACTACAGTAATACACCTTTGGCACACATCTACAAGAGCACTGGGCTGGAAGGGCAAAATCACACAAGCGACTCCCCTGTGGAACACAACATTGTTGATCTCCGTGGGGATGCACGCAGGCTATGACACGTGGTATCTCATTGGCCCTTCCCTGGTAAGAGGTTTATGGGCTTAGGGAAATGCAGTTCCTTTAATCGACCTGCAACATGATTATGACTTCGTGCCCTCTGAAACTTTCTGATATTTGCAGATGAAACATGCACTACAAGCAGTGCTGCTGAGTGGGACGGAGTTCCCCGAATCCTCACTCCTGGAGAACAGAGTACTAGACAAATTTATGCTACTCAAAGCAATATCCCTGATGTATAAAAAAGTGATCAACAACATCCCCAACGCACTGCTTGGTCACGGGAAAAATGGGCCTAAGACCTGGATGGGCTGGAAGACAATAAATGAGTAGAGGCCCTGGCATCTCCAAGAGAAGTGGCCGTTCGGGATTGGTTTTGACTTGTCCAATTAAAAATACTACACCACTCCTACTACTCACAACACACCTTGCACAAAATGGGCAGAGCAATAGATAAATGTGGTAGGCGTGTATGTGGTCAAATTGGTACCTTCTACCACACAGTTTGGGACTGCCCACTGACACAAAGGTTTTGAAATTTGGTCATGGAATTTGGCGATGGACTGTATGGGTTTCCTGTGCAACCATAGATTTAGCATTTCTACTAAATGGTGCCTGTTACATATCTAGGGAGTAACAGCCCTTACTGAGTCACATTGGGACTGGCCGTGCTCAATAGAAACCTTGCACACATTTGGGGAACAGAGCAAGTACTGCACCTGCTGGATTGGAAAAGAGATATGGACTGGTGCATGCTGGGACATCAGGTGGTCTACGAGAGCCGTGGGTGCCCCCAGAAATGGACCAAAATTTGGGGCAAGTGGAATGAGTACTGAGGTCTCAACTGTGACTTTGTTGTTCCGAGAATTGTGAAAAGGTCTATCCTTGACAACTTAGGACTGCATCCACACGCTGTCCATGCAGTGAGCAGGAGGGGGAGTAGGGTTACTAATGATGTATGCTAAGATGTTATTTTTGCTTTCAAAATTGCTGCTGCATGACCAGAGGCTTTCTTTTTTACTAATATAACGTCAATAAAAAGATTGAATAAAAACAAGTTTGTGAAATTTTTATACTGTGAAATTTGGAAGGTACGACTTTCGCCTTCAGCAGCGTCATTAAAATGTCATCCTCCGTCTCCTTAGGACTACACTTGAACAGTCTTATTTTTAAAGTTCTGCATACTTTCCATTGAACTGGAGTTTTGTGACAGGCATTATTCCTGCACAAAAATGTTTAGAATGCCCTAAAGATATTGTTTCTTGTTACCTATCAGAACCTAATGTGAAAGTGGCAATTGCTGAAGCAGTGCAAAAGCTGATACACATAACGCTACTGTGAAGTATATTATTGTCACATGTATTTTCACGATCAGTCCGATCTTAGCAGTAAAAAAACAATACTGAGCTGTCACATCATAGATTATGTTGTCAAATCACATTCCAAGATGGCAGCTACGAGGACAACGGGTGTATTACTACACCTTACCATATGATACAAACAGTGATATGCCAATCTGTCACGTTCCATACACTTTATCTTAAGTATCATACACTTGTCTGTGTGAGCTCCAGTTCGTCCCTGTCTGAATCAACATCATGTGTTAACAACACACAAGGCTTGCATTTGAGGAGAATGTGTGCTGTTGTTTAATGCACTAGTGTAGAGGGTGTGAAAGGTGCTGTAACACTTGACCTGAGTTAAAAAGCTGTATATCATGGATTTGCACATTGAAGTAGAGCACGAACAATCAGTAGTAATGGTAGTTAATTTTCAGTTCAGTGGAGGCTAATATAAGTCCATTGTTTCCAGTGCTGAATGGGCTGCCTGGCTGCTGGTTAATTATTGGAAAGGGTAAAGTGGAGAGTAAGGAACATCAGCTGTGTTATTCAGTTGATTAATGTATATATTCTATTTACATACATAAAAAGCAGGCACATACTGCCTTGACAGTTTGTGCTAGGATGTCCTTTCGGGGGAGTGCCAAGACTAATTTGCATGATGTTGGTCATTGCCTCTAATGTAAATTGTGTAGCCCGGAGCAATTACCTGTGGTAAAGAGCAATCCCAAATTCCGTCCAGGGCCATACAGAGTTGTAAATTAAATCTGAACTTTTCTTTTCTAAGATCTCAGGTGTGTAGCTCGAACAGCTTGTATATGCTACTTGGCCTTGCAAGTTATAGTTTCCACGGAGGGGTGAATATATAACGCCGTTATCAAGGTGCCCGCAGGCGTGTTTTTGCACAAACAATCCAATTAACAACTTTTTAAACAATCAGGAACGTGTTCCTGTAGAGGTGTTGTCATATTTGGAGTCGGTGACTGTCGCTAAAATTGATTTTTGCATAGGCTTATTTACCTATGAAAATGGTTTGGAAGGTTTTATTTTTCAAGTTAATCATCGTGTTCTAAATAAAGCAAAACATGCTAAAAAGCTAAAAACATGCTAAAAAACTCTTCTATTCTCCATGCCGCAGACTAACAACTCACTGTAAAATATTTTCCTTTTGACTTCATTGCGGACTAGTGTTTACTGTTGCGCTTTTTCTTTATTAAGACAGGGTGATTGCACCACTACAGGCGCGAGTGATGTACACCAAAGAAGCATTTATGGAACATAGCCTGTAGTGCATCTTGGTAGTACTGTAAGAACATCACTAATGTGTTTTTAATTTTTTTTAATGCTGATTTTTATGTGATGGGTTTTGGGACTGATGCGGTTGAGTGTCCCACAATGGGTACATTATTCAGGATATGCATCCCCTTGATAGCGGTATGGATATACTGCAACTACAACCAAAGAAATAATCCACCAGTGCTCTTCTAGAGCATAATGCACCTTTGTGTTTTTCTGCAAGAATGCTCTACAAATGAGACCAAATATATAAAGGGTATATAGAGGGTATAAATGTACCCAAAGTCTTTGAATCTCAAAATGATAGACTGAGTGCAAATTCGCAGGTCACAATGAACTAACGATACTTTGTGAGGAGGATTGTCTTTCCAATTCTAAAGTGCCTGAAAGGGACATCCTGTCCACATTGTGAATGGCAGCGACGTGTTATTGGCTTGTGTCGCAGTTGTGGCTAAAAACCATCATTGGAATGAAGTCAATCGCCACTTGAAAAGTTGTTCATGGTGGGATGCATCAAGTGGGCAGGCAGTAGTCCAGTGGGCCACTGGATGCTCCTCCAGATGCCATCCCGTGCATGTGATAATTTTCCCTTTGAGGGAAATATGTTGATGAAGGTCTCCAGTCCCACAAAAGCCTCCACCTTGCACTCACAATCATTTGCAGGGGTTTGCAAAATGCCTCCTGCAGCACACATATTAATGTTTCTGTTACTTACCGGTAATCTTCATTACCCCTATTTGGGGTCCTCCTCGTCACAGTCCTAACCTTTGAGGTTTTGACTTCCACACAACAGGAATAACACTGAAGTCCTTCTTCTATTATAACTATATATATTTTTTTAGAATAAAACAACTCCTCTCTCTTACTGCCTCCTGCGTGTTACCAAGCAGGCCAGACAAGGTGCAACAGGAAGGGGGGAGGGAGGGAGGCACGAGGACTGGGATCAGAAGGACCTCTAATTGGTGTAATGAAGATTACCAGTAAGTAACGGAAACATTACCCTCTCATGGGGTCCTCCTCGTCCAATTCCTAACCTATGAAAAAGTAACCAAGACCTAGGGAAAAACACAGTTTCACCAAAAAACAGTATGCAAAAGACTTTAATTGAACAGAACCAAAATCACTTAGTAGCAGTAGGCACAACAGCAGAACCAAAATGTCCATCAAGGTCTTCACAAACAGAGATATGGTAATAAGTAAGGAACATATGTGGAGACAACCAAGTGGCTGCCTGGCAAATTTCCAAAAGGGAAATCCCTCCAGCCTCCGCCCAGGACGTTGAAACACCACCCTGGTTGGCCTCCGCTGTACATCCTCAGGAAGAGACTCCCCCAAAGCAGCATAAGCTGCTCCTGACAGCTAGGGTAGAAGGAAGGGAAGAAGAGGAATCACGCAAGACAGGCAGAACAACCTCTTGTGAAAAATGAAAAGAGGAAGAAACCTTGGGGACAAACTTAAAGTGCAACCTGAAAACCACTCAAGCCAGGAAAATCGTCAAGTAGGGTAAAACAGCCAGAATAGCCCTCACCTCCCCCAAAATCTGGCTGAGGTTATAGCCACTAGAAAAACCACCCTAGCTGACAACCAGACCAACTCTGCCTCTTACAGCGGTTCAAACGGGGCACCCTGCAAACCCCACTTAACAATGGAGAAGTCCCAAAAAGGAACTATCTCTCTGACAAGTGGCAGCTGCAACCTCAAACTCCATAGTAACCTCAACACCAGGGAAGACAAGGTGGAAAAGTCATCAGAAAAGGAACAACATGCCTGAATAGCAGCCCACTAGGTAGAAAGAGTGCTAGGGATCAAACTTTTCAAAAGACTGTCTTGGAAAAGATCCAGGTTCTTGAAAGGATCAATTTGAGCAGGATCCTTTGACCAGGGACTGCACCAAGAAAAGAAAGACCCCCAATGCTTCAGGGTAGACTGCTTCCGAGAAGACTGATATCCAAAACAACCTGGGAAGACCAACCCAACTGGATCAAACCTACCCGTTCAATAGCCAAGCCGTCAGACACAACCAACAGGCCATCCGAGGTGATAACAGACGAAACTGAAGGGGAGAGGTGTTGTAAGGAACAAGAACCTGACCCTTGGCCAGAGACAGAAGGAGGGAAAACCAGTGACAGTGGGGACAATAAGGAACAATGAGGATCACTTGAGTCTTTTCCAAATCTAACATTCTGCAGCACCCTGGGGAGCAGAGGAATTGGGGGGAAAAACATATAGCAACCCTGTGGCCATGGTATTGGTAGAGCATCCACCACCCAGACAAGGGGAGACGGGAGCTCCATGGAAAAGTGATGGCATTCGGCATTGTCCCCAGAAGCAAACAGATCCAGCAAAGGAACCCTGAACCTGCAGCACTTTGAGGAATAAGGGCCAAGCCAGGTGATACATCACTGATGACAGGTTCCTGCTGAGACTGTCTGCCCAGAAATTCATCTTCCCCCAGAAGTACACTGCCTTGAGACTCAGAACATTCACCTCCGTCCATGCACAAATCTGGGATGCAACTTGATTGAGTGACCTGCATCGTGTGCCTCCTTCCTTGTTTAGGTACATTCTGGCAATATGATTGTCTGTCCGGACCACCACATTTTGACCTTGTAGGTACTCCTGAAAAACCACCAAGGCCCTCATCATTGCCATAAGTTCCATCCAGTTTGAGGACTGTTGACTCTGCCAGGGAGACCAAAGAGCCCCCTCCCTATGTGACCCTTTCATCCGGAAGAAAAGCAGGCCCCATTTGATTGTCCAGACAAGCCCCGATAAATGTCTTAATCTGGGGTGGAGTAAGGTGAGACTTCAGAAAATTCACCAGCAGACCAAAGTTGACCAAGGCTTTGAGCACCAACTCCACGTCTTGCTGAGCCTTTAAAAGCGACTGAACAGTCATTATCCAATCATCCAAATAAAGATAAGGGACAACACCTTTCAAATTTAAGAAAGCAACAAAACGGGCCAAAACCTTTGTGAAGACCCAGGGAGATGTAGCCAGGCTGATCTGGAGGACTTGAACCTGAAAGTGCTGGCCGAAGACTGCAAACCTCAGAAACAACATACTCTCCACATGCTCGGCATGTGAAAGTAGGTGTCTTGGAGATCCAGGATGGCCAGAAGGTCCCTATTCATGAGGAGATGAATGATTGATTGCAGGAACACCATCCGGAAATGCTCCACCAGCAGAAGTCTATTAAGTGACCTGAGGTTGAGGATGGGCTAAAAGAACTCGTCTGGCTTTGGAACCAAAAACAGGGTTGAATAGAACCCCAAACACAGATGACCCTCCGGGAACAGGGATAATTGCTTATTTCTTCAACAACATCGTGATGCTCACCTTGAGACTTTGTAACTGCCCTGTATCTTTTGGAGAAGCAGTAATTCTGAAGCTTGGAGGTGGCGAGTATTATTTGAATTGTTTACCTGCTAGCCTTGTTCCACTAATGAAAGGACCTTGACGTCTGTCACTGTATGCTTCCATAATGAAAGAAAAGCCCTGAAACGACCTCCAACTGCCATATAATCATTTTGTCTGCTGGACAGGAGAGGTACTGGAAGAAGAGGGTTGGGATTTATTATAGAAGGCAGCCTCCTGACCACAGGCCCATTCTCGAAAGGGATGATGATCAGCAGAATGAAAAACTCCTCTTCGGAAACCCCTTTGCATCTTATCCATCCCTTGTATAAAAGGGTGTAGATTCTTCTTTTCCTCTGCGTCCTTCTCAACCGTGTCAGTGAGTTCTGGGCCAAACAGTTTGGGGCCAAACAGTTTGGGGCCAAAAAAGGTAGTTTACAATTCAAGGAGTATTGACCTGCATCCAGCTTCTAAGATTACAACCATAAGAATTGTCTGCCAGAAATGGAAGCACAAGCTGCAGAAGTGGAGACCCAGAGACTACAAAAACAGCATCTGACAAAAACTGTGACAAAAGTTCCATGTTGGCCTCAGGTTTGCAGGATCCTCCTGAGCCTGGGGGCAGTCAAACAACACATGAAAATATTTCAGGACAGCTTGGGTGGCATATGCCATATAAGTAGTGGCCTGGATCCTATAATCAGCAGCTTCATAAACCTGCTTCAAAGCTTTATCTGCCGAGTCCGAGAGGACAGCATCCTCAGAGGCCAAAGAGGAAGAGAAGGACATGGATGCCAAAATAGTATTAACCTTAAGGAGCTGAGGGAATCTTTCTTTAAAACCTTCTAATAAATACTGCTAGTGAAGAAAACGAGGAATAGGTACTTTGTCAATATCTCTCCACTCTTTATGCAGCATATTCTCAATGACGTCATAGAAGGGCAAGCAGTCAGAGTCAGAAGCATTATACCGTGCCAAAAATTCATCTTCAGCCATTCGGAAACCCCAACTGCTCCCTGATATGGGACCAGACTTATTTAAATTGCTCAGACTGTATATATCTGCCTCTAGAGTCCTCTTGGTCCTCTACATCGTCATCCAACCTCTGAAGCATGGCATGCAAGTCCTTTTCTTTTAATGCAGTATTCACTGCCTCCTTAATTAAAGATGTAAATCATCCCGTGAAATATGTAAGAGTTCCTCAGAATCCTCCTGCTCAGGGGCCTGGGAATGTTTCGGCTTCTTCAGACGCTTAG
Organism: Pleurodeles waltl; assembly: GCF_031143425.1. Taxonomy (NCBI): domain Eukaryota; kingdom Metazoa; phylum Chordata; class Amphibia; order Caudata; family Salamandridae; genus Pleurodeles; species Pleurodeles waltl. The sequence continues at coordinate 385,365,579 of NC_090444.1, read as the reverse complement.
CCTTAATACAAAAAATCACTAAGACAACCACCAGAAAGCACAAGCTACTGCAACACCAGTACTTCCTGTTTATTAAGGATGCACTTGGTGACTGGATCGCTTCTCGTGAGATCCGACTGCCCAATAAATCGCAGTTATCCCTGATGAAATGTGTCAAAAGACACATGCAGGACCAAGGAAGCCATCATGCTGGCCCCTTCTCCGCCCGTACTCCAGATGTGACTGCAGCTCCCTGCCCCAGCTCAGCGCATGAGCAGGAAGCGCGTCTGAAGCCGGAGACACAAAGGCTGCTACATGCCCCAGCAGCACAGGACGAGCGCCGACACAGAAATAACGGTGTGTCATGAGTAAACTAAAACACTAACAGCCTAATAAAACTCCTTTTGTGTGGAGGGCAAAACTTCATAGGTTAGGACTGGGATGAGGAGGGCCCATGGAAGGATAGTGAGGCGGAAGGTTTTGCAAAATGGTGAGCACGTGCACTTTAGGAGACAAGTGATTTGTTCACAGTCATCATAAAATGGAGAAAAATTCATAATAAAAACTAGTCTGTGTGCAAAAAAAAATAAAAGGCTGATTTGCGACCTGACTTTTCTACATCAGGGCCTCGAAGTAGTTTGCTTTTTAGCTGTATTGTATATCAGCGGCTGCTTGTACCTTTTTAAAGTGGTGGGGTGAGTAAAGTGTCCCACCACTTCGCAAAAAAAAAAAAAAAAAAACCCTCCCTCTCCAACGTAAACCACCCCTCTGCCCTAAAGCCCAAATAACACTATAACACAAACTCTACATGTACATGCACTATACACTTAAATGCACTACACACGTACATAACATTAAACACATGCGTTACACAAACTTTGCACATTAAAAAAAACATAAAAGCCACTTACCCACGATGCCGGAAGAGTCCCCTAACCAATCCAGGCGCTGCTCTCATGCTATTAACCAGCATCAAAGACGTCTCTGGATTGGATGGCACGTCCACGCTCCTGAAGGCTCTGAAGGCCTGTGTCTGGTCTTCACCTAGATGTCCTAGACAGCTGAGAGGAGAGCTTGAAAGTGCACAGGTCGCTTTAGGCAGCACACAGCAGCCGGCCAAAACGAAATGGGCACTTTGGAGTGTCCTTGCCAGGCATTACTCCAGCCCTTTGCTGCCGAAAGCAGAGCCAGTCCTCTGTTGCCGGCAGCAGAGAACACACCCAGCATGTTTTTGGGCTGGTGCGCGCTGCGGAGGGGAATAAAATAGCAATTAAATATTTTCATTGCCATTCTGTTTTTCCTGCGCAGCCTGCAGACGGCGGGGGCAACGCTTCCCCGCCCTCGAGAACAAACTGCCACTTGTGTATATTTAAAAAAAAATTGGATGGAGTTTTCCCCCTACGGTCAACTGTTTGATTGTCTCGGATTAATAATGAATTATTTGTTTTGTGTGGAGAACTGACGTGGCCCCAAACACAGAAGTGCCATGTACCTTTACAAGGGAAGTGAGGGATAACAACTAGGGTTCGAATTCGATTGGTAAACACCAGACCAGACAAAGGGCCTGATTACAACTTTGGAGGAGGTGTTAATCCGTCCCAAAAGTGACAGTAAAGTGACGGATATACCACCAGCCGTATTACGAGTCCATTATATCCTATGGAACTCGTAATACGGCTGGTGTTATATCCGTCACATTTGGGACTGATTAACACCTCCTCCAAAGTTGTAATCAGGCCCAAAGTTTAAAGGCATGCTCTGGGAAGAGAAAAGAGGATTTAAGAAGGCGTTCATTCCCCATGCCCATCTGGTGCTACTGGAAACAGCCAAAGGTGGACAAATCTCCAGCTGGGCAAGCGCGAGTCAGGTGATGGCTCACGCGCCTTTAAAGCGAAAATGGATGCAATGTTTACCAGCGAGCCCATTTTAACTCAACTTTGCAACTTGTTCGGATGTTAGAGATCTTTTTTCTCACAGAAATGTAAAAGGGGCGCAAAACTATCAATTTTATTATAAAACTACAAATTAAAAGCTGGCAACCACGTTGATTGCGGAAGGTTTGCGAGACAAAAAAGTAAGCAGCATTATAGTTGTATGTTTTGTTTACTTTTTTCTTTCTGTATAACTGCTCGTGGTTGTGTTCTTTGAAATTCACAAGTAAGCAGCATAATTATTTTTCTCGGACCGTAGGCGTGTGCTTTCTTTTTTTCTGCGGTTTTGTGCGCCCAGGGAAAGCCGTTTGGAAATAGGATACTGCTGTTTGTTCCTTTGCTTAACGCTGCCAAAAGACTTATCTGTTTTTGAAGTCGAGGCAAATGAGTAGGCCTTTGTGAGAAACTTGAGGAATTGCAAAACACTCACGCTTTGAGCATGTTCCGCCGAGCTTTGCCTTACAGTGCCCTTTATTTAACTACAGTTCCAACCTGCAGGGCTTCCTGGTGTCACTTCGATGGTGGGTGGTATTTTATTTTGTTAATTGGAGAAATAGGGATTCGATTCTCGTTTGCTTTGCCTGCTTAAAATGACTCGGAGCGCTATTTCCCCTAATCAGAACTGACACTCATGATCTTTAAACGCTATGACGGAGCTGTTCTTGAGTTTTACTTTGCCAAGAAATAGATCGATGTGTCAGCTGGAGCTGGTGACTTCCTGTTGTTAAGCAAGTCTATTGATTTTATATTTTTAGGGGACGAAATGGAATCTTCATTATGAAAATCGCCGAAGAACTAATTTTTTGACAAACAGAAGAAACGGTAGGTTGCTAATGCCCTCATTGTATAAGGGTATTCTATACGTTGAACATACTTGTCTGTTTGTGCTTTGGCTCTTTTAGTTTGCACATCAAAATAACTTTAGTAAAAAAAAAAAAAAAGTAAATTATTTAGTAAAATGAATGAATAAGAGGATTAGGTAGAGCACTGGGTTTCAATTCCGGCATATGATTTACCTTTTTCATTTTTACTTTAACTGACATTTAAGTTCGCTTGAAAATAAATAAATGTTTTGGGTTAAAATTTTGTTGAGTTACGATTTATATATATATATATATATATATATAAGGTTTCAGGGACATTGTAGTTAGGTTCTGAATTTATTCGCACAAAATCATTGAAATTCAGCAGTTAAGAACTATGGTTAACTCAAGGGACTATAACTCTTGCCCTCACCATGCACAGTTTTCTCATCAATAATGTTATTGCAGATGTTGCAGTGATAGTATCAAGATGTCACAGAAGGTGTCATTAATGATGTAATATGTGGATTAATTAGATATGCATGGCGAAGGCGCGAGTTATAGTTACCTTAGGGCGCGAGTGAAGATTTGTCAAGTGGCGCCAAAGTTATTGGCAAAACAAAAAACACTCTTCCTATGGAAACTAGGTCCTAACTATAAGTCCCTACTGGTGACCTCCAGCAGGTAATTGACATTACATATTAACGATATATATATATATATATATATATATATCCACCATCCGTGAACAAGGCTACGGCTAAAACACGTTGGGAGGAAGACCGTTTCTGTTTTGTTAATACATTTTGCAACTGTTCGCTTGTGTCTTGACTTTTCTTTACATTGGAGAAGAAAATACGTGCAGCATATATATATATATATGTATATATATATATATAAAATAATAATACTAATAATACTCCAATGCTCATTCCGGGCTCAAAGACGGCCCATGAGAGGTGGCCCGAAAACCGGCAAGAGCAGACCGGTAATTTTAATCACATACAACAAAAAACAATGAAGAACGCGCACTCAGGACTTGAAAGCAGTAAAGCAAAAGCTTTTAATCACTACGCGTTTCGGCTGTCAACACAGCCTTGATCACGTTGTATATATACAGTTTTGATTTTAGTATAATGGAAGAGATAACATTAGTCATTACGTTTACAGAAATTAACTAAATAGAAATTATAGGTTAGGATTGGTATGAGACGTAGGCATAGAATGTGAACAAAATAATTGTAAAGCAAATGGAAAATATTTATATTTAAGGTTATAAATGATGCTTGGGATAGTTAAGGTTAATTAATTCACATAATTAAAAATGTATTTTAAATATATAAAGAGTACGTAATGGAAGATAGATGAATAACAATAACACAAAAACGAACGTAGGATAGGAGTAGGGCACATTGTAGTGAGGTCAAGGTAGAGTTAAAGCACGTACAAAGCTTTGCTTGATGGTGTACTAGCAGCAAACATAGTTGTGGGTAGATGTAGTGGTATTTATTGTAACATATTAGAATTTCTTATGGCCCTGACTCATACATGTATTGATGCAAGAAGTGCCTTTTGAGACTCTAAGCTTCCCAAATGTCATATCATTCCGTGGTGAGCAGACATCTTAGATTTCCCTGGACAAACCTGGTTTTGTGGTGTCTTTCCCTGCATCTTCCTGCAGTTTTGTAATTTGAATTCATGTCCAAGTTTTCGGGGCCTGTCTGGTGAGTGTGTACATTAAAATATTAAAATATAGTGCACTGTCATTTTTCCAAAAACCCTCTCCATTTAATTTAGAGCAGGAAAAAAACGTCAATTGTTTAGAAGGCCCCTCTGCTGTGCAACATTATTATTGCAGCACCGCAGGGCATAAGGATGGACGAATCTGAATCCAAGGGGTCCCTCAGCTGATCCCCAGGCTCGCCAGCCTCTCTCTGGGCTTCATCATAGCTGGGCAGAGGGAGTGGCGAGGTCATATAATGAAAATATTTTTGTACCATTTTCATTTAATTTAACATGTAATAGATTGGCCCAATTTTAATGCTATTTTATGCTTTAAAAAGGGACCGTGCACGTTTTCAGTTGCCCATTGTAGATTTTTTAATAATTATTTCATGGATTCTTCTACATCTCTCCATTACCTTTCATTGCTCTCCCTCGCAGGCACATATTATCACAAATTAATGCTTATTCAGGCCTAGCTTTCTGCTACTTGTCTTTCTCTTTTTACTGTTTTAAAGGTCAGAAACTCAGCCAGAATGAGACAGAATAAACTACACATGTAGCAACTTGAGTTGTCTGTAATATTCTTCTTGAACTAGACAAACCTTTCTTGAAGTAAACAAAGGGCACAACGTCTACAATGCAGATTTTTATGTCTCATACTTGTCATATTGTTTGGAGGATATGTCAGTGTAGTTGTTCCAGTTCATGGCCAATGCCAACATGTAATCCCACTTTAATGTCTATTGTCGATCTCAATTTTTGGTTTCGAACATCTGGTCACCCTAAATCGTTCCTTTGCAGGTGCAAGATCACAAAGTGTGAATATAAAAAGTACTGGTTCGGAGACATTGATTGACAGGCTTTTGGTGATAATTTATCCACATATTTCTTACCTGTCGCCAATGGAATAACACTGTACAAGATGGTTCTGACGGGAACATGGATGCAGGAATTGCTAGACTATGGAAGGACGATTAAGTGAACACACAAGACAGCATCATTCTTTGCCTTTTCTACTTCACCCATTGGACAGCAGAAACACAAGTTAACACCAAGTATATTGTAAGGTGCATTTTCGGACTAGATTAGGACACACAAATAATTTATTCCAATTTGCTTTCCTCTGGCCGACTGCTTGTTGGTCTGCAAAAGTAAAACCACAACCGGACTGCCAGTGTTGCACACCAATCCTAAAACTATGTAACATGAAGCAACAAGGGTCATCCTGTATTTGCGAAAAGAACGACTACACATAAACTCGAAACTAATACTTGGGGAGGAGTGTTTCATTGGTGTGCAACAAAAGGTTTGGCTGGCTTTGCAATTATGCTAATATTAGCAAAATGTATGTAGTTTGCATAATTGCATTTAAATGTTTTCTTGCATTAAGACCACTTAACTTTAGATTGAAAGCTGTTTATAACAGATGAACCTGCTGAAAGAATCTAATGGATAAACTCCAACTACATATGATTTAGTGCTGCGAGGCATTCACAATCAGACACAAAATTATATATATGGAGCCTGATCTCATGCTCAGTCGCCACATTCATTTGTATAAGGTGTGCAGCATTATGCAGAACAAGGCACAGTTGTGCACCACTGACGGAAAGACGTATGGACTGAGTGGGATGGATTTGTTTGGCATAAAAATAAAACTAAGGAGGTGTTCGCGTCCAGCCCAAAATATTGCAGTGGAAACGGCTGTGTGATCACTTCATTCAGTAACGTATGTGCATCCAATGAGGAGGTACTCTTTTAGAGCATTGTTAACATATTAGACTATGATTTGGTGCTTTCTGGACCTTTAAAACAAGGCTCAATGCTTTTTAAAAAGGCAGGTATTTTATAAAGTTAAACAGTTTGCTATACATGGATTTATATGAACGAGCATGTGTTAGATGTACCTGGCAGTATAGGGTTGTTAGTAGGTACACCACGTTTTAGATATGCATTAACATCACCCAAAGTATGGCAAATAGGTAACATTTCGACATTTAAGGGAAACCCTTTTCCTTGCTTTGAACTGCTCTCTGGCACATGGAAAAATAATTAGGGCTATCATCTCTAGCCCTGTCCATCATCACAAATAATATGTTTGATTAGGAACCCTCAACGTCCGTTCCCAGGCAGTCATCTTGGGATGTCGAAGCCCTGTTCTCAGGCTGCCATAGTCCTCCAGCAACTGAGCAAGAAATGTAGAGTAATCAATATTTTCGATTTCTTCTCAAGACTGGATATGTTACTTGTACTGATCCGGTGGTTGTCCCAAACCTTAGCAATGTGGCTAAATATTCCTTCAAAAAAGCGGAAATAAACAACAAAAAAACGTTGCGTTTGGTAGGAGAGTTGGCTTTCCAACGTCAGCCTTTCTATCCTCTATATGTGTCGTGGTTGACTGAAATGCTCCTTTTACTTTGATGCTGTGAATCTAGCATAAGGGCGAACTACCAGTTTTAGTCCAATGCACCTTCAAATCATTACTGAACTTTCCCTACAATAGACCTTTGAAAAGGTAAAACTTGCATCCATCCATTCATCTGTCTGTTCATCTGTCCCTCTGTCCATCCGTTTATCCATCCATCCATAACTATAGCCACTGGTTGTAATTAAAATATATTCATTCTCTACATTTCACATTAAAAGAACACAATAAAGGGAAGTAGATCACAAGTCATTGACTAAAAAACCAAAAGGCTTATTAATATCAGCTATACTCATGCTACTCTTGCTTGACCACTTTACCATAACTATGCCTACCCCGAAGGCCCAGGGATGGTGCCTCCTAACAGCCTTGTTCCTTAGATCTTTTCTTCCCTGCTGGAACCTCTACAGATGAGTAGCAGAAGGAAACTGAAGAATCTCTACCCAGCATTCAAACATTTTTGGTTAATGTGCTATTATCCTAGCATACTGTTCACTAAATTGTGGTACTCCACGGACCATATAGTGCCAAAAACAATTGGCCCTCGACTTTCTTCTGCAATTTCATCTGCTTAAAGGACTTAAAATTCCTCCCTATGACAACATGATCTTGCTCCACCCATCCCTAGTGCTCTGGTTACCAATGCAATTGGTCGCTCTTCAACCATTCTGGCTAATAGGAGTCAGTAGAACATGGAGTTAGTGGAACACAGATTTGCCCAATAAAATTGTAACTACTGTTTTGCAAAGGCACCAGCTAACAATGAGCATCATGCACATCTGCATTAAAATATAGATATTTATAATGATGTAAACCTCTTTACTCTGAGGCTAAAAGCACAAGGAAACCATGTTCCACTAAGACCTTGTTCTTTAACAGTGACAACATGAGCACTACCAACATTGCTGGTGTCCTTCTCAATGCCAGATTCATCATCAAAAATGTGAGAAATATTTAGGACAATCTTAGTGACAGCTTTCTGCACCTTGAAGCCGTCATTAAAGCTTTCCATAATAAAATTACAAATTTCCTGTCAACCCTAAGCATTAACAATGCCACACTCAGCATCTCTGATTCTTTTTCTTGGAGAGTCATCATGTGACCGTATGCTCACTCATTTGAACATGTTCTGAAAACTATGTTACTAGCCCCGTCACCACTTTAATCTGCCTTTCATTCTGCTTTGTTACCCTTCAAATAAAGTACTTTAAATTTTTCATATACATCTTCTATACTTTCCCAGGTTATCTTCCTAGGTGGTTTAAATACCTTGTTGAATATACCCCAGTGAATTGTTGCTCACATAGACAAATGTGGCTTTGTCTAGTTTGTCGATTTCTGACAACATTTAACTGCACCTAATGGGCTTGTCTTTCTCTAATACTCTCAATCTCTGTATCCTTAGCTACCAATTATTTTCATCTAGCAATATTCTCACCAATTTCCAAATTGATTATGAGATGGAACCTGCCCTATAGTAGGTGCAGAGTGATGGCTACTCAATTTAATGTGGAACTTCCCCAAATAAATAACATTGAATCTCATCAACCCCTGTTCATAAAGAGTCACAGTACACCAGAAAATCACTAAATCAGGAACTACAGTCACAGCATTGCTATACTAGAAAGTCAATTAGACTTCTGAGGATAAATAGGAGACGAGGGAATTATCTATTTACATTCTCCTACCCAGATCTCTGCACAAGGGCACCCTGCAAGAAGATGTAGGCTCTCGTAAACTATGATTAATGTGAGTGTACATTTGCGTGCTTCAGCGCCAGTGGTGGGGGATGTGGTGGTCAGACTGAGAGGTTGAGAGATCGCTCCGTCGGCAGTACATTGATGTGCGGTCGCCACAGCCCTCTCTGCTCAGTTTTGCTTTAACATTTTGTATGTCACTTTGCCTCTTCCTGATACTGTCATCTCCCTGCCAAAACCAACAAGGAAGGAAATCACTCGTAAACAGAAGTCTTTGTTGTGGATCCATAGATGCACACTGGGGCCCAAACACCATGATGTACTAGGCACAGCAGTGAAGGGCCACTGTGTATACAATTTCTTATGCGGCAAGGCAAGAGGTGCAAGTCAACTGGACAACATATTGCAGCACAAAGCAATAGCTTTCACGTTTTGGTATCAGAGCTTGGTGCCCACCAGCCGTGTTCACTATTTTCCTCAGCCACAGTTGAACAAGGGGGTTCCATGCAGCAGGTCGTGCTGGGAGTACTGCTCTGCAACCACTGGGTAACTTGTAGATACTGTCTGTCGGAGCTGGAGCTTAGAATGTACTCCGAACCTCTCCAACTCTGAGACCAGGGAACAGATTTAAATTTGACTAAAGGCCCTCACTGAAGGCAACCAGAGGTATGCACAGTCGAGCGTTCAGCAATGGGGAGAGATCACAACAGGTCCTTGCAGTGCCAGTCCTCCCCAAGTCTCACAATGTAGAGATTGTGGTTTTTGATACGGTGAAGCATGGATCGTGCTATTTGATATTACAAGTGTGGCTAAAGGCCACTTCTGCACTGTGGGATGCACAAGTCCTATTAAAGCACACCTGGTAGAATTCCTTTTGCCTTGATGCATGCTCCCACTTCAGTGCACACGAGAGGACAAAAGGCCTTTTGGAGGATTCTCAGAATTTAAACTTTCAGCCAGTGTTCTACATTTTATGCCTACTTCAGGCAATTTTCAGAAGGGGCAAAAAATAGCCCGAAAGCCCTCTGAGATCGGACTTGTTGTTGAAGTCAGAGAACCCCAGAACCCAGCTGATAAAGTAGGTACTTGAGCACACTCAAAGATGACTACTCAGTATAAATGTGCACAATCACATAACTTTTTTGTTGAAACTTAATGAAATTCCTTAAAAGAATGTGCACCATTTTGTGAAATTACATAGTATTACACTTATAGAGCAAAATATGTCTTTCCATTACTTTGCATGACTTTTTCTGTGAGCACGAACTTTGCGTAAAAACATCTCATAGGGTAACAGCAGGAGACAGGTGTGAGCATCAAATGCCTCTCAGCAAGACATTTTCTATGTGAACGAGTATTCCACGAGAAAATATTTTAAAAAACAATTTTCATGAATTATGTGTAACACAAAAATAAAAAATGACGTGAACTTCCCTGGCATAGATGAAGCTTTACACAGGCAAATTACTAAACCAAGCCTCCTGATACCATCGAAGTCCCTGTTAAAGACTGGTCACCACAAGCACACAGTAAGAGAGTGGTAGGTGGTATCACCTCTCTTTCAGCTGTAGGCCATTCAAAGCAGAGAACATATACATTCTAGACGCTCCTTGCACCGGAGAAATTGAAATCCAAACCCTGTGATGTAGAAGCCTTGTTTTGAAGATTTGCAGTTGTGAGTGGGGATAACTACTGTTGTGTTCTAAAAAGAGGGACTTTCCCTGTGAATTGGAGCTTCGCACTAAGTCACTTTGAATTTTAGGCTTTGTGGCGGTGTTAGTAGGGGCACCCTGTTTGGTGTCTGAAAGGGTGTTATGGTCGATTTGGAATGGTTGAATATCACCTGTTTGGCAAGACTGGATACATTTTCCTGGGACTAATGAAAGGATACATTCAGTAGTCCAACCTTCTGAGGGCTAAGATCTCGATTGGAGTTTCAGCAAACTAAAAGATTAGGAGGGCAAATATCTAGCAGTGAGTGAGAAGATGGCATGGGTTAATGGAATGGGCTGCAGTGAATATTGAAGTGATAAAGGTGGATATATCCATAGCACCAGTAATTGTTAACCCTGAGTTGCTTGAGCAAAGAAGATGGCCAACGATGCTCTCGTTGCCACGTTAGTTTGCAATATTTACTGTAATTCACATACTTTTGGGGACTCTTTAAATGCTATTGTTTTATCTTAAGAAGCCCCGCTCAACAAAACCATTTCAAATGGAAAAAGCCCTTCAGTTTGATTAACTTTTTTCAACCCATTCCATTAACGAATTGTTCATTCCGTGGTTCCCTCCTAACACGGTGTTTCCACTCTTTGTTTTTTACCCTTTCGGGCACATAATGCAAACATGTAGGTCAGAAATGTAATGATTCAGGACCTACCGAAGTTCTAGCTTTGCAGAAGAAAAGGTTACTTTGCATTACTCCTGAGTCTTGGGTGTGAATTCCATGAGCAGATAGGCAGTGATGCTTGAAACAATCTGTAGCTAGTGCCTAAAAACGAAACTCGGGTGGCATCTCAAAAGACTGTGTTTTTTTTTATTTGCCATAACATAACTTGGTGGCCCCAAAAACTTCAACTAGCAAAAATATATTATGATTATTTTAAAAAGTCACAAGATCCATCCGAGACTGGTAATGTAGGAAGACTATAGAGATTGAGGGTGAGAGAGAGATAGTCCAACATTAGTATGATTGCACTTGAGGCATTATGCCTGAAAATTAAGGTGATTGATAAGTGATGTCTTCAACTTTCTTAGCTTTTCAGTTCCAAAGGTAAATGAAGTGAGTCAAAGTAAATAGGTAAATATTTAACCTGCTGAAGACATTGCAACTGATCGTTAGCAGCTCCATGTAAGCGGAATACACAACGGCAAAGAAGCACTTTGTGTTATGGCCAATTAATTCGTTAGACATGTTCACTGAAGAAAATTCAGAAATGATCAAATGAGCTGAAGTTCTTATTTTTATATGTTTTCGATGCAGTGACTGAATTATTTATACAAAAATGCTTTTATTCCTTCATATGCTTACTTAGCGTGTAAGGCTACAAAGTGGTAATACATTTCAGCTACAGCTGAAGAAAATGGCATAATCTTGCTCTCGAATTTCCAAGAAAATGTTGTGAAATTATGCTTTTAGAGGTTTGTGCTATCTCATGTGACCTACATGCTAAGGCACCTTTGCATAAAAAAGACTCACAAGATACATGTAGAAGACTGGTCCGAGCAGAAAATGTCTAGCAGCTGGCATTTTCTTCACTAACAAGCCTCGATATGCAAAAACAATAATTTCAAATTGCATGTGAAATTTCGAGAAATTTCACAAATTTTGTATTACACAAATTTCACAAGTGTAATTAGATTTCTCCCAGACCTTCTTTTACCACCAGGAAGAATAATGCAGTGATTTCCTATGAAAGCAGTAATGTGTGAACCATAAGTAAAAAGAGCTAAAGCCAACATAATGCGAAGTTGGAAATGAGTGATGGATAAGGACTTCTGACCCCTCGCATCTGCCCATTTCACTTCACAGTGTAAATATAAGTTTATGACTTAGATTCCCTATAAGCTTGCCTTTCACACTAGCATCGATCCCCTATAAAAGAGGAAGAAGAAGAAGAAATGCTAGCTTTGAGGACGCTATACGTAAAAGCTATCTTATTTTGATACGTTTTCATCTGCTTTTATGGTGAGATTATTCAATGTACGCTTTTGAGTTCCTATAGTATTGAGTTCTTGTTATTTTCAGAAAGTTGGAACAAGAGTTATTAATCTGCTTGAAATGTACTTGTTCTGAGCATGTTGGTGGATCTCGTTTGGTTAGGTGGATTGCTGATTGGATCATGGAAGAAAATGTCTATTTACACGATTTGAGGAACAGCTATTTACCGTAGCATGTGACATAGTCACTGTCCTGGTGGAAATGCCCTAGAGCAATAAACTATTCTGTCACTAGACCTAAGTCGGTTTACTCGGGTTTCAAAAGAAAAGCTCAGTAAACCCTTGCCGCTTATTTTTGGGATCCTTGAAGAGGTTTACGCTAATGTCACCATTGGATGATGAGCAAAACAATACACATATATTAATATCAGTATAAAGAATGTGATGGTGATCAAAGTCGGCATATGTTTATTTTGGTTAAATATAATTGTAAAGCAGTTCCTATCGCACGTCTTTAATTAACTGCAGCATGAATTTTACTTATTGAAATTATTTCAGCCTTCTCACACCACTCAATTCTTTACTAAATCGAACCTAAATCTATTTAAACATGTATAGAGAGTATAAAGATAGTCTCATCTTAAAAGGTAACATCACTTTTCGAATGCAACACAACAGAGGGTATTCTCTTGTAATGCAAGGATATAATGTTGATTAAAATCAAGACCCAAACTAGGTTAAAATATATTTAACATATGATACCTTATATAGTAAATTGCCACGTGAGGCTAAAAAAATGGTTCGAAGTAAAACCTGCCACAGTCTTATGCTGAATTAAAAACAGAGCTTCATTAGCTTGTCTCATCATTTTGGTGGGTTTTACAAGGTGCAGGGGAACACACTGCCCCTCAATATTTATTGATGTGTTTGTCCATCAACAGAGACCGTCACTCCTTGCACATTTTTCTTCACTAACTGTGAGTGATTTCATTAACAGTTAGTGCCAGGCCACTTTCTCCAAAACACATAATTAAAGGGGCCACTGAAACTTGGGGTCAGTAGCAGTGAGAACTCATGATTCAAAGTCAGCAGCGGAAAGTAGGACCTACTCAGACCTTCATAACGGTCTCTGGGTAGATGTGGGGAAGCAGTTTAAGGCTGACCTCAGAGAAGGCGTTAGTCTAGGTACACGTATTATTACAATTGCAATGAAATTTAAATTTCTAGCCAGAATTATGTTTTTCATAGCACATTCAAAACATCTGATATAACTTAAACATATTTATAGTTGAAACAGTAATCAAACCAGTGGAAAACAAGAAAGTTCAATACAAAACGCAATCCACCCATGTATCATAATGTGGGACAGTGAACAAGTAATCTCACTTTGAGTCTGGCAGTCTAAAACAATATACCACAAAAACATAATGCCAAGTCAAAATGCAGTACCTTCAGTGCCTGTAAACTAAGAGGACAGTCTCTTGAAATTCAACTAACAGTATCTGCAGAACTTGTAAATGAAGGGGAAAGGGTATTGAAATCCATGGGCCAGATGTACCAAAGGATTTTACCCATTCTGTGTCTATGGGAAAAAGCTTTTGTACATATGGCCCCATATGTGTAGTGAAAGGAGCCGTAGAGGCATACTGATCTTCACATGGTATGGAAGATAGACAACTCACAAGGTCAGGAACACAAAGCACTCTTAACTGACCACAACAAACCACAAAAGGCATAGGAATTAGAGATCATGAGATTGGTCAAAAGGGGAGCTAGGTAAATGGAGCATAAACAAACTTCAATGCAGAGAGAGGTTGCATTTCAGAATATTGTATACAAAAAATGTTCAGAGAATATTGTCTAACATAAATATCTTGTCCTCTATAATTTGTTAAGAATATTTAGGCAGTGCCTAGTTTGAGCCTGTAGTTGCTGGTGGGGACCACTGGCACTCATTTTTGGGGACCGGCACTTATTTTTCGCATCAGACATTTCCCGATGGCAAGAGAGAGTAAAACAATCAAAGGGCAAGACAGGAAGAGAAAGATGGAAAACCGTCCCAAACGGAGGAAGGAGGAACCAGGAAGAGTGAACTAAAGGAGCGGATAGTATCAAGTAGCGGAGTAAGGAGGCATGAAGTGGATTAAAAACCGCACAGACATTTAGCAGCGTCAACCAGTGACGTCTGAGTAGAGTTTTGGGCACTGGCACTCATTCTTTTACAAATTAAGCACTGTATTCAGGACTACATACTTATGTCAGATTATATTTTGGCTACAGTGTTCTGATACTATGTAGCAGTCTATCAGACAGTCTGCCTCCATCTCTGGACAGGGGTTTGGGGAACTCAGCAGATGTCTGTTAACAACTGTGATTGTCAAAGTAACTCCTTCAGCAACCTGTCTCTGTCCCATGGTGAGGGGTAGAGCAAGCTCAGTTTTTCTTAAGCAGTATCTTTGACCGGCTGGCATCTTCCATGAAGAGGAATGCTACTAACAGTAGAGCTGCTAAAATCTTAATTATAGCCGGAAGGAAATGGGCAGTATATTCAGAAGGAGCACACAGACTCTTTACCCAAATGATGTTCAATGAACTGAAGTGCAGCTCCGGCTTATATTTCTAAAGCTGGGCAGTTGGGTTGATGCCTGCTGCCTCTTAGTATCCACAGTATCATCACAAATTCAGAGGTCCAGCCAATCAGACTAGGTCCGTCTTTCTCTCCTCAGAAATGTGTCTGGGATAGCAGAATCCTTCGTCTAAATGTAGGGGCTCACTTGAATCCTCTTAGGGCTCCTCTGCTGTGAAACCTTGTGTATTCCCCCATGCAGGCTGTAAAGAAAGAACACAGCAGGAAGACATGGGGACAGGGGTTGTCATCTGTGGGCACAACTCATCCTCCATCTCGCAAATGCTGTTCTTACACTAAAGTAAGTGTGTGAAATCATTTACGAGTAACCCTAAACACAGATTTATTGGTAATACTTATAAGCCTTTTACTCTACTTCACTCCTTCACTCGAATTAATGTTCATAAAGGATTACACCAGAAATGATTATTGGTAATGGTCAAGAACATTGTACTAAATAAATGAACACAAAGGGCACCCTACGTTTTCCTAAGCCTATATGCACCCATGTTTAGGAGGAAGCCAATGGGCAGCTTCTCTATGTCATACTATGCATCCCAAATGTTACCCCTGGCATTCAACCAGGGCTCGAGTTGAGAGTGTCTAGGTGGCTGCCCCTTTAAGACTGTGATGAGGGAGGCTAGTTTGGAAGCTAGTGGGGGTGTCACCTCTCATTTTACAGAAAAGGATGTCCCTGCCGAGCACCAGATCACCTGTTTGAGTTGTCCATTTTAAGTAGGTGCCCAACAATCCGTGCTAGAAAATAAAAGTTCACTGAAATTCAGAAAGACTACCAATGATGGGGTAGAACAGCCACCGTGCTGATGCTTCAGTTTCGTTCCTAAACTGAATATGTATTTATCATAGAATGAAGGGTCCAGAAGAGGCAGGGCCATGAGACTGTATTATCATTTTAATGAAGCAGCAGTAGTAAGTACATTATACCAACTCACGTGACATCTGTACTGACACTAAAAACAGCCCTTTTTTGAGCGTTTGAAATAAAAAAAATAGGGACTAGAATGCATGACAGAATATCCTTCAGGAGTCTGTGACAGCCCACTTACTTCTTGTGTGGACGATAGCACAAAGAACATCAGTAAGCCTGTCCAGTCCAGTTAAAATGGAATGCTTCAGTCCCAGTTCCATTATGTAGCCCAAAGAAGATCCCTCTTGACCTGGTCAGACATGGTCTAGAGTTCCAAATAGGCTAAATATATTTCACTTTTTCTATTACAAAGTCAATAAGGCCAAAGCCTTCCTACTATTCATTATTTCTGTGGCAGTTTGTTGTTAGGCTGGAGGGCCCCAGTCGGCGAGGATGGGCCCTCAACTCTCCTTCTGAAGATCTCCTTCTATGTTGTTAGGATCTCTGTAAAAAAAGTGCACATACTTCCAGACTCCTCTTTGATTTCACACAGTGGTCATGGTTGAGTCAGGAGCAGTGACAATCCCAACAGCACTGTAGCACTGTACACTGGTCCAAATACGACCACTAACCCAGTGGAGATGTGGACAGACTCCTGGTGCCGCTTGAAATGGAGAGCAGCTCCACAAGCACCTGATATGAAGTCTGTTGGAGGATTACAATTGTCCTTGGAACCTACTTTACAAGACCCATGGTCATTTCCACCAATCATGGGGGTGCGGTTTAACAGAACCATGTGCACTCTTGGAATCTGTGAGTCATGCACCATGCTTTGGGGAGCTGTATGGGACCTGTAGAGTTACAGGCAGGACCCACTGCAGTGCAGCTTCTTGCTCCCGGTATTTGCAGCTTCTGTCTTAATCTGCAACCCAGTCATACTCTCCCAGACCAGGGAGTGGGAATGGGATGACCTTACAGCAAGGAACACACACTCAATGGTGCAGGGGCTCACCATAAGACGTTGTCACATTAATTGTCTTACTTTTCTATTTGTTAATGCCTATGCTTACATATATTGGCACATTAGAGCTAGACTATTGACTTTGGCAGTGCTTGTTATACCATGTTTCATCTCTGAGGTGGTAGACTCTATAGATGCAGTTTGTGGACTAGTTTCAAGTGGTTCTGCTTCTTTTGCTTATTGCTTCCAGGGAGGAGGAGTGGAGCTGGAAGGCTCTGAGATATCCAAAACATTCAGAAAAGAGAAAGAGGCCTTTACATTCTCCACTTATGGGCATATTTAAGTAAAGTGTGCAGCACCACTTTTGTTGCTCCGTCTCGCATCCCCTACAGCCACCATGTGTGCGCCTTATTTAAAATACGGTGCACCATGGCGCAGGGTAGGGGGCAATAGTGTCATTTTTTTACACTTTTGATGTACTCTGCAGGAGTAGCGTGAAAATGTTGCCACTACACCTGCAGAATACATAGCAGCCATTATAAATAATGGAAGCCACCTTTTAACGCCTGCTCTGAGCAGACATTAAAAGTGCCAGAAAAAAATGGTGCAAGGAAATGTCTTAGATTTTCTCTAATTATTTTTACACCCCCTTAATGGGGGAATGCCCCCCTTGCATACATTATGCCTGGCGCAGGCATAATGTGGCATAAGGGAATACAAAGTGGCGCAATGCATGCTTTGCACCACTTTGTAGATATAGTGTGGGGAAAATGCCACTTTAGCGCTGCATTAACGTAAAAAAACAAATGACGCTTTGGCGGCGCTAATGTGGCACTAGGGGCTCTTAAATCTGCCCCTTTGTTTCCTGATGGGTTTTCACATCAGGGGAAATTAAATGGCTGGACACGGTGAAACACTATCTTTGCACTTGAGAGGCAACTACTGTCTTCCAGCTTATCAAAATGCTTCAGAAATACTCGAAGGAGAATCAACCATGAAATGCAGACCCCTTATTCCTTATGCTACACACAAATTATGCATAGACATGTGACATCAACATAGAAATGGATGCAGTGATGCATCCAGTTGAGAGCGACTGGTAATCCAGTTGAGAGGGCGCTCACCAGTAGGCAGCTTTGCCTGCACAAAGGCCATGAAAAAAGCTTGCCCTGCCTTTTTATTAACACATTGCTGTCATCTGTCAGTCCACTTAAGCCCAGTAAGCAGATGACAGTCATGCTCGATTAAGGAGCACAACCACAAAATTTCCACCCTGCCTCCAGAACCCTAGGATGAGAAAACAAAGATGAAATCCCCTTGAGGATGTTGTACCTGTGCTCCACAGGTGCTGCACAGGTCTTATTGCACTGGAGCACTGTTTAATGTACATATATAAAAAAAGTTGACTGGCCTCAATTATTTTTTAGAGGCCCACTGCTACGCTGTTGAATGCTGAGGATTGAACATACCATGGTTGCCTAGTCTTGGTCCCACCTCATGCCCTTTTCTTTCACCAACCTACAATTCTTGCATCTTTATCTCAAACGTGCAGGTTCTTTCTCAACCCTGCTTGCTCCCTTTGTTACTGTTTACCTATCCATCGCTTTCTCCTTTGTGTTCTGTTGCTGTCTTTCTTGCTATTGGTCCTGATGAAGGTCCTATCTTGAAAACTAAGTTTTGTTCCACAAAATGAATGCTGGTGCTCATCACATGAAACCACCACTGGAATGTAGATGCACAAGTTTAGCATTGCACTTGGTGATTGCACCATTCCCCCATTGCGTGCTCTAGTAAACATATTTTCATGGTTTTATCTTTTTTAACAACAACTAGTAGTTAGAGATAGTAAGTGGCCACATGATCCTGTGAACAGGTTTATCAAAAGAAGTATTTTGTACAAAAAAATCTTCTTTATAAACATGTCTTCAGGGAATGACTCATAGGCCCTGATTACAGTGAGCACAGAAAAAGGTGTAATATTTATTGCACCCAATGTATTACGACTCCTCAGGGATCTGAGTTTATCAGGACAAGTGCTGGCCCAAACATGGGGCTTGAGATGCAAATTTTGGTTTGCATGCCCCATTGTCTACCTGGCTTTTTACTCCAGATTTATCCTGAGTAGAAATGCAGGGGAATAGGAGTTGTTGTGCTCAGTACACAAATTGCAGTTGTGAGATATGTGTTAATGTAACAGGTGCAAACTGAATATATATAGAACCATCTAGACCAAATGTGGGGTTGCCCTAGTCACCCTACAAAACTTGAGCACTAAACTCAATAACAAACACATGTTCTCTGTATCAAAAATTGAGACCAGTAGTAAGTGATCTACAATAATGGAAAATCTCATTATTGGAGAATTGCAAATACATTTGCTCTCAATATTCCATAACATTCTTTTTAAGAAACAGCACCCTAAGAGCTTTACTCCCAATATACTAGCACTGGCATAGTCGAAAGATACTGTTAAGTATACAGGATACCAATCAAACAGCATTTACTGATTTTTATCTTGTTTGTGAAAGACATCAACATTCTTTATCCATGATTCTTGTAGGGAACACACAGTTCTTGTATCATTAGTTAAAAAGAAGGGTATCTATTTAAATCATTTGTCCGTCATACACCCTGAGGCAGTTCGTGAGATGAATGCCAAATGTCTGAAAATTACAATTCGCAGTCAGTGGTCTTTTTTATTGTCATTATTATAGTTTTGTAACTTGATTAATTTGATGAATTCCTCTAGAAAAAGATTGACACGGTTCAGCCACATAAATGAAGGCCTCCTCAGGACATCACAATGTTGGGTATAACCATTCCTACAAGTAAAGGAAGTAAACATTTCTTTAATGTTTTGGCAACTGTATATATATCAGCAGCATGTTGGATAAAATTTCTGCTTCCAGCAGTGACAGCAAGTCGGATTCAATCAATCAATCAATCATAGCATTTGTAAAGCGCAACACTATCACCCCTAAGGGTATCTGGGCACTGAGGGTGCTGTGTCTCTGGCCAAAAGCCACGTCTTGAGACTCCTTCTGAAGTCTGCCAGGGAGGGAGCTGTTTGGAGGTGGAGGGGCAGGCTGTTCAAGCACTTGGCTGCTGTGTAGGAGAAGGAGCGGCCTCTGCTGCGGCTGCAATGGATGCGGGGTGTGTGTGCGAGGTTTAGCGAGGCAAAGCATAGTTGTCTTGCTAGGACGTAGAAGCTCTGTCAATGGTTGATATAGGACGGCCCTAGCTTGTGGAGAGCCTTGTATGCAGGTGTGAGGATTTTGAATTGGCATCTCTTCTGGACGGGGAGCTAGTAGAGGTTCCTTTAGGTGTGGGATGATGCTTGAGTGCTTGGTGAGGTTGAGGATGAGTCTGGCTGCAATGTTCTGTAGAATCTGGAGTCTTTTAAGAAGCTGGGAGGACACTCTGGTGTAGAGAGAGTTGCCATAGTTGAAGTGGTTGATGATCAGTGCGTGCATGACTGTTTTTCAGGTGTCGGTCCATTTGAAAATTCGGTGGAGCGTACGGAGGATGTAGAAGCAGGAGGAGACAACTGAGTTTGTCTATTCATGGATAGTTGGCAGTTGAGGATGATGCAGAGGTTTCATGTGTGGTCTGATGGAGAGGTCGTTTGTCCGAGTTCTGCTGGCCACCAACTGTGGTCCCATATGAAGTTGTTCTTCCCAAAGATCTGGAGTTTTATTTTGTTGGTGTTTAGTTTGAGACAGCTGTTTTTCATCCATGTTGCTATGTGGTAATGGCTTTGCGGAAGTTGGCTTTGGCATTTTGGAGTCTTTGGTGAGTGAGAGGGTTAGTTGAGTGTCGGCGTAGGAGACTATGTTGAGTCCATAGGATCTGACGATGTCTGTGAGGGAGGTCATGTAGATGTTCAACAGGGTTGGGCTGAGGGAGGATCCTTCGGGTATGACGCAGGTGACGTTCTGGGGTATAGAAGTGAGGGGTGGAAGGCGGGTGCCCTGCGTGCGGCCTCAGAGGAAAGAAGTGCCCAGTTAAGGGCGTTTTGTTGAATGCCTATGTTGTGGAGTCTGTTGAGGAGAGTGTGGTGGAAGACTGTATCGAACGCTGCAGAGAGGTGCGGAAGGATCAGAACTGCTGACTGTCCTCGTCGGTCAAGGAGGGTCCTGATGTCATCCGTGGCAGTGATCAGTGCATTCTCCGTACTGTGGTTGGCCCAGAATCCTGATTGTGAGGCGCCGAGAAGGTGGTTTCATTGGGGTTCGTTTGAGGTAGTCAGTGAGCTGTTGGTTTCTCGAGCATTGTGGCCAGAAAGGGGAGCAGGGAGATCGGTCTGTGTTTTTTGTGGTCGCTGGGGTCAGTGCAGGTTTTTTTTAGGAGGGGTCTGACCTCTGCGTGCTTCCATTCATCCGAAAAAGGTTGCCATGGAGATGGAGATGTTGAGTATGTGGGTTAGGTCCGTGCTAATGGTGTTGGCTCTGAGGTTGAAAAGCCGGTGAGGGAAGGGGTTGCTGGGTACCCTGGAGTGGATGGATGACATGATGGTAGTGGTAGTCTATGTAGTAATTGGGAACCAGGAGGTTATCGTGTGACTGGTGTTCGTTGCTTGAGAGATGCTATTTAGGCTAGAGGTGGGGAGTTGGAGGTTGAAATTGTTGTATGGTTGTGGTGGTGATCATGCTTATGAGAGGGTATCGCAGAGTTCCTGGGATGAGTGATTGGTGGTCTCTGTGGCTGTCAGGTAGAGAACTCTTTGATGATTCTGAAGAGTTCTTTTGTGTGTTTGGCTGTGGTGTTGATGCAGGCACTGATTGCCGCTCTTTTTGCTGCCTCGATGCGGTGGTGGTAGTTGTTGAGGGCTGCCTTGAAGGTTGCTCTGTTGGAGGGGTCCTTGGTCACGCGCCATTGTTTCTTTAGTCGGTGGAAGGTGCGTTTGGAGTTTCTGAGCTTGGAGGTGCTGTTGGTTTTAGCTGGTTTCAGTGGGGCAACTCTGTCAGCGGATCAAATAATGGTGGTATATTTTTACGTCAGCACAACACAGTGAGCATCAGGTACGAAATACCACATGATGACATCACAATATAATGTGATACATATGCATAATTATGATTTTACTGGACCTTCTGTAAAGGAGGCAGTGTGTATATTAAGGATTCGGCTTTGGGATTATTAATAATTCTTAAATGTCATGTATCACACACTCTCATGGACAGTGGCCTGGAGGGGCCATCGCAGAAATTTGACATATGAACTTTGGACTCTGAGCCTCCTGCGTCAAGGCTTCCACATTATGGGCAAAGTTACCACAGTCACTCTATATATCACTTCACAAGTGAAATAAAGAAGGAGCTGGGAGTGATAGCATTTTATTTCTGTTCTTTTCCTGGTGGAGCGTGACGTAAAAAGCAGAAATGCAATAAGGTGTTTTGTTTTTATTTCCAAGAAATTTAACAAGTAGATGAAGTAATGTCGAAAAAATGATAAGGGGCGTTGCTGTGCGTGTGTTTTCTTAAGTTTCCGGCTCATTCCTTTTGTTTGGGCTTAGCTTTGAGGTGAGGAAATCCCGAAGTTAAATGCAGGGTTGAGATGAGGAGATTTTGTGTCATGCAGCGAATAAATGATGTGATGGAAATAATAATGCCGGGAAGGCAGTGGGATTGTTGCTTATCTCGCTCAGGCCTTCACGGTAATGAGAAATGGCTCTTGTCTCCAGCACTGGGGACTTAGGCTGCTGCTGCTGAAGTGCTGCTGGGCGAGCGCTGCTCAGAGATCGGCTAACGCGGAAGTGATTCTCAGGTCCTACCAAGGCAGGTACATGGCTATCTAGGGCAGTCACGTTCAGTAGCTAGTAAGGAAGCCGTGTGTTCTGGTGCTAAGCAAGTAAAATGGACCCTTCGACTAGTGTTGGGGTGGTAAAATAGGGCCATTATCAGAGCTCAAAGAGCCCTTCAGGGCACTAGGACCTGGCGTCACTGCACTTACTGCACCAATAGAAGTTTATGCCCCTGGTCATATTGACCCCATTGGAATCACCATGTATGTTAATCTCCATCCATTTTGTAGTACTTTCCCTTATTGTGTGCAGATGATTTCGATCAAGGGATCGTTAAGTTCCTGTCAGTGCACTAGTGTGTAGTTTCTGACCTGACCATTACCATTAGAAGCACCCGACTGGGCCTAAAGCATTGAGCATGCACTATCACTTGCAGATCTGCTTATGGCTCAGTCCGCACTATGATTCTAAGGCTGGGCCACAAGTTTATTGCACCTATCTTATTTTAGAAGCAATACCCTTACAGTGACCTTTACAGACCGGTTAAACAGGATTTGACACTTTGCTGTCACACGGAGTCACACAGCATCCATCCTGCATATCCTGTGGTGCTTTCAACTCATTCAAGGAGGTGCAATGGAGTTAAAATGTAATTGTAAAGGCTGGTGGGTTGGTTATAATCTGGTGGGTTGGGTATAATCTGTATGAGCAAACAGAACGTTTGCTCATACCGATTATAAACCGTATAGATGGTTTAGCGTGTTGATGTTTGCCACAGATATCTACAGTGTTGTGAAAGTCACAAGTTTGAAACACAGCAAGACAATCTTAGCATGTCACCCTTTGAGTTCAACACAGGTAAATTGCTTAGTAGTAATGTATGTTCACAGGTAATGAAGATTCAGATCACAAATGTCAGATGCATTCACCAACCGCGTCAAGTAGACATACTGGCATAGTTGCCTGTTGAGTACTAGTCGCGGTGGGTTTCCTTGCCTCTGGAGCTAAAGATTTCAAACCTTTCGAAACTGCTGACTGCTGCATTCTGCTAATCTGATTCTCCTGTCCCCAAAGACCTACAACAGAGGGATAGCATTCTCTTAAACTACTAGAACTCGCGAAGCCCGAAAACAAACAGAATTGAATTCATATTTTTCTGAAAACGCCCAATGAAAAATCAACCAGTATCAGTTTAAAATAAGCTGACAACATGATGAGCACACAATCAATCACCTAAATAGAAATAACATTCAGTTTTTCTGGAAAATTAACCCAATTTTTGAAATGCCTCCACGAAAAAGCCTTGCACAACATCTGAACCCTTGGAGAGAACTATGGGCATGACTGTAATGAAGTCGTGAAATTCCCCTGCACACTAACAAAGCCTGCAACATTGCGTACACTCAAGACTAAACCATGCAGTAAAACAACTCATTAGAAAAGATGAAATTACTAATCTGCAACAAAAGTTCAGAAGGTCCACCGAAATGCTACCAAATGTACACATTGAGAACAACTGTTTGTCACTAGCTACTGCTGAACAAAAACATCACACAGCGATATACTACATATACCTTCAGAAAGGCAATAATACACATTTTCAGTGCATCTCCAAACTCACCAAAAAAGACAACGAACCCCTTGATAATCAGTGAAGATCTCCACAGATCAGATGCTCAGACACACGCTTTCCTCACGAACAAAAGCATCCCAGAGAAAGGTTGCCTCAGCCCTGCTTGCAATAGAGCTGTCCACAACCAAGCATGCAATGCCCATTGGGCTGAAAAGGCTTTAACCTTCCACCCCTGTTGCATGTCTCAGACTGGGCTATTCAGCTTCAGCTGCAAGGACACCTAGTTGTTCACCTGCCTTTGACTCAGCTTTGGCAGGTGTTGGCGGAGAAATCTTGGCATCCACATATTTCACAGGTCTTCAAAAGACCTTTTACTGTTTTAGGGGGCTTTGTGTCTTTTCACTGTTTCCCACCATCCTGCGGTGCCTGCTCGGCCTATTCCTTCCACGTGTAAGGTGAGTTAGAATGTCTAGCGATAGATAAGCCTGCATTCAAACTGCTCACCCCTCATTCACCTAGCTCACCCTTCACTCTCACTGCTCACTCTGTATGATAATGAGAATAGATTTAGACCACTCACCCTGCACTCACAGTGGCACACAAATCACCCTGCACTCACACAGGCCCTCTGCTCATCAGTCACTCATACAGCTCACCCTTTACTTATATCGGTCACCCTGCACTCAAGGGTCACATCACTCACACCACTTACTCTTCAGTTACTCCTTTCAGCCTGCACTCACAATGACACCCTGCTCACCATTAAATCGCATGGACACTTTGCTCACACATCGCTCATACAGATCACCCTTCCCTCTTACCGCTTACCCTACAGTTATATGGGGACTATCGTCTGCCGGTACACACATGGGCAGACCACTCACCCTGCACTCAGATGGGCACATTGCTTACCCTGCACTCACACCACCCATCCTGAAATCACATGGGAAAATGATCTGCAGGAAATAACATGGGCATAGTGCTTATCCTACACTATTGCTCCTCAACCTGCAATGAAACTCATATTGGTACATTGCTAACTGCACTCATACCACTCATCCTGCACTCGTTCCTCTCACAATGCACTCATACTCACTTGCATGCTGCTCACCCGTCAATCACACAGCTCACTCTTCCAT
This sequence comes from Pleurodeles waltl, assembly GCF_031143425.1. Taxonomy (NCBI): domain Eukaryota; kingdom Metazoa; phylum Chordata; class Amphibia; order Caudata; family Salamandridae; genus Pleurodeles; species Pleurodeles waltl. The sequence goes on along the minus strand of NC_090444.1, from coordinate 385,340,449 downwards.
CTCACTGCACAGTAGCCTGCTGAAACTCACAAGGGCACATAGTTCTCCCTGCACTCATGCCACTCATCCTGCACTCATTCCTCTCACAATGCACTCATATTTGTATGCTGCTCACTCATCAATCACACAGCTCACTCTTCCATCTCACTGCACAGTAGCCTGCTGAAACTCACAAGGGTACATAGTTCTCCCTGCACTCATACCACTCATCCTGCACTCATTCCTCTCACAATGCACTCATACTCACTTGCATGCTGCTCACCCGTCAATCACACAGCTCATTCTTCCATCTCACTGCACAGTAGCCTGCTGAAACTCACACGGGCACATAGTTCTCCCTGCACTCATACCACTCATCCTGCACTCATTCCTCTCACAATGCACTCATATTTGTATGCTGCTCACCCATCAATCACACAGCTCACTCTTCCATTTCACTGCACAGTAGCCTGCTGAAACTCACAAGGGCACATAGTTCTCCCTGCACTAATGCCGCTCACCTTGCGCTCCTACTTCTCATCCTCCACTCAACCTCAAATGGACACATCACTCACCCTTCACTAACATCACTACCCTAGCACTCACTGCTCTCACCATGCACTCACATCCGCACATTGCTCATCTTGTATGCACATTGGCACACTGGTCACCAGGCACTCACATGGGCTGAGCTCTCCCTACACTCACTCCTCAGTCTGCACTTACATGGCAATTAATCGTGCCTTCACATGAGCCCACCTTCCACTCACACAACTGATCCTGTGCTCACATGGACACACTTTTCGCTCTGCACTCAGACCTCTTATGTTGCTCTCACACTACTCACGCTGACCCAGTGCTTACCTGAGCAGACCTCTTACACTGCACACAAGAAGTTACCAAATACTTGTGAACATACGCATATTTCTGCATCAGGCACCTGCAGAATGCCTGCTTGTTCTATGACATTAGGTTCCTGGTCAGTTCCATCTACAGCTTTGAATCATCTGGTGCAAGAGGCACGAGTGGACTGAGACTGTGCTATATTGTAAGAAAGGAGCTTGGGCTGAGGCTATGTGATATGGTTCAGGACTAGGGATTGACCTACGACTTTGTGGGTGAGCTGGAAGGGAGTGGTGATGAGGAAGAGAAAGCAGGCAAAGGCTGCAGGAGGGGAAAGCGATGCAACTAAGGCTACAGGCTCACGTGTTAATTGATTGAGGACTGCAACCTATAGGTGCAATGTTGTGGGGGGTATTGAGCATAGACTTTTTCACTGTATTTTTCAACCATGTACTTGGGCCCTGTTGCCCTACATAGCAGCTTGCTGTGTTTGCTGCTACCAAACACAAGACGTAGGTCACCATTTTGGCCCTATCAGCCTACGTAGCTGTAGTGACTATGGAGGCTGCTATTATAGTGGACAGAAGGCTGGAGCCTTGGGCCTGTGCACCAACCTCTGTAGGGCATTGGGGCTCGAGTGACAGCAATATTTCAGCTGAGAGGCTAGGGCCTGTGAAAGCACACCGACGCCTATGCTCTGCATGGGAACACTTGTGCCAACAGTCAGCCTTTGCTCCAAGCACACCATGAAAGTACTACAATACTTCATGAGTTCTTTCAGGGGTATTTCTTTTTTTAGAAAATGCATGTGACGATAGAGCTTTGAAAAGGCACACTTTCCCTTTGTGAATCGCATCTACAGACTCATGGGGAGCCATCAGTGGTCCAGTGGTTCACTGGATGATCCACTTCAAGCTTTCCCAATTGTTCACAAATAGGAAGCTTTTCTAAAGCAGCACTAATTCCTTTGAGGTACAAGGGCTGCTTAAAAAAAAGATCCCCACTTGTGAATGTAATCACAGGTATGATTTACTGATGTTCCTTGCAACCCACTAGCCCTATGTTTGCTGCCAATCAGCTGATCTCAAATTTTTATTCATTAGACATGAAGGGCCAGATGTAGCAAAGGGTTTGCGCCTCGCAAACAGCGAAAATCGCCGTTTGCGAGGCGCAAAAGCCTCTTTGCTGTTCAGAAATGCATATTGCGAGTCGGGACCGACTCGCAATATGCATTTCAGAATCGCAAATAGGAAGGGGTGTTCCCTTCCTATTTGCGATTCGGAGTGGAATGCAATTCCATTTGCGACCGCATATGCGGTCGCAAATGGAGTCGCAGTTACCATCCACTTGAAGTGGATGGTAACCCACTCGCAAATTGGAAGGGGTCCCCATGGCACCCCTTCCACTTTGTGAATGGACCCACAGATATTTTTTCAGGGCAGGGAGTGGTCCAAGGGACCACTCCCTGCCCTGAAAAAATACCGAAACTAAAGGTTTCGTTTTTTTTTTTAAGTGCAGCTCGTTTTCCTTTAAGGAAAACGGGCTACACTTTAAAAAAAAAAAACTGCTTTATTTAAAGCAGTCACAAACATGGAGGTCTGCTGACGACAGCAGGCCTCCATGTTTGCGAGTGCCTAGACTCGCTATGGGGCCGCAATTAGCGACCCACCTCATGAATATTAATGAGGTGGGTCATTGCGTCCCCATAGCGAGTCGCAGTCGCACCATACTGCATACCAATTTGCGAGTTGCAAATTGCGAGTCGCAGGGACTCGCAATTGCAAGTCGCAAATTGGCGTTTTGCTACATCTGGCCCGAAATTCTATTCCCTTTGCGACTGGAGACTGTGATGCAAAATCAAAGACAGGGTGCAAAAAGCGGGGCTGGACTGGCCTCCTGGACACTAGGAGTTTCAGTGGCCTGGCAGGGTGGGGGCCGAGTTCACTGTGGATTGGGACCGGTTTTGTTGCAGGGGACCTGTCGACTAACTTCCTACTTCCCGTCGTTCAAAACAAACAATGCAAAGAAATGTTTTTAAAGTAACCTTTGAGCAGGGTTTAAACCATTTGTTTTTGCATTGTTTCTTTAGAAGCGCTGCAAGTAGCAACGTGGCCCCAGCAGCAAAACCGGTTCCCATCGGCAGTGAAACCGTCCCTCACTTTCCAACCTGTAGAAACGCCCTGTGACCAGTCTGGCAAAAAATGGTGCCCAATACGTAACCATTTTTTGCGATCTGTTTTTTAGTGCATCGGGTCCAGGCCTACTCTTAACGGGATAAATGTACTCGTTTTCGGGGTGGGAATAGGTCATGGCGAAGCTTGTGAACGTCTACAAATTCGTTAATTTGTGGATGTGTACACACATTCTATGGCATCCCCGTCTTTGAATGCCCACTCCTGCCTCTCTGAGACAAATTACTCACGTGCAATATTACACAATACTGGGGTAATATGCTTAAGTAAACATCTGTACAAGTGCAAATTGTTGGTTATGTTAATCCAAAACTTAATTTGCACTCAAGCCATGCGAGTTCTACTTAAATGCACCATCGGCCGCGTGGCTCGCGCTCCCCGTGTTCACTTTGAACAGTACGAGGAGAAAGGAGGCTGTCCCTGTGAGACGTGTGTGCGCGCGCTGGGGCCTGGCGGGAGGAGACCCCGCTCAAATGACCCTGAGACGAGTTCTTAAGCGTTGAATCAGATTCCCACAGGTGTTGGTTTACTGCCAGCGACAGGTGAGTGTTCAGCATAAGTGCTGTGTTTAAACACTAGTCAAATATTTATTATCCGTAAATGAATGACCCGAGAAGGATTCAGTGCCACTGAAAGTGGGGGTTAGGTTTAATGGAAAAGACCTTGCTGAACACACAGCTTCTCCGGTAGCAAACTCACTCAGCTGCGGGCCGGTTTTAGAGAAAACGTGGCTTCTTCCAGTGTAAAAAAAATAGCCTCATAGTGGCCTTCAGCAGATTTCTGTTGTGGCACCAGTCGATTAGGAGCTCGATGAGTATAAAGTTTGGTACAGTATAGCCCTGGTTGACTAGTGGCCGTTGGGCACAGTTCTTTTTAAGGTTTCGCGACTGCGAAGGCATTAATTATTAAAGAAAGAAGGCCACGGATCTGCAGAGATCATGCCTTTCTCCTGGAACAGGCAGCAACGAAAGGCAAGGCTAAGAGCGCAATGAAAAAGGATTCAAACACTAGTACCCTGCATGAAAAATAGCAGCGCTGCACCACTTTTGAAATGCAGGGATGCACCATATTTACAAGAATATTACGTGACCCTGCAGCGCGCCTCTGCGTTTCCCCCTGGGCCGGTGTTGAATTAAGCTGCCTGCGCCAACACAGACATCATTGCACCATAGTGCAAGGGTGTCTGCGTTGAGAAGATAGATTGTTTATGTGCAGGAAGGTGTCTCTTCCTGCACATAAACAATCTATAATGGTGATTTGGCACTTCTTTGTGTGCTTCAAAACGCAGCACACATAGAAGTACCAAAGCGTTATTTTGGAATGATTGTTTATGTGCAGGAAGGGACACCTTTCTGCACATAAACAGTCATCCATAGCATTTTGCTTCTTCTATGTGTACTGCAAAATCACCCTTTGATCATCCTTAGACCAGTCATCTGAATGCTCTGTGCCTGATTCACAACGTTTTGCTATTTCTGTGAGTAGTTGTGTCTCACTACTATATCAGATATGAATTACTTCTGTATTATAGATCTGAGTCACAAAGCATTTTCTTTGAAAGTAATGTCTTACCCCAAACTAAGGTTTGACTTTTTCATAAACTTCCAGGGTAAAACGTGTTCACTTATGAAAAACACAGATTTGTAAGTCTGGAGCCTTAGAAAGCATACTTCTGGAGGGGGCTAGAGTAAAGAACATTTACTTCTGGGTTCCTCAAATTTGTAGTATGACATCCAGCAAGACCACAGATGAGTTGGTTATACCACAAATTTGGCACAAGTGTGGCAAAGGGCCAGCACCTCACTGAGATATACCCCATAAAATCAGCCCTTTGCCAATTCTCCCCTACATGGGTTTGGTCGAAAGGTAACAAGAACTACCCCAACTTAGCAACCCAGTTGTTGGAAACATGCACATACAAGTCAACATCACACACTATGCTCTGTATGCTCTGGAAACAGATAGCTCCCCCCTGAAGTTCTTCAGTGTTGGGAATGGCCCTCTCTGCATGATTTCCCCTGTCTTTTTGACTTCTTACCTCCTGTTTTTTTGATCCTGTGCTGAATTTAGCATTTTCTGGCTTTATGACTCTGGGCACTTTACCACTGTTAACCAGTGCTAAAGTGCAAGTGCTCCATGTCTAAATTGTATAGGTGATTGGTTTATCTATGATTGGCATATCTGATTTACTAGTAAGTCCCTAGTATAGTGCACCATGGGTGCCCAGGACCTGTAAATCAAATACTACTAGTGAGCCTGCAGCACTGATTTTTCCACCCACCTGAGTAGTCCTGTAAACATGTCTCAGACCTGCCACTGCAGTGTCTGTGTTGCAGTTTTAAACTGCCAGTTCGACCTGACAAGTGCACCCACTCACCATGCCCAAACCTTCCCCTTTTCTACATGTAAGTCACCCCTAATGTAGGCCCAAGGAAGCCCAAGGGGGAGAGTGCAGTTTATTTAAGAGGTAGGACATATACTGATGTGTTTTACATGTCCTGATAGTGAAATACTGCTAAATTCGACATTCACTATTGCAAGGCCTGCCTCTCCCATAGGGTAACATGGGGATTGCCCTGAAATATCTTTTAAGTGTAATGTCCAATTGGGAGCAGATAGTGATGTGGAGTTTGGGGTCTCTGAACTCACAATTTAAAAGTACACCTTTTGGTGAAGTTGGCTTTTAAATTGAAAGTTTGAAAATGCCACTTTTAGAAAGGGGACATTTTCTTACTTAACCATTCTGTGCCTCTGTCTGGCTGTGGAATACACGTCTGGGTCAGGATGACATTTGAGCTGTTTGTGAATTTACTCTAGGCAGTCACACAAAGGGAACTGAAGTGTGTCCTGCATATCCTGATGGGTCCTCCTGGGCTAGAGTGGTGGGAGGAGCTGACACTTGCACCTGAATAGGGCTGTGCCTGTGCTTACACAAAGCAGTCTCCAATCTCCTGGAGTATGTCTGGGACCAGAGCAGGAAAGGCAGGGCCTTGTGCACTACAAAGACTTTTGTTAGACCTGACAGCCTTAGGGTGGTCACCCCTAACTTTTTGCCTGCCTCCCTCCACTTTTTGGACACTGTTTTTGCTGGCTTTTAGACTCTGCACACTTTACCACTGCTAACCAGTTCTAAAGTGCATATGCTCTCTCCCTTAAAACATGGTAACCTTGAATCATACCTGATTGGACTATTTAATTTACTTATAAGTCCTTAGTAATGTGCACTCTATGTGCCTAGGGCCTGTAGATTAAATGCTACTAGTGGGCCTGCAGCACTGGTTGTGCCAACCACTTAAGTAGCCCCTTTTCCTTGTCTCAGGCCTGCCACTGCAAGGCCTGTGTGTGCAGTTTCACTGTCACCTCGACTTGGCATTTAAAAGTACTTGCCAAGTCTAAACCTCCCCTTTCTCCACATATAAGTCACCTCTAATGTGTGCCCTAGGTAACCCCTAGAGCAGAGTGCTGTGTGGGTGAAAGGCAGGACATGTACCTGTGTAGTTTACATGTCCTGGTAGTGTAAAACTCCTGAATTCGTTTTTGCACTACTGTGAGGCCTGCTTCCTTCATAGGCTAACATTGGGGCTGCCCTCATACAGTATTGAAGTGGTAGCTGCTGATCTGAATGGAGTAGGAAGGTCATATATAGTATGGCCAGAATGGTAATATAAAATCCTGCTGACTGGTGAAGTTGGACTTAATATTACTATTCTAGAAATGCCACTTTTAGAAAGTGAGCATTTCTTTGCACTTAAATCTTTCTGTGCCTTACAATCCACGTCTGTCTGGGCTTAGTTGACAGCTCCTTGTGCATTCACTCAGACACACCCCAAACACAGGGTACTCAGCCTGACTTGCATACATCTGCATTTTGAATGGGTCTTCCTGGGCTGGGAGGGTGGAGGGCCTGCTCTCACACAAAGGACTGCCACACCCCCTACTGGGACCCTGGCAGACAGGATTGAACTGAAAGGGGACCTGGTGCACCTCTTAGCCACTCTTTGAAGTCTCCCCCACTTCAAAGGCACATTTGGGTATAAAACAGGGCCTCTGCCCTACCTCATGTGACACTTGCTGGAGAAGAAACCTGAACCAGAACCTGCATCCTGCCAAGAAGAACTGCCTGGCTGCCTAAAGGACTCACCTGACTGCTTTCTACAAAAGACTGCTGCCTTGCTGTTGCCCTGCTGCCTTGCTGAACTCTTGTCTGGCTGTAAAAGTGCCCTCCAAGGGCTTGGATAGAGCTTGCATCCTGTTCCCTGAAGTCTCAGGACCAAAAAGACTTCTCATTTTCACTTGGACGCTTCGTGCACCGAAATTTTCGATGCACAGTTTGTTCCGCGGCAAGAAAAACGCCGCACACCGACGCTGATCGACGCGACGCCTTCAGGACGACCGGAACTTCAACGCACGGCCTCGCAAGGACAACGCCGCCCGACCTCCAGAGGAGAAATCAACGCGACGCCTGCTGTGAGAGCGGAACTTAGACGCGCAGCCCCGGAGAATGACGCGCAGCCGAAAAACAAGCAGGAGAATCCACGCACAGACCCGGGACATCTGGTAATCCCCGCGATCCACAGAAAGAGACTGTCTGCGCGCCGGAAAATGACACACGACTTCCCCGCGTGAAAAATGGCGACACTAGTCCGTGTGTGCTGGGGAGAAATCGACGCACACACCATTTTTCCATGTATCTCTTCTTCTGTGGCCCTCTGAGGAGATTTTCCACTCCAAACCAGGTACTTTGTGCTTGAAAGAGACTTTGTTTGCTTTTTAAAAACTTAAGACACTTTATATCACTTTCCAGTGATATCTTTACAAATTCACATTGCAACTTTATTCGTTTTGACCTACAATTATCCTGATAAATATTATATATTTTTCTAAACACTGTGTGTTGTATTTTTGTGGTGCTATATGGTGGTATTGTATGATTTATTGCACAAATACTTTACACATTGCCTTCTAAGTTAAGCCTGACTGCTCATGCCAAGCTACCAGAGGGTGGGCACAGGATAATCTTGGATTGTGTGTGACTTACCCTGACTAGAGTGAGGGCTTTTGCTTGGACAGGGGGTAACCTGACTGCCAACCAAAAACCCCATTTCTAACAACTTTCTTTTAAGGCTTGCCTACTTCAAAGGCAGAAATGAGTATTGGACCTCTGAGACCACAACTTTAGTATACTTTTTGACTGAGGACATTCTGCTAGGAAGAAGAGCTAGATGCCACAGGAGGGACTGACACTCTGCCTGTTGCCTTGTTGTGCTGACCTTCTGCTTGCTGCTTCTGTCTTGGGAGTGAAAGGACTTGACTTTGCTTTTTACATCCTGATGCCAAAGATTCTCCAAGGGCTCAGACTGAGCTTGTCCCCTGCTAGAAGTCTCAGGGACATCAAAGACTTCACCTGCCAGCACCTGTGCTCTCTTGCTGAGAGTCCTGACTTGCCAAGTGGTACCAAATCCAGTTCATGGGCCCTTAGGAGTGGGATCTGCTGCAACTAAGAAGAAACCAAGTACATCAACTCCAGAGCGACTTCTGAACCGGTGCTGGTATCCAACTCCACGCCGCTGCCTGCACCGGACGGAGCCATGGTCGCCTCTGAGAGCAATAACCATGACCGACTCTGCAGGCCCGACACCCCCACAGCACCTCTGAAGTCTTGCCACAGCATGAATCCCGAGTGCCATATCACCGATGCCTGTGACCCCCGACTCCGCCGCAGCACCTGTTACCCCGTGGTGTGATTGTGACACCACGAAGTCGACACCTCACTTCTTGACCTGTTGGATTCCTCAACCAACTACTCGCCACCGACGCCGCATCACCTCCCCTGCAATCGTAAGAAACCGACACCTCACCTCCCCTGCCTAGCAGTAAGGAACCAACACCTCACCTCACCTCTCTTGTAGCAGTAAGGAACCGACGCCACACCAGTTCCAGCATCGTCTCTCCTCCCGTTTTTGAAGGTACTGTGCCTGGGACCTGTGTGACTCAGTAACTGGGCCACACTCCCTCGTGAGTGGCGTTGGATTGTTGGGAACGCTTCTGCCAAAACGTCTTGATAGCCCCAGTTTGAGCTATTATGTTTCTAAGCGCTTTACTGAGATTTAATCTTTAAAAATTTGTATCTTTCCTTGTGTATGTTGGATTTGGTGATTTTGGTCTTGTTTTATTCAGATAATTATTGGCTGTTTTTCTAAACTGCTGTGGAGTACTTTTGTGGTATTTTTACTGTGTTTGTAGGTATGTGTGTGTACAAATACTTTACACATTGCCTCTGAGATAACTCGTGCCATGCTACCAAGGGGGTGAGCAGGAGTTATCTTTCTGTGTGACTCCCTTACCCTGACTAGAGTGAGGGTCCCTATTTGAACAAGGTGCAAATCACTGCCAACTAGAGACTCCATTTCTAATATCCAGTGAGAAATGACATTTCTGTAAACACATGCAGCCACACATATTAGTGGTAAGGGACAAAGTAATTAGTCGGTATGGGTACATTAATTAAAAAATACATTGCAACATAGCATTGTTGACTTCCAGTGATAGGGCTTAGTTGTTTGCAACATCTCCTAGGAATTCTCAACTATTATGCTGTGTTCTGGGCTGCAAGACAAACACCACACCCTATGAGGAAAGGGCATATTCACGAGCAAAGGTAATTGTAATTCTACAATGATGTGGCCACATTACAGTTGTCAGTTAGATGCAACCTTAGCACCCTTTCCTGGGGACAGGTTTAGCGAAAGAGAAAGGGCATGCTAGAAGTAGGATAGCTGTCCACCATAGGGACCAGCTTAAGGCATAATCATTAATGCTCCTCCACCTAGGCTCAACAATTATACCTCTCTGGATTGTCCAAAGGCCAACTTTCAATTAAACTTCTTAAGCCTTCTCCCATACAGACAGCTTTCCCTCATGGTTTGCTCATTTTGATTGGGCAGCACCCATTCGCCTTAGGAGGATCTGAAAAGCAAATGATTCCCAACCCTAATCGCCTACATCACAGTTTATATCAATCTCAGGAGCCCCCCATGAGAAACAAAACTGTGGTAAATGGAGGATCACAGATAATGACTTTTGCATGAGCAAATTTTGACAATCAGTTAGAACCCTACAGGTACCATCAGTGATACAATTAGTATTATTGATAATGATTAAATTAACATTACATTTACTGGCACCCACCTCTTTAACTTCTGGAACTCAGTATCTGGGTTATAAATGTAATGCTGAATCCTAGTAACATTAAGTTGAGTGATATCCAGTTCTTCAGCCTGCACACAGGACAGCCTTTCTTGCTTGTTATTACAGGTAGTTCATGAATTGTATACCCTAGGCAATGCAACTGTATCAGATATTTCCTTTGCCAAACACTGGGTTGCTACTCAAGAACATTTTCTGCTTTTCTGTATTCCGTGCTGTGTGGCGTTTTGATCATGGGCTGTCCTTCTCCTGAGAAAGTTTCATTATTTCTTGATTTCTATTTGATGGAATAGGCATAGAAGCTATACTTTCGTGGTGGAAGAGATATAACCTGCATTTTGGAGAAACATTTTTAATTTCTCCACACATTGGTTGTGGTTAGATAGTTGCATTAAGATTGTTTTGGTGTGTGTACATCCTGAACTATAGTGCATTCCTTTGGGAACCCAGAAGGTTCCAGATTGGTTCCTCCTAAGAAACCACAAACAGCATTGCAACAGGAACAATAACATTTATTTGTGAACTAACACAAAACTCCCGTTGCTGTCATTGCCAATATAGCCTTAGAACCCGCCGTAGCGGGCTCTACCGGCTATTAAAGGCCCACTCCCCGCGTTAAATGCCCGAGCCAAAGGCGAGGGCATTTAACAAGGGAGAGGGACTTTAATAGCCGGTAGAGCCCGCTACGGCGGGTTCTAAGGCTATTAGAACATTCTACCACACAGGGCAGAATGTTCTATTAAAAAAAAAAAAAAATCACGGAGCCCGAGGGGATTTAAATCCCCTCGGGCTCCGTGAGGCTTTGTTCACAGCTGTTGCTGTGAACAAAGCGAACATTGGAATGTTGGCGCTGCGGGCTTTTACTGGCCTGTAAAAGCCTGCAGCACTCCATTGTTTTCAATGGAGCCTCCAGCATTCCAATGTTCTAATAATATTTATTTGTGAACTACAGTGCTTAATTTGTAAATGAAAAGGTGCCGGTGCCCAAAGCCCTCCTCTTAAAACACGTGGCTGCTGCAATTAAATGTGCGAACACAGAATACTGAGGCGGCGTAATCCTGAAGCCATCTCGGGCGTCTTCAATCCTTATAAAGGCACTCCCTGCCCCTTCAGCTCACTCCTGCAGCTTTAAACTTTCTCCCATTGTGACGCTTTTCTGTTTTTCTCTTCCTCCGTCTTTCCCATCTGTCTCTTTTGCTCGCAGCAAATGCTTGAGGGAGAAGAATAAGCCCCGGCCCTCAAAAATTATTGCCAGTGCTTAGCACCGGATACAACAAGCACAAATTAAGCACTGGTGAGGTACCACAAAACTTCATTGATGTCATTGCCGTATTAAAATAGCACCCTATACCTAACATTAATGACTCAGAAGGTACTCAGATGGTATGTCCTTAGCATTATGTAGTACATGAATAGTACTATTGGAGTACTACTACACATCTCGCAAAATCCAATTTGTGAATAGGCTCCATCATCATTTGTGTATTGTATAAAGTAGCATATTATAAAATATTGAAGAACTGTACATACACATGCATGCCAACACTTAGGAAAACCTAAGAGGGAGATTTGCGGAAAAATCATTGGACTTTGAGTTTCCTATTAACGTGAATTGGAGTGAAGGGGGTTTAGGTAGTAGAAATCTTTAATAAACAATATGACATGCTTTGCCTTTAAGAGCAGGTGTTCCCACATAAATCAAGATTGCTGAATTTTATGCACACCTTTTAGGCAATTAAACATACGTTAGACTTGCGGAGATTGCTTAAAAAACGTGCACTCAATGTATTTTTCTATATTTCGAACTCGTCAAGTTGATATCAGAGAAGGCATCTGAAGTCAAAGACAATTATGGGTAATATATTAAAAATGTGACACAGTGTAATATGGTTTTGAAATGGTGAGTGACTAGTTTACAAAAACAAGCAATAAATATAATTACATATTTTTTTCGATTTTACTTTTTAAAATCATGTTTTCTAAGTTTGAAGTGTCATTGAGCGTCAAAAATGGCTCAAAGTGGCAAGTTTTTAAAACAAATATGTGGCATTTGCACCTTCATTTAGGAGATGGCAAAATAACCCTTTCCGGGCCATTCTAAAGTCTAAGGAAGATGTTGCCTGAATATGAACTATTTCTTCTCTGCTGTAGCTTGTTTTTCAAGTGATGCAGATTAGTACATGCAGAGATGTCACTTAAAACTGCAGAACTAACTCCAGGAATGTACTCTTTTTAAATAGTAGCAAGTGAGACCTAGAGGTGTAGAAACAGGTTATTCCAGAGTACTGGGGGTGGAGCTGACAATTACAAAGATGTAAATAGCAACCGATCCTTAGCTTTGTCACTATTCACAAACCTTAACAAAGCTGCTCTTGCCAGTGTACCTTTAAATAGATCAGACTCAAATGACGCAAGAAGTGTTGGAATGTGCACTGAGCACCCTTTTTTTTGCAATGGTATAGGAATGGAGTAGGAAGGCTTCACGTAGAAAGTTGAATCAGTTGAAGTTGAGTTAGAATTTCCTGAACCCCACAGCTGTAGATTTTTCAAAGTGCAAACCGTCTTCACACATGAGGTTTGGACGAACCGTTTCTCGTGAAGAAATGATAACATAATGACAGTTAGTACTGGCGAACACCAGGAGTTAAAATTTGTAAATCTTGGCTATCTGTTAGTCCTGGCATCCTTGATGAGGTTTCCCTTGACGTTCCTGCCCTCTGATCTCCTGTTTTGCTGACTTCGTTTTTTCTGGCTTTAGGATTCTGGGCACTTTACCACTGCTGACCAGTGCTAAAACGCATGTGTTCTTTAAGTAAAACATGGTGACATTGGCTTATCCACAATTGTCATATTTAATTTGCTTATAAGTCCCTAGTAAAGTACCCTACATGTACCCAGGGTCTGTAAATTAAATGCTACTAGTGGGCCTGCAGCACTGATAGTGCCACCCACTTCAGTGGCCCTTTAAACAAGGCTCAGACCTGCCATTGCAGAGCCTTTGTGTGGAATTTTAAACTGCTATTTTGACCTGGCAAGTTAAGCCTCTTGTCAGGCCCAAGCCTTCCATTGGAATACACATAAGTTACCCCCCAAGGTAGTTCTTGGGCAGCCCCAAGGGCAGGGTGCGGTGTATTTAAAAAGTTGGACTTTTGCTTTTAAGTTTTACATGTCCAGGTAGTGACAAATTCTTACATTCGTTTTTCACTACTGCACGGCCATAGGTTAACATTGGGACTGCCTTGATACATTTTATAAGTGTAATTTCCAACTGGGACCAGATAGATATTTTGACTTTGATGTCTCTAGACTCACGATTTAAAATTGAATCTTATGGTAAAATCGGATTTTAAGTTTCAAGTCTGAAAATTACAGTTTTTAGAAAGTTGGCATTTTCTTACTTTAATGATTCTGTGCCTCTGGATGTCTCTGATTATGCATCTGGGTAGATTACAGCTTGGCTCATGTGCATTCCCTCTAGACGGCCACGCACACCGGGATCTAGGTGTGCCTGATGGGCCATCAACATCCTGATGGGCGATTAACATCTTGATGGGTCATACTGGGCAGGATGGGAGGGATGAGCTGACATTTACACCTGAACAGGCTGGATCCTGAGCCCTCACAAAGGGCCGCAAAACCCCCTGTAGTGTGTCGGGAGTCAGGTAAGGAAGGGCAGGGACTTTGTGCACTTCAAATGCCTCTCTTTGAAGTCTCCACCACTTCAAAGGCACAACTGAGTGTAAGTACTTGACCCCAAACTCTATCAAATCAGTACACTTCTGAACCTGAGGACATTCTGCCAGGAAGAAGGACTGCTGTGCTACTAAGGGGACTGTCACTCTGCTGGAAAGTTGCTGGACTCCTGATTTACTGTGCGTGTCCTGCTGACTGCTCCTCTCCTTGCCTGGGAGTGAGAAGGACTAGACCTGAATCTCTACATTCCAAGAACAAAAGTGACTTCAAGGGCTTGCTGGTTTGCCTCCTGTTCTGAAGTCTCAGGGACATAAAATACTTCACTTACCTCTGATATAGATTCTGGACTCTGCCAATGATGAATCCTACCCTGCCAAGTGGGTCCTGGATCCTTGGAAGTGGGTTCTGCAGCTGTGTTTCATGAAAATCCACTCATTGCTGTTTCAGCACATATTGGAACCACTGCATCTCTTCTCGACTTTGACACATTGCCGCTGCGGACGAGGACTGACCATTGCTGTTTGCAAGGCTCAGGATCGATGCATCAACATGAGCCCTGCACACCACCTAAGCATCACCGGCTGAGAAGCTTGACAACAGCTTGGCATTGCCTTTATTGCAAAGGGTTCGATGCAGCTCCACTTCTCGAGGATCAATGATTGCACGGCTCGACGACGACGCATCCCCTGGTTGCGCAGATCAGATCTGATGTATCGCTTTCACATCAGATTCTCGACGTCGACGCAGGCCTCCACATAAGGTACTGTTTAAGGGGGACAGGGTTGATCCCTGTAGTTGATTGGCCCTTGGCTCCATTGCGGTCGACCTGACCTTTGGATTAACCCCAGTCTAGTGCAACCAGATAGCCCCTGTTGGCGCTTTAAGTTTCTAAGCATTACATTCTTTAAAAATTCATTTCTCGACTCCTAATTGTGGAATTTTTGTCATTTTGGTCTTGTTTTGTTAATTAAATTAAGATCTATTTTTTCTAACCTGGTTTGGATTATTTTGTGTGGTGTTTTCACTGTTTTACAGTATTAAGTGTTGCACAAATGCTTTACACATTGCCTCCTATGTTAAGCCTGTCTGCTTTCTGCCAAGCTACCAGAGGGTGAGCACAGGTTAATTTATGGTGTGCATCTGACTTACCCTGACTGGGATTGTGGTTCCTGCTTGGACAGGGTGCATATCTCTGTCAACCAGAAACACAATTTCTTACCATCATCACCATTTGCTTTACAAACTGGGGTTGTTTGTGTTCCTTTCTGGAGGGGGCCTCAACTGGCAGACTGGCAGTTCAGGATAGACTGTTCCCATGAGAAATATCGTCAGTTGTGATTTGAAAGGTGGGCCTCAGTCCACATTGGACAAAAATTGATATGCTGGATTCAGTGCTTAATTTGAGCCGGTGTTTACCAGTGCTTGGCACCCGCACTCAATTCTCCACATGGGCACCTCTGACAGTCCACAAAATTCTGGTACAGTTTGTCTAATTTGAGGTGAGCACAACAGAGTGTTATGTTCACTTGTTTAATTTAATTTTTAAGCAGTTTACAATAAATTAAAAATACCTCTTTGCCTATGCCATTCTTACAGCTTTGGGTGGCCTTGAACAATCCGATTTGTGACACTGATTGGAGTGTGATGGTTATTAGCTGTGTTTGCCTGCCATTGGCAGGGGCAATGGGTGGTGCAGACTCCAGTGGTCTCCAGGAAAGGGCCCTGGCACTCATTTTGTTGCACATTGAGCATTGGTTGGAATGCTACCTAGAGCGATTGTCAGTGATTTAAACCAATAACAAGCATTCATCGCATCACGTTTTCTGTAGTTGCTTTACAATGACATGCACAAATCTCATTCCCTTCCTGTGTTCCCCAGTTGCATCGTTCGTCCAGCGATAGATTCTGCATTGTGTTGTGAATAACTGCCAGGTTCATTGTGTCACTCTCCAGCGCCTTGTGTTATCTGCACATTCACGGGTGACAGTCAGGCTCAGCTGGATGTCTCCCTTGCTATGCTCTGGGTTTATCCTTGTCGCAGGCGGCATGCACGCGCCTCCATCAATACACACATTTATTTTAAGCCTTAGAATAGCTACAGTGCTATTAATAGGAATCATGCCAGACAGTTGCTAAAAATAAATTGCCCTGATCATGTGTGCCTGTGCTGTAACAGAGAAAACGCCCTGTAAGGTGAAATGAATCGTGCTGTTTAATTACACCTTGCAGAAAAACTTTAAAAAGTTGAATAATAGCCTTTTAATTATAACTTTTAATTATAACTTTTAGTGTGAGCTCTTTAAAATGGAGGCTTCCAACCTCTAAAGGCCACGCTTTATGTTGGTTCAAGCCTATACATAGAGTGCAAACGTTAATTTATCTACGCGTCAACGGCAAGTAAACAATCATCTCTTATGCATGAAAAAGGAGACATACTTTTTCCAAGATCAATTTGTCAGTGCAGAAGTAATGCAAACGGGCCCTGAATTCCCTTTGTCAATCTCACTGTCACTTTTAGAAAATCAGTGGAACATTTCCAGGTGCAACTGAAAAGGCGCAATTCCCAGAACTCATTTCCTTTCATTGCTCTATTGACATTTATTTCTCAAATGGAACAAAGAATCAACTCGTTGTCTACATACAAAGCAAAGCAGTGAAACAAAAACAAGATCTCTTCTTTTGTTAAGGTTTGGTGAAAAGTGAAACGAGCCAGTGCAAAGATCTTTGTTGCTCTATATGAAGTTAATTTCTGTCTCTCTCTGCAACAAGGTCATTTGCTGCTTGCTTGCAGAGTAAATCTGGGGTGAGCCTCCGGGCTATGAGAGTGGTGGCATCCCAGTATTCTTTGCCCTAAAACTGGCCCTCAAGGCAGACAGTGTTCAGTAGCTGTTTTGGTAGGTTAGTGTTTCCATGCTGATATCGACTTTTTTTTTAACTGAACATGTTGGACCTGACATCCTTGGCACAGTTTTCCTTCTACGTTTTGCCTTCAATCCTCCTGTTTTTTTGCTTACTTTGTTTTTACTGGCCCTAAGACTCTGCCACTGCCAACCAGTGCTAAAATGAGTGTGCTCTCTCCCTAAAACCTGGTAACACTGGCATACACCCAATTGGAACATTTAATTTACATGTAAGTATCTAATAAAGTGGTAGTATGTGTACCCAGGTCCTGTAAATTAAATACTACTAGTGGGTCTGCAGCAATAAATGCTAACAACGCAATCGATGCAATGCTATGCATTGACCACGCTGCCATTACCACGCATGTGCATTTACTATGCATGCATTTAGCATGCATGCCTTTACCACCAGCGGTAACGGCAGAAAGAGCAGTCCGGGCGGAACAGGGACCAGAGGAGAGAGAGGTGAGTGGGGCCAGGATAGGGGTGGGGGGGTGCTTTTAGGGCAGGGTTAGGGGGTAGGGTAGTTTTTAGAACAGGGTGGTACAGGTATTAGGGCTCAGGGTCGGTGTAGTTTTCATGACAGGATAGGGTTTTGGGCAGGGTGGGGGGTCAGTGTGGTTCTTAGGACAGGGCGAGGTAGGTTTTAGGACACAGCAGGGTAGCTTTTATGGTTTAGAGTGGAGTCCGGGTAGTTTTTAGGACAGGGCAGGGTATGTTTTGACGTTTAGGGCAGGGAGTCGGGATAGTTTTTAAAACAGGGGGTGGTAGACTTTAGGACATGTTAGATTAGCTTTTAGGGTTTAGGGCGAAAGGAGGGCGGTGGGGATAGTTTTTAGGACAAGGTGGGGTAGGTTTTAGGATTCAGGGTGGGGGGTTCTGGGTAGCTTTTAGGACACAGTAGGTTTTAAGGTTTAGAGCGGGCGGTCAGGGTAGTTTTGAGGACAAAGTGGGTAGGTTTTAGGACAGGGCAGGAGAAGTTTTAGGGTTCATGGTGGGGGCAGGGTAGTTTTTAGGGCAGGGTGGGATAGTTTATAGGACAGGGTAGGTTTTATTGTTTAGGGCAGGGGGTCAAAGTAGTTTTTAGGAAAGGGCGGGGAAGCTTTTAGGACAGGGCAGGGTTGCTTTTAGGCTTTAGGGCAGGGGAGGGGAAGTTTGTAGGACAGGGCAGGGTAGGTTTTAGGGTTTAGGGTGGGGGGTTGCAGTATTTTTTAGGACAGGGTGGGGATAGGTTTTAGGGCAGGGTAGATTTTATGGTTTATGGCAGGAGGTTGGGGTAGTTTTTAGGACAGAGTGGGGTAGTTATAAGGAAAAGGTAGGTTTTAGGGTTTAGGATGGGACGAGGGTTTGAGTATTTTTTAGGACAGGGCGGGATAGGCTTTAGCGCAAGGCAGGGCAAGTTGGTTAGGGCTAAGGGCAGGGGGTGCAAGGGGCAGTTTTAAGAGCTTGGGCGGGTGGAGTATGGTATCATGTGAAGGGGGCAGGGCGGGGGAGAATTTACCACGCATGTCCCTTTAACAAACATGTTTTTACAATGAAATTTGCTGTTAAGGTATGAGTGGTAAAGATGCGGTCATTGTAGAAACCGCGGTGTAAAGGCATGCATGATATACGCATGCGTTGTTCCATCATAAATCCCATTTATTGTGCCGCTCTCTTAAGTAGCCTTTTAAACATGTCTCTTCCCTGCTATTACAGCGTGTGTGTGCTGTTTTAAACTACCATTTTTACCGGGAAAAATAAACCTTTTGCCAGGCCACAAGCTTCCTTTTTAATATAAATACGTTACTTTTATGGTAGGCCCTAAATAGCCCATAGGTCATCACATTGTGAAGTGTATTTGAAACGTTGCACATGTTCTCGTAGTGAAAAACTCTACATTTGTTTTTTACCACTGCAAGGCCTACTTCTACAACAGGATATAACATTGGATTACCTTATTATATCTAATAATTGCTCATTTTCAATTGAGAGCAAGTTGGACTATCGAATTTGGTGTCTAAAGAATTAAAGAATTAAAATTTAACACCCTATTTAATGGAAAAGTCGGATTTTAAGTCACAATTCTGAAAGTGCCACTTTTAGAAAGTTGGCATTTTCATGCCCCAACCATTTGGTGCCTGCAGCCTGTATCCTGGGTCACATGTCTAGGTGGAGCAGGCAGTTGGTCTTTTTGTATTACTTCTAGACACTGAGAGAAAGTTATAGGTGTTGGCAGGATGGGCCACCTCTGACTTGGTAGGTGGAGAAACTGTCACCTACCAGACTTGCACATCACAAAGGCTCTGCCTGAGTACAGTCACAAGGAATTTGACACTAAACGTGTGTGTTCCCAGACAAGCTGGGACCAGGGCAGGGTATTCTGGAAATTCCAGACACCCTCTAGAACCTTCTCCAACTTCAAAGCTGGCACCATGATAAATAGTGAACCCTCACACCCAATTCTTCAGTTCAACTGGTCCTGCCTGAGCCCCGCTGGCCTCTGCTGGAGTGAGTTCCTGATCCCCTACAGGTGCCCCGCAGGTCCTGGACCTCTAGTGTGGCATCATTTGAGCTCTCTCCCCGAGAAAAGGGTAAATCCTAAGTTTTGGGATCTTTGCAACCCTGAATGGACCTATTCGCATCAAGATCCTGCTGCATGTGTCACCCTCCAATGCAAAGCTACAGTGAACACGACTGCTTGTGCAACAGTCACTGCCAGTGACAACTGGCAATGCAGGATCTGCACTTCACGCTATAGCATCGAGGTGAACACCGGCTTGAATCTCCAGTAAAAACTATCTGCAATGCCCGACAGGATCTTTGGGCTACAATGATGACCATCCTTGATGACCCGCCTGCCATATGCGCCACAGCGACAACCATCCACAACCCTCTCTCCTGCTCCTTGCAGCCCTCTCCACAATGAACAGAACTTTTTGCGCAGGACGTTTGATGGTAACTATCGTGTCGGGCTATGTAAGCTAAAGAGTAGTCTTGGATGGTGTTAGGTAAAGCACTATATATTTGAGTGATATGATAGAGCAAAATATATGAAAAGAGATTGGGAAAATGATTTTCAGATTATGAGGGACTGAAGTCCTCCTGAAATAAACTTCAAGTTTACAGCTAATATGATAAGAGTGGCAGGATTGGGATATTAGTACAAACTCAACCTTGCCTGCTTGTGGTAAAATGGGCTGAGTGGCCCACCCATATCTCTTCTGCCCAGGAGTCCATTGCAGCTTTGGATAGTGTGACAGTGGAACACAAGGTGGTGTTGTTGCTGCTTTGCCAGCTGTCGAACGTGTTACTTATATGGAAAAAATCCCTGGTGTGCTTTTCCACGATAGACCAAAAAGGTTTATTTGGTGGTCTGTCATGGGGTGTGCACTACTCAAAATAGTGGGGCACCTGCCGTTTTAACGTAGGCAGCCATTCCTGAACTGTAGTCAGCTGCCCTCAATGCACACATTGTCTTCCAAGTAGAATGACTGGTGATTGGGAATGCACCCACTAAATGATTCATTGTAACATAAGAGGACAGATGTAGGTTTCACTTTTCTTGATCAATCTTCCAGTTCTGCCTGCCTGCAATTTAAGTCTTTACACTTTTCCAGTCAAATTGGAGCATCAGTGTATGGATGCTACTCGCAGAGGTATTAAGTTAACCATTTGTGGTGTAAATATACTTGCTGAACATTTCTTGTTGGCTGTTAGTCATTGCTGCAGGAAATCGTTTGTGCCTGGGATAAAGGGACTAACATGCAGATATTCTTTGAGTTGGTGTGACTTACGTCTGAATTAATATTGAGCTTTCAGCAATGAGGCACACCTGCTCAAGGGAAAGAGTTGTATGAATGGAGATCTAAGGTGCTTTGTATTTTATCAGTAGGATTTTCAGTGTGTGGGATTCTTGGAGGAAGACTTTCAATACCTTCCTTTTTGACACACATTTTTGTTTTTTAAACTGAACATGATGGGATCTCGCTGGAGATGTCTTTGATGTTGGCTTGCCCTTATACCACCCCCACTTATATACCAATTCACACCCAACCTTTATTTGAATGCGGTGTGATGGAAAGCCTTTCCAGGAACTAGAATCTAAGCCATCTTTTGTTTGACAACAACAGGATCATTCACCAAAGGTAATGAAACTAGGCCTTGTGCATTGTCATAAAGTACACATACAATACTGCTCTTTCTGACCAGTGAAGCAAAAGTTATCTCAATCTAACAGAGCGATGCTATAAAGGATGTTTCCAAAGCATACAATGGTAGATCTTGAATTAATTGACAAACTGATGTCAATAGACCCATAGAGGATTGAGTGCAACATATATGTCATGATGGATAGATTGCTAAATGGTTGGATAAGCAGACAGAGAATTTGCTAGATAGCAGATATGCAGATATGCTAGCTAGCTAGACAGTACGACTTGATAGATAGATAGATAGATAGATAGATAGATAGATAGATAGATAGATAGATAGATAGATAGATAGATAGATAGATAGATAGACAAAAAGGCGGGCAGGCAGTCACACAAGCATAGAGACAAACAATGAAAGGTTTCCTTTCCAGAAATAAACATCTTTTTCTTAGATTGAGGGTTCATGTAGTAAATGAACAGCTCATCCTTCAAAGCTGGCCTGGAACGTCTTTCTCTTTCCTGCAAAACATTGGCAGAAGTACTTCAAACTGATATGTAGCGTTTCTCATGACTATTGTGCTTTAAAGCTGACCTGTCTTCTCTTGAGGGAGATATTTCCAACAAATAACCAAATGGCTTTCCTCTACTATCCTTTTCGTAGGGTTAGGTGAAAAAGAGTTTATGGCATTTCTTCCATTTAGGTAAGCACTAGTCAAATATTCACATTTCTCTTCGCTTGATAAATAAAAAAGAAAATATAGTGACAGATGGAGAACCATTTAGGCGTATCATTTTGTTGCTGCCAGGTCAGTCCTCCCACGTTACCAGAACAAAGGGACTTGGAAAGGAGGAATGGTATTTGGAGGTATCTAGTACAATGTCTGCAGTGCTAAAGATACAACTATGTCTGCTGGCTCATATCACCTTTGGGTAATGTATACATAAAGTCTCAAATAACCTGCAGCTAGTCTGAAAGATGTAGATATCCCCATTCAGATCAAATCATGTCAAGGGAAAATTGTGAGAGAATACAAGTTTTATATAATGTTCCATTTCATAGTCTGCTAGACACCCAGGTGATAGTCGATACCACTCAGAGGAGCAGAGTAAGTACAATTATTTTAATGTTGGCATTCAACTCTTTCGCCCTACAGTTCACTGCTGCGGCCTATTGGGATGCCTGTATTGTTCTGCTGGAGTAAATTATTTTCTCACCTCATTCCTTTCCCTTTGGAATATATCTCCGACATAATTTTGTAAATTTATTGATTGTTTTTGGGATTATAATGTTTTGATTTTGCTAAAATACTTTACAATCGTTTCTTTGAAGAGAGGGTGTTGCTTTATTCAAAAGTTAACAGGGGTGAGGCCAGTATTTCTCTCTTAAACTGTATTCAAATTAAAAATCTGCCGGTGCACTGGTTTTTAGGTAATTTGCCCCCAGACACTAATCCGCAAACTCACATTTTGGGTGGTTGTTATGTAATGAACGTTAAATAGTTAAATAGTTGTCGGATTAGGTGTTTATGATCTCATCTTGTTTCCTAATTTCCTGACTAAACAGAATGTTGTCACCAAAATGACCTGTTATGAGATGAGGAAGGATGATGGGTTTAAAAAACACACACCCTTGGATTGACCTCAAAAATGTTCTCTGATTTGTTTATCTGTTATCTGCCCATTCAGTCAAGCAACGTTAAGGGTTACTCCTACCTGGCTTTCACACCCAGCCTGGCTCCCAAGTGCATGCCCGGCCTTTGCACACTGATTGATCGCAGTGCGTCTGAAACAATGTGACCTACTTTGTAAAGGACTGCTCCGAGGCGCGTGATTGGACACTAGGGTTCCCAGGTGGTGTCCCTGGCAAATGGAGGACGCCGGAGTTATGTTGCTTAGTTCAGTTTAGGAAAGCAAATAATATTTTTAGCGTGACATGTACCTAACACTGAAAAATGAAAAAAAAATCTCAATGCTGTACATTCTTTTACATTAAGTCTAGTTTATATGCTTTAGAAATTATGTAGAGTTCAACGCCTCAGAATAGCATTTATTTTAAAGAACACCTATTGTCAATAAAATCCTTTTTGCCATTCTTTGGGGATAACATGTTTTGTAGTGAATATGTGGCAGATGAAGGGGAGAGTGATTACGCTGCGCGAGGGACTCCCAAGACATATAGGAAAGATTGGCACTTCCGGCCATTAAGTGGAATTGGAAACATCCACGAAACTTAAAACGTAAAAGGAATCAGAGCATCTACAGATGGGATCTAATCCTATAGAAAACTCTGTATGGCATTGACTTGGCGTTGTGTGTCATGTTCAAGTGCCTGAGTAAAAGGTGCACTGGCAAGAGCTGCTTCACATAGTTCATCACAACATTCTAAAAGTTCTAGGTACATTGTTCCAGCGCAGACAGGACGACTTCCCAGGGCAGAACCAAACCACATGGGCAAATCCGGTCTCCTCCTTCTCCCCACACTGGAAGCAGAGTGAATAGCCTCTCAAGAAAGAGTGGAACAGGTGGCCCGGAGTGGTGTCGCCTATTCAGGGATATGGATTTAACAACAGACCAGCAATAGGTCTACTGTTTGTTGCTGATAATTATTCCTGCTCCTCCTGCCAGTCCAGCTTGACTTTCATGACTCCCAATGCCATGCATCCTGAGAGCAAACATATAGGGGGTTATTCTAACTTTGGAGAAGGTGTTAATCCGTCCCAAAAGTGACGGAAAAGTGACGGATTTACCACCAGCCGTATTACGAGTCCATTATATCCTACGGAACTCGTAATACGGCTGGTGGTATATCCGTCACTTTACCGTCACTTTTGGGACGGATTAACACTCCTCCAAAGTTAGAATAACCCCCATAGTTTTGCTATGACTGGCTTAGGTGCCGCTGCTTGCAACTGGTATGTCAATGCTGGTACCTCTGGGGGTTCCCTCAAGCCATCCCCAAGTAGCTCACACATTGTGCATGAACCTATAATAATGAAACCGGGCTAGGAAAGTGAGACTACCTTCCTGCGTGCTCACCTGCTCCCAGGTGCGTAGCACTCCATCTTGACGAAAGTCACACATGTGCCGCAGACCCAGTCCTTGTAGTGCATCCGCCAACTCCCCTTTCCTGTCCTAACGGAAATCACATACACCACTGCACCGGCAACAGTGGTGAGTAAAGGAGAGGCCCACCTTGGAAGTCAGCAATCTTCTTCCTTGAGTATGCCATTGTGTCCAACAAGTCAAAGTCAATGTGTGGCCTCGTTGGCAGATGGAACAGGTCTTTAGGCAGTGTGAGAGGGGAGGCAGCGTTCCTTTCAAACCACAGATGAGGTAGATCACTTGGGTCATGTAGTCAGTAATGAGCATACCTGCACTGCACAGCTCTATAGTAAGCTTCCAGGTTCAGGGCATTTAGCCCACCGTTATCATAGCCGAGTGTTAACGTGTCCCGGCACACATGCAGTTAGGGCAGGCACATCAAGACGGTCTGCAAGTCACAGAATACAGCATGGGGAAGAAGAATCGGTATGTTTGTAAACAGAAACAAGAAGCTGGGCAACACCACCATGTTTATTATATCGATGTGCCTCCTGAGCGATAAAGGCAGTTTGATCTAGCGATCAAACGCCTCTGCTAGTCACTGCACAGACCTACTGTAATTGTCCAACAACATCACTGTCGGATCCGTGTGTACTTTTATACCCAAGTACTGCACTGAATCTGTCGTCCATTGCAATGGGTACTCTGATTGTAGTGGCACTCTGGCTGCTGTGAGCGTGAATATTAGGGACTTATTCCAATTAATAAGCAAGCCTTAATACCCACCAAACAGCACAACCTCTTGGAGAAAGGGCGATAAGTTATGTCCAGGGTTTCTCACATAAGGAAGTGTGTCATCTGCATATGCAGAGATGATCAGATTGTAGTGCAGGAAGTGTATCCTCAATGTGCTTGATACTCACGCAGCGCACAAACCAGTGGCTCTGTCACCAGGCCCTACAGCAGCAGTGGTATGGGGCATCCCTGCCTGGTGCCCCTCACAATATCTATAGTGTCCAAGGCAATGCCGTTGATACAGATACAGGACATCGGCTGTGTATAAGGGACCATGACGAGTTGCAGAAAGACATCTCAAATGCAATCAATTTTTAGACAGTTGGATTTTGCACATATTTTAGGCTAATTGTGGGAAGAAATATGGATTAGCAAAGCATGTTGGTTTGGAATTGGGAAGCATGAATGTTTATTTGTTTTTACACACAGGCAATAAGTATTCAAAATCTAGAAGTAATGAAAAGAAAATATGTTGGTATCTAAAATTCGGGTGCACAAGTTTGAAAAAAATTAAAATGATCCATCGTAATATAAAATTTAGAGGAGTGAAACTAAACTCAAAGAGTGGTTTTGCCCTGACACCAGGGGCCCATCACAGAGAGGTAGCACCAGTGATAATGAAATTACCATGGGTGCCCTACCTTTTTTTAAGGAGCTGTGCTGCAGCTGCTGGACACATTTCAGCACATCAGGGTAAGGTGGTACTGTGATACTACTGCTAAAAGTAATTGGTCATGCAAAGGGTCCTATTCCCAGCAAGATCTATAAAGTCTACAAGCTTGCAGAGGTTTCTTCTGTATGTGAATGAAGGTTGTATTTCTTGTAGGAATGCAAAAGAGTGGTGGCACTGCACATTTGGACTGCAATAACAGTACACCAGGCGGCTCTTGTTGACCAAGTTAAGGACTTCATGTCTCTAGTGGGCGTTTCTGACAATCTGCATACTGTTGGACCTGGCCCTTTTTGCAGGGTTACCCTCAGCTTTTTTCCCTTCTGTAGCTGTACCTGGTTGTGTTGGTATTATGACTCTGTGCTCTCCCCTGCTAACAGTGGTAAATTGCTTGTGCCCTCTCCCTAAAACATGGTACAATTGACATCTACCTGATTGCAACATTTAATTTACCTGTAACTCCCTCCTAAATGGTGCTATATGTAACCAGAACCTGAAAAATCAAATACTACTAGTGGGTCTGCAGCACTCATTGTGCCACCCACTAAAGTAGCCTTTGTAAAACATGATACAGGCTTGCCACTGCAGCCTGTAATGCAGTTTTAAGTTGCCATTTAACATGGCAAAAGAAAAGTTATGCCAGGTCTAGACCTTCCTTTTTAATACTTACCTGTCACCCCTAACATAGCCCCTAAAGGCTCATAAGGCATGATGAATTGTATTTAAAAAGTACGGCTTGTGTGCTTAGGTTTTACATGTCCTGGTAGTGAGAAACTCCTAAAGACATTTTTCACTGTTGGAAGGCCTATATCTCCCAGTGATTAACACTGGGTTACCCTATTACATTTAATTGGTGATATCATTACATTGGAAGCGGGTAGAGATATACTGTTTGCACTCAAATGAATTGCAAATTATAATTCCCCTTAATGGTGATGTTAGAATCTAAGTCTCAGTTCCGAACATACCACTTTTAGAAGGTTGCATTTTCTTGTTCTAACTGTGTGGGCCTTCTGCCAGTATCCTGGGTCACATGACTATGATTGGCATTGCTGTGGAGGTTTGTGTATTGCTTCTAAGGAGGTAAGTCAAAGGGGGCTTAGATGTGGACAGGATAGGCCATCCTGGCTGGGAGGGGCTGCGCTCAGTGGCTGCTACTACCTTTTGAAAGTGGTAGAGCACATAAAAAAGTTAAATCCTTTGAAAATAAACTTACCTTACTTGATGATCTTCTACAGTACACATTTGGCTGCAAACACGCCCGAGGGTCCACCTGCCTTGTGCTGCATGCCAGACAATAGCATCTGAGCCAGTCCATACACTGCTTTCATGCTGCTTCATGTACTAAAAAGCATAAAAGCAGTGTCAGAAATGGCAGGAGCAGGCAAACACAGTGCTTCATCTGACACCTACTGTATCTCTGCTTCTCAGTTGCCTTTCAGCTGTCAATTGCAGAAGCCTGAACTGTGCATATCAGGCTGGCACAGTGAAAACATCGGCCAATCTGACATGAGCAGTTTAGTTAACACAGCCTCATGCCATCCCATTGGACTGCTGTAAAGGTGGTAGAGAGAGCTCTGTCATGGCCCGCCCCTAAACACATTAGAGTTTGAGGTGACTGTGTGTGATATATTGAGCTGCAATGAGTTGTTCAGTGGTCAACGCCCCAAGTCCCTGTGGACCAGGCGGTGATCTGACACCAGGCGGCCTGCCCTGTATTTTGTCATCCCAGGTAGTGTGGAGCCATGCCAAAGGAAGGGGAAGAAGCTTCCAGTCCCAGATGTGGGGGTAGTGTAGGGAATCCCCCAACACAAAGGCTGGCACCAGTTATAAACATTGGACCTCCAGAGCCACTCTTCAGAACACTCCTGTACTTGTAGGAGGAATGTCATGGCCTGTGGCATGAAGGACCACCTTGCTGTCTGAGAAGGAATATTGGTCCTGCTTGCCTTAATCCCAAGCTAACCAAATTAACTCCAAGGGTCAGTTGGTTGACCTCTTGTATGAGCTACAGGAACACGACAAGCATTAGAGGCATCCCTTCAACGGCCTAGCTGACCTGCTGCAACTGGACAGGCTAGACCTACCTGAACCTGCTGTGGACATATGCTGGAGTGAGTTACTTTTTCCCAAAAGGTGCCTCCGAGGTCATGAACTTTTGTCTGGTGTTTAAAACTGGCCCCGTGTTGCAGTACCACCCCTATCCCCCCCACCACCACCACTTTTTGCCTGGTATCTGAATGCAACTTGGGCTGGAGTGCACTAGGTACCTGCTAACCAGGTCCCCAGTGCCAGTGGTCTTCTCCTAAAATTGATAAAAATATTGTCACAATTGGCAACATCTTTAGCTGCTACTATAAGTCCCTTGTAAATGGTACTTCGGTACCCAGGGCATGGGGTACCAAGGGTAGGCACCTGAGGGCAGCAGCACAGATTGTGCCACCCTCAGGGACCATGCATCCAAGTGCACCCAGTACTGCAATTGCAGCCTGAGTGTTGTGGTGCAATCCCAAAATGCAAAACTGACATGGCACACAGCTTGAGTGGCCTGTCCCCTACACACTGCATGCAATATAGGTAAGTCACCCCTCTGGCAGGCCTTCCAGCACTAAGGCAGGGTGCACTATGCTGCATGTATGGGCATAGATGCATGAGCAGTATGCCCCTACTGTGTCCCTGCCAAACGTGGGGCATAGTAATTGAATGGTGCAGCTATTTTACATGCATGTACTGGACACTAGTCAGTACGGTATCAAACAACTCAGAATGCTAAATCCAAACTGGTACCAGTATTGTATTTACTGAAACAATGTACCCGGGGGCACCTCAGAGGTGCCACTGCAAAAGCTAACTACCCTGGCATTGTTGCTGGCTGGTCACAACCATCCTGCCAGCACGAGACAAGATTCTGGAACCCTGGGGTGGGAGCCTGTGCTCTTTGGGTCCAGAGAACAAAGCCCTTCCTGGGCAGAGGTGTTACATCTCCTCCCCCATGAATGTGCACAGCCCTGCCTCTGAGCTTCAAAGGGCTTACCACCATTGAAACTTGAACCCCCAGCAACAGAAAGTGGTCACATGGTGGGTGGCTACACTAAGGTAGATGACCCATTGGTCACTACTATGTACTCCCCTAAATGCCCACTAAATGCAGTATTTAGTGGGGACCCCTAGACCTGCAGATCAGATTCTAAGGACACAAGAAGACCAGCAACAAAGAAGAACTGCATTGCTGCTGCAAAAAGAAAAAGGTGGCAAACCCTGCCTGCTGCACCCAAGACTCGACAATCACCGCTGAGAGGTTGGTTGGACATTAGATGGACTCTTAAAATCCCCAGAGGACCTCCACTCTTATGAAAATTACCAAAGATCTCCCTACAGATTGAAGGCATCACTCTTTTGCAACAAAGACACACAGACCTGTGAAGTCCAGTTCACTGACCGGCTGCTGACCAAGAAACTGGATGCTGCAGCCAGACCAAATTTTATCCGACAGACCCAGAGGACACACCCTACAAGTGTGCCAAGTTTGATGGCCCTGTACCCTCCAGTGACTGAACTGCACAATAGCCCATGTTACTGGCCACTCAACGTTGGACGCCAAAAAGAAAAGTCCACACAGGACTCGAAAAGGACGAGGAGGAGGAAGACCCAGTTGAGGGACTCCAGAAACCACTAAAACCACCCACCAAAGTGGCCCTGCAGACCTGTAAGTGACCCTCAAAGTAACCTCCCTCCTGTTTCTATGAACACCTTTGTGCACAGCTCCTTAGCTCAAGCTATCTGTTCTGCACCCAGCCTCCCTGGGCCTTGCACCGGAGAACCAGCTGTGCTGTAAGGGTCCACCTCCCCTTACGACTGATTCACTCCCAGGGGACCCACCGGACTCACCTTGAAGTCCACCTGTGCATTGCTTTTCCAAGTGGTCCCCGCAGTGGTCCTCCACCAGCTCCAAGGACTTTTCAGAAGCTGTTCCTGTCAAAACCAGGAACTGTCTGAACTCATCTTACTGGCCTACAGGACTTCTTGACGACCTCAACCTAAGGCCAAAAGAAGACATTAGTAAACACGTTTCCTGATTTTATATGCATTTTTAAAGTTTTCTCCCTTTGATTCCTATGGTGTGTAATTAAGCACAAAAAGTCTATTTTTGCTAAAATTTTAAAAATAATAAAATACTTACCCATTTTTGATGATCTTGGTCTTAAAAATTATATGGAAACCTGAAGTATTTTTGTAAAACTGGTCTTGAGTTATTTCCTTGAGTGTGTGTCTTCATTTATTGATACTGAGTACAACGAATGCTTCGCACTCCTCCAAGATTGGCCTAATTACTCGACTAAGCTACCATAAAAATTAGAGCATTAGGTTTTCAAATTTTTACCTCTGTAAACCAATGTGTGGTTGCCCGGTCTCTGCACATTGTGCCTGATTTTGCACACTACATAGATAGTCAGTCTCCTACAGCTGACTTAAGAGAGAATTATTCCTTGCCTACTGAAAGTTCCATTAAATCCAGAGCAAAGCTCAGTAGAGCCCCACAAAACCTCACCCCTCAGCTAAGAGCTTCATTGAACGCCAATCACCAAAAAGACACATAAAACCAGACAGCTTCGTTGGAACAGACAGAGAGCAACACTGAGGGCCTAATTATGAGTTTGGCGGATGGGAAAGCCCGAAACTCCTGACAGAGTGGACGCTGTCTTCGTGGCGACCACTTCGCCGGAGCCACTAAGATTTACCCGCTAGATCGGCAGATGGAAGCCTCGCTTTCCGCCCGCTGGCCTAGC
Source organism: Pleurodeles waltl (assembly GCF_031143425.1). Classification (NCBI taxonomy): domain Eukaryota; kingdom Metazoa; phylum Chordata; class Amphibia; order Caudata; family Salamandridae; genus Pleurodeles; species Pleurodeles waltl. Next base: position 385,310,209 of record NC_090444.1, on the reverse strand, counting down.
GGGAAACAGGCCACAGTATTGTCTCGGGCACGTAATCGAGCCGGCAGCAATGCTGTAGCCCGCAGGGTGCACCAGCACCCTCACAAAGATTGCAAAGGTGCTGGGCAGGGGGGCCCCTGCACTGCCCATGCCATTTGCATGGACAGTGCAGGGACCCCCTGTGGCTCCCTGCACCTGTTCTCCACCAGCCTTTTCATGGTGGTGTTACCGCCATTAAAAGGCTGGCAGAGAAGAAGGTCGTAACTCGCAGGGCAGCGCTGCATGCAGCGCTGCCCTATCGGATTACAATCTCCACCACCACCAGACCACCGGGATCATGGTCTGACCGCCAAGGATTTAATGTGATGGTCGGACCTTGGCAACAGTGGCGATTCTGACCACTAAAGTGAGTCTGGCAGTCTGAAGACCGCCACACTCATAATGAGGCCCAAAGTCTTGCAAAACCTTGCCGAACATTAGAAAGCTTCGCCGTCACCAATGTAGAGCGACACAATACCTTGGAAAGCCACGCCACACAGACCTCACTCCAAAGACATAAGGTACAACTCCCAATGGGTAAACTTGGTCCTGTGCCTGGCCTGCGCTCCATCACTGTCAGCCTGAAACTGTAAGTTTGTCCCAGTCCAGCATGACCAGATACCCTCAGTCAGTGCTTTGTGCTTTTAGGCACTATTTTCACCAAAAAAAGTAAATTCAATATCACTGATTCTACTGATTGGATTTTTTTTTTGTTTTATTTATTAAAAGTCCTCTTTTTTTCTAATTCGTTTGGGATTATTCTTGAATTCTGTTATCACTTAGTTACTGTGCGTGTACCTCTCAAATACTTTGCACATTGCCTCTAAGTTAAACCTAATTGCTTTTGTTTCAAACTAACAGAAGGTTAAGCACCAGTTAATTTAGTGACTTTTGTGATTCATCCTGACAAGGATTGTGATTGTTGTCTTTGTGGGGCCTCCTCCCCGCTTAACCAGCAACACAGTTTCTTACAGATACTGAGCTGAAATGTGTGTGATGGATCATGGACACTCTTGTGGGTGAGGCTACTTCACTGCCCCTAGAACCAAGATGGAGACTGGCAGCTGCTGCTGCTGGTACAGTCTCAAGATAATCAGCCTATATAATCCTTACTGCACCTACTCGGACCCGTCTTCTGTATGGCTTACCCTGTATCATCTTTCAGGAGAGCTGGAAGTTTGAGTGGGTAAGACTACCCTGTGACCAGCAGTTAAAAGACACTCCTCTAATTCTTGTACTTATCTTACAGCTCTTACAGTGCTGCCTAGCTCAATTGGTTTTATTATTGCCCTATACGTGTATGCATGTTTAGGTACTTTTGTATTGGTTAGCGCCTTATACAAAAACTGAAAATTTAAAAAGCAGTATTTCCATAGCCAAGGAACCCCCTATCTCATCTTCATGTCAGTCCCGGTAAATATTGTTCATAAAAACATCGTGGCAGTCACAAAATGTTTTGAGTAATTATCTGCTTGTGGTGGCTACCCCTTGCATGTATTGCTTACTGAAATTATTTTGTTATTATATGCATATGATAGGTTGTGTAAACTGCCAAAGTTACCATCGTTGCTTGGCAAGATGTTATGAAAATAATAAATAAAAAATTGATTAAACAAAACATGATTAACACTGCCCATGGAAAAGCAAAAGGTCTATTCAAGTTCCAACATGCCCTTGTTCATTTTAGCTGCAGCAGGCAACACAAATTATGTTACATTGAAAATGGAAAAGCCCAATGCTGTTCGAGGCAATAATTACTTTGAATTCCTAAATTATTAAATTTCCTAATCCAGCTTTTCAAGTAATATGTGGGTATCGCCTTTTATGTTTGTTCCAAAATTTTTCTACTTACCCATTCTTTCTTTTATTGCAAACGTAGAAGTAGCAAATCATAACATATTAAAAATAGACATACAGTTTGTGGAGCATCTCTTCCTTTTGTAGAAGGAAAAGGCGTGCTATGTAAAAGATATGGTTAGATTTCTAAACTTGCACAGTACAAAACTCTCATTGGCATTAAAGAGAAGCCATACATTTCAGGACTGCTGGAGAAATGCCATATTTACGAGAGGACATTCTGTCATTGAGACATTCTGTTTGATGCACGAAGACTTTCACGGATAAATGAGAGTGGGCATGCTGTTGCCACCATATGTCTCATTACAGAATACATGCCAGCCAGAGTTCTGCTGCCCGACAGTGGTCTTAAATGTGCATCTCTCTATGTGTGGGAGTCTAGTGGGAAAAGAGATCGTTTAGCAGCGAGGCAAAAATGCTTCACTGTTTAGAGGGTGAAGTCAAATAAGACAACTAAAGGTGTTGGGAATTTTGTGTGCACAGGGAGAAACGTGTACCAGCATTATTTACCGGCCTACGTGGCTGACGTATGTTTCCCTACACTATGTGGTCATGTGGTGAAAAAAGTTCATATCCTCTTACAATATTCACTAATTCAATTTTGGGCGATACATTCTTGAAAATAGTAAATGCATCCTTTCAAAAAATATGCAGAATAGAGTTAGAATTGTAAATTTGACCCCTTCTAATAGAAACATTTCCCCAGTGTTTAGTAAATGTGAATAGGAAATCTACCCAATCCCCAATTATATACAAGTTCCCCAATGTTAGGACTGTAGGTAGAATAATAAATCTGTCCTTCACGCTAAATGTATGCACTGTCTCCAATGTTTGTAGGACTGGAGTCCGAATAGCAACTCAGATACTCACAAATATATGCACCTTCCAAAATGTTTGTGGGAGTTTGAATTGTAAATCTGACCCACAGAAATAAATGCACTTTACAATTGGAGTTATAACAGTAAATAAGACCTCGACACCCAAAATATAAATACTTTCTCCAATATCTGTGGGGCTGGATTTACATTAGGGGATCTGACCACCAAAGAAGATGCACTTTCCTCAGTCATAGATAACTGGATTTAGAATAGTAGCACTTTTTGTTGTCTTAGTAGGACTGAATAGTTGAAATAGTAAATCTCCCCCCAAAATATGTACTTTCCCTAAAGTTAATATGAATGCAGTTAGAATAGTAAATCTTCCCCACCTCCCAAATTTATGAAATGTCTTCGGTGAAGGTAGGACTGGTGTTTGACTATTAAAGTGACTATTAATTCTGACCTCCTCAATATGTGTACTTTCTCCAAAGTTGGTAACACTAGAATTGGAGTCAGAATTGAGAACTCTGGGCCCCCTATCAAAATGCTTGCATGTTTCAAGATACATGTAGGCTGAAATTTGTAATGAGAAACTCTACACCCCCCACATATAATAACTTCTCCCAATGTTTGTGATACTGGATATAGAGTAATAAATATGTCCTACTCAAATATATGCACTTCCCCAATGTTAGTAGTATTTAAAGCAATGCTGTTAGAAGGACATTTCCATAATACTGGTAGGAGTGGAGTTAGAATACCAAATCATCCAAATGTATGTGTAAATGTTATAATTTGTTTACTACATATGTTTGTAATAAGTATTTTTGAACTTGTTATGTTTTTACACATAATATTTTTGAACTTCTCAATACATATGTTTAGGTCGATATAGTGCTGTCAATATTTGAAAACAGCATTTTAGACCACACTGTTTTTGTGGTCGGTATTGGGACATACATTTGTTTTGGAGAGAAGGAGATATTTGCAAATTCTGCTTTACGAAGACAATAGGAGGGCAAATCAAGAAAATAGTTGAAGTTTTTAGAGGAGGATGTAGAACTAAATAGTGTCTTTGTCAAATCATGTATTATGTTTTGTAATTTAATCATTTAACAAGCCAGACATACATGGTTTACCTAATTGGATTTTATTGTATTATGGTTCTGACCGCACCTTGAAACTTTTTTCTTTGAAATGGAAACTGCTTTTCTCAGATCACCTGCGCATTCAAATGCAGATGGCTTCTACATTGCACCCCACTACCTGGGATTCACTACATCATGGGTTTCTACATCAGAGACACTACATCAGGGGTCTCCAGATTTTCTGTAATTAGAACTACTTATGGACAAAGAAAATCACCCTGAACTACTAACATTATTAGTGTTGTGACAGTGCATCAGACAAGTTTAGATTAGTGGCTGTACATTCTCCGTGCATCGGTCAAGGTGCCAGGAGTTATGTAAAACAGCATTGCCAATTTGGAATACCTTTACACAAGTAATACATAACAACCATGACTGTAATGCCCCTGGCACCTAGTAATATCATTAATTAGTCTCCCCAGTTCCAGGTGATTTATCACTCACATATAAGCTTTAAATATATTTTGGATATTCAAAAATTTTCTAAAAACACCAGCTTATGAGTTTTGAAGATATATACATTTTTTTCTCACATACATTCTTTTCAATATTGAGATACATATATTAAGTTAGCCAAGCAAAAACTTCTAATTTTGTATGTTGGGCTGAACACAGGAGAGCGACCTTCAGATGGATGGAGAATTATGAATAGCTCACGAGATGCTCATTGGAGAAGCCTGCACTACATCATTGGACATCCACAGTGTGAATTAAATAGTTTAATGTTAAGGGGCAATAAGGAAACATGATTAAGTGTAAATAAATAAAAGGGTGTTGTTGGAGAATCTCCTTAGAGAGCATGTAATGCCCTACAGTATATAGCCTCTGATGTGCTGAACCACCAGGTAGAAGGATTCAATATAGTTACATACAACCTTTTGTACACTATTTACCTTGCATCTCTAACTTTCACAGCTTTCCCCAGATTACTCAGATTGAATGTATGTAGACATTATTTTTTCATTGGAAATCACCATATTTTCTCAATCTCATCAAATGTTCTACTTGTCACACAAACTATAATGCTCCATTCTCACACTTTGGTAAATAGGCATTCCATTGATGGTTGCATTATGTGTTTCTTAGTTTTTATTTCTCTTGCTATACAACTGCTACAATTTGTTGCTGGACATTGATGTTGTGAAAGTAGCCAAAATAATGACGTTTTGCAGTTCCATTCTGTAGTCTAATTGAAAATTGATACCGGAATTTCTACTTTTACCATGCGCCTATGGTTTTGCTTGAGGCGCCTGCTATAAAAAAAAATTCATTTGGTTAATATTGCTTAATTTTGGTGGGATTGGGCAAGTCCATTTTGTTTTACCATGTTTTTTTTAATCCTACATTTCTGGCACTGCTAATCTGGACTATCCCCTAAAAATAGTTATGGAGGAGAATGGTAGTAAACATACATTCCTTACCTGCTGAAGTGACCTGAGACATTCTGCATTAGGAACAGTATAAATATAATGTAAATCATAACAGTCTACTTGAAGAGCAAAAGTGGCTTCTTGGTTATGAATACGGATGTTAATACCCAACTCAATATTGCTAATTTCATTGAGTCGTAGAAGAGGAAATGTCTGAGTGGTTCACTGAGGGTAATGATCTGTGAACAGATGCTTAAGCAGAGGCTGTTACATTCATTGTCTGTTGTAGTCCACTGAGCAAATAGATGAGCATTATATATTTCTCATCAAGGTGGTTAAACAGAGAATATCTGTCATTGCAAACTAAATCACACTCTCAAAATGTTTGCCAGAACTGTTAACCACAGCAGGTTGAGGTCCTGAAAGAAGTTGATGCCAAAATATTATGCAATGAGAGCCAAATCAGTGAAGAAATCTAGACAGTCATATTTTGGATGGTGCGTATACTGACATGTATAGAAAACTAGAATTTTCAAAAGTACATCAAAATTGATTGAACTTGTAACGTTTTGATCTCATACTAGTTTCTTTTATGATAAGCAGTAAGGTATGGGAAACATGTAAAATAGCCATCATATTGGTAAGCACGGAGAAAGAGTGTTGTCAAGAGCTAGGCTGTGGTGCATACTCCTCATAGTTTCTTGGTGAGCAACACGATTTTAGAACACTTTTGAACCATTTATTAATCCAGACTGCAAGAACTTTTAAAACTTTGTAGATAGACTGCAGCTGAGTTTAAATAAATAAATCACGTTCTATGGAATGCGTGATAAGCACTCGGGTCCTGGTTGGGTTTGAAATATCAGACAGTTACTTTACTGCTTTTGGAACATGCAAATACTGAGGTAAGCGAAGAGATCCCCTCTTCCTAAGAGATTTCACATCCTGCTCTTTCATACATTTTCTCATCGATTTATTAATTATGTTATTGGTTAATCACGGTTCTGTGTTACCTGCAATCGCATGGCATTCTTCATGCTGTGATTTTACTTTTCTGTTATTTTGTTTTCAATAAAGGGGTAAGCCAGGTTGGGTTAGTGCTCAGTTGTGCAACCTCCTTGGAATGGGGAATCTCCTTGCTTACCACAGTATGAGCATTTTCCTGATGCTTATGTACTACATTAACTTTGTCTCTCAGAACCAATTCTATTAGATCTTTATTCCAGATATGACCATCACTGGTGCTTATCGCATGTGACAGGACACGCAATAAAGACACTGGGGAGAAGTGTTTGGATTCACCGTTGACCACATGTCCTGGCTTCCTTACTCTGACACAACACCTTTCTCACAGTAAGCTTGGAACCATACATTGCGGTTGGCTTCTCTGGTGTTATTTGATACAAATTTACTTTATTATTCGAGGTTTGAATTGATTAACGTTTAATGCTAAAAAAAACTATGCATCTAATTCGATCTTGAAGGCCTTTCGTTATGATTCGTGCACTATTATGCAACTTAGACGTAAATCTGGTTCACCTGAAAGAAGTTTATACTTTAAGTGACGTATTTACTAACTGAAGCGATTTTCTTCACTTGAAAAACCTGTTTCGCCTATTTGTTCGTTCCTGTGCCAATATGTTCTCACTGGGAGCCCGCTGAAGACAGACATTGTGCGCAGGAATCTGTTGTTGACACTTACATACACCTTTCTCTTGACACATTTACATTTAATTTGTTGACATACATATATATTTATATTTATATCGTTTTACATATTCACTCAAGACATAGAACATATTTTCTTTGTACCTACGTCCTTTAGACTTAAAAGGAACACATTTAAAAGTTTGGAACAGGCTTAATATTTTTTTTAATATATATCAAATAACCTTTGGAAAGCTTGTGCTGCAAAGGTTTTCTTTAAACTGAAAGTTTCCATTAACTCATGTGGTGAAAATATGCCGGATGTACTAGTCATTCAGGAGCCACATTTATCATGGTGCCAGTTACAAAGTGGACCTTTGTCTTTTATAGGTCATTTAATGCACCCATCCACGCTCATAATTTACTAAGTAATTGAATAGCATTAATCACGTATACACAAGCAAGCAAAGAGAGGACTTTAAACACGTTCTTGACGTTAGTAACATTAAGTGCACCGTTTCCTACATGTTTCTCCCAGTTGTTTAATATTTATAATTTATTATTGATGGTCATTTCTCTTCACTTTTAAATCCGATACGTGGCACTACCTTGCTAGAACAAGCTTTTCACCTTGTCTTCCCAGTTTCTGTACTTATTTGCATTCCGCAGTGATAAGGAAATGTTTACAACGATTGTCGATAAACACCTTCAATCGATTTGTAATGGCATAGAGAAGAAACGCGTCGGCGTCTTTCTGTTCAGTTAATGAACACAATCCATAATCAGTTATTTTTGATGTTTGACTAAAAACCTGTGCGAGAACCTGTTCCCACCTAGTAGCCAGAGGATTTCGTACAAGAAAGAAGAAAAGGAAAACAAGCTTATGCAGCTGAATAGCTTTCGTTAATGATTACCTCTCTCCATATTTTAAACGGGGTAGACGTGGGGGTTTTGTTAACAGCGTTTTTGATTCAGTTTGATACTTTTAGCACGTGATGGGTGATATCTTTTATAAAATATGTTTTTTGCTTAAATGTATGCATGCTTGTGTGCCTGCATGTGCATTTGCTTCTCATATAGAGCCATATCTTGAAGATATGGTGCGTTCCTGTCCTTTTCCCCGGTGCTGGTGCACAAATTACTGCCCTGCGCAAACGCAGGCACTCTTGCACCATGGTGCAGGGGTGCCTGCATTGCAGGGATTATTGTTTTTGTTCAGGAAGGGACTCCTTCCTGCACAAAACAATCACAAGAGGCGTTTTCCCTTTTTCTATGTGTGCTGAAAAATGCAGCACATATAGTAAGAGGAAAAAACGGGGAGAAATAAAGATATTGCTCACTGTTGCATCACCCTTACGCCACCCCTGGGGTGGCGTAGGCTTTTCACACATTAACAGTTTTACAAAACCTTTTAAATCTGGAAATGATCAGCACTCTTGGAAATGCCTCCCTGACTCAAAGTAGGGCAACACAGTGACTTTCGCAGTGTTGCCTTACTACATATCTACAAGGTCATGAAAATCCACTCAAAGTGGCTTTGCATGGCCTTGTAGATATAGGTCAGCAGCCTGTGCTGCCGGTGCGCCACAAAAAATGACGCACTAGTGGGGAAGGCTGCTTGTAAATAAGCCTCATGGTGTTTAAACTTTTCAGATATAAAATCCCCTCTTTTTAGGTTATTGCTTCTTTAAGTGTGGAGAATATAGCGTGTTGGGAAATCCTTTATATACATTGTTAGTGCTTGATGCAATCACTAAAATTCTAGTGACTTTCCACAAACTGCATTTTGTAGTATGGTTTGAAACATACTACTAACCTACTATTACATGCTATTTAGAAATCTAGATAAAAAGTTTACCCTTTTGCCTTGCATATACCTGTGGCGTCATTGATATCGACTGCAAAGTCTCTGCAAACTGAGTTATATATATATTAGTAGCCAATATTGGATGGACACAGTGGAATGGCCGAAAATGGGGAAGAGTTACAAATAAAGGGGAGAGATAGGGGAGGAGTAACGAGGCTTTAGGGAGTGTCAGTGAGGGTCAGAGAGGGGTTTTTAAATGATCATGGAGGGTGTTTAGTGAATGATGTCATCTCAACCCCAACGGAATAAACCCATATCTAGTCACAAATGCACTTCCAAATTACTACAGCCAAAAAGGGACCCACAACAGAAGTAATCTACACCACATCATAGCTGGAGTAAATATAACACCACACATGGCCAACACATGGTATTGCCCCCTTCCCATGGAAGAATAATGGACTTAAAGTAAAATCCCAAATGAAATAATGGTAAAATAAATTCAATTATTTAATGTAGTTAACAATATAAATAAATATAATTTAATGTTGAAATAATCTATAAAGAAAGGACTTATTTTTAATGTAACTATAAAATATTGTAATAACATTTTGCATTTAAACATTCAAATATTTAAATGTAATAAATTCTATATATTACTTTTATCATCATTAAATAATTTATTTTTTTACATAATTTAGGTGGGTATTTTTAATTTAAACTTCAGGAACATAATTTAAATTTTAACTTATTGTGTTTACATTAATTAAACATTAAATTCAAAAGTAAGTTAATAACACAGTAGCATTTTTATTTGCCTATTTTTAAAAATAAATTCACAAAATTAATTTACATCAATAGTTACCATAAAATATTTTAAATATCACTTTCGTGCTCAGTAAACTTTTGACATTTTCCTGCAGTTTACCATTTCTAGACCCCACATTCGGGCTGGGGATCCTCTCATTGTAGATATTAGAGAAAAATTAAAAAGTATTTATTAAAAGTGATGTGTAGAATTTATTAAAAATAATTTAATTATATTTTTATACATTTTTGTTACATTCATTTTTCAGTACAAAAAAGATTTTGTGAATTAAAAATGTAGTATTTTTATAAATTATTTTTAACAAATTATATCTATTTATTTTTTGAACTATTCTAAAAGCTCAATTTAACAGTAATCTGTTTGGATTTTATTTTAAGTTTCTTACACCTTCGTTTTTTCTAGGAGTGGCTTACACTACCAGAGGTTGGCCATGTGTGGTCCTAGATTTACTACCATTGTTTTAGTAGTAACTAACACTTGTAACTTAGGTTTTTTCAGGGGTGGAGATGAGTAAGTCTACACTTTTGAGTAACTATACAGTTTGATTTTACTGAATAGCAAAGAGTAGTAAATTTACTCAAAATTGTAAGAGTCAATTAACACGTATAAATTACTCACAAGTGTACCTTACCTTTGTGAATAACTTCACTATCTTTCAGCGAATTGGTGGGCTTTAAGGTTTGTTTGTGAGCTGCAAACTGTACACATTTCTGCTACCTTCACTCTATAACACCTATCTGAGGTTGTGAGTTGAGAACAAGAATTACAGCTTGAACAGCAGGTACTCAATCCAAAAAACATTTTGTGTGAGTAGATTTGCTCATGAACCTCCAAAATTAAAACATGCAATCTTACAGTTTCTGTGAATAAGAAAGTCCTACTCCTGGAAATTACTTCTAGAAAATGCCCATGAATCAGGTCTGGATATTCATGTATAGCTCACTGAATACTTTGAGAATAGGGTTTCAAATATGCACTGTTGATCTACACCACACAGTATGCACCAAGATCTTAAAGGAACCAGATGTTGTTAATGAAAATGTATAATTTTTTTTATCAGTCACTGGATTCCTTAAAGTGATTCAAGATTAAAAGACACCATGCCCTTAGTAGACAAAAGCATCTTCATCTCAACAAGCTAGCTGATTTGCTATCTTTACAGACTGTCACTGTCTCATTATGCACTTAGTCACCCGAAATCTTGGATTCTGGTTAGGTAACACATTTTGGGGCAGATTTAAGAGCCCCTTGCGCCATAATACCGCCATTGTTAGACGCTAATGTAGTGATATTATGGCAAAAATGCTGTGCCAGATTTACAAAGTGGTGCAATGTATGTGTTGTGCCACTTTGTGACCCCTTGCGCAACAATATGCCTGTGCCAGGCATAATGTATGTAATGGGGGCGTTCCCCCGTTATGGGGTTTGAAAAAATGGCACAAAGAAATCTAAAAGATTTCGTTGCATCATTTGTTTGGCATGTTTAATGCTTGCTAAAAACAGGTGTTAAAAGGAGGCACACCATTATTTATAATGGGCCCCTATGTACTGTTCAGGGTTAGCGCCAACCCTGAACAGTACATCAATAGCGTAAAAAATTCTGACGCTATTGCCCCCTACCATGCGCCATGGTGCGCCGTATTTAAAATACAGTGCACAAATGGTGGCTGTAGGGGACTCTAAGGGGTGCAAGTAAAGTGATGCTGCACTGGATGCAGTGCCACTTTTCTTAAATGTGCCCCTTTCTTTCTTAGGCTTATATAAACTATCACTTCTGTCTTCTGCGAAATCTCACACCATTCCTGCCTTTTCATCTAAAAGCTCCATAATGAGACAAGTCATTTGGTTGCAACATGACCATGCTAACTAATTATAGTTTTGCCAGTCTCTAGCATTGTCATCAGCAGACCATTCAGAACAAAGCAACAAGCCTTGTTTTTATCCACACAGTTCCACCCACGGAGCATTGAATAAGCTATGCTAGCTGTCTTTCAATTCCTATGTAAGCCTGTAAAAAGTACATATGCCTTCCGCATGACCATCAAACCACTTGTGAAAAAGGCCCTTCACACTTCTAACTCAGGATTCCCATAAACATACAGCCTACTGCCCACATTCTCATGTCTTAAGATACTACCTGCAATGGTGCCCCAAGCATCTGCTGACAGAGATGGTGTGCTGACGTAATTTCAGGAATTTCCAGTAACAAGCACAGAGTACCCAAAAAGGCATAAGATTATGCCAGCTTAATGAACATTTCACCTGGCCCGACAAGTACTATCACCTTACCTAAAAGAACATAAGACCTCATTTGGAGTTTGGAGGAAAGGAATAATCCTTCACCACCATGGAAGAGAAAATTAATCTGGTGGATTCTACTTTATATTTAGAATTGTCTCCAGAAACTGGACAATTTCCAATGCTTCTAAACTCCAAATACGGCAGTCAGGTCCTCATTTCGACTTCGGCGGTCTTTTCAGCAGACCGCCAAAGTCGCGGGCACCAGAAGATCCCCAGTGTTGTCGGTCCACAGCCAGCACCGGCACGCCAACAAGACTCCGCCCACCATATTACAATACGTAATACGGCGCAGTGGTTTCCTGAACGGCGGTGCACTGCTGCCAGTGGAAAATGCCGAGACCCCATCCCCTCCCGGATGACCACATCGCTGAGACAGGTAGGTGTACCATCCAAAAGGGGGGGAGGAGAGGATGGCAGGTGTTGTGTGCATGTGTGTGGTGTGTGCATGTGTGTTTGTATGCGGAGGGGGTATGGGGGTGGATGTCCGTGTGCATGTGTGTTTGTATGTGTGCTTTGGAGGGTGTGTTTCTGAATGGATACGGATAGGAGGGGGGTGTCGGGTGCGAGTGAGTAGGTATGTGCATTGGGATGCATGCGAATAGGGGTTTTTGTATGGGTGCCTGTGATTGAGGGGGGGTGTATGTCAGGGAGAGTGTTGAGTAGGGGTACATGTCTGTTTGCGAGCGAGTGGGGGTGTCTGGATGTATGCGTGCGGTTGGGGGTGCATATCTGCAAGTGTGTGGATGGGTGGGGGTGTCTGCACGTGTGTGGATGGGCAGGGGGTGTTTGCAGGTGTGAAGACGTGCAGGGGGGGTGTTTGCAGGTGTGTGGATGTGTGAGGGTGCATGTGCCGGTGACAGGAATGGGGATTCCTGTCGCCAGGTGCGTTACCGCCAGGCTTTTTGTGGCAGGGTGACTGCAGCAAAAAGCCTGGCGGTTTGCTGAGTCGTAATACCGCCAGTGATTTTAGGGCTGCCGCCGGGCCGGAGGTGCTCACCTCCGGCCCAGCGGTCCGACCGCCCTGGCAGTTCTGAAGACGTTGTGGCAGTTTGGCTTTGGCCAAACTACCAGACTCGTAATACAATGATCTTTACCGCCAGGTCCGCGGCAGTAAGATCGCCTCCGCGAGTGTGGCGTCTTAAGACCACCACACTTGTAATGAGGACCTCAGTCTTAGATTGATGAAGCAAAATCAAAAACGTATCAATGTGCCTAGAGTCCTGCTTGCAGAGCTTACGGACAAGGCCTTTCCAATTGCATGTGAACCTTATAGAGATAATGTTGAGAGAAAGCTGGTACATAATGTAATAGTATGGATTTATGTGGAGCCCCATTCATATGGGAACAAAGCTCATTTTGGGTTGCTTCGATTGGAGTTGTTGGAAAAAAACAATTGGCACACGTTTTTGTGGGGAAATGGCTAATGCCTCTGCTGGAGCGTTTTTAACAATGTAATTAGGCCAGTTATGACATGCCCGTGATTAGTTGTGACGGACTTCACTTTTAAGCCTACCTTTTCTCAATACTATATCGTTCTTAAAGGATCCTGTCAAACTGCACCTTCATCTTTGCATGTCTGGGTGTAGCAAATATTGAATCTGATTTCCAAAGGTAAATATGTATGTATGTCTAATTTATACATGTAAATAGCCTGATTCGTAAGTGCAGAAACACTTCTCTAACTCAGGAAGGTAAGTATACATACAAAAGGACTCACTCATGCAATGGTTCCATTTGAGTAACCTATGAACCCGGGTTGGAAGTGGATATATCTGTATGGGAGTACCCTGTGAATTTTCAAATACCCCCAAACTATCAGGTTTTGTGGGTGTTCACAAATTCATTTATGACCCCTTACTACCCGGAAAATGTCGGAGTCTTAAATTAAAGAAAGCAGTAAATTAATTTCCAAGGTGTGAATGGAACACTGCCAAAATTGATGGGATGAAGGAAGGGGTGTTTTGCCCTAGGGAAAAATATTTCCCCTATGGAGAGATTCAGTAAGTAAGTGCATTTGCCCTTGATCTATCGGTTTTCTAAAAAATATAAGCATGTACAATTTTGCATGAGAAAACAGAATTCACAAAGGGTTTCCACTGTGAAAGCTGCGACTGTCAATTGTTTCCAGACATAAGCAGAAAAAAGGTATTGAAATCCAGAAGTCGGAAATCTTCTCCTATGCAAGGTTGAAGACCTTTGCATGCATGTATTTTTTCAGTTAAGCCCTAGAATCTAAAGCACATCGTCTTCGAAATTTAAAGATAAAGGGAAATGATACAGGTGATCCAGAAATATCAATACTCAGATATTCTAGATTACTAGAAATGTTTTTCACTGCTTCCTTATCGAATAAAACGATTTTATGTGTGGTTTGGTCATGCAAGACTTGTTTTGATACGAAAAAATAAGTGTTTCACAGAATTTCTGCACATCCTTTTCAAGTCTTAAAAGCACTGGGAACGTCACCAAAGCTACTGCCTCATGGTCTCAATACTAAGGTATATACCATCATCTGGCAGTATTAGCGATTCCGCAACAAGAAGATTCCTCTACTTAGGTTTAAAAGACAGGAAAGGCAGGAGAATCGTTGGGCCATCAGCCTGTAAAAATTGTAAGGTTATTGTAAATATCCTGTTCTTAGTTGATATATATCATAGACAGCCGCTGCTGTGACTGTCAATTTTTGAATTTTTTTTCATGAAGATTCGTCAAACGGCGCCAAAGATATAGGCAATTAATAAAACGCTTTTTATATAGAAACTAGGTCCTGACTATAACTACCCAGTGACAATAGCCACAAGGTAAAAGATAGATAGATAGATAGATAGATAGATAGATAGAACCTACTGGCAGTTGCAAGTTGGTAGTTATAGTTAGGACCAAGTTTCCATGGCACCGTATGACAAATCTTCACAAAATAAAAAAAACGTGTGCCAGTGATTTTTGTTGTGCATGGAAAGGTTTGGGGTGATTCATCAATTGAGGGCCGAGACAAAAGGAGGGTCCATAAAGTTGTGTTTACCATGTTAGTTTCCATACCATAGGACATTTAGACATGACAATAGCCCGAACCACTGGACAGAATTACACCAAATGTGGCAAAAAGCTAGCTGTCGGTAAGCATATTAGAATGTTGGTAATTGGGTGTAAATCCATTCAGTAGTTCACAAGAAATTAATGAAATTCCAAATTTGTATATCTCTGGCCACAAATAAATCTTGAATTTTCATGAATTTTCACGAATGCGTGCAAGGATTCAGATGCCCACCCACATACCCGCTCAGGCAATCATGCACCCACTCAGACCCACTCATAGACTTACACACTCACTTTCGGACCCACTCAGAAACTCACGCACCCACTCACAGATTCACTGACAGAGACAGGCCCTGTGGCAAACTCCTGTAGCGCACTGCCAAAGGCCGTGCACACCGCAGGATTGAGTGGCTATAAGGGCTTGGCTGCAGGGCCTGCCCACAGGCCAAACATGGAGCCAACCCCGCCGCACACAGTCGAAGTTCGTGCGCTGCTGTGGTTGGGTTAACTTATAGTCATTTCAATTACTTTTCGTACGTAGAAATTCACTGAAAAAAACAAAGGTTTCAGGGACGTTATAGTTAGGTTCTGAATTTACTCATACAAAACCTCAGAAATTCAGAAGTTATAGTTAGAGTTATTTGAAGTAACTATAACTCGCACCCTAAGGTAATTATAACTCATGCCTTCGCCATGCACAGCTAATTACTCCACATTCTATATCATTGATGACATCTTCTATGGCATCTTTGATACTAACACTGCAACATTTGCAATACCATTATTAATCAGAAAACTGTGCATGGCAAGGACGCAAATTATAGTTATCTTAGGGTGCGAGTTATAGTTACTTGAAATAACTGCTGAATTTCTATGGTTTTGCACGAGTAAATTCAGAACCTAACTGTTTGCTTTTTAAACACAAATTTTATTAGGGTTTCTTAGTTTGGTACATTCTATGCATTTGTCATTCTTGTCTGTTAATAGAATACAGTATGCGTAAATAGGGCACAATACATTCAACAACAGTAATCAATATCATAACCCCTAACATTACCTCCCCACAATAACTTTAACAAACTTGTCACCTGAAGCAGTGTTTTTTTCATATAACAATAGAGATACTTAGAGGCAGTTGCAATGAAACAGATAAGTGGATAGTCTTGAAGATGGAGGCCATGAAGCAACGGTGGAGCACATCAAAAGCTGAGTTGAAACAGGTACGGTGCTCAACTTTCTGTCTCAGGGTCTGAGTCATATGCCTTAAAGGCCTCCTATAGTGCATCCCACGCCATAGAGCTAGGTTGTCTGTGAAGGATAGATAGATATGTATATATACATATATATGTATTCACCTACTTGTGGTTGCCAGTAGGAGGTTATAGTTAGGACCTAATTTCCATAGGAAAAGCGTTTTTTTGTTTTGCCAATAACTTTGGTGACCTTTGACAAATCTTCACAACATTTTGAAAACTTTTTTATCGCTCACTTCTGCTGCTGTCCTGAAAGCTTTGGGGTGATTTATCAAGCAGGGGATGAGAAAATGTGAGGGGGCAAAACACTTTTTCACCCATGCAATTTCCTTTAGGGATTGAACACAACTACAGCCCAAACCACGGAGACGTATTACACCAAATTTGGCAGAAAGGTTCACAAAGCGCTCTTTTTTAATTTGGTGTAAATCTGTTCAGTAGGTTTTGAGATATTAAAGAAAAAGAAATATAGTTATCTGGGTGGAGCCTAAGCACCAATCTCATGGTGAGATCGGATTAGCTGCCAGCACTTCAACCAGGGAGTGCTGGCAGCTATCTTAGGACCAATATACTTGATAGCACCTTCTAATTGATCTGCAGAGTTAAAAACGATGACGTTTACATGTAGGGAAAAATGCACATATATATATATATATATATATATATATATATATATATAAAGACGGTTTCCTTAGTTTTGCAAAAGGAAAAAACGCACTCAAAAGGTGTACATTTTCAAATGCTTTAATGCTGGGCTCAATAAGCTTCACAAGGATTGCAAAACTCCCAATATATTTATATATATATATATATATATACACACACACACACACACACACACACACACACTCACACATGCTCCTTCTCAATTCAAAGGACAGCAGTCACTCGAGGCATTCACAAAGCTTTTTGTTGCAACAAAAGTGTACTCCGCGTTTCAGCAGACCTAGCTGCCTTTGTCAATTACCATTTCTCTTTTACAAAGGCAACGTAAATAGTCACATGGGACAGGTTTCTTACAAGCATGGAAAATAGACTATAGTTCTCAGTGACACAAGTACTTATGTGTCTGTGCATCCGAAAAATAAATAAAATGTAATTAAAATAAAATAAAATTCAACAATTTCCATTTGCTTTCACCAATAGAATTAACTCAAGCATCCCCATGGGCAAAAACATATTACTACCTGTGTAGTTCGAGTCCTCACTGCCAGCCACATAATGATCCTGATAGATTACACTGCATCTCCATACTGCTAGTTAACATCACAAAATTGGCTGTTTCAAATCACAATCAAGCCCAAGTGGGCATTCCCAACAAGAGTACTTTAGGAAAAGTAATTCCTCTCTTCCCCAATATATACAACATAGCCCAAGTGGGCTATTAGGACATCTCTTTCGGTGCACCTAGTGCTCATATTTAAACATAGCACAAATACACACTTGAACATAAAAATGTAGTAAAATAATATATGACAGTCCCCTGAAACTACAGGATTAAGCCTTCCCCTCATTTGAGGTTAACATCAACATGACCTTAATTCCAGCAAGGTTTGATTCAAATACCCAGAAAGATATAATATCTCTTCTGTCTCACTCCTTTAGAAATCCCACGGGGACACAATCTGTGAATAATCAAAATAAAGCACATGTTAGCTTATTTTGTGGTCACACATTCCCCTCGCTTTACACATTCTTTGTGAATTTATCATTACCCCTCATACATGCACTGGCATCTCCTCATCACAATTCAGCCCACCCTGCTCTTCACTATTATAGGCAATGATATATTTTTATTCCATGATTCTGAGCCATTTGCCTCTGTTTCCTCCTTTCAAATCTTTAAGTACCCCATCAATCACACTATTATGTTAACTCGTGCTGATTGCCTTTGTGTTCAGCATGAAAATTTCTCGCTATAGGATACCTGGTGTCCAAATTCCTTATTGCTCGTAGATGTTGCAGTATCCTCTTATGTACTGGCAAGGTAGTACTGCCTACATAAAGTTTGGGACAAGGGCATCTCAGTATGTGCACTACAGATTCACTCTTACAAATGTAGTGACCTCTAATCTTATGTGTTACCCTACCAAATGTCTCAGTTTTTGTGGTATTCCCCCCATTTCTGCATGCTTTGCATGTTGAGCACTTAGTAAAACCTGCTTGTGGTGTTAGCCAGGACCCTCTCTCCTCCCTAACATCACTTCTGACCAGGGCACCCCTCATCGATGAGCATGCCTTGTTGCTATTTGAGAACTCAGACAATATGTCCTCATTTTAGTTTTTAGAGCACTAACCATAATTTCTATGTGAATAAGACCCTCTCATTTTTATAATTTCAAAAGGAAATGCTTTAGGTATTACAGTTTTGATTACATCAAGATGATGTCAGGTGTGCCACTCTTTTGTAGTAAATATAGAATGTTAGCAATCTAGTTGTTCATTAGAATACTGCAGGAAGGCGGAGGTCAGGGGCATGAACTCAGATTATTGAGGGCAAGGAGGAGGGTGCAGAGGCAACATATTCACCAAGCTGGGCAGGAGGGAGGGGCAGTGGCAGCACAGTGGCCAATGGAGGGTGAGAGAGGGGGCCAGGGGAGGGGCAACACACCAACTATGCAGGACAGGGAAGAGAGGCGGTGACAATATAAAAGATCATTGAGGAGAGAAGGAAGAAGCAGTGGCTGTACAAACATACATGCCAACAGACCCAATTCAGACAGGAAACTCACCATGTTTTTAAGCCCAAATGATCTTTATTTTGTCTGTCTCCTGTCTAAAATCTCCTCTTTTTCAGTGTAAGTCAAAAGGGAAAAGTAATTCCCCAGTTTGTTTTTTCAAAATCTCCCTCTTACCATGTTCAAAACATTGGCAAGTATGGTGAAATGGATCATGGAGGGCAGGAGGAATGGCATAAGGACATGGACTCAGATAAAGAGGGCAGGAGGGAGATGGGCGGGGGCACCAAACTGACCATACAGGGTTGGCGTCAGGGGTTGCAATAGCACAATACACCACACAGGGCAAGCGGGATGGAAGGATAACAGACTATGGAAAGCAATACGTAGGGGACATGGCCATGCACATGGACCACAGAGGGCAGAGGGGAAAGAGGCAAAGGCAGCAAGCTGACCATACCGGACAGACAGGAGGAACATTTGCAGCATAACGGACCCTAAATGGCAGGAGGGAAGGGGTAAGGGCACAACAACAGACCAGACAAGGTAGGAAGGAGGGGATAGGGCAAGGGAGCATGGCAGGAACAGCACCCTGACCATGGAGGGCAGTTGGGATGGGCACTGGAAGCACACCACACCATGGGGCAACAGTGAGATTATAATGGCACATAGACAATGAAGGGAAGGTGGAAGGGGGTCAGGGGCAGAAAGCTGACCACACATGGCAGGTGGAAGTGGCTGTGGCAGCACAAAAGACCATGCATGGCAAGCTGGAGGGGTAATGGCAGCACAGCAATCATGGTGGGCAAGAGGGAGGGACAGAGGCATGCAGAAAGAACCATGGAGAACAGAGGGCAGGGGAAGGGGCTTTACAACAGACCACACAGGGCAGGCAGGCGGAGCAGGTGCAGCACAACAGATCCTAAAGGACAGAAGGAAGTGGCAGTAAAATGAACCATGGAGGACAGGAGGGAGGAGGAAAGAGGCATGGAACTCGAACAGGCAGGGTAGAGGTGGCAGAGACAAGTGGTAGTCATCTGACCATGTTGAACAGGAGGGAGCGGCAGTAGCAGCTCAACAGAACACTGAGAGTAGATAGGACGGGCAGTGGCAGGTCAATGGGCAAAAGGGAGGTAGCAGGGACATGCAAAAAGATATCTGAAGGCAGGGGGTAGGAGGGTATGGACAGCAAGCTAATCACAAAGACTAAGAAGGAGTGCAATGATATGGCATAGAACTGGGCAATGAACACCAAGCTAAATGGTGAGCAGTGGCAGCACATTGAACCATGCAGAGCAGGATGGAGGTGTCTGGCACATGGACTCGGATAACATAGGGTAGGGAGGAGGTGGATAGGGCAGCAAGCTAACTGTTCAGGGCAGACAGGAAAGGCAGTAAAAGAACAACAGCCAAGAGAGGGCTGTCATTAGGGAGGAGGGACATGGACTTGGACAATTGATAGCAAGGAGGAGGGGTACAGGAGCAGCAAGCTGTGGGGGGGCAGCACAATGCCGGTCAGACCCTTCATCCAACCCCCTCTTAATGTGCACTGCTATTGGTATCTTACTTAACTTTAAACCAACCCTAGAAATTCACGGAAAAAACATAGATTACAGGGAGGGACATTATAATGAGTAAATAGAATTTTAAAAAAATTGAAATTCACTAAAAAAAAGCAAAGATACAAGGACATTACATTCAGTTACGTTCAGATTTTACATGCACAAAACCATAGAAATTCAGCTGTTATAGTTAGTGTGATTTCAAGCAACTGTAACTCGTACCCTAAGGTAACTGTAACTTGTGCCCTTGCCATGCACTGCTAATTACCACAGATATTACATCACTCACTTCTATGACATCATTGTTAATATCACTGTAGCAGGGAGAAAAGTGGCATAAAGTTTCTAAGGCCACCTTCTTGCAGTTTGGAGACAGGAGGAATACACTCTACCTTCAGTCAAGGGTCCAGGAGCTTGGGGGCACCACGTGGGAGGTAGGACTCACTCCAATAAAATCCAATAGCAGGGTTCAGGGCAATTCCCGTAGGCAGGTCCAGTAGGTATTGGTCAGCTGGACAGTTTCAGGAAAAGGACCTCTGTGAGCTTGTTGTGTCTCTGTAGCTCAAACAGGGCGTAAGCCAACTGTCATTTGGAGTCACTTCTGGAGCCTGGGTTCAAGGCAACCAGGTATAATCTTCATTCAGGTTTCAGACAGCAAGACAGTCCTTATCCTGATCTTCATGGGTCCAGGAGCATTCTGAAGAGGGTGCCATTTTTATGCCCAGTGCCAGCCTGTGGGTGGAGGAAAGTCCTGGACACTCCAGAGCCAATTGCATAAAAGTACACAGGGGTGACCCCACCCATAATTTCAGCACTTCCTGTGTATTTTACTGTAAACTATCCCACGCTACCCATCTCTACCTAAATTAACATGGCAGAACCTTTCTTCCCCTGATCAGAGCTCTCTGCGTTGATCCAGAGGTGTGTCTATGACAATAGGCAAACTCTCCATTGTGGGCACTCCAAACCATTTCCAGGGGAGCTGCCTGTCCCCACTGGGTTTGGAGCCAAGTTGACTAGCAAGACGAAGGGGAGGCATGTCTACGTGTGCCCTGCATCTGCCAGTGACATGGTAAGCATTCTTTGAAGCTCAGAAAGAGGCTGGGCTCAGGTCCAGGACCATTGTGCTCAAAGAAGGAAAGCACCTCTCCACGCCTGATCCTTTTGTCCACTGTCTGAGAGCAATCCACATTTCACCACAGTGGAGCCATCACAGTCTGGTGACAGTGGACACTGGCGAAAGGCACATTTACTTTCTAAAAGTGTCATATTAAAAAAAGTGATATAAAATATGACTTTACCATTAAATTCAATTTTAAACTACTACTGAAATTAGGCACCCTTAACCCATTTTTATAGCTGCTCCCAAACTGAAATCAAGCACTTTAAGTTGTTATAGGGTATCCCAAGGTTTTCCTATGGGAGAGCCAGCCTTGCCAAAGTAAAAATCAACTTGGGAGTTTTTTCTCTACCAGGGCATTTAGAACTTTAAACAAACATTCTCTACTTTTTAAATGCCATGCTCCCTGGCCTTTGGGCACTTAAGGCCTACCTTAGGGGTGACTTATAAGCATAAAAAAATAAGGTTCAGACCTGGAAAATGGTTTATTTTACTGGGTCAAAATGGCAGTTTTGACACTGCACACTCAGGCTGCAAGGGCAGGTCTGGAGACATGTTTTACATTCCTACTTTAGTGGGTGGCACAATGATTGCTGAAGCCCACTAGAAGCACTTAGTTTAAAGGCCCGGGTACAGTTAGTACCATATACCGGGGAGTTATAGGTAAATTAAATGTACCAACTAGGTATATGCGTATTTGTCCTGCTTAAAAGGGGAGAGCTCAAGCTCTTTACCATTGGTTTGCAGGAGTCCTATGGCCTACAACAGGTTCAACAAAAGAAGGTAGTGATCTGGAGGCTTATCACACAAAAGATGGTAATTTCCAACATGTGCATCCCAAAGAAGAAAGCAGTGAAAACTACACACCTTCTTCCTTGCCCTACCTCTCTGCTGATTTTAAAGCTGCCTCACAGCTTCTCCATTGCTCTGCTCTTGCATCACCTACTTTCCACTGCTCTCCTTCTGAATCTTTTTTCTTCTCAGTTTCACTTGTACTGCAGCAAATGCTTCTTTGCCAGTGTGGGCCGCTCTTCCCTCAACAAAGCCTTCTCAACAAACAAATAACTGAAAAGCAGCTTCATATGAATAATGGAGTATCTTTCTAGGTACCAGTGATTGACGAGACATTTGTGTAACAGAGTGTAGTTACCTGCTTCTTCCTTAACATACAAGAAATGTACTGAAAGCTGCAGTAATGGCTACCTCAACTATAACCCAGCACTTGCATATTTATTTATCCTATTGAAAACAAGTTCCAATCTTTAGAGTACAAAAGTGGAAATAAAAATGAACATGTTGAAAGCACATCTTTCTATGATCTGTTGTGCTGGAAACAAAAGCGATGTTTTTTGTCGTAGTTCAGTGGTTCCCAACCTTTTGACTTCTGTGGACCCCCATTTTATCAATACTGGAGCCCGGGGACCCCCACTGAATCATTATTGGAACACGGGGACCCCCAAGGAGTCATTACTGATAGCTGGGACCTAATATTACATTTTTTAAGCAGCCGCGCACCGCTTGAGGAGGCTTCGCGGACCCCCAGGGGTCCCCGGCCCACAGGTTGGGAACCACTGTCGTAGTTCTTTCCACTTTCACCAAAAAGAGCTTTTCAAGGGATCTACTCTGCTCATAACACTCTTATGTTATGTGATTAAGGGAGCAATGGTGGAGTCCTCGAAAACCCCAGCACTGGACCAAGGTACTGCAGTCCTATACCTCAATGACCTGTGTGACTCAACAGGGACCTTGAGTAATAACTTGAAGCACTGCCTCAAGAGGGATATCTAGCAACAGCTTGCCAATTAATTAAAAAAAACTTTCTCACTTACTGGTTTTACCAATGATTGTATATATGTTTGCTTCATCTTCACTTCAGAGGTCTGCAAGACGTTTTCTTCAATACAAAATATTTTTCAAAGAAGCAAATATTGCTACACTGCAGGAGTCATGCTACGTTCAACACTCTTCCCCTGCCACACGTTCATAAAGGGCATCTAAGAAATTGATGCAGAATTGTTGGAAACCTGCACATCCTTGTCGGGTATGAAGTGCTATGAAAATAGCAGCAATGCAATAGGTACAATAGAAAACGATGTGTGCCATTAAGTGTCCTTTCTGTGTGCAGCAACCAGCAGTGTTGTCTGTATGTGCATGCCCTATAAGAAATATAAACAGAGTAATTGTTAATTATGAGTAACTAATTTCATTAGTCAGTCAGCGTTTCTCTATACGATGGGCAGATGCATTTTTTATGGCCATGTGTATACTTTTGCATAGGGTATAGGCTTGAGTTTAACATTGAGTTGAATCCTTAAGATCACAAAATCTAATGCAAATACATCACCGTGCCATATCATGCAAATCGTACAACTGAAGTGCAATGTTGTATTGTTGCCTGGTAGGTTTGTGCCAGTCTTGAACAAATATGTGCCCTGACCAATTACTAAGTAAGCATACTTGTCATTTATAGGGCTAGCGTTAGCCAAGACCTATTGGTTTTACTATAATTATATTATACTTACTTTCAACCAACACACTTCATCCATTGAGCCGTTGTTGTTTCATTCACATTTTCTACCCCTATTGCCTGACTTCACTGTAAGTGACAGAATTCTGCCCTTTCACAAGGAGCTCAGCGATGTGTGGGTTTTTAGACCATTTCTTTTTTTTTTTGCTTTTAGCCAATGTTTTGTTTAGATTGTTGATGACCTGGAAGGTTCCCTAATAATAAAGTCTTTCAAAAACATGACAAAAGTAAAAAAAGAAAACTTTGCCAAAGCTAGAAAGACTACCAGCCAACACCAGGCCTATTGGCTTTGCCCATTCTTGTTTTAATGTGCTGTTGGTCAATTTCCTTTGCAAAATTACTGCGCAAAAATTCCCCAAACCACTGCAAAATGATTAGTAAAACGTAAAGGAAAGAGATTTACTAACTGTGGATTGAGATAATAGCAGCAGCAGAGAACAGCAGTCTCATATAACACAAGATATATGTGTTTATACACAAAGCAGCAGCCGACTTCTTCAATTGAAGGGCCCTGTTGATAGACTTGTTTAGTCTATTGTAAATAGCTTTTGACTGTAGTGAAAGACACACAAAACCGTTCAAAGAAATCTGTTGCAGCACCAATGCTGCATACAAGTCAGTCAGCTACGTTCACCAACTTTAAACATTTGTTAACCAATGTGCTAAAAATAGAAATTCGATTCAGTTTGTATATACATTACCAGAAAGGTATGTATGATGCTGTAAAAAGGAGCGCCCTAACAAGATGTTAATATATATAACTGCAGGATGTAGAGTCTATAATAATGGTAGTGTCACTTGAAGTGAAAAAATGACTCTATTTCAATTGTGCTAATATTTTTTCAGAGTTTATTTTGGGTCCCAGATAAGTACATACCAAGCACTATAATGTAGTTGACAGATGAAAAAGAACAAAGGTTCCCAGCAAAGAAGGCAAAGCCTGCAGCTTGAGCTCAGGCACCCTAGAAAGTGTTGCATGTAAAGACATTCTGACAAAACTGGTCAAACAGGATACTGGACTTAAAAAACATATTTCACCACTTCGTTTTCTAAGCGTTCTGGAGTCGATCACTTATGTTAAATAGTCCAAGCCTTTAGCATGAAAAAGCATATGAATGATGACTTTTTCGTTCCTTCTTTTCATTAAAGAAATATATTTACAATATTAGGTAGCTGTACAAATTTAATGATGTGATTTGAGAGCATTTTGAGTATGAAGGCAAAAAATAATCCTCTATTTCATGGAGACTATCATAGGGATACCTTTCTGAAAATACACATTATATATCGCGGACTGCCAGAATTACAGTCCAAGTTGTTATGTTTGGTGTTTGGATCACATAACTGATGTAGCTAGCTTTATTATTGAAAATCATTTGCAAATAAGTGCCTTCCATATTTTGCGAAACATGACTCCTATGTGCGGGACATTGCATAGATGTTAACATGAGGGCAGTTTCTCCAGTGAGTTAGAACTCCGTGGGAATATACCAAACGTGTGAAACCTGCGACCAATGAAAATAAGCCTTACATTTATTCTTGGTAAAGGCTGTGGTTGTAAATCACAGCTATGTAGTAAATCTACATCTGAAGGCCTACCATATCTCACGGGTGCAGATTTATAACTTTTATGAATTCTCAAAGAATGCACTGGTCACTGCTTTTCAAGTAGAATCATAGAACAGTTTTCAGAATTCTATTTTCTCATGCAAAAATTTGCCCACATATTTTCTCTCACTGATGAGTACAAAGAATAAGTTCAAACACACTTTCTCCCTATTTGTTTTCTTTTAGAGGTTGAAAATATTGTTCCTGCCAAGGAAGCTAGTGTCCTTTATCCCTACCTATTTTGGGGGTGCTCCCCTTCCCTTCTTGTGCTGGAACAGAATGTATGTGTAACTTTTTAGGTTTTCTGAAACGTCCAAAACAATTCCTGCTTCGTATTACCCATTACCTCCCGTCCCTCCCTCGCCTTCCTTTAGACCAATGAGGCTCCCTGCCTCCCCATAGACACTCCCTTCCCCTTAAACCCCCCCCACCCCCACCACCTCCTGTTCTTTTTTGTCTAGCCCCGCTAGACTTACCTTCTTCTTCGTCCTCCACGTCGGGGTCTGGGGGTCTTCGGCTTTGCTCTCCTCGAGGCGCGGAGCTCCTCGGGGAGGGTTCCTGGCGGTCGCGTCTTCAAGAGGTGGGCGTGGCTGCCTAGGAGACACGTCCTGGGAGTCGGCTGACGAGGTCAGTCGGCTCTTTCCGGCTGGGGCTACAACTTCCGGATCTTTGGCTCGCAGGGACGAGCTGATGTGCCGGTTTGGATTTTCGGCATTTTAGGCAGTAGGACGGGCGTTCTGCCCGCGTTTTTAAAAGGTTTTTGCTAATTGTTTATGTATTGCCATTTGCTGTTCCTTTTTTACGGGGAGGACCTTTCTCTTTTATTCAAGGGGGTTGTGGTCCTATGGCTGGCATTTCTTGTTTGTATCATGCTGAAGGTACCTGCCAAAAGACGTAGGATTGTTTCCTCTTCCTCTTCATCGGAGGAGGATGGTGAGGTTCCCCTCTCCACGCCTGGGGGTCGCCAGGTTCCGGTGGGGGCTTCTGCGCCACTCATGTCCAGAGAAGAGGTTCCGGACATGATTGAGTTGGCTGTCTCTCGGGCTCTCCAAGCAAGGTTGGCCAGGCCTGGTCACTCTCCGGCGGCCCGTCCTCCTGGGACTGTGGAGAGGTCCTCTTCTGGGGATGATGATGATGACGCTCCATCTACTTCTTCTGGTGGGAAATATGTCTCCAGGGAAGAGATGTGGGAGGTGATGTTGCATGTTCAGGACAATTTAGGTTTTCCTGTTTTTCAGCCTACAGGGACGGATTTGCATTTGTTCCCTCAGTATCAAACACCTTCTAGGTTTGCCATGCCTTTTCAGGGCCCTGTGAAGGAGATGGTACTCTGGGAATGGAAGGTTGTGGATAAGTCTCAGGTGCCACGGTTCCTTCAAAAACTGTACTTACTGGAAGGGGAGGATGTGTTACCTCCCTCAATTAAACTGGGTTCCATTCTGGCGACCCTGATTGGCAAGACGGCGGTCAATCCGGAGGATTGTGTGCCTACGGATGCCTCTGACTGTAAGGTGGATTCTGGTCTTAAGAGGGCTTTTGCAGCAGGGAATTTGGCCCTCAAAGCGGGTATATTTTCTGCTTATTCTGCACAATCTTTGGTGCAGGATTTTGACAAGCTGGCGGTGGCTGTTCAGGAAGGTTCGGAGTGCTCGGAACTTCTGGCTGTTATGGAGCAACAGGCCAGGTTGCTGGCGGACATGTCTTCTGATGTGGTCCGTACTTCGGCTCTGGCATCGGAAGCTTTGATTGGGCCACGTAGGTCCCTCTGGTTGAGGTTGTGGAAGGCGGATCCTGGGGAGAAATCTGCTCTCCTGAGACTACCTTTTGAGGGGCGTAATTTGTTTGGTGATCAGTTGCCTTCCATGCTTTCCACGGCATTTAAGGAAAGGAAACACGCCTTGCCTTACAAGGTTGTTCTTCTTCTGGCAAGGGGTGGAGGAAGCATTCGCGCTCATCTCCCAAGATGGATTCCAAATCTTTTTCTTTCAGGAAACATCGTTTTCAGCCTCGTTTTTCTCCTAAGAAGTCTGCCCCTTCGAACCGGGGTGGGTTCAAGAAGGGGTCCTGACAATCATTGTGGGCCTGGCATAGGGCAGGTTGGGGGACAGCTGAGGCACTTTCTTTAAATGTGGCAGAAGAGTGTCAGCGATCGTTGGGTGCTGGACATTGTGGACAATGGCTACGCCATAGATTTCAAAGTGGTGCCTTCAGATTCCGGGGTGCGTCCCACTCCTCTGCCTGTAGTCGGGGCCCAGAGACAGGCGTTGTTGGATGGGGTCCGGGACTTGCTTCTCAGGGGGGCCATCTCCCGGGTTCCTGTGGGGGAGAGAGGTCTGGGCACTTATTCAGTCTTGTTTCTGGTTCAGAAGGTGTCAGGGGGTTTTCGGCCTGTCCTCAATCTAAAAGATGTGAATTCCTGGATCAGGACTGTACATTTCCGTATGCTGTCCATTCAGACTATATTTCCTCTGGTCAGTCCGGGGGATTTCCTGGCATCTCTGGATCTGCAGGATGCTTACCTGCATGTTCCAGTGGTTCGGTCTTCTCAGCGATTCCTACGTTTTGCAGTAGGCCTGGACCATTATCAGTTTTGTGTTCTCCCATTCGGCCTCAAGTCCTCTCCCCGCATTTTCACTAAGGTGCTGGCCCCTCTGGTGGCTCTTCTACATTCAGAAGGGGTGTTTATTCATCCTTATCTGGACGATATTCTAATCCAAGCGTCCTCTCAGGAGCTGTTGCGGAGGCATGTGGCCCGGGTTCTGGTGGTTCTGCAAAACCACGGGTTTTTGGTCAACTGGGGGAAGTCAGATTTGGTTCCTTCCCAAGATCTGTTTTTTCTCGGGGCTCGGTTTCTGACTCTTCAAGGCTTGGTGACTGTGTCGGAGAATCGGTTGTTGGTCCTCCAGTCTCTGGTGAGGTTGATCTTGTCGCAGCCTGCTCCCAGGGCCCTTCAGTGGTTGCGTCTGCAGGGTCATTTGGCGTCAGTGACTTTTCTGGTTCCCTGGGCACGGTTCCATCTTCTTTGCCTGACGAACTGGTTCCTGGTTCATTGGTCTCCAGGGTCAAGTTCTCTTCTGGTGCGGATTCCGGTGTCGGGGTTGGTTCGCAGGGAGTTGGGTTGGTGGCTGGTGCCCGCTCATCTTCTGGTAGGGGTGTCTTTATGTCCTCCTCTCCCGGTGGTAGTGACGACCGATGCCAGCCTCTCAGGTTGGGGGGCTTGGATGGGGTCGGCTCAGATTCAGGGGTTTTGGTCACCTCTGGAAGCCAGGCGCTCCTCGAATTGGTGGGAGTTGAAGGCGGTGCTTCTAGCTCTGATTCATTTTCAGGACTTCCTGAAAGGTGTTGCGGTTCTTATTCAGACGGACAACTTGGTGACCAAAGCTTATGTGAACCAGCAGGGGGGGACCAGGTCGTGGGCTCTATTCCACCTTGTCAGGAAGATTTTTGTTTGGGCTCAGGAATGGGTTCTTTCCCTGCGGGCCACCTACATTCGGGGGGTGGTCAATGTTCGGGCGGATCTTCTGAGAAGGGTGATTCCCTCATCTCAGCTTTTCTCCCTCCGGTGGTCTCTGTTTCATCGTCTGGTTCACCTATGGGGTCTTCCGGTGGTAGATGTGTTTGCGTCTCCAGAGAATGCGAAACTCAGTCACTTTTGCTCCCGGTTTCGTTGTCCGCAGACTTGGGCAGTGGACGGGATGTCGTGTCCTTGGCCTCAGGGTCTTTTGTACGCTTTCCCGCCCTTTCAGTTGCTCCGTGTGTTTCTATTGAGGGTGCGTCTTTTGAAAGCCAGGGTTCTCTTGATTGCGCCCCATTGGCTGAGGGCAAATTGGTTTCCGTTACTTCAGTTGATGGCGTCGGATCACGTGTGGACTCTTCCTCTCTGTCCGTCGCCTCTGGAGTTTCCTTGCCTCTCGATGGGGTCATTGAGGTGGTTGCACTTGACGGCCTGGAAGTTGAACGGCGGGGTTTGACGGGTTTGGGTGTTCCGGTAGCTTTGAGTTCTACTTTACTGGCTTCCCGGCGGCGTTCCACTTTGATGTCTTATGGTCGGCAGTGGAAAGTTTTTTCTTCTTGGTGTTTCCGGCATAAGTTGGATCCTACGTCTGCTTCTCTTTTTGATGTGATGCAGTTTTTACAGGATGGTGCCCAGTTGGGTTTGTCGTTTTCTTCTCTACGGGTGCAGTGGGCGGCGATTCGAGCTTTTAGGGGTCCATGGCGTAATCTGTCTGTCATTTGATGCCTTGATTTTTCCAGGGTCTTCTTAACTTGGTTCCTCGTCCGGTGCGTTCCTTTCCTTCCTGGGGTCTTTCTTTGGTATTTAATGCTTTGACTGTTGTTCCCTTCGAACCTCTGCGTCATCTTTCTTTGAAAACTTTTTTTCTGGTGGCCATTACTTCGTCCCGCCGTTTAGGGGAATTGGGGGCCTTGGCCTGCTCGTTTCCTTTTTGTAAGGTTTTTCCGGATCGTGTGGTGCTTGTTCCGGTTCCTTCATTTGTTCCTAAGGTGAATTTGTCTTTCCATGCTCGCCAGGAGGTCATCCTTCCTTCATTTTGTCCGGATCCTTCCTTGGATGAGGGGGTTCGGTTGCATTCTTTAGATGTGCGTCGGGCCTTGTTGGAATATCTACGGGTAGTCACAAACAGTTAGGAGCGCACCTGCCTAACATCCCAGCAATTAATCTGCCCCATTGCATCATGATAAATGTAGTTTCCTCAAAAAACGAACTCCGTTACTTTTAAATATTTCACCTCTAAGTAGGTACAGCCTTTGCTGTGCATCTCTGGACACATGTGTTTCTGGGTTAATCCCTTCTTCAGCAGAGAACAAATTTGCGGGGTGCTGGAAATGCTGCCATTAATCATCCGGTTTCAATACCTCTTCACTGGCATGCCGGTGCCTGCTCCAGAGCTCGTCAGCCCAGTAGCTCAAGGGAGCCTTTTTAAAGTCACAAACAGTTAGGAGCGCACCTGCCTAACATCCCAGCAATTAATCTGCCCCATTGCATCATGATAAATGTAGTTTCCTCAAAAAACGAACTCCGTTACTTTTAAATATTTCACCTCTAAGTAGGTACAGCCTTTGCTGTGCATCTCTGGACACATGTGTTTCTGGGTTAATCCCTTCTTCAGCAGAGAACAAATTTGCGGGGTGCTGGAAATGCTGCCATTAATCATCCGGTTTCAATACCTCTTCACTGGCATGCCGGTGCCTGCTCCAGAGCTCGTCAGCCCAGTAGCTCAAGGGAGCCTTTTTAAAGTCACAAACAGTTAGGAGCGCACCTGCCTAACATCCCAGCAATTAATCTGCCCCATTGCATCATGATAAATGTAGTTTCCTCAAAAAACGAACTCCGTTACTTTTAAATATTTCACCTCTAAGTAGGTACAGCCTTTGCTGTGCATCTCTGGACACATGTGTTTCTGGGTTAATCCCTTCTTCAGCAGAGAACAAATTTGCGGGGTGCTGGAAATGCTGCCATTAATCATCCAGTTTCAATACCTCTTCACTGGCATGCCGCGCCTGCTCCAGAGCTCGTCAGCCCAGTAGCTCAAGGGAGCCTTTTTAAAGTCACAAACAGTTAGGAGCGCACCTGCCTAACATCCCAGCAATTAATCTGCCCCATTGCATCATGATAAATGTAGTTTCCTCAAAAAACGAACTCCGTTACTTTTAAATATTTCACCTCTAAGTAGGTACAGCCTTTGCTGTGCATCTCTGGACACATGTGTTTCTGGGTTAATCCCTTCTTCAGCAGAGAACAAATTTGCGGGGTGCTGGAAATGCTGCCATTAATCATCCGGTTTCAATACCTCTTCACTGGCATGCCGGTGCCTGCTCCAGAGCTCGTCAGCCCAGTAGCTCAAGGGAGCCTTTTTAAAGTCACAAACAGTTAGGAGCGCACCTGCCTAACATCCCAGCAATTAATCTGCCCCATTGCATCATGATAAATGTAGTTTCCTCAAAAAACGAACTCCGTTACTTTTAAATATTTCACCTCTAAGTAGGTACAGCCTTTGCTGTGCATCTCTGGACACATGTGTTTCTGGGTTAATCCCTTCTTCAGCAGAGAACAAATTTGCGGGGTGCTGGAAATGCTGCCATTAATCATCCGGTTTCAATACCTCTTCACTGGCATGCCGGTGCCTGCTTCAGAGCTCGTCAGCCCAGTAGCTCAAGGGAGCCTTTTTAAAGTCACAAACAGTTAGGAGCGCACCTGCCTAACATCCCAGCAATTAATCCTCCCCATTGCATCATGATAAATGTAGTTTCCTCAAAAAACGAACTCCGTTACTTTTAAATATTTCACCTCTAAGTAGGTACAGCCTTTGCTGTGCATCTCTGGACACATGTGTTTCTGGGTTAATCCCTTCTTCAGCAGAGAACAAATTTGCGGGGTGCTGGAAATGCTGCCATTAATCATCCGGTTTCAATACCTCTTCACTGGCATGCCGGTGCCTGCTCCAGAGCTCGTCAGCCCAGTAGCTCAAGGGAGCCTTTTTAAGGTCACAAACAGTTAGGAGCGCACCTGCCTAACATCCCAGCAATTAATCTGCCCCATTGCATCATGATAAATGTAGTTTCCTCAAAAAACGAACTCCGTTACTTTTAAATATTTCACCTCTAAGTAGGTACAGCCTTTGCTGTGCATCTCTGGACACATGTGTTTCTGGGTTAATCCCTTCTTCAGCAGAGAACAAATTTGCGGGGTGCTGGAAATGCTGCCATTAATCATCCGGTTTCAATACCTCTTCACTGGCATGCCGCGCCTGCTCCAGAGCTCGTCAGCCCAGTAGCTCAAGGGAGCCTTTTTAAAGTCACAAACAGTTAGGAGCGCACCTGCCTAACATCCCAGCAATTAATCTGCCCCATTGCATCATGATAAATGTAGTTTCCTCAAAAAACGAACTCCGTTACTTTTAAATATTTCACCTCTAAGTAGGTACAGCCTTTGCTGTGCATCTCTGGACACATGTGTTTCTGGGTTAATCCCTTCTTCAGCAGAGAACAAATTTGCGGGGTGCTGGAAATGCTGCCATTAATCATCCGGTTTCAATACCTCTTCACTGGCATGCCGGTGCCTGCTCCAGAGCTCGTCAGCCCAGTAGCTCAAGGGAGCCTTTTTAAAGTCACAAACAGTTAGGAGCGCACCTGCCTAACATCCCAGCAATTAATCTGCCCCATTGCATCATGATAAATGTAGTTTCCTCAAAAAACGAACTCCGTTACTTTTAAATATTTCACCTCTAAGTAGGTACAGCCTTTGCTGTGCATCTCTGGACACATGTGTTTCTGGGTTAATCCCTTCTTCAGCAGAGAACAAATTTGCGGGGTGCTGGAAATGCTGCCATTAATCATCCGGTTTCAATACCTCTTCACTGGCATGCCGGTGCCTGCTTCAGAGCTCGTCAGCCCAGTAGCTCAAGGGAGCCTTTTTAAAGTCACAAACAGTTAGGAGCGCACCTGCCTAACATCCCAGCAATTAATCCTCCCCATTGCATCATGATAAATGTAGTTTCCTCAAAAAACGAACTCCGTTACTTTTAAATATTTCACCTCTAAGTAGGTACAGCCTTTGCTGTGCATCTCTGGACACATGTGTTTCTGGGTTAATCCCTTCTTCAGCAGAGAACAAATTTGCGGGGTGCTGGAAATGCTGCCATTAATCATCCGGTTTCAATACCTCTTCACTGGCATGCCGGTGCCTGCTCCAGAGCTCGTCAGCCCAGTAGCTCAAGGGAGCCTTTTTAAGGTCACAAACAGTTAGGAGCGCACCTGCCTAACATCCCAGCAATTAATCTGCCCCATTGCATCATGATAAATGTAGTTTCCTCAAAAAACGAACTCCGTTACTTTTAAATATTTCACCTCTAAGTAGGTACAGCCTTTGCTGTGCATCTCTGGACACATGTGTTTCTGGGTTAATCCCTTCTTCAGCAGAGAACAAATTTGCGGGGTGCTGGAAATGCTGCCATTAATCATCCGGTTTCAATACCTCTTCACTGGCATGCCGGTGCCTGCTCCAGAGCTCGTCAGCCCAGTAGCTCAAGGGAGCCTTTTTAAAGTCACAAACAGTTAGGAGCGCACCTGCCTAACATCCCAGCAATTAATCTGCCCCATTGCATCATGATAAATGTAGTTTCCTCAAAAAACGAACTCTGTTACTTTTAAATATTTCACCTCTAAGCAGGTACAGCCTTTGCTGTGCATCTCTGAACACATGTGTTTCTGGGTTAATCCCTTCTTCAGCAGAGAACAAATTTGCGGGGTGCTGGAAATGCTGCCATTAATCATCCGGTTTCAATACCTCTTCACTGGCATGCCGGTGCCTGCTCCAGAGCTCGTCAGCCCAGTAGCTCAAGGGAGCCTTTTTAAAGTCACAAACAGTTAGGAGCGCACCTGCCTAACATCCCAGCAATTAATCTGCCCCATTGCATCATGATAAATGTAGTTTCCTCAAAAAACGAACTCTGTTACTTTTAAATATTTCACCTCTAAGCAGGTACAGCCTTTGCTGTGCATCTCTGGACACATGTGTTTCTGGGTTAATCCCTTCTTCAGCAGAGAACAAATTTGCGGGGTGCTGGAAATGCTGCCATTAATCATCCGGTTTCAATACCTCTTCACTGGCATGCCGGTGCCTGCTCCAGAGCTCGTCAGCCCAGTAGCTCAAGGGAGCCTTTTTAAAGTCACAAACAGTTAGGAGCGCACCTGCCTAACATCCCAGCAATTAATCTGCCCCATTGCATCATGATAAATGTAGTTTCCTCAAAAAATGAACTCCGTTACTTTTAAATATTTCACCTCTAAGTAGGTACAGCCTTCGTTTTTTGAGGAAACTACATTTATCATGATGCAATGGGGCAGATTATTTGCTGGGATGTTAGGCAGGTGTGCTCCTAACTGTTTGTGACTTTAAAAAGGCTCCCTTGAGCCACTGGGCTGACGAGCTCTGGAGCATGCCAGTGAAGAGGTATTGAAACCGGATGATTAATGGCAGCATTTCCAGCACCCCGCAAACTTGTTCTCTGCTGAAGAAGGGATTAACCCAGAAACACATGTGTCCAGAGATGCACAGCAAAGGCTGCACCTATTTAGAGGTGAAATATCTAAAAGTAACTGAGTTCGTTTTTTGAGGAAACTACATTTATCATGATGCAATGGGGCAGATTATTTGCTGGGATGTTAGGCAGGTGTGCTCCTAACTGTTTGTGACTTTAAAAAGGCTCCCTTGAGCCACTGGGCTGACGAGCTCTGGAGCATGCCAGTGAAGAGGTATTGAAACCGGATGATTAATGGCAGCATTTCCAGCACCCCGCAAACTTTTTCTCTGCTGAAGAAGGGATTAACCCAGAAACACATGTGTCCAGAGATGCACAGCAAAGGCTGCACCTATTTAGAGGTGAAATATCTAAAAGTAACTGAGTTCGTTTTTTGAGGAAACTACATTTATCATGATGCAATGGGGCAGATTATTTGCTGGGATGTTAGGCAGGTGTGCTCCTAACTGTTTGTGACTTTAAAAAGGCTCCCTTGAGCCACTGGGCTGACGAGCTCTGGAGCATGCCAGTGAAGAGGTATTGAAACCGGATGACTAATGGCAGCATTTCCAGCACCCCGCAAACTTGTTCTCTGCTGAAGAAGGGATTAACCCAGAAACACATGTGTCCAGAGATGCACAGCAAAGGCTGCACCTATTTAGAGGTGAAATATCTAAAAGTAACTGAGTTCGTTTTTTGAGGAAACTACATTTATCATGATGCAATGGGGCAGATTATTTGCTGGGATGTTAGGCAGGTGTGCTCCTAACTGTTTGTGACTTTAAAAAGGCTCCCTTGAGCCACTGGGCTGACGAGCTCTGGAGCATGCCAGTGAAGAGGTATTGAAACCGGATGATTAATGGCAGCATTTCCAGCACCCCGCAAACTTGTTCTCTGCTGAAGAAGGGATTAACCCAGAAACACATGTGTCCAGAGATGCACAGCAAAGG
Organism: Pleurodeles waltl; assembly: GCF_031143425.1. NCBI lineage: Eukaryota > Metazoa > Chordata > Amphibia > Caudata > Salamandridae > Pleurodeles > Pleurodeles waltl. The sequence goes on along the minus strand of NC_090444.1, from coordinate 385,274,642 downwards.
CTGCACCTATTTAGAGGTGAAATATCTAAAAGTAACTGAGTTCGTTTTTTGAGGAAACTACATTTATCATGATGCAATGGGGCAGATTATTTGCTGGGATGTTAGGCAGGTGTGCTCCTAACTGTTTGTGAATATCTACGGGTAGTTGCTCCTTTCCGTAAGGGTGATTCTCTTTTTGTGAATTTCGGTCCGGCTCGGAAAGGTGAGAAGCATTCCACGGCTTCTTTGAGTCGGTGGGTTCGCTCGCTGATACTGATGGCTTATTCTTTGAAGGGGGAGGTTCCTCCCCAAGGGATTCAGGGCCGTTCTACCAGGCTGCTACGGTGGCAGAGCTTCAGGGCGCTTCTGTGGTGGAAATTTGCAGGGCCGCAACTTGGGCCTCACCTTCGACCTTTGTTCGTCATTACAGGCTGGCGGACTGCGGCAATTTGGAGTCGATATTGGGTCACCGTGTCTTGCCCTCTATGATGTAATAGGGGGGTGGGGACTCGGTGGTCTTTATTGGTTGTGATTAAACTTGTTGCAACTCAGTGTCCGTCTCCTGTTTTCTCTTGCTATGTCTCATTGGTCTAAAGGAAGGCGAGGGAGGGACGGGAGGTAATGCGTCCATTACTTACGTTAATGGAGTTACTCCTAGTCCTACTCCCTCGCCTTCCTTTCTGTTCCCTCCCGCCCTCCCAGTACGGACCTCCTGAGTTGCTGCTTGGGCTTGTTTTTGTACAGGAGGTGGTGGGGGTGGGGGGGGTTAAGGGGAAGGGAGGGTCTATGGGGAGGCAGGGAGCCTCATTGGTCTAAAAGAAGGTGCGGGAGTAGGACTAGGAGTAATGCCATTAACGTAAGTAATGAACGCATTCTCAAGAGCAGATATCTATCTTCAAACGGAAAATTTGTTTGAGTAATTGTTTTTACGATTGCAAAAATACTTTTTTGAAATACAAATTTCATGTTGCATTTATTTTGTGAATCAGACCCAATTAAACAATTATTCCACATAAACTGCAAACTAAATTGTGAAGTTATTTCAGAGATTTAAGCAATATTATTTCATCTTTGTGTTGACCTCGGTAGAAAGAAGGAATACTACACTCCAGACACATATAGGTTCGTGAGGAGAGTTACACTGCCATATTTGCTAGAACCAAGGTACTTTGGATGTCTTTGCTTTTCAGAAACGTGGGTCAATAGTTGGGAGGCTTCCTGAAAATACAGAATCAAAGTGATTCAAGTTCGAAAAGGAATCCAGTCAAGGTGGATAAAAGCTAAAAAACCGAAACAGCCGTTTGATCCATATCATTCTGAATAAACATTGAAAAACAGAAATAAGTATTCACAGTGGTGTAAGTTTACAACTGAGTGATGGAAATGCTCCAATGTATTATGTTTTAAAGCTGTTCTGCTGGACTCATATCCCAGTAGAGGCAAATTTTTCATCAGATAGTCCAATAATAGCCTCAAGGACCACTGCCAGGCCCTCACCTGTACTGTACTAAACATGTTACTGACTACAATGCATGTGAGATTGCAATCCAAACAGCACCTACTTGAATCTCCATTCCCAACTAATTCTATCCTGACCTTGTTTGATTTACTGCAAACATATTCCTTAAAAAGTTTACCTAGCTACCAAGATCAACGATTTTTAGAGTCTATTGAAAGAGCCATCCAATGTATTCGAACTGAGACACAAATCTTCAAACAGGTGTTCATCATAATAGATCTCACATCCTAGCTAATAGTCTCCACACCACATAAAATCCACAATCAGTCAGACTAGGCACAGCACACGGCAATTTACCCACACTTCCACCCACCCTCAACAAGAACCAACTCTCTGGTTTTGCCCGATCCATTACCTTTGCAAGTCAATGTGCCAGTAGCCTGAACACATTAGTAAATAACATCAACTTATTGCCCAACGCAGTGGTTACCAAACTTTTGACTGCTGTGGACCCCCATTTTATCATTACTGGAACCCGGGGACCCCCCACTAAATCATTATTGGAGTCTGGGGACCCCCCGGTGAGTCACTACTGACCTAATCTGTTAATATTATTTAATTTTCTAAGCAGTCGCAGACCCCCTGAAGAGGCTTTGCGGACCCCCAGGGGTCCCCGGACCACAGGTTGGGAACCACTGGCCTAAAGCATTCAAACAATCAATTCTCACTTTCCTTCTTCAAAAATATCTATAGGTCCTTCAGAGCAAAACAAATAACACCTCATTAGGATGATGACTCAGGTAACAAAGATTCTGGAAAATTGTTATCTTTGAATTTCAGTAGTTCCTGCAAACATGCAAGTACCTGGATCGATGCCACAAGGACATATTAAATAAAAACATTTAAACAGCTTTACATACTGAGTGGCACTATTTTGCAGTCAACTCTAATGCCACGAGAAAGCTCTTCATCGTCAACTTCTTTTCTGCATTTTCTGCATCTGAGGCTTTTTCTCACCACAAAGAATACAACGGGACATCAGTGCCTCTAGACGACACTCAAAATAGTCTAAATCCTTCTTATGTCTCCTAGAAAACCACATCAAACTGGGCCTAGTGTTATTAACCCCTACCATCAGTTGTGGAGTTTCTTAAGGATTAATAATGCAGAGTAAAGCAAATTATTTATTACCACCATTAAGTGTGGCAGAGGCCCCTCCTCCTCCCTGCGTGGCTCTATATGTGGTTTATGTCATTGTTTTGTTTCATGCGGATTTCCATTCTGAAAGGTTGCTTAAACAAAATCAAGAAGCAAGGCATTCAAATTGGGCGGTGAAATAAAATCACATTGAAGTGGCCTTGTGAGCATTAGCAGAGCTTTTCCCATTTGGAAAACCATTCTAATACTTAATCTGTGAGCCAATAAACTTTAATTTTCTCATGTCAGCTTCGCAGTTCTGTGGTAATAATATGGATTTTGAACATTGAAAACTATCTGAAAAACCAGAATTAAAATGAAGTTATGGTTACAAAACAAAACCTATAAACCAAAGAAATTCACTACGTATGGTAAACTAACCATAACACCCTCCTTAACGCACTGCTTAAGAAGTTACCATATGGCATAATAACTCGGATGACATCACTTGTTTTTGTTAACATATTTTACAATTTTACAATTTCAAACAAAGCTACCTTGCAATGATGCAGCATCTCTTGTGTAAGTTTTCTTTCTATATCAATTACGACTCAGTTTAACCTGTTTCAATCATAAGACCTCAGACTCTGTTCACAATCAATCAAGAAATTTGTATAGCGCGCTACTCACCCGGAGGGTCTCAAGGCGCTGGGGGAGGGGGGACCGCTACTGCTCGAACAGCCAGGTCTTGAGTTGCTTCCTGAAGGAGAGGTGGTCTTGAGTCAGACGGAGGTGGATGGGGAGGGAGTTCCAAGTCTTGGCTGCCAGGTAGGAGAAGGATCTTCCTCCCATGGTGGCTTTTCTAATGCGTGGCACGGCGGCGAGGGCGTGGCTGGTCGATCGTAGCTGGCGGGTGGGAGTGTAGAAGGTCAGGCGGTTGTTGAGGTACCTGGGGCCCAGGTCGTGGAGGGCCTTGGGTGAGGAGGCGGAACGTGATTCTCTTGCTGACGGGGAGCCAGTGCAAGTCTCTCAGGTGTCCTGAGATGTGGCTATGTCGGGGATGTTAAGGATGAGGCGTGCGGAGGCGTTCTGGATGCGTTGGAGTCTTTTCTGTAGTTTGGCCGTGGTTCCGGTGTAGAGGGTGTTACCGTAGTCCAGTCGGCTGGTGACGAGTGCCTGGGTGACCGTCTTCTTGGTTTTGGTGGGGATCCATCGGAAGATCTTTCGGAGCATGCGTAGGATGTTGAAGCATGATGATGAGACGGCGTTGACTTGTCTGGTCATCGAGAGGGAGGAGTCCAGGATGAAGCCCAGGTTGCGCGCGTGGTCCGTTGGTTTGGGTGCGCTGCCCAGGGCAGGGGGCCACCAGGAGTCGTCCCAGGCAGAGGGTGATGATCCAAGGATGAGGACTTCCGTCTTGTCTGAGTTCAGTTTCAGACGGCTGTTCATCATCCACTCGGCTATGTCTTTCATCCCTTCGTGCAGGTTGGTTCTGGCGGTGGCTGGGTCGTTGGTGAGGGAGAGGATCAGCTGGGTGTCGTCGGCGTAGGAGATGATGTTGAGGTTGTGATGGTGTGCGATGGCTGCGAGGGGGCTCATGTAGACGTTGAAGAGGGTGGGGCTGAGTGATGATCCTTGTGGTACGCTGCAGATGACTTCGGTGGCCTCGGATCTGAACGGGGGGAGGCGGACTCTCTGGGTTCCTCCGGCGAGGAACGAGATGATCCACTCTAGTGCCTTCTCTTGGATTCCGATGTTGCTGAGGCGCTGCACTAGGGTGCGGTGGCAGACAGTGTCGAACGCTGCGGAGAGGTCCAGGAGGATGAGGGCCGCTGTTTCCCCGCTGTCGAGCAGGGCTCGGATGTCGTCAGTGGCTGCGATGAGGGCGGTCTCGGTGCTGTGGTTGGCTCGGAAGCCGGACTGCGAGTGGTCGAGGGATCCTTTAGTCTCGAGGAAGGCGGCTAGCTGTCTGTTGACAGTCTTCTCAATGACTTTGGCAGGAAACGAGAGGAGCGAGATGGGGCGGTAGTTCTTGAGGTCGGTAGGGTCTGCTGATGGTTTCTTCAGGAGGGCGCTGAGTTCGGCATGCTTCCAGCTCTCCGGGAAGGTAGCGGTGTTGAAGGAGCAATTGATGATGTCCCGGAGATGGGGTGCGATGACGGAGTCGGCCTTGTTGAAGACGTGGTGGGGGCATGGGTCGGTTGGTGATCCGGAATGGATGGTGTTCATCGTATGGATGGTGTCTTCGGTGCTGACCGGGGTCCAGGCGCGGAGGGTGGTGTTGGGGGGCGTCGGTGTGGTGGTTGGGTGCGTGGTCTGTGCGCCGAAGCTGTTGTGTATGTCGGCGATCTTGCGGTGAAAGAACGAGGCGAGTGAGTCACAGAGGTCTTGTGAGGGGGTGATGTCGTTGTTTCCGGCGCTGGGGTTGGAGAGCTCTTTGACGATGCTGAAGAGTTCCTAGCTGTTGTGTGCGTTGTTGTCTAGTAGTTCTTTGAATGCTGTCTTCTTGGTGGTGTGGATCAGCTGGTGGTGTTTGCGGGAGGCGTGCTTGAGGGCGGTCATGTTGTCTGTAGTCTGGTTTTTTCGCCAGGCTTTTTCGAGGGTGCAGCAGTTCTTCTTGGAGTTCTTGAGGTCGTTGTTGAACCAGGAGGCTTTCTTGCTGTTGGGCCTGATGGGATGGGTTTTCAGAGGTGCGAGGTTGTCAGCGCAGTTGGTGATCCACGGTGTGAGGTTGTTGGCTGCTTGGTTGGGGTCCGCTGAGCTGGCGGGAGGGTTCTGGCTCAGTGATGTGGAGAGCTGGTCGGTGGTGATCTTGTTCAAGCTTCTGCGGGGAGCCTGTTGTGGGTGGTGGTGAGTCGTGGTTCTTCTGAAGCTGAAGTGGACGCAGCTGTGGTCTGTCCAGTGGAGTCCGGTGGAGTGGCTGAAGGAGATGTACTTGCTGGAGGAGAAGACTGGGTCAAGCGTGTGTCCGGCGTAGTGGGTGGGGGTGTTCACCAGTTGCTTGAGTCCGAGGTTGGCGAGGTTGTCCAGCAGGGTGGTGGTGTTGTTGTCGTTGTTGTTCTCCAGGTGGAAGTTGAGGTCCCCTAGGAGGATGTAGTCAGTGGAGGAGAGGGCGTGAGGGCTGATGAAGTCTGCGATGTCTTCGCTGAATTGTGTGCGGGGTCCTGGGGGTCTGTAGATGAGGGTGCCTCTGAGTGTGGTCTTGGGGTCGGTGTGAATCTGGAAGTGGAGATGTTCGGCAGCTGTGAGGGTGTCGTCGGAGTTGGTCGTGATGCGGATGGTGTTCTTGTGGACGATGGCAATGCCTCCTCCTGTCTGGTTGACGCGGTCCCTCCGGGTGATCTTGTATCCGTCCGGGATGGCGATGGCGATGTCGGGCGCTGAGGAGGCGTTCATCCAGGTTTCTGTGAGGAAGGCGACATCTGGAGATGTGGTGTCAAGCAAGTTCCAGAGTTCCACGGCGTGTCTGTGGATGGAGCGGGTGTTGAGCAGGATGCACTTCAGGTGGTTGCTGCTGGTGCTTGGCTTGGCGGGTGTGGTGCGGGTCTGGATGCAGGAGAACTTGCATGATTGGCAGGCGAAGGGTCCGTGGGTGCGTCTTGGGTGGGCACGGCGGCACCCGGGGATCCGGCTGGTGTTGAGTGCGAGGAGGGTGCCGGCGTCGTAGGTCCGGCGGGTAGGCTGGCAGCGGCGGGGGCCAGGGAGTCTGGCACTGGGCGCGGTCCAGGCGCGGACGGGCGCAGACGGGCTTGCCTTTGGCGCGCCTTCGGCACAGGCAGTCAGGGCACGGCAGCGAGAGCGGTCACACTGGGGGCTGCGTGGCGGTGAGGGGAGCGACCTGCCTGGGAACCAGGGTCAGAGGTCACTCACTCCACCGCTGCGCGGCCTCCATATGAGGGGAAGAGGGAGGGAGGAGCAGCTGGGAGGTGGGAGCGGGGCGGCCAATGAGGTGCAAGGGGGCGGAGCTACCGGGACGCGGCGGCGGGAAGAACGGGCGGCGAGGGGGAGACGCGGCAAGACGAGGGAAGCTTAGAAAAGGGAGCACAGTCAAGGCAAGGCAACAAGTAAGGGAGAGCAATCAGGGCAACAATAACAGTAACAATACCAGGGACACAGGCACTCGGGGCACAGGATCGGCGGACACTGGCGCTCGGTCACAGGAGGCAGGCACAGGCAGTCAGGGCACGGCAGCGAGAGCGGTCACACTGGGGGCTGCGTGGCGGTGAGGGGAGCGACCTGCTCACATACAAACAGTACATCTATTCTTTAACTCAAGATCTCCATGAAGGACTCATCTATCCAACAGTATTTCTGCTCACCCATATCTGGTGAAAGAGGATTTTTATATACCCATATCTGATTGTCCATAGGACATTGCAGTGGCTGGCGGCCCCATGTGGGTGCCTAGCTAGCCCATGCTAAAGAGGGGTTCTGTCCTGGCAATTTTTCCACTCAGGTATTAATGTCACCATTACATCACTGATCACACAATTATAGTGCTGCTAGCATTAGATTGTGAACCATAAAATAAAGTCAATAAACAGTTAAGGTAGGCCATAGTCATCCAATCCTCAAGCTGAAGGCCATGTGCAGCGACGTTAGCAGAGAACAGCTGTAGTCCACCAACTTCTGTTTTTTCTGGACTTTTGAAATATATATATATATGTATATATATATATATATATATATATATATATATATATATATATGCACACACATCTATATACTTGTGTGTACACACACACACACATATATATATATATACATACACACACATCTGTATATACATCTGTGTATCTATACATAGGATCCTTCTATCCGTGTTTAATGCCCATCTCTAATTTCCTAAATGTTCTTATTCCAAATGACTTGTGAGGTCTTTAATTGTCTGTACGAAGAAATAATGGTGTGTAACCGCTCAACTGTAATACGTTATTACAGTTAATTTCTGATGTCACAATGTCTGCTGCCAGTGCCAGCATCCAAAGTAAAAGGCAAGTCAAGCAGCATAATCACAGCACAGTTTAAACAGTGAATACAGGAACAAGCTTCCCTATTCTGATATCTTTTTCTAAAAAGTAAAAGCAATCATCAGAGAGAAGATATTCATGCAACATATTTATTTTTTCCCCGCAGTTGGCCTTTGCAGCACAGTTAGAACCTCTGCTTGCTAAAATGAATGAGTGCCATTAGGTATGAGCAGCTGCGCAAGCTCATAAAATAATTTTAGGTTCATCTAAAATGAAAGGAAGTGGTAGGCCTCCAAGTGAGTTGCTCACCACTAGTGTTTATTTGTTATAAATAGAATGACCATGTTGACGCATTTCGGCAAGAATTCTATTGGTCATTACCATTGTTACATGCTGATCTCATATGGCAGAAATGTATATTATTTTATTCCAAAATGTGGAAGCATCCGAGTCCCTTGACCAGACTTCCACTGCATATACAACAATGGTGTGGTTGAAGTTGACCTGAAAAAATCTATGGGTCCTAGACAGCAATCCCTTCCGACAGTCAATCATTTCCAGTGATGTCACCTTTATTACTGTTGTATTAACTTAGGCAACTCCTATTTCGAAATAAACCATCCATTTTGTTATCATTTTTGTTTTTTTTTACTTCAGATTAGTGTTTGAACTTTGGTGACCTTAAATAAGCCTGTGCTTTCTGCGACTGTGACTATGGGAGCCATATTTGGAACCAGCAAAAGCACTTTCCGGTAGTCTCACTCCTCTGAAGAAAAATCCTCATGCTTCTGATTCTGCAGCAGATGTTTCAGAATAATTAGTTTTTGGTTTGAATAAAAGCAACTCTAGTCCATGCAACTGCATATTGTTATGATTTAACGCCTAGTATAAAACTATTCATGGTCCAATTGGCATTGAGTTTCATTTAAATATATTAAAGTAATAGTGTAATTTAACGTGTGACATGTTCAGTTAGTCCTGCTTAGCCCAAAACCCGCTGGATTCCGTGTTTGTTGATGTAATACTCAGTATTTAAAGTAAAATTACAAGTCCCAGAATTCAACGTGCTGTTGGATGGACTGGACATTTTGACTGTGCCATGGGCCAACTCAAAGGCGATGCCTAAATCTTTTGCAAAGGATGCCTGATCTCTTCTACGAGGATGCCGAGAGGGAAGCTGTAGTCCTTGAGCCAACAATCAAAAGTACACTGTTTTTTTTTTAATTAATAGAAAGATATTTTAATATGAGAAGTTGGAAGGATAATTATGATAGGTGGATATCCATAGGAGGATGTTTCAGGTCACAGTCTACTAGACAGTTCAGCTGTCTGGTTTGCTAATAGCATCTTGGGGGACATCCTGATCTAGGATGGCATTCTGCCCATCACTTGTGATTTGTTTTGTGGTTTGTAACTCACATTTTCTTGCTTTTCATTTGCTGGCTCTATTTGTTTAGGCTCTCCAGTTTGAGTTTGTATCTTCCCTTCCCCAAACCTTATTTACAATATTCTTCTGAGTGCTCCCTCTATGTGAACAGGCCTGTAAATCTTGTCACATTTACTGTGCATTCAAAGACCAAGGTCAAATGTCAGGCGCTGTCTTCGGAGGGCGTTAGTTTACTTTTTTTTCTCTGACTTCAGACAAGTAAGAGGGTTTATGTGACAATATTGCTGGATACTGGGGGTAGAAAATAGTTTTTTTCTAGCACATGACAACATTTAAATGAACTGTGTAAGTATTTCAGAATATTTCATAAGTAGGAACACATATGAAGCACATTTTATATTATTTCTGAAGTGTTTTGGAAACAAATAATTAAATATGATCAAAACAACTTATTACACTAGGTGATGCAATTTCCACACATTTTCATCTGCGCACTGTATAGTTTATTAGTAAAACTGTAAGTCTGCAACTGTAATGGTAATTTCAATTGAAATTGTGTTGTCTATAATGACAGTTTGTTACCACACGATGAATACTCCACTCTGAGCTACTTCACTCTGCTATGCACCACTCCACACCACTGCACTCTACTCTACACCACTCCAGTTTTACACCACTCCACGCTACTGCCCTCTGCACTACTCCACTCTTCGCCACTGCACTCTACGCCACTTCACGCTATGCCTCTCTGCTGTACCCTGTACCACACTACTCTATGCCAATGCACTCTTTGTCACTCTATGCCACTGCACTCTTCACCACTGCACTCTACACCACTCCTGACTAGGACACACCAACTCTACCCTGCAAAACTACTCTGCACAAGCCACTCTGCAACACCGCTCTCTATGCTAGTACACTCTACACCAATGCACTTTACTCTGTAACACTTAATTCTATGCTTCTGCACTCTACGCCAATCCACTGTATGCCACTCTAATCTATTCTGCACCTGCACTGTATTCCACTACACTCTACACCACTCTATTCTACGCTGTTACACTCTGTGCCACTCTACACAATTGTACTCTAGCCTGTACGACTCCACTCTATGCTTCTTCACTCATTTTGTCTTTTTATGTCAATGTTGACTTGAAGAGGACTCACTCCCCTCTTGGGTAATCCCATTCGCCCAAATCAGCATAAAAATACTTCATTTCTAGAAGCATGACATCCGCCAAGTCAAAAGTGTTGCATATTGTAAAGCGGCATACAATATACTTGTAAGTCTACAGGTAATGCAGCATGGCAGCATGTGCTATAAATACTTTATTCCGCATTTCAAAATGTAGTGTTTTGTAAACTGCATAGGCGGTAAACATCCGTTAGGTGTCATCAGTATTTACTTAGTGCACACTTAGCAACTGGGAGTGTTCAATAGCTAGAATGAGGCCCCAGTGTAAAAAAAAACATACATTTTGTCTACCAATGAAGACCATATCTGGTTGTCTACTCAGCAAGCACCACCTGACTTTCAGAAATGCTATTTTTTCAGAGCGCCAAGAGCTTTGCAAGAAAACTTACTGATGTGAAATGAAGACTGCTAAAGGGTAACAGTAGCAGAAGAAATGGTAGAGTTCTGACATTGCACTTTATCTAGAAAGTTAGGTTTAATAAAATATACATTTTGATTTTTTAAACGTTTTTGTTTACTAAGAAAGAAATTGGAGATGTTCCTACTCAGAGTAAGCTACTGGGGCTTCAGTGGGTACGTTCCTGCTTCTCTCCTCAGGTGGAAAGGATAGTAAGTGCTAACCTGAAGTCTGTGTATTTTGTGAAAGCAAACGTCCAAGGCTATGCATGACACAATTATCACGACGTACAGCGCTCGAGGAATTGTGTAAAACACACGTTTAAGGACGAATAAAAATGCAACGGTTCTAGTCATACAGTACTGAACGTGCATGAAACGAATTCGTTAATTGCAGTTGTGCCTAGATGTCTCGTCTGTCTGAACCTGTTTGGTAATGTTTTTAACCATCTGCGACAACACATCAGACAGCTTCAAGCCCAAAAAAATGATCAACATTGATCATGGTTTCGATATTTTGTGTGAGTCCTTTTACAAAATGACTATTGTTAAATGTCACCATTGATGCCGTTCACACACCATTGTTTCCTAACTCACAGCTTTAATGCACCCCGCCAATTATAATGGAAGTGAATGAACAACAGTCAACACTTACGCCATTCTCTAAAAACAGAAGATGAAGTAATCTATTGGGAACTATGTGACAGATCTGAAGAGCTCAGAGTACAGGTGTTCTCGACGTCTGCCCAGTTACCATGGATCTTTGTAGAGATGTGAGAGCCACTGAAGGCACTGTGTCTAGGTAGAGGTAGTCACGAGCCAGATGCCTGACTCTGTGTCTCTTCGAGGTCCTCTCAAACCCGTGAGCCCAAAATGAGCCAGGTTTTTGAGTGGCTTCTTCCTGCCATCTCATGCGAGACAAAGAATCAGCCTTTGATGTAAAGTGTGTGGGAGCAAGAGATATCTACATAGTAGCTGGACTGTACAATGGCAACCAAGAGAACCTGGGGTCAATTCTGACTTCACCAAATTGTGTGATCATAGGCAAATATTTTATTTTTCGAGCAGCTGTTTTCTTCATTGTAACATATTAGAGCTCCTTCAAATATGTGAGTTCAGGATATGCGTTAAACAAAATTTGATTTAATAGACTATAGAGTTCCATGTATGATAAAGGTCTAGGCCATACGTTGGGTGAGCATGACAATTGACTTGCCTATTAGTTTTCTAATGAAATTGTCATCATGGGGGGCATACATGTTCCTAAATTGATGTTTAAAAACTATTCGTTTTAATAATTGCCTCTCAATGTAGTGATATAATCTAAGAGGACATGTTTCTGCATGTTAAAGAACACACTTTTTGAAGCAATTATATCATATTTTTATTTGATGTTTATTGCTTGATTAACATGTCAAATATTTGCGTGGCTTGGTTTGAGCATGGGCTGTTAGAGCCAAACAAGACCGTTGGCTTGACTCTGTCTCATCTCTCACTTTTAACCCCTTGGGTGCACTACCTCCCTGGTGCAGGTCACGACCAGTGGCTGACACCAGGGAGGGGGTTAATAAATCCTTTTTTTGTCCCCGGGAGAAGCTTTTCTGTGTCTCCCCCCACCCCCCCTTTGTGACATCAGCGCGCTGCGAGGCACGCTGACCCCCCCCGGGGCATTTTTTTTTTTTTTAAAAGGTAGGTGCCCCCGGGGATACATTTTATTTAAAACAAAAAGAAATGGACAGGGTGTCGCCCGTGGGCAGGGTGACCACCTGTGCGGGCAATATTTTTTTTTAGCAGTTGTACGGTTTCCCTGGGGGCCATTTTATAGATCTATATATATATAGATATATCTATGTAGATATATCTACATGGCTATATATATATATATATATTATATATATATATATATATATATATATAGATCTATGTAGATAGATAGATCTATATAGAGATAGATCTATATATATATATATATATATCACTTTTGTCAATACATGTGTGGTTTCCCTGGGGGCTGCAATCGGCCCCCAGGAAAACCAGACCCACATATAAAAGTGATATATATATATATATATATATATATATATATATATATACTCCCTATGGTTTGTTCAATGGAATTATGGAGTAAATAAAAGGCAGTAATCTACATGGAGTGCCAGTGTTTAAATTTCATGTGGAGTATATATTAAATGGGTCCTGTGCCCATTTACTGAGCACCAACCTCGATAGGCAAGCGCTGGAAGAATTACAGGACTTTCTCTCTGATATATATATATATATATATATATATATATATATATATATATATATTTGCCACCAGTTGTCTTGCAGTTGCAGCTTGCGTCTTCAAAGCAATGCACATACTTCAACTGACGCATTTCAACTGTAGCTTTTAGGCAGCAATAAAAAAAGTCAAGTAAGTAAGTATTGTGATTATGTTTCTGCTACAAAAGGCTCAGACTTTTGTCTAGTGGCAGTTTTAGTGCCATAAAGAAGCGCAGAAGATTTATATGCCTACTGCAAAGAGCAAATCTGTATTTTATGTCAATAGCTGAGTACATTACCTGCACTATAATACAAATGAAATGTATGTGCGGGGTGTGGGGCAGCTATGGAGAGATGAAGGGCACTTTTGCTGGGTGGTAATGAGGGAATCCGAGGAGGAGGGAGTGGGAGCACCAATAATGATTGGGACTGGGCGCAGGAGGTGCTAAAGACTGTGATGAATGGTATGTGACAAGGTGTTTTTTGAGTGTCTTGAAAGAACGTGCTGATTGAGGGACGAAGCTCAGGTAAGGTGGCCTCTACTGTTGCACGTATCTCACACACACCATCGATTTTGTGACTGTCTACGTAGGCTAGTGTTTTAGAGCAACAGTTTAGCCAATAGCAGAGATGGCATCTTGATGGATGACTGCTGCCGTCACTTGGGTTATAGAGGACAGCTCTGACACAGGATCAGAGACTGAGACATCAGATACTGAGACAGCATCTGAGGGATAGGACAATGGCGCAGACTCTGGGAGTGATTTTTCAGTCAGAGGAGTCCCATTCGATAACTCCTCTTCCAGTAAATTATGAGGGAGGTGATGAGGACAGTCCTGCTGTCCCTTCGCAAGCACAGTCTGTGCAACGGGGTAATAGTGGGTTAGCCCAACCCAGAGAGCAGGTGAATGCGGCGGCAAGCAGAGAGAGAGAGTGCTCTCTTGGGAGCTCCCCAATTTAGTTCAGCCCCAAATTCCACCGCCCAAATCGTATTGTGGAGACATCAAAATTATCTATCACAAAACAAACTGGTTTTGTAAGGCAGGCACCTGTGTTTTTGGTCCTGGGTTCGGCGGCCATATAGAGAAACATACTAAACCCAAACATTTCTGGAAACTAGACATTCGGGGGAGTCCACAGAGGTGTGACTTGTGTGGATTCCCCAAAGTTTTCCTACCCAGAATACCCTGCAAAGCTGAAATGTTGAATAAAAACTCTATTTTTCTCTCATTTCTGTCACACAAACTACAGGAATATGCTGGGATCCACAAAATTCCTACCACCCAGTGATTCCTCGCCTGTCCTGATAAAAACACTACCCCACTTGAGTGCCTATACCTAGTGCCTGCGTCAGGAATGGATCACCCCAGGGTCAACAGCTGCCTCATGTAAGGACCAACATTGACCGTTGTGTGATCTATTCCTGTCGCGGGCACCAGGCCTACCCACACAAGTGAGGCATCAATTTTATCAGGAGACTTGAGGGAACGCTGGGTGGAAGGAAATTTGTGGCTCCTCTCAGATTCCAGAACTTTCTGTCACCAAAATATGAGGAAAATGTGTTTCTAATGCCAAATTTTGAGGTTTGCAAAGGATTCTGGGTAACAGAACCTGGCCAGAGCCCCACAAGTCACCCCATCTTGGATTCCCCTAGGTCTCTAGTTTTCACAAATGCACAGGTTTGGTAGGTTTCCATAGGTGCCGGCTGAGCTAGAGGCCAAAATCTACAGGTAGGCACTTTGCAAAAAATACCTCTGTTTTCTGTCAAAAAATGGGATGTGTCCACGTTGTGTTTTGGAGCATTTCCTGTTGCGGGCGCTAGGCCTACCCACACAAGTGAGGTATCAATTTTATTGGGAGACTTGGGGGAACGCTGTGTGGAAGGAAATTTGTGGCTCCTCTCAGATTCCAGAACTTTCTGTCACCGAAATGTGATGAAAATGTGTTTTTTTAGCCAAATTTTGAGGTTTGCAAAAATCCACAGCTAGGCACTTTGCAAAAAACACGTCAGATTTTAATGTAAAAATGTGATGTGTCCATGTTGCGTTTCCTGTCGCGAGCATTAGGCCTACCCACGCAAGTGAGGTACCATTTTTATCAGGAGACTTGGGGGAACACAGAATAGCAAAACAAGTGTTATTGCCCCTTGTCTTTCTCTACATTTTTTCCTTCCAAATGTAAGACAGTGTGTAAAAAAGACGTCTATTTGAGAAATGGCCTGTAATTCACATGCTAGGATGGGCACCCCGGAATTCATAGATGTGCTTCTCAACACCTTATCTTATGCCCATTTTGGAAATACAAAGGTTTTCTTGATACCTATTTCTCACTCTTTATATTTCAGCAAATGAATTGCTGTATACCCGGTATAGAATGAAAACCCTTTGCAAGGTGCACCTCATTTATTGGCTCTGGGTACCTAGGGATCTTGATGAACCTACAAGCCCTATATATCCTCGCAACCAGAAGAGTCCAGCACAAAAACTGACATTGCAGGAAAAAGTTACAGAGTAAAACGTGGAGAAAAATGGCAGTTTTTTTCAGCTCACTTTCAATATTTTTTTATTTCAGCTGTTATTTTCTGCAGGAAAACCTTGTAGGATGTACACAAATGACCCCTTGCTGAATTCTGAATTTTGTCTACTTTTCAGAAATGTTTAGCTTTCTGGGATCCAGCATTGGTTTCACACCCATTCCTGTCACTAACTGGAAGGAGGCTGAAAGCACCAAAAATAGTACAAATTGGGTATGTCCCAGTAAAATGCCAAAATTGTGTTGAAAAATGTGGTTTTCTGATTCAAATCTGCCCGTTCCTGAAAGGTGGGAAGATGGTGATTTTAGCACCAGAAACCCTTTGTTGATGCCATTTTCAGGGAACTACCCCAAATAGGCAAAAAAGGGCTCAGCACTGTGTGGGGTGGGGGGGGGGGGGAGGCCCAGCACCTAAGAGGTTAATTTCTTGGCTTGCCTACCTCTACTTCAATGACAGTGCCTACGAAAGTATTTTCGGAGCCTCAGGAAAAATAATTTTTTCATCCCTCAAACTCCCCTTAACCTTAATACATTGGCCTTTTGTGAGGGCATTTGCTGAAATTTGTCTCTCTCTTGTCACCATTTGAGGTAGCAGTGTAAGGCAGCAGCTTACAGTGATCACAGTATTCCACCAACCCTTGTCTGATGCTCAGTAGCAGAAAATTCAAAATCTTTGTTGCACTGGATAGCTATATTGATAAGTTGTAGACAAAAATTGCCACTATCACAGAGCCAGACTTCTCTGATCCTCTGGCCAAAGCATTTGCATCTAATTTAATCAGTAAGCACCAAGGTATTTAGTGGAGCCAGTTATTAATTCAACCATAGCTACAAGGCGCCCGTTGAACAAAGTGAAGGTACTAATATGTTTGAGGAAGAGTACACTGAATATAAATTACAATATTGGATTTTTGCGTAAAGAAATAGTGCAGAAAAGTGTTACTATATATTTTAGGCAAACGTATTGACAGGATTCACTCTTGTTATCTTCATGTTTCAAACATTGTTGCGCACTTGCCTGGCATTGGGCAATCACTAGTAACGAGACTGCCATTATGATTTTAGCTAAATAAAACATTCTTACTTCTGACACATACAATGTGGCACTTTGTCAGTTTTGAAAATTTGGTTGTTCATTCCCAGCTTTAACGAACATTTATGGGCATATTTACAAGCCCTTAGTGCCACCTTGTGCCGCACGAGCGTAATTTTTTTTACACTAAGGTGCCGTTAAGGAGGCCTTTCTCCGCGCCCTACTTACAAAGTGGCGCAATGCTTGCATTTCGCCACTTTGTAAACCCTTCCACCACATTATGCCTGCGCCAGGCATAATGTATGCAAGGGGGGGCGTTCTGACACATGGAGGCCCAAAAAGGTGGCACAGTGAAATTTACAACATTTCACTGCGCCATTTTTTCTGTCATTTTTAACGTCTGCTCAGAGCAGGCGTTAAAATGACACACCCATTTTAATCATTGGGCTTCCCTTTGCTTTGCTGTGTTGGCGTCAATATTTTTGACACTAGTGCAGCAAAGCACCACCATGACGCTATCGTCCTAACAACCGCCATTGTGTGCCATATTGTAAATGCGGTGCAACCATAGTGTCGCTTGACGGGGCAGGAGCGATGCTTAAAAGTGTCGCATGGGGACCGGTGCGCTACGTTACTGTTTTATGAGCAATCATTCATGCTCATTTTCCGAATTTGGATATACAGGTGTCAGCTAACCTGTCAAGTCGTGTAATCCTCCTCCACTCCTCATGTAATTATAACAGTATACTTTATCCTGAATTGAGTTCCTTCAGATGGTGCACCTGGTGAAAGATCGCCTAGAGACCAAAAAAAAGTTCTGGTAATGCGATGGGTGTCTTGCGGTGATCGTCAGCTTGCACTGATTTTACAGAAGCGCGTGCAATACCTATTCTGTAATATCAGATTGATAAACACTCCAAAAGCACCTTCTGTTTCAAATGCACGTGAAAAATAAGGTTACACAATCACCAGCCCTTGTGAAAAAACGTATATTGGAATGACGATGGAAGAAGTAATCACTGACATAATATAGCTCAGGTCAAGACATAGGCCCTCATTCCAACCCTGGCGGTCATGGACCGCCAGGGTGGAGGGACACGGAAGCACCGCCAACAGGCTGGCGGTGCTTCCAGGGCCATTCTGACCGCGGCGGTAAAGCCGCGGTCAGAAAAGGGGATCCGGCGGTTTCCCGACGGATTTCCCCTGGCCCTGAGAATCCTCCATGGGGATTCTGACCCCCTTCCTGCCAGCCTGTTTCTGGCGGTTTACACCACCAGAAACAGGATGGCGGGAACGGGTGTCGTGGGGCCCCTGGGGGCCCCTGCACTGCCCATGCCTGTGGCATGGGCAGTGCAGGGGCCCCCTAACAGGGCCCCATAAAGATTTTCACTGTCTGCTTTGCAGACAGTGAAAATCGCGACGGGTGCAACTGCACCCGTCGCACCCCTGCAACTCCGCCGGCTCCATTCGGAGCCGGCTTCATTGTTGCAGGGTCTTTCCCGCTGGGCCGGCGGGCGCCCTTTTGGCGGTCGCCCGCCGGCCCAGTGGGAAAGTCGAAATGACCCCCACGGTCTTTTGACCGCGGATCGGTCTTTCGATGGGGTTACTTTGGCGGGCGGCATCCGCCGCCCACCAAAGTCAGAATGACCCCCATAATTGTCAGACACCACGTCACCTCTCGTCAGCCACTACATTGAAATCGGTCATAAACCCTAATAAGAAATTGCTAAGTTTTAATAATACTGCTGGGAGACATCAGATAAGGACACATAGAAATAAAAATTAGAAACTGGAAGCAGGTTGTATACAATGCCAAGGCACTACATTGTTGGATTAAATGCCTTGAATGAAGTACAAAACCTGCTGTGTCGGTTATGTGTTTGAAACAAGCACTACACAATGCCTCAAAATGTTATTTGCAGTATTGGCAAAATGAGACAATCATGTCATCTTAACTACACAATTGTGAAATATATATAACATGCTCTTGTACTCATAACCAGATCGTATTCCACGACAAATAATGTTAAGTGAAGCATGGCTCTTTTTATAAATATTTGACAAGCAACTTGGGGACATGCATGCATGTATTAAGTTAATTTAATTTAACAACCATGCTGGAAGGAACGATGTATATAACAAATTACATATAGATAGGGATGTTTCAATATGAAATCAGTTCCACAGGATAGTAAGGTAATAGAAATATATTTTTTCTTCCTTCCAATGTAATTTCTCATATATGTAGAAGCTACCCTCACTTGAAACTCGATTCACTGATCATTATATACTTAGTAACTTTTAGTAACTCCAAGATGGCCACAATGCTGTGGTTTGACAAACCACATTGGATATATAAACCTCGACGCAGCTGGTTTAGGTAGATTTGCACCACGTAAGGAACAACCAGCACTTTTTAAGTGAGTGCTTAGGTGTTAAACATTTTTGGGGAACAATTGTAATCACTTATGTGCAATATATGATAATGAGATACTAAAGAGTGATCTGTGCCTGGACATAAGATAGATGTTGCTGGGCAGGTGATTATGCAATTTTGCATTTCCTACTGTATTTGAACTGTAAAGGTAAAGATTGTCCATACAGCTGTACCTGGGTACGTGATGACCGTGCACCTGGAAACATGGCTATAACCCTGGCATTGCACATCAACTCATACATGTGTCACAGGATCATAGTAGCAAATCCTTACCTGGTAACCAGTTGTGGCTTGCTTGGGTTACAAGGGGCGGCAGAGGGGGGGCATTGGAATACTAATAATAGAAAAGAAAAGCGTACCTGTGCGCTGCGTCACAACGTGACGCCGCTCCTCCACCTCCTCTGCAGTTTGCACAGTCTCCCAGCCTGCCCTGCAGCCAATCCTGACGCTGCTCAGAGCAGGGTTAGGATTGGCTGAAGCACTCAGCCAGGGCACTCCGAGGGAGACTGTGCCTGCTCTTTCTAGCCCAGCAACACAATGCCAGGCTGGAGAGCGCACAGTAAACTGTAAACTTTGCACTTGTATAGCACACTACTTACCTGTTAGGGTCTCAAGGCGCTGTACACATACCACTGTGGAACCTCTCCTGGCTTTTCCCTGTGAGGCACCCACTCCTGGGCACCCCCAGGGTGAAGGCAGGTATCCAAGTGCTGTCAGGGACATTGTAGAGATTAAGCAAGTTATTGGCCAGAGTTACAGAGTGGGATCCATTAATTAGATTAGGCACCGAGGCGAGAATTATCTGGTCCAAGGGAATTGAGCCCAAGACCTGCTGAGACGGGAATCGAACCCTGGCCCCAGGCCAGATCTCTGCATCAGGTTCTGCTGCTCTAACCATTGTGCCACACTTCTCCACAGTTTGCATGTGTGTTTGGCCGGCCTGAGATGGCCAGCCAAACATACATGTGCACTGAGGGGGAGTGCGCTCCTCCTCATCCCTAATGCACCGCCCCTTTGTTAAAGGTTTACAGTGGCTGCTGGTGGCGGGGGCGACGCTCCTCCGGCATAGCGGAGGAGCCGCAGCTGCTGGTAACTATCATTTAATTTTGTCTGCTTTAGTATTTGACAACGCTTTACTTCTTTTAGCTTCATTTACCTTGGTGATTTCACTTCTCTACGTCTGGCAATGAATTGACATCCGTGAGTGTATCAAAGCCATTGACTGAATGTTCCTTTTGATAGCTGTTTTCCTGGTTAACTGATACTGACTGTGTCTGGACAAGAAACAAGGGGCGGCTCCTCCGCCAGAAGCAGGAGTTGCAAAACTTTAAAAATAAAACGATAATAAACTATGGTTATTATAATTTTATTTTTAAAGGAGCGGGCCATGGGGGGATGACAGCCATGGAGGGGAGTGAACAGAGCACTCCCCTCAGTGCACATGTATGTTTGGCTGGATGTCTTATGCCAGCCAAACACACATGCACACAGGGCTCTCTCCAACCCGGCACTGTATTGCTGGGTTGGAGATAGCAGGTCCAGGCTCCCAGTCTGCTTTGGAGCACCCAGCCAGGGCACTCCAGCCAATCATAACGCTGCTCTGAGCAGCATCATGATTGGCCACAGGGGAGGCTGGGAGCCTGTGCCTGGAGTGCGGCGGTGAGCTTCAGGTACGTTTTTTTGTTTTTAAATATTTTTTTTATTTGTGCTTTATTACTCTCGGCTGCCCCGCCACTTTGCCCAGTCTCCTGCGGTGACTGCAAGAAACGACTTTTCAAATCAGCCCGAGAAAGGTACAGGATATAAATATTAAGGGAGAGATTTGAGAAAAGTGGCACTGTGCCCAGTGCAGCTCCACTTTTCTTGTGCACCTTAGTGCCCCCCTACCACCACTATGTGTGCTCCGTATTTAAAATACGGCACACCATGGCGCAGGGTAGGGGGGAGTAGTGTCAACATTTTTGACGCTATTGATGTACTGTTCAGGGTTAGCGCCAAAAGTTTGGCGCTAACCCTGAACAGTACATAGGGGTCCATTGTAGCCAATGGTGTGCCCTCTTTTAATGCCTGTTCTGGGCAAAATGCAGTAAAAAATGCAGCAAAGAAATCTTTTAGATTTCTTTGCATCATTTTTTTGGACCCCCCCTTATGGGGGAACGCCCCCTTGCATACATTATGCCTGGCCCAGGCATAATGTGGCGCGAGGGTTACAAAGTGGTGCAATGCATGCATTGCTTCACTTTGTAAATCTGGCGCAGCAATTTTGGCTTTGTTGGGCCACATTAGCGTGAAAACAAATGATGCTAATGTGGCTCCAGGAGGCGCTAGGCCCTTTTAAATCAGGGCCTAAGTATCAAAGGCAAATACCTGTGTTTGATTATTAGACAAATAAAGGGGGAAATGCTGATTTTGTTTGCTGACACATTCTATATTTACGATCTTTATAGTAATTCCAAATAGGCGTGCCTCAGAATACTTTGATGGATTTATCCGAGCAGTAGTGTGCCGGATTGTCACAGGAGATGATTTTGGGATCTCCCTACAATGCAGTTAAGCATATTTTATTAGTGTTGACTGGGTTTAGTGCAATGAGTTAGTGTGTCTTAGTGTTCTCATGAGGCAGCAGCAGTGTCCAAGTGATAAATTAGTGCCCATGACACACAGAAATGTGTTCGGAATATGTCCTGAGAGTGCAATATGTTGTCTTAGTGTTCCTAGGACGCAGAGCAAAATTGTGGACTAGTGTACCTAAGATAGAATGTGGTGAGTTAATGTCCCTAGGATGTAGTGCACTGTAGTTTGTTACTGGCCTGTGCATTATATGTTTCGTGCCCCAGTGATACTTTGAAGTGTTGAGTGTTTTCGTCATGAGGTTAGTGTGGTCAGGTTGTCTTCCTCTCGTGCCCTGCAGTGTAGCGGTTACTAGGATTTAGTAAAAGTGCAAAATATTTAGGGGGTTATTACAACTTTGGAGGAGGTGTTAATCCGTCCCAAATGTGACGGATATACCACCAGCCGTATTACGAGTTCCATAGGATATAATGGACTCGTAATACGGCTGGTGGTATATCCGTCACCTTACCGTCACTTTTGGGACGGATTAACACCTCCTCCAAAGTTGTAATAACCCCCTTAGTGTCTTAACTGTGATATCCAATTGGAGAGTGCATTGGTGTCTATAAGATGCAGTGCTGTGTAATGGGCTAGAATCACTTGTGGGAAGGGCAGTGTGTTGAGTTCATACACCTAGGATGCAGCACAATGTGATCTTGTGTATCCCTGTAATTAGGTCCCTGTGGTGCATTAGTGTCGCTAGGTTTAAATGTATTAAGTGAATTAGAGGCCCTAGGATGGAGTGTGGTGAGTTAATGTCCCTGGGATATAGTGCAGTGTGAGGAGATGCAGTGTACGATACTGAGCTACTGTCAAATGATTTCAAGGTAAGGCAGTTCTCCGAAGAAGAAACCCAATGGGTTAAAGTACACAGGATGCTGGGCAATGTTCTTATGCTGTGTGTTAGTTTTCATAGGATGTACTGCCGTGTCTTGGGCTAGTGTCTCTCGGATGTTGTGCAGTGGCTCAAGATTTCAGTGCAGAGTGGTTGGTTAACGTTTCTAAGATTTCAATGTACAGCAGTGGTTAGTGTTTTCAGTCTTATGGTGTGTTAAGATTAGTGTTGTTATGATTATATTGTGTAAAGTTCTCCATTGTGTATTGTGGTGTTTTTGCATTTTGGTTCATGGAATGCACCACCAAACATCCTCGCATGCATATGTTGCCAAGATGACTCAGTGAAATGACTCTCACCATTAGATTCTGAAGTGTTTTCAAGGACACAAGTTTGAATCCTGGCAGGACCCACTAAGACTTTGAGATATAGAAAGAGTAAACAGAGTACGTATAAATCGAGTAGGTTTGGCATAAACATTGTATGTGGTGTAGTTGTGCAATTAATGTGCAGTCTAATGTGATGAGTCAGTGTCCCTAAAAGGCAAACAGGTGATCGGCTGGTCCCTCAAGAAGCAGTGCGTGGCGGTTAAGTTATGCTATTAGGATATCATGTAATGGATAAGGGCTCCTAGAATTCTATGCAGTGTGTAAGTGTCTAGGGGCCATATGTGCCAACGAATTTTCCCATAGTCACAGAATGGGTAAAACCCTTTGCTACATCTGGCCCAAAGTGTGCTATGATGCAGTGATGTGTGGTGTCTTGGTGTCCCAACTATGCAAGAGTGTGGTAGATTAATGGTCCCCGGCATGCAATTGAGTGTCGTGGTTTATTATTATTTAATGTTATGTTTTTTCGTCCTTAGGATGCAATGCTGTTGACCGTGTTAATGTGCTTAGGATACAGACTCGCAATACTAGAGCACTGTACACAGCACTACTACAAGAAACTCCCAAAACACCTGCACAGCACCAGTTAATGGCTGAGACGAAATAGTGCATTATTCAACAGAACATATTAGACAGAACACCTTTTATACCACGACCATCATAGAGCTGGCTGTCACATAACTCACAACTTCATTTATCACCCCTTGACATCGTCATGGTGAATACTAGATTTCACAAATACTAATATATTTCTGAGCAACGTATACCTCTTTCCTCCTAGCAAATTACTTGATATCAAAACTATAATTTTCCAAGAACTAATTAACTCTATCTTCAATATACATCCACTTCGAAGCGAAGCATACAAACACTTCCCTAGACACAGAGTAGCGCTCTACCTTCTTTGTATGAAATCTATTACTGTTCTTCCAGCTTCATTTGTTTTAATATGATTTTTGTTTATCGATTTCCTTTATGTTTTCCTATTTGTATCAACACTATTTGTAGCAATAATCTATACTTCGTACAGGGCTTAAAAGAGTTCAACTTCCTGAGTTCAAAATCACAATTTCTTGTCCCTTCTTCTATTCCCCACTCTCTCAAGACTCATAGACCATCATTATTTTTCTGCTGTCTAAGACAAACATGTGGACACTTTAATAAGGAAATCCAAGTACATGCTCTATACACTCTGTTCTCCCATTGAACAAGCATCCAACAGGCGATTTTGGACATACAGCGACAGAAGCATGCAGCTCAAAGATTAAACAGAGTGGAGTATCTCTGTGCTCACAATAGCACTGATCACTAAGAAACAACTTAAAAAACCTAGAACAGAGGACATTCAATAGAAAACAGCTCATGTATCCCATACAGCAAAGTTGTGCAACCGTGTTAACGCAGTCCAAACAATCGCATTAACCAATAGACAAAAAGACATACACTATCCAAAGGAACACATTAGAAACAACACCAGAATAACATCCAGCCCAGGAAAGATGTGCCATATAATTGAATATCAATAAATTTACAAAGGAAACTCCAGAGCAGACTACACCTGTATGTTAGCAAGAACTCCTAGTTTTCATCACAATTCTAGACAGGTCAATCAATGGACAGAATTGTTCCTGACACTACTCACTACCTCGAGAAAGTTTTCTTATACAACTACATCATTAGAGTGAACATTCTAAATAACAAAGACTGCACCCAAATAACTTTGTAAGGTCGCCTGCCACTCCCAGCAAATGTTAACATCCAATGACATGTCAACGATGAAGACACAAGTACAGGAAATAGTAACGGAAACACAAATACACAACTGATAATGCAGACTGAAAAATCAAATCAAAGTCCAGATTGCAATGGGACCCTCTATTCCAATGCTTGGAAGGTGCTTTCATTGACACCAAAGGCTAAACTGCTGGCTGAAAGAATGCTATTCATTTGACTACAGCATAACACAAAATATACCAGCCTTATTGACTTCAAGTCAAGAATGAACATTAATTTTCAACATAGATTAACAATCTTGTCACACATTTAATATGTGCTTTCACAGATCCCCTTTCATTGCAAATACATAATACTGACAGTGAGACTAGCGGCTGTCCTCACTATACCTAAGAACAATCTCATCCATTGCTGACTTGGATTGTCTTCGCAGTAAATAATAGATCATTGTTTCTAGATCATGTCTGGGGTATGTAAGCAATTGATGTGTATCCCTATGCAATTGATGGAGGAGAAGAATGGGGGCAGGGGAGATTCCTGTTGGATGGCATGAGGAGTATGGGTTGTCTTTGCGATGACTGATGAGGTTCTCTGTGACTAAGTACATTTTTATCTCTTATTTGAGTTGCAGATTCGATAGTGTGAGTCTCAAAATGTGAAGGGATGTTGTTCCCTATAAAGAGTGAGAAGGATTTTCTCTCACTTTTGTTGTTGACTTTTGTTCCCTGCATTTCAGGATTTCAGGTCAGGCAATGTCATGACTCTTTGTGTTGGACTGGCCTCCAGAACTTGACCAAGTAGGTTTGTGGGCAGATTGCTGCTGTTTTGTAGGTGCTGCAGCAGGTATTTATTGTGGTGTAGGTCAAGAGTTGTAGGCAGTGTAGGCCCATCAGTGCAATTAGCAGGCCTGGGAGTGGTGTGGGAAATGTATTCAGTCCTTTGATACGATGAGCATAGGTCTGTAGGACCTTTTTTAGTGAGGCCAGTTTGAAATTGGAGTAATACATCACTGCCAGACAGATGGGAAAGTATATTAGCTGCTATGGTCATTCAGACATCTTATTCAGTGTTGGTAATTTTTATTAAACAGTATTGAGAGCTGGTATCGTACTGCCTGAATTTTCTTGGCAATGTGTGTCTTGAATTAAAGTTGCTGGTGGAATAAATGTGGGTAATTGGACATCTGTGTTGAGCTCGGGTGTGAAATTGTGTCAAAAATGCATTCCTGGATCTGAAGCTATTTGAATGGGTGTGAAACTATTTTAATTTTGCTCTGATTCAGCTTGAGATAGATGCTTATATCCATGGTCCGATAACAGTGGCTGTCTTTGGCTCTAGTTACATTGAGATGGAGTCAGGTGTTTTCTACATCTTGGTGATTCTTGATTTTGTGATCTACGATGAGTGCTTCAGGTCCATGTAGACATTAAAGATGACAGGAGGCTGCAAGAATCCATTATGAGCTCTGCAGGTAATTAGTAGCTGCTAACTTCTGAAGGTGCCCATCGAGTAGAAATGGTGTTGATCATATAAATAGAAGGTGAATATTTGAGTACAGTGTCTTGTATCAAATGCATGTGCCAAGATGTTAAGGCTTTAGGGACCATGGTGTTGAAGCCAGAGAGAGAGTCAAGATTTTACTATCATGACCAGCATTATGGTCAGTGATATGAAAGGTCACATTTATTGACTTGAACGGTTGTCATCTCAGTGGCGCAATACATTTGGAAACTGCAATAGTGGTTGAGCAGAAGGTGATTATTGCTGTGCCAATGATGAAACGACTGTTTCTTTCCAAGACAGAAATTTTGAAGAGATTGTCAGGAAACAAAGATGCCTTTTTGCTACTGGAAGAATCTAACTTTTTTAATGCACCTGGTAATATACTTTGAATGAGGACTCCTATAGGACTTTTTTCCAAGAACCCTTGCCTTTTCCCACTGTTCACTAAGAAAATTCATAGTATTTTGGAGAATAACTAGGGTTCTGCTCCACATCTGGAACATATTTAGTTTTGTCACTTCACTTATGCAGATGGATAAACAGCACTGTTCTAAATATGACCTGTCAACATCCTCAGAAGTATTTATTGTATGTGTGTACTCAAAACCTAAAAGGAACTCTGACAAGGTTTGTTAGGTGCAGCTGGTATGCACCAGTGATGTACATTGAGGGCCTCATTTACAAGAAACAGACGCCTCGTCACCAATGTGTCAGATTTCTTGCACCTGCCACACATCCCTTAACGAGACCATGGATGCACTGTATTTACAATACAGAGCTCCATGGGGCACGTTTTCACAGATGTGTCACAAATTCTGACGCATCAGTTGGTGCTAAAGTGACGCATTGCTGGAGTTGCATCACTAAACTGACGCAACTCCAGCAATGCGAGGAGAGTCCCATTGGAAAAAGCCCTGTGTCGATTTTACATCTAGTCTGAGCAGGCAATAAAATTTCGACACAATAAAGTCGTAGAATGACGCAGTGAAAAGTTATACATTTCATTATGTCAGTTCTACGTGGCTTTTTCCGTGGGAAGGCGTACCCTACATACATTATACCTGGTGCAGATGCTCCCAATGTGTCAGTTTGTGAATATGGAACAGTGTAGTGCACTTCTAGCACTGCTGCTGCATAAAAAAAAAATGATGCAGCAGCAGCGCATTGGGGCTGATAAATGATGCTATAAGTTTTACCTGCACAAATCGTGGGGACAATTACGATTTGCTGCTCACTTGTAATCACATTTTTGGGAACAAACAAAATGGAATTACAGGCCCAATTACGATTGAGGCCTAATTGGAGTATTTAGTTACTACAGGCAATAAGAAAATGGGACGCAAGATGGGCTTGCATAATATTTCTTCTGTCTTTACGTTCTGTAAATGAATATGATTGCAAAAGTTCAGAAGAGCGTTGTATTTATTCATTCACGTCTGTACTTATTTATGTATTTCGAAGGCCATTGAAGACTCAGGGGTGTAGGTTCGGTGGGGAGGGAGGTGGTGTTTGGGGTGTGACAGTCTCTACATAAATGGATTATTGGCTTGGTATTTGGGTCTAGATGTCTTTGTTGTTTTTTTGCTTTTTACTTGTCATGCTCATTTCACCAAGAGGTTTTAACATGTTCGTTTTTGTATTCAGAAACTTATATACAGTGACCACTTTACTAAACAAGCATTGCAGAGCCAATAGATCTTACCTTTGTGACTTATTGACTTTGACAGTGTTTTTAGCCACGCTTCACAGTGAGGCCCACCGCTTTTTAGCTGTAGTATGTGAGATTCACAACCCCTCGAATCTCACTGATGATGACGCAGAAATGAAGGTTTTACATTTATTGACGCATAAACGTAGTGTGAAATAATCATGTGTGACTTTAACCGAACTAATAGAGATTGTACGGGGACAAAATGTGCCCTCAGAGTAGTTTGCCAACATTTATAAGCGTGCTTTATATAACGTGGTGTATTAGAATTGCACTAATCCGACATAATCATAAACATGTGCTATGATTTGCTTGTTTGAAATGTTTTAGCTTAGCATAACTTTAGTGGAGGCTTTGGCCTAGTTGCCTGGTCTCACGGTTTAGATGCTCGTGTTTTTTCCAATGTGCTATTAAACGTGTATTTTTGCTTGAAGCTGTACTTTTCCACTGAGATCGTTCACATGCTTATCTTAAGGTTTCGTGCCAGCCTGGCATATTTCTCTCTTTACTCCAAGGTCAATCTGCAGGTGCGGACAATGGAAGCTCTGAAAGTGAGTTAATTGGTATAAAATGTTGCAACTTGCGTACTCATCTCCAAGGATAATGTATGCTTAAGTAAAAGCCTGAGAACTGTTGTTTTTGATTGGACAATTTGAAGCCAACCTATGAACCCTCCAATGGAAGACCCTACTGGATTTGAACTGTTGTCTATTTAAACCAGGTGCACGAGAAGAAAGTAGCCATTGCAGCCATTATTGCCATTACCAGCTCGATACCCGCCATTTTGCAGGACATTGCAGCTATTATGGCCCACCTTGCTGCGACGCCATTTTGAAAGAGACTTTGATGCTTTCTCTAATCGAGAGAAAGAGACTTTAATGATTCTTGCCCTAGAGACTTTAACTTTGATCCCTTTACATGAAGTAGTAGTTTTATTTTGCCGCCGTGAGGCAATTGCCCCGTCCACCCCTGCCCCTTTGCCCCGTCCCATGCTGATCGAAACGGTACCCATGCTGATCGAGAAACGGTACCTGTGAGACGAAGACTTCCTTGAATGCTGATTGAAATTGGTAAATATGAAAGGAAATTGTACAATTGCATTGTGTTTCTTTTAGGTAACCAACTGCTGATTTTTTATAAGAGCCCTAGCTAGGAGTTTTCTAAATTAATGTTGCTAAATTGTTTTGCATGAAGTCCCACATGCCGATGCTAATTTGAGGTTAGATGAGGATTCCTTTTGTTGCACGATGCAATTTGAGACCTTGTTATGCTGACTAAATGTATGCAATTAGCTCATTACAGATTATAGTTTTAGTGATTTGCATTGCTATTATCGAATGCCTTGTTATTCAAATGCTGCATAGATTGCATCTGTTTCGCCGTTATGGACAGCTTTTAATGTTCATTTACGTTTATCATCTGGTGTTGAGACACATCTATATTGTGCTAGCTTTGTTAATATAGGGAAATAAATTCACTAACTTTGAATAAACTGGTGTGGTTATTCCTGACTGAAAGGTCAGTGTTCGCCGAAATGTATTCTGGATTAATTGTTAAGTGTTATGTTGATCAGGGTATTGCTTATGTTCGTTATTGATTATTGATTTGATTAAATTGACCGATATAGAGTAAGGAGAGTCCCACTTAGCCAAAAGATTCATCGGCCTAAAGAGCGTCCAAATACAGGTAAATTATTAGTACGGAACGCTCTATCAGTAGATGGTAGCAGAGGACGGTTTCGTCTTTTGGGACCCCGTACTCTTAAAGTACATGGTGTTGAATTGACGGTTACACCCTTTGAGATCCCACTCGAGAAGTTGAATTAGATTTTCTTGGATAAAACTGATTGAGAAAATGATGATGGGCTAGGTCCACCGCGACTTTCCCGGGATCTCGGAGCTTGCGGATGGAGAGAATGGAGGTGTGAGATCGGCGTTGGTGGTACTAGTGACGGTATGAGTGAAGTTAGGATTTTGCGCTTGCACAGCTTATTGCCGCAGATTGTGTGAAAAGGTTGCGAGGATTTTAGAGAATAGCGGAGGTGCGACTCCGGGTGTAGAAGTAGGGAAGTCGTCGAACTTCATAGAAATAGCGGAGGTGCGACTCCGAGTGTGAGAGTAGGGAAGTCGTCGAACTTCACGTGTATGTGGCGCTTTGTGCAGAAAAAGGTCCACGTGGTTGTTGTTGTTGAGACGGGCCCTGCGAGGTCAAGAGACTCCGGAGTATGTTGTTTTATGTTGTGGTCTGGGCGGTTTAGTAGGTTGATCGGGCGTGGTCAACGAGTCCGTACGTGTGTTAAGGGAGTGAAAGAAACTTCGACTTCGGGCTTTGACAAAAATTCTAAGTGCACTAGAATAGATCATTGACAAGTTGAGAGTAGGTCTGCGGGTCAGATTTGCTTGCGAAAGTGGGGACCGAGAAAGATGGAATAACTGCCGAGGCTAGTGAAAAATCCCTAAGGTCCTGAAGCGGTTGTGTTACCCTTCCTGTAGTAAACCGACAGATCTGTTTTATAATTTTTGGTAGCTCGCGATACATGCCAGAAGTTGTTACGAGAGGAGCTGAGTGAAGGAGGACAAGCCGCGAGGCTTTGTCAGCTGCAGTGTGTGTGAGTGTGACGTCACTAGGAGCCGCGCTGGGATAGGTTGGTTGCAGAGAAGGGTCGCGCACGGATTGGACGCAGTCCGTGGGGCTCGATTGGAAGGGGAAAGGCAAGCGAAGAGTATTCCGGGAATTAAAGTCACCTATTGATTACAAACTTTGTGAAATAAAAGACGAGAAAATGAAATTTTTTAAAGCATTAAGGAGTGCGATGAAAGGGGAGTCTTACATTAAAGCGAGCGTAGGAGAGGAGACGCCGCCCGAAGGTACACCAGCTTACATTGTAATGAAGGAAAAGGGGGTAGCTCCGTGCCTTTGGCTAAAGCAATGGCACAAGCTGACAGAGAAACATGGGAGCGTAGCATTCCCGATCCACGGGACATTCAATATAAGGATTCTAGAGAATTTGAGATTCGCGATGTACGACATGAAGGTGCCTCCAAGGCCAGCACAGTTTGAGGCTCTAGCGATTTGGGAACTAATGGCTAGACAGCAGCAGCAAAATAAGTTCGAGACCAGGATAAGAAAGGTAGAAAAGACACTAGCGGGCGCTAGGTGGGATAATGCACAGAAGGTGTGGAGGTCAGATGTATTGCAGGGGATAAAATTGTTTCCCGCAATTACTAAGGAAGAAGAGGAGACAGGTAAGAAAGCTACCTGTAAGACAAACAGGAGGTGTTCCAAGGATAGAGAGGACGAGGAAAAGTTGAGAAGAGAAGAGGAGTTAGAGGATGAGGAGTTAATAATGCAATTGCTGAACGACCGTCCACCACCTTATGCGGAGTGACAAGGTCCAAGTACCAGTTCTGCCCCTCCGGCACCGGTACAGAACAGTGAAACTCAGAGTTCAGGAGCATCATCGGGGTCTAAGGACCCGAGTTTACTGTTCACCCCGCAGATACCGCAGGTTAGGAGAATATATCCAGATGTGCCCATGTTGAAACCAGCAGAAAATTATCAGCCGCAGATGCCAGGGTACTACAGCAGTGACAACAGTGCAGGAATGATTCTAGATCCAACCGTAAGGGGAGTACAGAATGGTCACAACCCGACATTGGCACAAGCCGAATCAACCCAGTTTTTGATGCCTCAAAAGCAGATGCAGGGGGGGACAGCACATGCTCAGATGACGGGGAGTCAGATGGGCATGCCGGCAATGATGACCCATAGTGTGGGAATGAACATGCCTCAGAACATGGGAAATAGACAAAACCCAGATGCGATATCGCTACCCATTACTGTAGGTCCACCGGTACCTCTGTACAGTCAGCCTAACTTAGGTATGAGCGGTCAGGGATCAATGTTGCTGAATGGGACCGAAAGGAGGTGCATAGAAAACACTCCAGGGATAACCCCTATAGCGGCTCAGCCAAATGGATCTGGGTCCTTGATGGAGTTTAGTCCCATATGTGCTCAGTCAACACTGGTGAGGTCAAGTCCCCCACTGGTGATACCGCTGTCATTGAATACTGAAAAGTTGCCGCAACCATCAATGGCAGTCGATGTGAACGCTACACTGATGGGGTTGAATGCGCAACAGCTGACACAGTGGTTCAACAGTCTGAATTCCACACAAAGCTCAGCCAGTGGGAAGGGAGAAGACTATCTGAATAGGGTCAGGTTGAACATGGAAGCACAAGAATTGGTGGAAGGGACTATGGGTGTGAATAGGTTAGAGTCCTACTCGGAAGAAGAGTTGAGGTATCTATGTCCAAGGATTACGAAAGAAGTGAACAAGGTACATAGAAGCTTGCAAGAAATAGCTGACAAAAACGGGGTTGATATAGACAAGACAAAACACTTGAGCAGGAGCTATAGGTTGGATTTCGGGACCACAGATTTTGAACACATGAGGTCAGCAGGCATGAAGGCGCACCTTAGAGAATTGCTGCAGAGTGCACAAGTGTGGAGGTGCTTAGACAAATGGGAAAGCAGATGGGTAAAGAGAAAGGAAAAGATGAAAGACAGTGTTCCAGAGCTCAACGAGAAAAGACCACAGAGTAGTGATGCAGTAACCATGTTACCAATGAGGGAGACAGCAGGGGGAAAATTAATACATGTACCATGGCACAGAAGCGACATTCAGTCTTTTACGGATGATTTTCCCAAACTGAGAGAGAAACCGATTGAATGGTATCAACAGACTGATAGGTTTGTGAAGCTTGCAAAATGTCTCTGGGAAGACCTGAACACTCTCTTTGAGATTGTGGTTCCGGCAGATTTGTGGGAGGATTGCAAAAGAGCTGTAGGTTGGCCGACAAGTGAACCAGAGAGAGACAGGGATACGGGTGCACCATCACCTATGGTGATGAGCTTGTACTACAAGGTGATTGAGCATTTGAAGACGAAAGTTGCCGCGAAAAATGTGAATTGGCAGAAGATTGATCGAACTGCCCAAGAGGCTAAAGAGTCGATTCATAGTTACTATGAGAGGTTGTTGAAGGCGTTCAAGAACTACAGTGGCACGGAAACAATAGAGGCGAAGGACATGCTTCATTTTGTGTTCAGATTTGTGGAAGGGCTGAGACCAGAGATAAGTCAGATGATAAAGTCGCATTTGATTTGTTGGCAGTCGAAACCGATTGATGAGGTGTTGAATTATGCGAAATACTGTAGCGACGAAATTGAAGTGAAACAGAAAAGGTTGAAGGAGAAAGTGATGATGATGCAACTTAAAGCAGCTCAGACAGGTCTGCAAGGTTTGCAAGGGTTGCAAGGGTTCCAACAGCAGGTACCGCAACCGCAGCCGCAGTTGCAGGGAAATGTGATGTTTCAGCCACAGGCGAGAGGCAGAGGCAGAGGAGGTTTTGGGAATAATGGTCCGGATTTGAACACTGTTGTGACTCAGAATGGTGTGCAGGCATTGAAAAAGGTGATGCCGTGTCACGTGTGCGGGATTGTCGGACATTGGAAATGCGAGTGCCCGATGGTGGTGCAGGAAGGTGCAGGTGTTGGTCAGCAAAACAATGATGTCAATGCATTTCAGACAATGAGGGGACCGAAAACGAGAGGTCCAAACCCAAATTTTCAGACCATAAATCAGTTGCAGGGATTACAGCCCATGCAGCCGCAGCAAATGCAGATGCCCCGTATGCAGATGACGCAAATGCAGCCAATGCAACAGCAGTTACCCATGGTACCTAATCAGCAAATGCAAATACCTTTGGCACCAATGAGTCAGCAGCAAGTGATGGTTCCTCCACAGGTCTCGGGTCAGGTAATGAATACAAATGGCACCGTGCAACAGTTCCCATTACACAGTGAGAGTGGAATAAACAATGTATGGGAGAGTGAAAGTTCAGGAGAGGAAGGAGATTGTGTGCTTGCAGCATCCTTGGAAGTTGATCAAAAGGGTCCGTACGTGGAGGGAAGAGTAATGGGTCATCGTGTTTCATTCTTGGTTGACACAGGAGCCACACGTTCAACTGTTAAGAGCTTTGAAGTACCAAATTTGCCACTCTCGGGGAGGACAGTTCAAGTGGTGGGAGTAGCAAACAGGCACCTGACAAACCCAATTACAGATCCGGTACCAGTCAGCATTGGTAACTATCAAGGGTTACATAAATTTGTAGTATGTGACTCAAGCCCGATAGCACTGTTAGGGAGAGACCTATTGTGCAAGTTGGGATGTTCGATTATGTGTTCGAACGAGGGAATTAAAATTCAGACGAGCAGTGATGGGGAAGAAGAGGACAGTGTAGAGGGGGATGAGATGGAAACTGTCGATGAAGAGTATCCTTTGATTTGTCTTTTCCTGATGATAACTGAAGAAGATATTCCAGCCGAATTACGGGAAACAGTCGGAAAGGAAGTATGGGATATGACAGGGAAAGAGGTGGGATTGATGAAAGGAGTGGAACCAGTGAAAGTGACTGTAAAACCCAATGCAACCTTTCCCCAGACCCCACAATACCACATGGCACAAGACACCCTCATGAAAGTTGCCCAACTCATTGACGAATTTGTAAAGCAGGGAGTACTGAAAGAAGTGTTAAGCAGTCCATGTAATTCACCAATCATGGGACTAATAAAGCCGAGTGGAAAGGTCCGAATTGTACAGGACTTGAGGAAAATAAATGACATCATAATTAAATGCTGCCCTGTCGTACCGAATCCAGCTGTGATAATGTTTCAAGTCCCTTGCGATGCCGAGTGGTTCTCAGTCATCGACTTGTCACAAGCATTCTTTTCTGTGCCTCTTCATGAGGACAGCCAATTTCTCTTTTGTTTCAAATTCCTAGATAGAGTTTACAGTTGGTGTCGAATTCCTCAAGGGTTTTCTGAGTCGCCGTCAATTTTCAATCAGATTCTAAAGAAAGATTTGGAAGCATTAAAATTGCCATTCGAGTCAACCCTAGTACAGTACATTGATGACTTACTGATTGCATCAAAGACAGAAAGTGGCTGCACAGCCGACACCATTGCTCTGTTGAACCATTTGGGAAGGAATGGGCACAAGGTGTCTCCTTCCAAATTGCAGTTCTGTCAGAAGAAAGTGAAATACTTGGGTCACCAGATAGAGAAAGGGTCAAGGAAAATAATGAAGGAAAGAATAACGAGTGTACTTCAAATGAGTCCACCAAAGACAAGGAGGGAGGTGAGGAAGTTTTTGGGAATGGTGGGCTACTGTCGCCAGTGGATTCCCAACTTCTCGACTCTAGCAAAGCCTTTACTGAAGCTGACCCAAAAGGATGCCTTGGATCAAATTGAGTTGAAAGGAGATGAGATGGATGCTTTCATTGAGTTGAAAGAATGCATGTGTAGGGATCCAGCTTTAGGTATGCCTGATTACACAAAGCCTTTCACATTGTTTTGTCATGAACGTGATGCATGTTCTTTGTCTGTCTTGACTCAAGCCCATGGTGGCATAAACAGACCAGTAGCGTATTTTTCAGCTACTTTGGATCCGGTCGCAGCAGCACTTCCAGGGTGTTTGCGCGCCGTAGCAGCAGTTGGTATCAGCCTCACTCAGAGTGAAGGAATAGTGATGGGACACCCAGTAACAGTCATGGTCCCTCACTCAGTTGAGATACTTTTGACCCGCTCCCGAACGCAACACATGACTGGAGCAAGACTCACAAGGTATGAAACGATAATTCTGGGCTCACCGAATGTGCAGCTGAAAAGGTGCACTACGTTGAATCCAGCAACCTTGCTTCCTGGTGAAAATGCTGAAATTGAGAACGCTGAAGACGTCGAGCATGACTGCCTTCAGGTGACTGAATTTTGCACCAAACCTCGACCTGACATTAAGGATACTAAGCTTGAGGAAAATGACCAAATTGTTTTCGTAGATGGTTCCTGTCTAAGAGATGGGATGGGAATTTTGAAAGCAGGATATGCTGTATGTACCGTAACAGGTGTCTTGGAAGCGGCCTGGCTCCAAGGAGTCTATTCTGCACAAGTAGCAGAACTTGTAGCCCTTACAAGAGCATGTCAACTGTCTGCATTGATGAAAGTCACCATTTACACTGATAGTCAGTACGGGTTTGGAATTGTGCATGACTTTGGCCAACTATGGTCACAGAGAGGTTTCCTGACTTCTTCAGGATCCCCAGTGAAAAACGGGGAGAGAATAATGGAATTGGTACACGCCATTCAAATGCCAGCCGAAGTTGCAGTGGTAAAGTGTAGTGCTCATACAAAAGGACAGGACTATGTCTCTCTGGGAAATGCATATGCGGATCAAGTTGCAAGATTTTGTGCCTTGAACTGTATATTACTCAGGGATGAATGGAATTCGATAAGTGAACCAGAACTCGAACCAGCTGAAGCATTTGCCTCGAAGGTCGTAGATACAATAGATGAACTAAAAGCATTACAGAATAACGTCAGGGAGGATGAAAGAGATTCCTGGATTAAATCACAATGTATAAAGAGACCAGATGAGTTATGGGTTTCAAATGAGGGAAAATTTGTTTTGCCAAATAGTCTCTTATCGCAGCTTGCGCGGTTCTATCATGGGCAAGCTCACCTAGGGAGAGATGCCATGATAAGATTGTTCAAAACTGATTGGTTTAACCCCAGATTTCGTCAAGCTGCAGAAGCAGTTTGCCATCGATGTGTCACTTGCCAGCAGATGAACCCAGGAAAGGGAACAGTTGTGAACGCAAGCCACATTGGCAGGGCCAGTGGCCCATTTAGTAGGATGCAGATGGACTTCATTGAGATGCCTGTGCATGGAGGTCTAAAGTATGTGTTGGTGATTGTGTGCATTTTTAGTCACTGGATTGAGGCATACCCCACACGTAGAAATGACAGCCTTACAGTTGCGAAACTATTGTTGAGGGAGTTGATACCACGTTTCGGATTCCCGATCTCTTTAGAATCAGATCGGGGAAGTCACTTCAATAACGAGGTGATAAAGTTACTTTGCGAAGCGCTGAACATTGAGCAAAAACTGCATTGTAGCTATCGCCCTGAAGCCTCAGGACTGGTGGAGCAGATGAATGGTACACTGAAATCAAGAATGGCGAAGATATGTGCATCGACAAATTTGAAATGGCCTGACGCATTGCCCTTGGTGCTAATGTCAATGAGAAACACCCCTGATAGAAAGACTGGATTGTCTCCGCACGAAATTCTCATGGGCAGGGCTATGAGACTTCCTGCAGTTCCCGCAAATGCGCTTTTGAATATTACAGATGATATGGTGTTAGACTACTGCAAGGGTCTGGCTGACGTGGTTCGCTCTTTCTCTCACCAGGTGGAAGCAACCACCTTGCCACCGATCCAAGGTCCAGGACACGCACTGAAAGCAGGTGACTGGGTCGTGGTAAAGAAGCACGTGAGGAAGTCGTGTCTGGAACCCCGTTGGAAAGGCCCTTTCCAAGTGATCCTGACGACCACTACCGCTGTGAAGTGTATGGGGGTTCCCAACTGGATTCACGCCAGTCACACAAAGAAAGTGTTGTGTCCCACAGATGAGGAAGTTGAAGCGCTGAAACTGCCAGTGCCTGATAAAACAGTGCTGAGACAGAGCAAAATCGAACTGAAAGCGAACAGGCAGGAACAGAAGAGAGGGAAACATTCTCTGAGGACGAAGCGACTAACTCACTTGGGGAAGACCAAGGAGAAAGTTCAGACAGCGACGAAGCAGCTGAAGGTGACAAAGAACCTGAAGCAGCTGAGGGTAGCAAAGAGCCTGAAGCAGCTGAAGGTGACAAAGAGCCTGAAGCAGCTGAAAGTGATAAAGAGCCTGACGAAAGTAACGGTGACGAAGGGCTCGAAAAAGGTGAAAAAGCAGGAGAGCCTGATCAGAGGAGGGCTTTCCCAGAAGCAGACGATACAGAAAAAGAAAAAGAGAACGTGATTGATTCCCCAGAAGGAGGGGACAAGGTAGAACAGAACGAAACAGTTCAAGCTTCCACAGAAAAGATCGCAGGTCCATCAAATGGACATGGTGCAAAGAGGAGACTAAGTATATCACCAATAAAACTAAGAACTAGAGAAAATTTGAACGACGGAGAAAGGCCAAAAGTGAAAAAGAAAAGAAAGGAAGTAACTGTCGTGGTACCATCCCCGAGTGAAGAAAAAGACTTGACAAAAGTGGAAAGTACCAGCGAAGCAGAATCAAAAAGAGAAGCAAAATTGAAAAGGAAAGGGATACCGAACAGAAGATATTCCGGTCTTGAATGGGCATATGTAGTTCATGACGATTGGACTGACGAATTTGTATCTCTAAGCCTCGAGAACGAAGAAGAAGAGATACCAATAGAAAAGAAAAGTTTTATGGACAGTGTTGATTGAAAGGGTAATAAATGACATTGCTTGCTACAATCTAACGTGATACAAACAACCAGTTAAGACATTGCTAAACCGGATGAGACATTTGCTAACCTGATAAGACTTTTTGAAAACCTGATTGACTCTTAAACACGATTTGAGACCACGTGCCAACTGAAAAAAAAAAATAATAATAATTTTTTTGAGTTATTGCCGAATTGAGACAAATGCTGCTAACCGAGAAGTGACTGGCCTCTTGAAGAAAACTGTGTGAACATTGCGCTCGTTCAGCTTTGTAACTGAATTACTAAATAGTTTTCTTATAGGTGCTTCTAGCTCTCTGATTCTATACAGATCATGACGCAAAACAGTAGAAAGAAATATTGTAAATACGCGTGTATAGGCTTGATAATTGCATGTGTACTAATA
Organism: Pleurodeles waltl; assembly: GCF_031143425.1. Lineage (NCBI taxonomy): Eukaryota > Metazoa > Chordata > Amphibia > Caudata > Salamandridae > Pleurodeles > Pleurodeles waltl. The sequence goes on along the minus strand of NC_090444.1, from coordinate 385,236,315 downwards.
ATAATGGCAATAGTGCTTGCAATGCATGGAAAGGGTGAGAATGAGAAAATCAATGCTTCTACTTTTGCTCCTGTTACTGTCACTGAACTAACCGCATTGAAAAGACTAGAATTAGATGAGAGACACTTGCATGATAAGAAGGAGCTTTCGTATAACGTTTTCTATCGCTTGCTAACAGAATATGTTGAGACTATGGATGCGAAAGATTGTTATGTGTGTACACAGATACCGACATCAGTAAAGGAAGGGGTGACTTATCACCACATGCCTCTTACATACGGGATTACATGTAGTATAGTAATGTCTAGATTTTATGGTCAAACTAACATACAGTATTTTTAATCAAATTATGATGTTACCTTTGCATATGTTCCTATAATAGCGCAGCTAAGCCAGATTGCTAAAGATTGGGATGCTAAAATAATGAGGGAATTTTTCGAGCCAATGCAACCTTTTGAAACGGCTCACGCTCATAGGGAAAACCTTACCTGCTCGCTCTCTGCAGTAGAAATAAGCTTTTTAGATCGCACAGATGATAGAAGGGCACAAATGAAGGCGAAATTAGAAAAAGAGCTACATAAGAGGACTTCAGTAGACAATTATGATTTTGCCGCAATAAAGACACAAGGGAGAATAGCTTTAGATGCTTGGCATGTAGGGAAATTTTGTATATATCGAGGTGAATCTTATTATGACAACATTTTTGTAGGAGCGAGTGAGTGTAAACATACGTTTATCTTTAAGGCCAAATGGACATTCATGATGAACGGACTTGACCCTGTCATACCAGGTGTATATTACATTTGTGGGTATAATGCCTATTATCGTCTTCCAAAGGGATGGTGGGGGAGATGTTATTTGGGTATAGTGTTCCCAAAAGTTTATCAACTGGATGACCTATTGATGATTCAAAAGACATCTGGATCCCATCGTATCCAGAAAAGAGAGACCGCAGCTGCTGTGGTAGGAGATATATTTGGAGCCATGATTCCTTCATTGGAAGTCGTGTTGAATTCCATCAAAATAAGAAAGTTGTCTACTATAGTGGATAACATGTTGACAAAGTTTTCAGGTGCTATAATCCTGATAGATGCTGAACTTGCAGCGGAAAGAGCTATGACTCTTCAAAATAGGCTTGCTTTAGACATTCTTTTAGCAAAGGATGGCGGCGTTTGCAAAATGCTTGGTGCGCGCCACTGTTGTACGTATATTCCCGACAACAGTGTGAAAATTAAAACTATGCTTGCTAATCTAACAAAAGAGAGTGCAGATTTGAAGGAATTGAAAGAACCAGGAGTGTGGGAGAAGGTTGGAAAAGGACTTGCTTCAGTGGGAAATTGGATTGGGGGAATTTGGAATGGAATATTACTAAAAATAATACAGGGAATTTTAATAGTATTGATTTGCATATTTGGAATTTGGGGAATAAAAAGGGGAATAATAATGATTATGGCAAGGATTAAAAGAAGGAAGGAAGAGAAAATGATGAGAAGAATGGCAGAAGAATACAAAGCGAAAACTAAGGGAATTAAAAGGAAAAGAGAACTGACAGAATTTTAATGGAATAAAATTTGTGGGAATAGTTTGTGTGATGACAAGTAGTCATCAGAGGAGGGATTGATGACGCAGAAATGAAGGTTTTACATTTATTGACGCATAAACGTAGTGTGAAATAATCATGTGTGACTTTAACCGAACTAATAGAGATTGTACGGGGACAAAATGTGCCCTCAGAGTAGTTTGCCAACATTTCTAAGCGTGCTTTATATAACGTGGTGTATTAGAATTGCACTAATCCGACATAATCATAAACATGTGCTATGATTTGCTTGTTTGAAATGTTTTAGCTTAGCATAACTTTAGTGGAGGCTTTGGCCTAGTTGCCTGGTCTCACGGTTTAGATGCTCGTGTTTTTTCCAATGTGCTATTAAACGTGTATTTTTGCTTGAAGCTGTACTTTTCCACTGAGATCGTTCACATGCTTATCTTAAGGTTTCGTGCCAGCCTGGCATATTTCTCTCTTTACTCCAAGGTCAATCTGCAGGTGCGGACAATGGAAGCTCTGAAAGTGAGTTAATTGGTATAAAATGTTGCAACTTGCGTACTCGTCTCCAAGGATAATGTATGCTTAAGTAAAAGCCTGAGAACTGTTGTTTTTGATTGGACAATTTGAAGCCAACCTATGAACCCTCCAATGGAAGACCCTACTGGATTTGAACTGTTGTCTATTTAAACCAGGTGCACGAGAAGAAAGTAGCCATTACAGCCATTACAGCCATTGCAGCCATTATTGCCATTACCAGCTCGATACCCGCCATTTTGCAGGACATTGCAGCTATTATGGCCCACCTTGCTGCGACGCCATTTTGAAAGAGACTTTGATGCTTTCTCTAATCGAGAGAAAGAGACTTTAATGATTCTTGCCCTAGAGACTTTAACTTTGATCCCTTTACATGAAGTAGTAGTTTTATTTTGCCGCCGTGAGGCAATTGCCCCGTCCACCCCTGCCCCTTTGCCCCGTCCCATGCTGATCGAAACGGTACCCATGCTGATCGAGAAACGGTACCTGTGAGACGAAGACTTCCTTGAATGCTGATTGTAATTGGTAAATATGAAAGGAAATTGTACAATTGCATTGTGTTTCTTTTAGGTAACCAACTGCTGATTTTTGATAAGAGCCCTAGCTAGGAGTTTTCTAAATTAATGTTGCTAAATTGTTTTGCATGAAGTCCCACATGCCGATGCTAATTTGAGGTTAGATGAGGATTCCTTTTGTTGCACGATGCAATTTGAGACCTTGTTATGCTGACTAAATGTATGCAATTAGCTCATTACAGATTATAGTTTTAGTGATTTGCATTGCTATTATCAAATGCCTTGTTATTCAAATGCTGCATAGATTGCATCTGTTTCGCCGTTATGGACAGCTATTAATGTTCATTTACGTTTATCATCTGATGTTGAGACACATCTATATTGTGCTAGCTTTGTTAATATAGGGAAATAAATTCACTAACTTTGAATAAACTGGTGTGGTTATTCCTGACTGAAAGGTCAGGGTTCGCCGAAATGTATTCTGGATTAATTGTTAAGTGTTATGTTGATCAGGGTATTACTTATGTTCGTTATTGATTATTGATTTGATTAAATTGACCGATATAGAGTAAGGAGAGTCCCACTTAGCCAAAAGATTCATCGGCCTAAAGAGCGTCCAAATACAGGTAAATTATTAGTACGGAACGCTCTATCACTGACTAAGCTACGCCCCAGGGAAGACAACATAAGAGGTTCCCGAACCACTCAACATGCTTTTTGTAAATAAAATGATATTTCAAAGAACATTTAGGACACTCTGTATTACTATTCTTTTCGTACTCTTCGTACCTTTTAGTAAAATACTTTTCGGACTTCTGCTACAGTGGCCACCTAAAAGAAAAGAAAGAATGATACTTTCCTGTGAGGGAAAAACTACTTTGACCTGAATGTGGTTAGCCACACTTTCTATACAGCTGAGTTTGAGTTCTTCAGATACCTCATGCCCATGGATTCATCCGGAGTACAGAGCACGTGGAGGATGCTGCATTACCTCGTTTTGAAACTGAGCTAATTATACCATCAGGAAATAAGATTGCCCATTCCGGAGAGGGATCTAACCTAGCATGTTTAATTTTGTTCTGTGGGTGGGGGCTGAGCGGATGTGGTTGCCTGGTTTTTATAATCAGCACAGGCCACACTTCAGGGGACATGCACAGTATCCAAGGCGTCCTACGTTTTGTTGACGTGAAAGCCGTCCATGCGAAGGAGAAGGAGATGCACTGCAGTAACTACGTGATGGACGCGTTGGGATACATGGAACCAGCCTTCACTCATGATCGTGCACTGTGCTGGACTTTTTGCGGTCTCGGTATTAATATTGTTTGCAGTTTGAGTTTGCCCTTTTGTCGCTCATTACTGGCTGCGTGCGCTATTAAGATAATTGTAAATGTGTCTCATTTTCTATTTGCATACTGTTTTCATGGCTTTTATGTTCGCTCTGCTCCCACCTGCGCTTATTTTCGCACTATTTCAAGGGAATATTGCTATGAATTGTCTTTCACCTTTATGACTTTCTCATATTGTTTTCCCCAATGTGCTTGTATAACTGATGGACGGTGTTTGAACACAAACGCCATATATATTCCTTCTAAGACAAACGAATTGTGAAAATCGTGAACGGAAAGTAAACACTCGGTGTGTGCGGATTTATTGTCGCAGAAGATACCATGTAAGAACTAAGGGTCTTCAGAAAATAATGAAAAAGATGCACGTGTGTCACCGTGAAAACGAAGTGGGACATCCCGACTCAAAACATTTAACTAATGGCCCAGCAATGTGAGAGGATACTTCCCATCTGATCTTCTGCATTAATTATGAATGAATCTGCCACCAAGAGCAAGCAGAGCTGGTCTTGCTGTTACTCCCATTCTTTTTGTGGATCTGCTCATCTCCAGTGGGCTACCACTGGGAGATGACAAAATCGCGAGAAAGCAGAAAGACCCCCCCACCCCCTTATAATTTGTCCCAAAATGGTGGGAATGATGGGACATTTTGGTAGTCAACCCATCCTTGACTTAGCGTTGCTAGGGACGAATGGTAGGTCATGCGTCCTTATCTATTCAGTTCTGATTTGGATCACAGCTGAAAAACTGGGACAAAGTAATGTTATGCCTGGAGGGCACCCTGGCACATGCAATAACAAAAAGATTCTATGTGTTAAATCTGGCAAAGTCAAGATAGTCTGGTCTGGAGGTTTGGCTGGTACAGTGAGGGGGCAAACTCCGATTCCAACTCAAATACAAGAAATGCCAGGAGTGGGCACATCTAGCTCTTTAAGTGTTATAGTAGGACTCATTGAGGACATGCAACTATAATACTTACATCTGTATTCCTAACATGGGTGTAGAATTTCAAGGTGCAATTCTTCATAGATTTCCTCTTGTACACCTAACTCCTCACCAACATTTTTTCTGCCAGTGGAAAATCTACCTGTTTATGGTTACCTTCAAGGATTATTTTCCAGCTAGACTTTTCTTTTTCCAGCTGGAAACTCCGGATTTGCTACTTGCACTTGAAATATGGTAGTGTCTGTGTCTCATACCCAAATAATATACTTATTCCAATCTTTTCTGGGGCTAATGTTTAGATGCATGAAGTGGGTGTGAAACAATATTGGAAAGGCTTGTGAATTTCCATAAAGATACCGCTTTGTTGTTGTTCACTGCCTGTACAACGCTCACTCCCCTCACTGCCAAGAACGCCCCTGTTGGCAACTCTAATAATAAACCTTGTACTGTGTAAGTCCTGCCATAGTAAGTATAACATGTGAGGTATAACTGTGCAAATCCTGATGATGTAAATCAGAATTCGAGAGTTACATCCAAATCTCCAATATTTTTGCCCAGCTATGTTAAAGTTCGGTACACACAGAGTTTTGTGAATAAATCCTTTCCTGTGCTTTACTATGTCTGCCACGATTGATGGGGAGGAAACCTGAACATGAACAATAACAGTCCCAAAGTGATTTATTAAAACCCCACTGGCTCAAATTTAGACTTGAAAGATAAATAGACTGTCCAACTACTTGCCATTGTTGAAACTATGTAGAGTGTAGCACAGTGATAATACTGCCCTGAAACATCTCTCAATTCTTCTCAAGCTTACATTGACCAATGGTTAAATTACTTCTTCATGTAGCTTTAGGAAACCAAAATCTATCCTCTGAAATCCTCTGGTAAAGGTATGTCCCACACACATTTCTCTCATTTTGTTTTAGTGTAAATCTACCATGATGGGCTGACTGAGCTGCTTGCTCTACTTTGGTTAACACTGTTCACATTATGTGCTTGTTAGACCTATCAATCTTAAGGTGGTCTTCCCCCAAACGTTTTGCAAGCTTTGCATCATTTTTTCACGATCTGTTTTTGTTGGCCTTAGGACTCTGGGCACTTTGCCACTGTTAATCAGTGCTAAAGTGCATGTGCTCACTCCTCCAAAACATGGTCAACATTGGTGCATCTACAATTGGCATATTTAATTTACTTATAAGTCACTAGTAAAGTGCACTATATGTGCTTAAGGCCTGTAAATTAAATACTATTTGTGGGCCTGCAGCACTGATTGTGCCACCTACTTAAGTAGCCTTTTAAACATGTCTCTGGTCTGCCACTGCAGAGCCTGTGTGTGCAGTTTGGCTGCCACGTTGACTTGGCATTTAAAACCCCTTGCCAAGTTTTAAAACCCCTTTTATTTCATATAAGTCTCCCCTAAGGTATGACACAGGTAGGCCACAGGGCATGGTGCTATGTAATTAAAAGGCAGGACACAAGTTTTACATGTCCTGGTAGTAAAAAGCTCCCAACTTTGTTTTTTCACTACAAGATGCCTACCCCTCTAATAGGGTAACACTGGCAATTCCTTATTGCCTTTAATAAGGTGTAATTCCTGACTGAAAAAGAGTAGACTTGTCATGTTTAGTACCAATGGGATTGTAATGATAAATCCTCTTTAATGGTAAAGTCGTATTTACTGTTACAATTTTGAAAATGCCACTTTTAGAAAGTTGGTATTTTCCTGCACTTAACCCCGTGTGCCTGCAGCCTGTCACCAATGCATGTCTGTGCTGGGGTGACAGCTGGTTTCCTGCATTTCCTCCAGACAGCCTCACACAAAGGAAAGGTAGGTGTGGCTGACGGGCCATCTGCATGTTGTTGGGTCATCCTAGACAGGATGGTAGGGAGGAGCTGGTACTTACACCTGAATAGGCTGGGGCTTGCTCCCAGACAAAGGACTGCTTAACCCCCTGTAGTGAGTGTGGAGCCAGGGCAGGAAGGGAGAACCTCTGTGCACGTCAACGACTCCTTTGAAGTCACACCCACTTCAAAGGCACCACTGGGTATAAGAACTGAACATCTGACCCTACCAAACCATTACACTTCTGGACCTGTTGATACTTTTCCAGGAAGGACAGTCGTGCTCCTGAATGACTGCAATACTGCTGGACGTCTGCTCTGGAAGAACTGCTTTTCTGCTGTGCTGACCTGCCTTCTGACCTCTCTGCCTGGGTGAAAAGGACTGGACGTACACCACTTGAACCCAGAGTGACTCCAAGGGCTTGTATACTTGCCTCCTGTTCTGAAGTCTCAGGGATATCAAAGACGTTCAGCAACACTTCAACAGCACATGGACTCTGCCATCAGTGTGTCCTCCCCCTGACAAGTGGTGCAAATCTAGTTCTGGCCCCTTGGCAGTGGGTTGGTTTTCGTGTGCTGAACTAGACAAATCCATGCATCACTGCAGTTCCGCTAATCGGAACCAACGAATCTCCTTCGATGCTGCTGTATAGCTGCTTGAGGACTTTGCATCGCTGGTTGCACTGCTCGATGATGAAACATTGTCTCCATCACAATGGGTTTGACAATGACACGTCACCTTCATCACAACAGGCTCATAGATAACACGTCTCCGACTGTGCGGATTGGATCTAATGCATCGCCTGCATTTAAAAGGATTAACGCTGATGCATTGCCTCCTCCGCTCATTGCATTGGGTCTTTAGCGCTGATGCATCCTCCAACCAAAGGTAGTTTTTCAGCAGAACAATGTTGATCCCTCCATCTGACCCGCGCTCAATTGCGGTCGTCTTGACTTTTTAGATTTGACCCAGTCTCGTCCGACCAGATAGCCCCAGTTGGCTCTTTAAGCTTCTAAGCACTATATTTACAGATATTGTTTAAAAGTTCATATCTCGACTTCTACTTGTCATTCTGGTCTTGTTTTGTTTATTAAATTATATTCTGTTTTTCTAACCAGGTGGGGCATTTTTTGTGGGGTGATGTAAATGTTTTTCTGTTTTGAGTGTTGCACAAATGCTTTACACATTGCCTCCTAAGTTAAGCCTTCCTGCTCTTTGCCAAGCTACCAGAGAGTGAGCAAAGGTTAATTTATGGTGTGTAACTGATTTACCCTGACCAGGATTGTGGTTCCTGCTTGGACAGGGTGCATATCTCTGCAAACCAGAAACCTAATTTCTAACAGAGGAGTCCTGCTTTTCTACTTTTTTGATTAAGAAATTTGCATATATATATTTCACCATGATAAACTGCTGTGCTCATTATTTATAAAAATGTCAAATGCAATCTGAAAATTGACAAAGAAGACACACTCCCAGTGCCTATACTAGCAGCGTGCATCTACCGAACTCATGCGGTTTGAAACAGTGAACAGATGTATCACTCGTTCTCTCACTGGTCCATGGGATCTCGTGCCAGCAACAATCTGCGAATGCCCAGGTTCATTTAACAGAGTTAGCGCTGCACGCGCTACCTTATGCTTCCAGATGCTCCCAAGTGGATTGTTCAATGCTGGCTCCCTGTGAATCGGAGCATGGCGGCTGCTGTATTCAGCTGCACCAGACCCTGCTTGGCGACCTGCAATCTGCTTCTGTTATGTTAGCTGGGCTCCCCAGGCACAGACAGAGTGCATGACTAGGCCCTTTTCAACCTGTTCCCAATGAGAGTGTGTGACATGCATCACCAAGAACCAAGCAGACCTTTTACAGTTTCATTCTGCAAATATTATTGTCCACACATAAAGATTTATTAATAAGCAATAAAGGCTCCAGGTGGCGGTAAGCAAGGATTTCTGAGCTGGATCTAGCGAAACTAGTATTGCCTCCCACCAGCTCACTTATGCCCACAAACATGATTGATAGGCGGGTGCCGGTGCTGTGTACTGTATGTCAAGAACCTAAGACCCGCAAGACATTCTTTTTCAATTCACAAGCTCAAATTCTGTGAGAAAGTTAAACATCTTAGTTGAACTTTCTTACAATGAGTCTAAACTTGGTTTGCTTAATGTCTTTGTATATTTGAACAGGATGCATGGCAGCATCGCATATGTATCTCGCTTGGCTTCAGAAAACAGGTTTTGCAGGTAGCAATCATAGCTGGTTTCTCACTGTAAATGTGTTCTACACAAGAATAAGCACACCTGAAGGAAAGTGCACATGCTGCATAAACTAGATGCTTTCGTAGAATGGCATGACGTAGGGGCAGGGCTGTGCACTATCTCGATACCAGCAGTCAAGATATGTTTTGTGTTTTCCTTTATTTACCTTTTCGCAGTGCACCTGTGCGAGTACCCGATAAGGAACCCACTGCATCTTGGAGCCCCTTGGAACTTCAGCATGAGTCCAGTGCTCGCGCGCCAACAGTGTTAACAACAGCAGAGAGGCCCGCTCATATGATGCCCCACGGCATGTTAATAGGGCCAGCTCTGTGTTAGTAAACACAAACTAAGATGCTTTTAAAGTGTGTGAAGGGGGTCGGAGGATGCGTGAGCTATGCACACTCCCACCACCACACGTCTGGGAGCCCATGAACTCTTCAGTAACTGTGTGTAACACATAAAGTGGGCTTTGTGCTGGGACTTGAGGAAGAGTGAGGATGTTCCAAGAGTATGACTTACTTGGTGGATTGGCAAGGGGTGTTTTGTGCTGCGGTCGTGGAATATTTTCACTTCACCTGTAGCGGCCAACTGACCGAGGACACCTTGTTGGCTTGATTGAACATTTTTAGACCTGTGCTGCCATTGATATCACATAGAACCCTGTCTTTCCTTATTGCTTCATAGTATTAAGCTGTTTCTATTGATTTTATGTTTTACTCGGTATTGTTTGTTAAAACCCTGCATTCAAAGCAAAGAGAGTTTGGCTTGTACAGCAGGCATTTGTCATACAATTTTTATAACATCAGTGAATGATAAGACCTGGTGTCCTTGGCGTGATTTCCCCCTAACTGTTTGCCTTCAACTTTCGTGTTTGCATACTTCATTTTTGCTGGCCTAAGGATTCTGCCAACTTCACCACTGCTAACCCACTGCTAAAGGGCTTGTGCTCTATCCTTAAAACATGGTAAAATTGGCATATACCCAATTGGCATACTTAATTTACATGTAAGTCCCTAATAAATTGGCACTACCTGTGTCCAGGGCAGGTAAATTAAATGCTAATAGTAGGATAGCAGCACTGATTATGCTGCTCACCTAAGTAGCACTTAAACATGTCTCAAGCCTGCCATTGCAGCCTGAGTGCCCTATTTTAAACTGCTTTTTCAACCTTGCAAAGTATACCTTTTGTCAGACCCAAACCTTCCTTTTTAATACATATAAGTCACCCCTAGGGAGGCCCCTGGACAGCCCAGAGGATGTGTAATCTTCACTTTTACATGTCCTGGTAGTGAAAAACTCTTAGATGTGTTTTTCACTAATGCAAGGCCTACCTGACCTATAGGATAACATTGGAGTTACCTTATTACATTTAAGAAGCTGTAACTTCCAAATGAAAAAAGTAACTAATTAATGTGTGGTGTCTTTGGAATTATAACGAAAAATCCTAACATATGGTAAAGTTGGATTTTAAGTTACAATTTTGTAAGTGACGTTTAGAAATTTAGCATTTTCTTACGTTAGCCATTTGATGCCTGCAGCCTGTCTCTGAGTCACTTTACTGGGTATGGTTGACAATTGGGCTTTGTGTATTCTTCCTAGACAGCCAGACCCAACTGAAAGCTTAGGTGTGACTGGATAGGCCAAAACTGGCAGGGTGGGTGGGAGTAGCTGTGATCAGCCCCACTTACACTTGAAAAGACTGTGTTCCTCCTCCCCACAAAGGACTGCATACCTCCTGTAGTAGTCTGGAGCCAGGACAAGAAAAGCAGGGCACCCATGCATTACAAAGGAAGGTCTCTAGAAACTTCTCCTATTTCAAAGGCAGAACTGGGTATAAATATCGGGCCTTAGACACCAGCTCTTCAGTACACTTCTAGACCTGTGGATACACTGTCAGGAAGAAGAACTGCAGTGCTCCTGAACGGACTGCTACTCTGCTGGACCACTGCTCTAAATGGTTGCTGTCCGCTGTGCTGACCTACTGCCTGCAGCCCCCTTGCCTGGGTAAGAACAACTGGACCCACATCCAAGACCCCAGAGTGACTCCAAGGGCTTGTTGGGTGGCCTCCTGACTTGAACGTCAGGGACAGAAGGCTCCAACAACTTTGACCCCAGCACCTAGACTCTGCCATCGGTGAGTCTACCCTGCCAAGTGGTGCCACCCCAGTCCGGGACCCTTGGAAGTGGTGCTTAAGTGTTCTGCCAGACTCTGTGGACCCAGTGGAACCAATGAATCTTCTCTGCTGCATGGCACAATCCCAAGCAGAACTGATCCATCTTCTTCACTGGGTGGATCTTCCCCGTCACAAAGACCTGTATCACATAACAGCCTACTGCCTCTTTGGAACTGCCACAGCATAATGCCTCTTTGGTGCAGGCCCTCGCATCCCTTGACGACAGCCCCAAAGACAATGCTGGGCTACGCATTGCAGCCTCCCAGCTCCTCCCCCTGACTGTGTGAAGTATCTTTGACACCAAACTTCACATCCCAAGACTTTGTTGATGGGATCCCCATCGACAACACAGGGCCGTGTATCGCAGCCTCACCTCATATTGGAACCAACGCCGTCAACGTGGTCACAAAACGCTCCGCAAACCATGCTTTGGGGTACTTTGTTAGTGGACTTAACTGGATTCCTGTAGCCGGCCTGGGCTCTTTCACAGTTGACCTGACTAGTGACTTTATCCTGGTCCGGCGCGACCAGGTATCCACAGTTGGCACTCTGTGCTTTTTGGCGCTGTTTTCACTGACATTTTTAATCTGCATATTTCCTGATTGGATTTTTGTTATTGTGGTCTTGTTTTATTTACAAAAAATACTCTTCTTTTCTAATCTGGTATGGCATCCTTTTTGTGTGGTGTTTTCACCTTATAACTGTTTGAAGTGCAGCACAAGTACTTTATACCTTGCACCTTGCCTCTAATTTAAGCCTGACTGCTCTGTGCCAATCTACCAGGGGGTTGAGCACAGGTTAATGTAGGTTTGACTTGTGCCTCACCTTGACAAGGATGCAGGTTGCTGCATGATCAGGGTTCACACTCCAGTCAACCAACAATCCAATTTTTTTACAATAATTTTCTGAAGACATTCTGTAATAAGATACAAGTACAACCGGCAATGTGTTCTTCCAAACTGTGACTTCAGAATGGTGAAAAATACCTTTTTATTCCCCTTTCCAAAAATGTTGTTATAGTGACAGGCATAATGACACACTTCAAAATCACTATGGGTTTGAAAGATAGCTGTTTACCATCTATATTAAATAATGATAAAACATGGTATTGATTTTTAAAAGTTTGACCATTATAGTAAAGGACAAGTGCAGGAGTTCATATATGGAAATTTTATTTTTTATGACTGTACAGTAGAAGTTAAATATCTACAGGCATGACCTCTCTCCAGCCAAGCTCTGCCTGCTGCTAGTGCCATTATGAGGTGTCCTCCCCTTCGCCTGTAGACAGACAGGATGGTGTTGGTGACCTGTGAGTGGCAGTCAGAGGCACACATAGGCCATGCTTGGCAGGGACTTCAAACGTTAGTGTGCCCTCCCAGTCAACTCACACACATAAGACAATATCCTGGCAAAGTGTGCTTGGTACAGCATCTTTACAATGAATGGTGGGTTACTTTTATAGAATGATGTAGGTTATAGAATAGCAGTTGAAGCACACTAATGGCTAAGCACCTTAGCTTTCAAGATTAGATGTTTCTTGTGCAGCTCTGATTTAGTTCCTGCTTTGAGGGTCCATTATCAGATTACAGAGACAGTTGAACTCCTTTCCAGATCATGCTCCTCTTCAGAACACATGTGGGGCACCATGACCAGTAAACCTACTCTTGTTAGCAAGAAACAAAAATAATCTCTGTCCTGACTATACTATTAAATAGATTGTTTATTTTTTCTAAATGTTTATTTTTTCTGAATAAGCTAATACACAAAAATCATGAATATTGGTAGCGAAGTTATGACAAAGGGCCATATGTACGAACACTTTTTCCCATAGACACAGAATGGGTAAAAACCTTTGCTACATCTGGCCCAAAGTCTTTAAAGGTACTGTGGTCTATTTAATAGAAAAAAACATGAATACACTTTGAAAGTATAATGCGACCTTGTCACAATGAAAGTAAATAAAATCAGACTTACGTCAGTTGCACTCTTTTTATGTTGAATACTGAAGTTGTGGATCTGCAATATTGAGTATAAAATATTGAGTGGCCACAGTAATAGGACCAAAATATTGAAGACCAAAATATCGTCGGGTAAGTATGCATTAATTTTCGAACTTCACAGCTGTGTAACTCCACATGTCGTAGAGGTACCTAGAAGTGTAATTTAGGACAGGAAATCTATACTTACTTATATGCACTTCCCACCTTGATATTTTCATTTTCGATATTTTGGTAAACACTATTACGGCCACTCGATTTTCTATATTTGATATTCAGAACTAAAACCAAAACTGAAGACTTGTTATTTGTCTGCTCAATCATCCGCAAGCACTCACCACCAGCTGAAGGCAGTGTTTCAGGTGTCCCAGGAATCCATGTATACAAAATGTGTACAACACGTGTCATACCTTGTCTTAGGCCTTTAAAACAAGATGGGGATTTGGCTCACGGCAGGTTGCGTCCCGACCTCTGGCGATGAGTAGTCATAAATTGGCCACACTGTATCGCTCTGGATTGTCACAGATTACCTGAGTACCCCCTTTGGTCACTTCAGGTAAGTAGAATACTCCCTGAAGTCCTTTGAAACACAATTCTGTGCCAAGGAGAGAGATAGTATGCAGGAATCTTGTTAAACAACAGGAATTTAACAAACCAAATCTAGCATTCATCAATCTTAAGGCAGGGAGTAGATCAGTAATTTCTTTATGTCTGCCAGCTGTAAATCTAGTAACTTCCTGTTCAAAAAAACGTTATGACTAGAATAATTTATCTGCTTCATTTCTTTGAAGCTGGAACAACCTTAGTTAGATGAGTTAATTTAAAAAAGTTGTTAATCTTCTTTTCAACAGATGTCCTTCATGACGGTCAGTTTCTGCGATTTGTAAGTGCCAGCAACGCATACTAAGAAAGCAGTAAGGCCCTCCTGGATTTAACTTCTCTACAGCAAGTGAGTAAATGTTTTACTCAGGAGGATGTGCTCCTGATGTGTGTACGTGCTAAGTATTTCATTTTACTCTTTTGCATATACAATATCACCTTCTCTGCGGATTCGTTATTACTTTCCAGCTCTTTTCCCTTGTATCCAATATAGTCTGACTTCGCCGATTTCAAAGAGTGTGAATCTTAAATGTGGCATAAGGTGGGAAAGCTGGGGAAGATTGGTGCCTCTCTTCGGTGCCTCTCGTCGTAACTTTCAATGTCTCCAACAACAAACTGATTTAAATAAACTACTGAGATTTGGAGCATCAGATCAGAGTTGCATATAAATTATTACACTATATACACATGTATGTACTCAAGTAAAATGTTCAACTATCTCCGAGAGATATTAGCGGAAAGTGCAAAACTGTCTCTTTCTTTACTAAGACCAATATTAGTTTTTGCTTTCCATCATTTATTGCTAAAACATTCCACAACACCATCATATAGAAAACAGCACACATCGTGCATAAACTAAACAGGATACTGACCACACGCAACACATCTCAGACAGTCCACGTAGGTAGGTGTTACTGAGCTCTTTGTAGCACCAACTTTAATATTAGTACTTAAACAACTCAATAGAATCCATTACTCAGAACAGTGCACACATTCAACACAGTTTAAAGCAGCTGATAAATAACATAACTCAGTGTTCTGCTTACATCAATGAAATATCTGCTCTGATTTTAATTAAATGGAATTGCGTTCTCATCGTCCTAATATTCCGTAATATGTTAACTGTACTCCTTTTAAAAGGTACTTTTAGGAAATATTTCATTTTTTTATTAACATAAATCTCAAATAAATACACATTTAATTTTTTATTTTGTAGCCTGCATTCGGTGTTCAGATATCAAATCTTTGCCATTACAAGATACCCATATCAGTAAGAAAGTAATGCAGCACATTTTGTTGTGAAGAAGGATCAGTTTGTCCTTGGAATATAAATTAACGTAAGCACATCTACAAGGAATATGTTAGAACGTTTGGTCTCTGGCAACAACTACAGGCAGGGAGAAGGAGAATATCTAATGAGGCCTGTTGGGTTGTAAAATGGTATCTTTCCGGTGGAATGAAATGATCCATTTCCATTCTATTAGGAGACAAATGAATACACTATGATCACAAAGCAGAGTGAATTTTATAAATATCTAAATCAAAATATACCTCCAGCCTCTTGCAGATCAGACAGCCTGGATAGTTAGTAGGTGATTTGGGAAAATGTACCTTACATGTAAAGGCTTTGGAGAGTGAAGAACCAGCAAGACTTAATTCAGTCTTTTCTTTGATAGGGAAAGCCTAAAGGAGCTAAACAGTGGTGAGCCCGGTTCTTATTATAAATCAGAATTCATCGATTCATAGGGATACGCCTGGACATAGTGAAGATAAATTAGTTTATTCTGAAATATTGCTAAGCACCGAATTAATGTGCGGAACAAATCCTTTAATTGGTTGCCATAAGTAAAATACTAATTTGGTTCCAGTTGCTTTTCATCGGTTCATGTGAAAAATAATGTCTTCTGTGAAGGTGTGTTTTGACCTGCAACCTCTCAGTTATAAATGGAATATGAAGAGCCATTTCTCCAACGCTCAGCAGTATTAATGAAAAGGCCATAGATGTTCAGAGATGTTTGGGAAATAGATTGGAATTATTTGTGAGTACCCACAAATGTTAAACTTTGTGATTGTTCTCACTATGTCCATTGTCCTCTCCCTTGAGACTTCACTGCGAGCACCAAGATCCAATGCCCTATGTCACTTACAATGTCAGAAATATCTGCAGACCTACCAGTTTCTCCACAGTCATGATGCACATCTTCACACTTAAAATCTGCGGTTTCTGACTTTGTGTTTTGAGTCCAACATGTTAAACAGCAGTGTAATAGTTTCCTGTGATTTCACAAAATAAACTACAGACTCACAATACATCTTCTGTTGAGTTCTGGAGCTGTTAATGAAGAGTCAAAGACGTGTATGGGATTGGATCATCTTAAATATTTATAAAAGAAACATACTGAATAATTTGAATACTTGTAGAAGAAACAAGGTAACATGGCTTACATATTTTAAATGATTAAACAAAACATGTCTTAGTTATGTAGGAACAAAACAAATTACATTCTGCTCAATGTAGGTTTGTTTTTGGTAGTTTTGAAAAATACACCAAGGAGCTCTTTGAGCACCTTTGACTAAAACTTATGAACTTCTCAATTTCCCAAGCAGAAAGTGCATGGGAAAGAATACAAAAGCAGTTCATAAAGAGCATATCAGTATTGGACCTAAGAGGAAAGGGATTCTGGATAGACTGAAGTTTTAGGGAAAGAGAAGTTTAATGGTAAATGCAAAATTGTCATTATTCTGGAAATGACAAACAGCTCGTGCTCTGGTGAAGTTACCACATAACCACCAGCATCTTTTGAAATTAAGACCTTCATCTTAAATCAAACTACAACTCCAGCACAATTATAGCAGGTCATCAAGTACAAGCTTCTTTCTAAGCTTAAAAAACAAACCCTGGCTTATGTAATTAGCTGAGGACAACTTTTACTAATGGTGATTGCCAGTCAATAATCAAACCTCTGTCCCCCAAACTGTTTGCAAAATAATAACATTTAACTTAAGGCAATTGATTAGCAAAACTAAGGACTTCATTACGAGCTTGACGGTCAAACTGCCAGACTGCCATGTTGGCGGTCCTGAAAAGACCGCCATTCCAACAGTCTTTCAGACCACCCTATTATGAGTTACACAGGCTGGGCCGCCGACCACCAAGCAAAAATGGCAGACTGCCATCAGTGCAGTGGCCTGGAAACAGGTGGTCCAACCTCCAGCGCTGACAACGCCGTGGCCAACTACCGAGCATATTACAAGCACATAGTCGCCATGGCATACCCTTCACGGCGGTCAGCCCTTGGTGGTCCAAACCACAGCTGTTCGTAGTCAGCAAAGTAAAAGACATCTGCACATTGGATGAATTTAAAAACAACACAGCTGACACACATTGCCACAGTGGACACACCTGCAAAGCACACTATTAAAACATCCCTTCACAGACCACATCCTTTGCATTTCCAATGCAAAACACAGAAGCCAGAGCACCTTATTTCCCATTCACTTAATTGATTAGGCACCCCTTTC
This sequence comes from Pleurodeles waltl, assembly GCF_031143425.1. Lineage (NCBI taxonomy): Eukaryota > Metazoa > Chordata > Amphibia > Caudata > Salamandridae > Pleurodeles > Pleurodeles waltl. The sequence continues at coordinate 385,219,038 of NC_090444.1, read as the reverse complement.
TTTCACCAACCCATTAAACACCCTGCACACACTTTTGTCCATTCACACCCTTTTGCACTTACCATGTTTAGTAAGTCCATTTAACAAATTTTTTTCCCACCATGTCATATTTGAAAAATCCCTGTTTTTTAGCAGATGAGTCAAGAGTCCTGATGAATGAAATCATAAAAGTAGAGCCACAATTGTTTTGAGCACAAGTCCAGCATACTTCTCTGAGTAGGCAACTCGAAATGTGGGACAGGGTAGTCAACGGAGTGAATGCTGTAGGCACCACCCTGCACACAAGGGAGGACATCAGGAAGAGGTGGAACGAACTCAGGGGCGAGGTCCGTTCCCTGGTCTCCAGGCACCAGCTGCAGGTGAAGAAGACTGGTGGTGACCCCTCCCAGTGCCCCATTACATCTCTTTCCCTGAGAGGAGAAGGTCTTGGCCATCCTGCATCCTGAGGGCTTTGCAGAAATACTTGGGGGAGTGGGGTCTGGAATTTAAAAACAACACAGATGACACACATTGCCACAGTGGACACAACTGCAAAGGACACTATGAAAACATCCCTTCACAGACCACAATCCTTTACATTTTCAACGCAAAACACAGAACACAGAGCATCTTATTTCCCATTCACCTCATAGATTAGCCACCCCTTTCTTTCACCAATCCACTGAACACCATGCAAACACTTTTGTCCACTCACACCCTTTTGTGCTTCCCCTATTTAGTAAGTCCATTTAACCCATTTTTTCCCACCATATCACGTTCTAAAAATCCCTGTTTTTTAGCAGATGAGTCAGAGTCATGATGGATGAAATCATAAGAGTAAAGACAAAATTGTTTGGAGCACAATTCCAGCATACTCCTCTGTGTAGGAAACTCGAAATGTGGAATAGGGTAGTCAACAAAGTGAATGCTGTAGGCACCACCCTGCACACAAAGGAGGACATCAAGAAGAGGTGGAATGACCTCAGGGGCAAGGTCTGTTCCCTGGTCTCCATGCAGCAGCTGCAAGTGAAGAAGACTGGCCCCAATATATCTCTTTCCATGGGAGGAGAAGGTCCTGGCCATCCTGCATCCTGAGGGCTTGATAGGAATACTTGGGGGAGTGGAGTCTGGTAAGTCACAACACAAACAATGTCTCAACTATGCCATGTCATGCATGCTCATCGGTCATCCTTTGCCACTGTCTTGTTCATGTACCCCACCAACATTCAATACCCAGAGTGTCTGAGTTTTAACACTGCCAATCTGTTTTGTTGGACCCAACTTCACAGCTACCAAGGCCCATCACATTCCATTGTTCCAAGTGGGGCCTGCAAGTCTTTCAATATACAATAATAATAATAGGACTCATGGTATGTCTCAACAGGTAAATAAATGCCCAAACCTAAATGCACTCTCCAGACAAATATGTAATACACAACATTTGTATAGTGTGTGTAGTACAGAGAGTTACCTGACTGCAACTCCCAGAAGGCACTGCTTCCATTACTCCAAAACACGAGCCCAGTGTTCACTTGTCCAAAGACCACTATTTGGTAAGTCACAAATGAAGTTCACTCACCTGGGAGGATACTAATTGTCATCCACAATAGTAGAGGGAATAACCTTACTGCAACTCCCAGTAGGCACGGTTTCAGCAACTCCAAACACCACACCATTGTTCACTTATACACATACCCCTGTTTTGTAAATCCTAATTTAAGTTTACTCACCTAGGAGTATACCATTTGTCAAGTGTGGGAAGTAGAGGGAGTTACGTGACTGCTAAGGCCAGGAAGGCCCTGTGTCTGTAAATTCAACCACCAGCCCAGTGTACACTTGCCCAAATACCCCTGTTTGTTAACTCTCAATTGAAGTGTATTCACCTGTGAGGATAACATTTGTAGAGTGTGTGTACTAGAGAGAGTGACCTGACTGCAACTCCCAGGAGGAATGTCTCACTAACTCCAAACACCAGACCAGTGTTCACTTGTGCAGATACTATTACTTGGTAACCCACAAATGACATGTACTCACCTGCAAGTGTAACACTTGTATAGTGTGTGTAGCAGAGAGAGAGTGACATGATTGCTTAGGCCAGTAGGCCCTGTATCTATAATTCCAACCACAAGCCCAGTGTTCCCTGGCCCATATCCCCCTGTTTGTTAACACTCAGACGAAGTGTACTCACCTGGGAACATAACATTTGTATAGTGTGTGTACTAGAGAGAGTGACGTGACTGCAGCTCCCAGAAGGCTGTGTCTCTAACTCCAAACACCAGACCAGTGTTCACTTGTTGGAAGACCCCAATTTGGTAACTCCTAATTGAAGTTTACTCACCTGGGTGGATACTATTTGTCAAGTGTGTAAAGAAGAGGGAATAACCAGACTGCAACTCCCAGGAGGCAGGCACTGTTTCTCTGACTCCAAACACCAGACCAGAGTACACTTGTCTAAAGACCCCTGTTTGGCAACTCTAAATTGAAGTGTACTCCCCTGGGAGGTTACCATTTGCTAGAGGGAGTGGCATGACTACAATGCCCAGTAGGCCCTGTAACTCCAACTTTAACCACAAACACAGTGGCCACGTGTCCAAATACCCTTGTTTTTTAACTCTCAAATGAAGTATACTCTCCTCAGACTGATCAAGCACAGATCATGCACAAATCACAGATGTATCAGTCAATATAGCTTGATGTTGACTTGGTAACACAAGATGAAATATTAGTACCCAGTGTGTATAACAAGTACTCATAAGCCCTAAAGATGCATCACCATATTGGTATTGGCAGCGGACACTTTCACACTGCACTAGGCACATGATGACTCCAGTTACATATATAACAAAGTCTTGGGATTGCCTGCATCACACTCAACTAGGCCTCCTAATGGGCGAAGCCATAGCTTGCCTAGCCACTATTTTACTTGCACTGGTTGCAAGATGTAATTTTCAGGCCATCTTCCTAAGTGCAACTGATCTGCACATTTCAGCAGCTGCTTCAGTCAAAATGAATTGGCATGCTTCAAACGTCATGTCAGTACACCCAATACCATTGTTACTTGCCACAATTGGATTAACTGCAGCTTAACTTTGTACAAGGTCTCTGCTTACTGTAACACTAAAGGATGTAGATGTCACAATACAACTAGTAACGCTGTACGTTTTACATCAACAGGTCAAGCTGCCACTAGGCATGTAGAGGCCACAGAAGAGACTGCCATTACCCCTCTGTGAAGAAGACACTCCTGGTGTCTGGACGTAGAGGATGATCTGGCCCATCTAGGCAACCTGATCTGACAGCAACAATGAGTCTCACTGTGCCCACATCAACACCTCCCAGGCCGGTTTCCTCAACATCACAGGCAACCATTCAGCCCCAACCTGTGTCCCTAGCATAGTGTCTATCATCTCGTGCACCCGTTCCTGGATCCTGAGTTGCAGCGCAACACTTCTGACAGTGAGGGTCCAGGAACAAGATGGAGAGGGCACCCTGTGGTAAGGGCACAGGCAAATGGGGATAGAGCACTTGGGAGGGATGAAGTGGGCCAGTGGCGTGAGGGCACTGGAGCTGCTGTTGGCCAAGACACCATTAGCCACGTCTTGGGGGTCTATCATGAAGTCCCAAGGCATGATGTGCCATGTGGTATGATATGATAGCCTACCCCCCCCGGGCTAGCAGGGACATCTAGCAAACAGTCCAGGAGGTGCAGATGGCAAGACTCCTACCACTGCCAGCAAGTGACCTCTTCCTAAAGGACCTCCTTTGTGTGCCACTCATTCACTCTGTTGACTGATCCTAAACCACCTACCAGTTTCAATGGGACGAGTACTCTTAACTGCGAATGCCCAATGGTTTGACATCTACTCCAATGATTTCATTCACCATGACTATCCCTTCATTTTACATATTTTGTTTCCTTCTGCCCAAAATGTGTTTTCTGTACTAACATTGTAATAAATTCACTCAAAACAAACTCCTTTTCTGCTTGCTTAATTTTCACATTTATCTATATAGAGATGTAAGACCATGTGAACCATACGATGAAGACACAAGCTGCGTGTGCAAGCAGGGATATGTTACAGGTACATAGTGTCCAGCTAAGGATTACAACCATTACACACCAACACATTAGTACAAGTATGTTGTCAAACCAAAAATTGTATTCCAGTGTACAGTACATGGGCTGTCAATATGTCTGGACCTTTAGAAATAATAATATGTGGCTCATACTGAGTCAGTGTACATATTTCAAGGTACAGACCCCGCACCACGGAAGGTAGGGATTTGTCAGACATTGTCCTGTAGAATAGGCAAACATTAAAGTGGTTGATGTCAGCAGTTTGAGCCTTATTACATACCACAACAAAGTAATCCAACATCCCATAATCCAAGATACAGACAGATGGTAGTACAACAGTCTCTGATCACAGAGACATCATAATACAATGCTTGTGCTTCTGGTGGTATGGCACAAACATATGTCAGTTGTGGCACAGGCACTAAGATCCGCAAAGATGAAACACATCTACAGATATACACAGGTCATACAAAAAGAGTGTTTAGCCAATGTGAAGGAAAAATGACTTGGTGTAAAGCTAGAACTACATATTTTCAGACCACATGAGGACATATATGATGCATCAGGTCCACCACAAGACACAAAATAATGCTATGTGCACTTCTGTTCCTCTACCCAAACATTGTGCAAACTGTTTTAGTGCAGGTCTCATACATCCATACTCTGTGACTTACATTACCTGGAACAGTCCATGGCCACTTTGTATGTCAGAACAGCATCAGATACCTGCTAGTGTCACAACTCTGAAATGCTCCCATGAAGATGCCATGGTGAAGGTACCTGTAAAAAGAACAAAACAAGGAGTACAGGCTTGAAACCATACCAATGGCACCAGTCACATAGCAATCAACTGGAAAAACAAAGTACGTTGCAAGGAAACTGACACTAACAAAGCAACATCATCAAGGTGAGGATGTGTCAAGAGTTATCTAATCAAGCAACCTTTACCTGAATATTGCAGAGTATCAGCTCCTTAGCTGTTTCTAAAACACTCAACTCAACACATGCTCACAGCTACAGTTCACTGTATAGTCACAGTCATATTGGTGTAGGTTGAAAGTTCAGGTGACAGCTGCACTGCCAAGCCAGACCTAAACATCCATGTAGGTTAAGTTAATGATTGCCCCCCTTCTATCTCTGCTGCTGCCATAGTAAAACACCATATATTATCTAGTTATCTGAGAGACTTTAATAATAATACAATGTCATATGTGTGCCCTTGAAAATTCAAGCTCTGGCAGCTGGATAAATAAACAAATAATCACAGCTATGTGGAGGGCAAGAACTTGTTTGTGAAAACATTCAGCTTCTGTCCAATCAAAACATTTACTTCTGGCTCCCAACATTTGGTCAGAGCAAAAGCCCCTCTCCAGTGATGCTCACATAATTGTCTGGCAGCAGATGTGCTGTGAAGCCGGACCATAAAAAGGAGGGCACTTGAGTGACAGCGGTGGTGTGCCTTGGCAGCAAGGCCATTTGTGTATATTCTTGCATTTTTAATATCTCAGCTAAAATAAAAATAAATGTCAATAATTTGTATGTATGCCCAGACCAAGTCTATTAGCATTAGCAGTGGTTGTTACATGAAGTTTATAGAAAGTTGCTGTAAGATGATTTATTTGGTTTACATGTATAACAAATATATTTGGGACTCAGACCCCTCTGGAAAGATTCGGACACTAGCTACACAATTTCTCTGTTTAATAAGGGTTAATGTAACACATTTTCCAGAACTGTTTTGTAGGTCCTAATGAAGCCTTGAAAACATGTTACACTTCTGTTTAACAAACGAATAAGGCTATTCCTGGGGATATACTATGGATAGTGATGATTGACTCTTTTTGTGGGAGAGTTGGAATACTAGAGAGTAATTAAAATCGAGTGACTCTCAATCAGCGACCTGTATACTTGGAGACCAGTGGCATGGGAACATATGACAGTATCACCAATTAATAATGTGATCATAAATATTTTTGGAGGATACATTGTTAATTAATATAGTCATTTAGTAAAATAATGGTAAAACCACAGTAATAATGGCAAAACGCTTTCAGGGTGCTGCTTTGTGTTGACTGGATACTTTGAAGAACCCAGCAAGTATTGCTCTGCGGAGCATGAGAAAGGCAGTCTCTGGGATGTAAGAAAGTGTATCACAAGATCAGGGTGGCGCTTTAGGGTGGTCGCGTACTCACTATCTGGGTAGGGGGTGTTCTCTTACTGTACTTTCTTGGCTCTCACAGTTTGAGTCCATGCTCATTTGCTGTGTTCTACTCAAGCAGATGGTTTGAAGCTGTGTTTGAACGATCAGTGACTAGGAGTCTCTAGAGTATTTTTATGTAATTACGCTCCTGATATTTTCCTAGTACATATCTTGATTTGTCTCATTAAGTGCAACCTGGTTCTCAAAATGAGGTGCCCCGGTTGGTGCGCTATTCCATAAATAATTGCATTCTCCAAAAAGGAACAAACTTAGGCCCCCGATTTAAGAGGGCCTAGCGCAACTTTAGCGCCGCCTTAGCTTCTTTTTTTTAACGCTAAGATGATGCTGAGGTGCCTTTTCTCCACACCATATTTATGAAGTGGAGCAATGCATGCATTGCACCACTTTCTAACCCTTTGCGCTTCCTTATGCCTGTGCCAGGCGTAATGTATGCAAAGGGGGTATTCCCCGTTAGGGAGGATGAAAAATATGGCGCAAAAAAACCAAAGAGATTTTTTTCGGCACTTTTCATGCCTGCTCGTAGCAGGCATTAAAAGGGAGCACACCATTGTTTACAACAGGCCCCTATGTACTGTTCAGGGTTAGTGCCGAACAGTACATCAATAGCATCAATAATGTTGAGGCTGTTGCCCCTACCCTCACCATAGCGTGCCATATATGAAATATACCGCACACCTGGCGACGGTAGGGGGCACTAAGGGGCGCAAGAAGAGTGGCACTGCACTGTGTGCAGCACCACTTTCCTTAAATCTGCCCCTTAATATCAGAAATCTGCAAAATTGTTAACGTTTTCTTTCACATTCCCACGGTGAATAACAAATATCATGAGGTTGAGGAAGTACATTTTAAGTGTGCAAAATGCCTGTATTATCTGCGGAGTATTTTTGCACCATAATGTCACAATGGCTGCTAAATACAACGTGTAGAACATTTAAATTAGAAATTATAATTTTTGTAAACTCCATGCTACCTTTTATTATCTTGAATTTTTTTTTTTTTTAATCCATAAAAAACTTTTCTCTGCCAATCCGTTTGTGTGAAACATCTTTTATAATAGGAATTTATTTTTGATGACTGCTGTACTCAATTACCCAAATACTATGAGACTAATTCTGGCAAATCCTGTTCACTCTGTTTGCTGTAATTCATACTTTTCCTTGTAAAGCAAGTGCCAAATAGATTTGCTGATGTTTGGTAGTGTGGAAAACTATTGAATATGGCCTCTGAGCGTAATAGTTCAAGTTACTGTATAAACAGAGGAGCCTAATAGCACTGCAAACTTCTACATCAATCTCAAGTGTAAGCGCTGAAAGTTCGTTTCCAGATTCCAGAATGAATGTAACCTTTATTTAGACATCCAGATTTACTTTGGGGGAAATGGGTGATTGCTGTTTTTGTTCCTGGCCATTTTCAAAAGCTGCATTTGGAAAAAAGGACTAGTGTATAACTGTTTAAGTCACGTGACCAGAAGAATGATTAAAGAATCTGTATCCATAATATTTTTTTTTGTGTGTGAAATTATTGGATCTAGCATACTATATTCTACGTGGTCGAAAATTCGAACTATTGTGACTTTTATTTAAATAATACAGCTCCCGGAATGGTGGACTGACTGTTTTCATAATGTTTCCGAATTACGCTATTATTTTTATTTCTGATTTATATAGGGCACGTGAATGTATTGTCAACTGGAATCTAATTTATCGCTGATGGATACTTGTCTGTATTTTTCAGTCCTTCTAATCCTTTGGAAACAAATATGAGTACCTTTGGCTCATTCCCTTTGAAAGGTGAAGTTCTGACTATGATGCCAGTAGAGTGGGATGTCCTGGGAAGGCATTTATAAAGACAGCTGCATACAGGAAGTGCATATGCTGCATATCTGAGCAGAAGATGTTTTTATTTATTTATGTATCTAATAGTTCTTTTCAAGCTATGTGCACAGTATAAATGCTGTCCCTTATCGCTCAGGATACAGGTACTTAACATAGACAGGATCAGAGGTGCAAATTACATCTACCTATAGACCCTGAAGCAAGTCAAGTTGACCATTTTGCCATGAAGGACATGCATACCTATCACTTTGCAGTTGTTAAAAAGGTGGAAAGGCCTTCAGTTGTGCCATGGGTCATAATACATGGAGTGTAAATTAGCATGGGGCAATTATATGATCATGCCTGACTGGATGGTTTTCAATAAAATATATAGCCATTTAAAGTGGTGAGTTTTAAGTTTTTCATGAACCCCAGGGAATGCTTTTCAGGTCTAAAAGAGAGGTTTAGTTATGGTATGTTATGTTACTTTATGTTATGCCATGTTATGTTGTGTTGTGTTGTGCTGAGTTGTATTATATAGTGTATGTTTATTTAGCATTGTGTTATTATTATTTACTTAGCTAATGACCAGCAAAGCTTGTTTGTGTTGGTGAGAAAAGTCAGCCTGAACAAGACTGGTTGGCCTAGTGGACCCATTAGAGAGTCAATCCTAAATCTCATCAAATGAGATATGAAACACAGTCCAGTAGGAAAAGAGTTTCACAGTTACACAGCAGAAACACAGAAAACTCTATCACCAGCACTTACAGATCATACAAGAGTAACAAAGTCAAGAGTCTGACGTTGAGCTTCCCAGCAAAATTTACTAGCTATAAGCCGGAAAAAATGGTGGATGATAATTTTATTTAGTGAATTCCAGAACGGTTAAATGTCCACATGATGGGTTCTCAAAACTATGTTTTTACATCTCTATATAAGATTGTGGTGACCACTTTAGTTACAGTTTTCTTTTTGCACACTCTAAATTTTCAGTGCACTACATCTCGGTAGAGTAAACCCTCTCATTTGCATCACTCTGTCCTACATCTAAACAAGAGTAAACTTAATGCAGCTGCTGCAAGTCATTTACAAAACATACTTTTGGTGACAGTGCTCATCCATAGAGGATCCTGCATGAAGGACCACTACCTTTGCCTATAATGCTTTGTCCCCCAGGAGAGCCAGGAGGATTCCACTGTGTCTCTGCTTGCACCACACCCTCATCTGCTTTGAAGGAAATATACAGGTTGCCTGGAGCCCAGTCTGTACTCCCGCTGCTGGTGGATCTGGGCTTGTAGAGGATGCTGAATTAGAATGTATCCCAACTGCAGGCTAAAAGACCCACTAATAAACACTGAAAAGTACGTACCTATTAACAATGTGAGTAAGGAACAATAAATAACGTATGTGTTCTAAATGAAGGTGTAGTCACCCTTCTCCAAAGCGCAGCACATTAAATAGTAAAGTGCTGCTTACAAGAATGTGCGAGGATTATTACTTCTGGGGTGCCCTTGGTGCATAAATTGGATCATTATTTCGGATGGGCATGTTCCAACATCAAGGAACAATTACTCTTGTCAGGGTGAACCCTCAAAGTCACTAAACTAATCTGAACTCAATCCCCTGGTAAATATTACAAAGAGCAGAGAGGCCTAACCTAGGGTAGTTATTAAAGTATTTATTCAGTACCAAAAAATGTAAATACTCAGAACTATAAAAATCCCAAACTGAATTATAAATATAGAGTATATTTAATAAACAAAATGACACAAAAATGATAAATATCCAATTAGGGAAAGCAGAGATAGGAATTTTTCTGAAAGTTTTTTCTGAGAGTTGTAGTCAATAGTCACACTAGCTGGGACATACATGCAGGCTGACTGGAATAGAGCCCTGCTGGATAAAACAAGTAAATTTGTCCTGCTGAAACCTGGAAGATGCAAAGTTCAAAATAACATTCTAAGTCACTTTTTAACGTTGAAAATCTTCTCTGTTCTGGTTGAGGCTGAAACTGTAGCCGCTGCTGTAGAGATGCAGAGCTGCTGATCAACTTGAAGTTGGCCCCAATGATACTCTGAAGTTTTTCAAGTTGTAGTCAGGAAATCTTGTCAGTGCAAATACAGAAAATTACACTATTTTCGAGGAGCAGAGATCTTAAATTGGGACAAAACTGAAGTTCAATCTGATGCTGTGGAACTGCTGTTCAGATTAATTTTCCTCCAGGTCCCTCTGAAGCTCCGGAGGAAAGGTCTTTGAAAGGTTCCAAACTTCCATTCCTCTTCTGCTCTTCCACAGAACCCAACAGTGCTCTGAGGGAGTGCCTTCTGATGCAACATTAATGTTTGGCAGCAGCTAGTGCGTAGGGGTGCTGTACTACGAACAGGCCCAACGTGCCATGTGCCAGGGCATTTTCAAGCTAGCAAATGTCTTTGGCCACATTTGGGCCCTCATTACGAGTTTGGTGGTGTTTTCAGAAGACCGCTGTGGTAGCGGCTGCCGAAACACTCACAATCGCTGGATTACATGTCACAGACAGAAGTTTGCCCAAAAACAGCCATAAATTCAACACTGTCAGGCCGGCCGAGGGTGGGAGAGATGAAGTCCCACCATCAGCACTGCCATGCCGACAACATACCGCCCTCCATATTATGACCCACAAATCAGCACAGCGGTCCTTCCTTGGCAGTAAACCATTGGCGGTGCGACCCGCCGCACTCAAAAATACACCTCCAGAAGAACGCAAAGCCACATTGGACAGTACGAACACCCCACACCTGAGACACATACACACATCAGACACACCCACACACACACCACTATAAAACACCCCTCAACACATCTGACAATCCTTTGCAAAAGGAACGATTCACTCAGACCCGGAGATACTGCGATCCCAGTATGTGCCCCATTGGCACACACACACATCACAACAGTACACAAACACCACAACCCACCACCACACCAACCGAAACACCCCATATATGCCATCAAGCACCAAACACATCACCCTTGGGCACAACACACCTATCCCTCCCCACCACAATCCATTTTGCTACCATCATATCCCCTCAAAAGCACCCACAGTTCACAGACAAAGAGTTGAGGGTAGTGGTCGATGAAATCATTGGGGTAGAGCCACAACGGTTCCGAACACAGGTCCAGCATACATTCATAGCCAGGAAAATGGTGTTATGGCAGAGGATCATCGACAGAGTCAATTCAGTGGGCAACCATCCACACACAAGGGAGGATATCAGGAAGAGGTGGAATGACCTACGGGGGGAGGTGCGTACCATGGCATCACAACACTATATTGCCATCAACAAGACTGGCGGTGGCCTCCCACCTCCTCCCCCAGAGTTTACCTCGTGCGAGGAGAAGGTCTTTGACATACTGCATCCAGAGGCACTTACTGGAATACCCGGAAGACTGGACTCTGGTAAGTCACTAACATTCCCCTGCCACCAACAACTCCTGTAGAGCATGCCCCCACCACCCTTTTGGTCCCTTATTCAACCAACTTCACAATCACCCAGTGCCCGTCCCCTACATGTCACACCACCCCACTGCCACCATCCCCACACAGTCCGCCCCGATTGCACAGATAGCACTTACAGTGGTAAGCATTACAACTCTCACAATGCATGACTCCGCACACATGAAAAGCTGCCAGTCATACCTAACAGTGGAACACCTGCATCTAAAATTATTCAACAGCTGCAATAACTGGATGCTTCAACTGCGTACCACCACATGGCAATGACAGCTATGCTATCCAAAACCTTCCAAGGAGCATGGAACCAGTTCCACAATTCATCACCCACTAACAATGTCTGCAGTGCCTCATCTGTCATTGCCATCACAGGGAAGCAAGTCAAGCCACTGTATGCATCGGACAATGATACGAACAAGTACATCTCCAAAATGTAACTTCCCCTCTCCATCCACAGGTACCCCTGCCACTGCCACCCTGCAGAGGATGCCAGAGACAGACAGCCCTCCCCAGGATGAAGGCCCTAGTGAGGAATACAGCTCTGGATGTCTGGACATTGACGACTTACTTGGCCCATCTGGGACATCTGGTCAGTCCACCACCACCAGCCTCGCCCTGCCCACATCTGAGCCCCCCACCCATGTGGTAACAATAACATAGGCAACCCCTCATCCCCAAACTTGTGTCCCAAGGACTGTTCAAACAGCAGTGTGCCCCACAGTACAGGGACCTGAGTCTACTTCTCACACTCAAGATGATGATGATGATCCTGGTGTCGCAGGGAGTGGGCACACCATGCCAGGAGCACAGGCACAGGGGGCCAGGGCCAGTGGGAGGGCACCTGTGGGCCAAGGGATGGGGCCCCCAAGGAATAGGACTGGCAAGGAGGCCATTTCCCAAGTCCTGGGAGCAAACCAGCAATCACAGGACAAGAAGGGCCAGATACTCTCCACCTTGCTCGAGAACCAAAGGCTGCAGGGGGAAACCACCAGGAGGCCATGCAGCAGTGACAGACTCTCAGTGCCACCATGGCCACCACTGCAGTGGTGCCAATGGAACTCACATCCATCCAGCGTGCGTCCTCCTCCTACCAGCAAGCCCCTTCCACTAGCCACACACCATCTGTGCCATCCACTTCCGCCTTAGATAGTCGACTGGAGGCCCTGTCAGAGGATCCACAGGCCAATAGCACCCCTCCCTCTGTAGCTGCAGAACCCCCCGCAAACAAGGTCGTCCATTCAGACATCCTGCAGGAGCTGATGCCAAGACCAAGACCTTTGCTAGGAAGTGAGACTCTGCTAAACATTCTCCCTTGTGTGCCACTGACACACCCTGTTGACTGTCCACTGTCATCTCTCCATTTTCCCCCGGTCCTTGGATATAGGACCTGTTAGAAATGGGGTCTTTGTTTGGCAGTCAGGTTACCCCCTGTCCAAGCAAGGACCCTCACTGTAGTCAGGGTAAGTCACACACAATCCAAATTATCCTGTGCCCACCCTCTGGTAGCTTGGCACTGAGCAGTCAGGCTTAACTTAGAAGGCAATGTGTAAAGTATTTGTGCAATAAATCATACAATAACACAATATAGCACCACCAAAATACACCACACAGTGTTTAGAAAAATGTATAATATTTATCTGATAAGATGCAGGTCAAAACAATGAAAATGCAATAAGTATATGTTGAGATATCACTGAAAAGTGATATAAAGTGGCTTAAGTCTTTTAAAAGCAAAACAAAGTCTCTTTCAAGTACAAAGTACCTGGTTCACGTGAAAAATCTCAGCAAAGGACCGCAGAGGAGGAGGTGCGTGGAAACAAAAGGATGTGCATCGATTTCTCGGGCCACACACAGAGATGCAACATTTAGTTTTCACGCAGGGAAGGCTGTGCGTTGATTTCCGGCACTTGGTCGTGGATCCTCTTCGGGTTGCGGGGTTTTCAGACACCCTGGGGATGATGCATGGATTTCCGGCTCTGCTACGACAAAGTCACAGGAGCTGCGTCGATCCGGTAGGTGTTGCGTCACATTTTCTACTGCACGCATGTGCTGCTTTGATTCCTCTGTGGAAGTCAGGCTGCTTCATTCCGGTTTGGCGTGCAGTGAAATTTTCACTGCGGTGCAGGCTGTGCGTCGTTTCTGGCAGGCTGTGCTGAGATTTTCGCGGCACAAGGAGTCCTTCTTGCGGAGGTGAAGTCTTTTCAGTCCTGAGACTTCAGGGAACAGGAGCCAAGCTCTATCCAAGCCCTTGGAGAGCACTTCTTCACCACAGCCAGTGGCATTTCTAAAATAGTAATATTAAATCCAACTTCACCAGTCAGCAGGATTTTGTATCAACATTCTGACCATACTAAATATGACCTTTCTACTCCTTTCAGATCAGCAGCTCCCACTCAAACAATGTATGAGGGCAGCCCCAATGTTAGCCTGTGAAGGGAGCAGGCCTCACAGCAGTTTAAAAACAAATTTAGGAGTTTTACACTACCAGCGCATGCAAACTACACAGGTACATGTCCTGCTGTTGGAAAATGGGTTATTGATAGGGCAGGTAGGTACCTACACCTAGCAACAAGCCACAAACCTCCACAAAAGTACAGTTAGGTCTCAGTAAATTAATCCCAGCTCTACCCTTGGTAGCTTGGCATCGAGCGTCAAGGCTTAACTTAGGAGACAAAGTGTAAAGCATTCAAATATCACAAAACAGTAATTAAATAAAACACAGGAAACAGTTTAAAAATCCAAAACCAATTTATAAAAATAGCTTATATTTTTATCTTTAAAATGACACAAAAACGATTAAAATCGGTTCAGGGGAACCGGAGATATGAATTTTTAAAGTATTATTATTTTCTAGCGCATAGAAACAAAAAGCGCCAATCGGGTCATCTGGTTGCACCAGGACCGGGACAAAGTCAAACTTTCAGGCCGACCGCGATGGAGCCCTGCTCGGCTACAGGTCGCGGGAGGCCTCGGTTAAAAAGTTACCTTCTGACTTAGTCTTTATTTTGAAGTTTTTCTTCACCGGGACGAACCTGCCAGTTGGATCCGACCTCCTGGAGCCCTTGTCCGGATACGCGAAGTCGGTTTCCTCGGTGGTGATTTCTACCTTCGGACTTAGTCGTTTTTTTCGAGATGAAAATCCTTCGACCGGGGTAAACCTGGATCTTGATCCGACGTCCGTGGAGCCCTTCTCGGATACGATGGCTGGAAGGTCCCGGTCAACTTTTTACGTTCGGACTTAGTCTCTTTTTCGGATGTTTTTCTTGACCGGGACGAACCACGAAGTCAGGCCGGGTCGCGGTTGAGGCAAGCCGGCTAGAATTTCCGCGTCGAGTCGGTCACTTTATGGAGCTTTTTTCTAAAATTTCTCCAATCTTTTCCAAACTTCTGGGGCTTCACCCAGATGTTCTTTTAAGGTTCTTTTGGGGTCCACAGCTCACCCCAAGGGTCCAGAAGTTCTGTGATGGTCCTTGGGAAGTGCGGACTTCAACTCCCAGAGTGCACCTGGCGCAAACTCCTTTTTGGCCACTGGGCAGTGGTCAGCTGGTCACTTTTTCAGGAGTTGGTGCAGGGGACTCTGGTTAGCAATTTTTCACCTGTAGCAAACAGGGAGTCCCTCCTTGAACCAGTGGAAGCCAGGCAAAGTCCTTCTTGTGGTGAAGCCCAAGTGTGCAGCTGGTGCAGTCTTTCTGAGTGCAGGGTCCAGGTGCAGGCCAGGGGTCCAGCAGGGCAGTCCTTCTTCTCCTTGTAGTTCTTTCTTCTTGAAATTTGGTGGGGATCTGAGGCGTGGGTGCAGGTCTGCCAGTTTTATCCTTGCTCCTGGGTGAAAAGCAGGGGGGCCCTGGTCCTCCAATCAGGGACAGGGTCGTCCCCCTGTGATGACCACTTCCTGGGAAGTGTGGCAAAAATCCATCCCAGAAGGCAATAGTCTCTAAAAATCCAAAATGGATGAATCTGATTTTTGGAGGAGAGATCTGGCTGAACCCACCCACTGGTGTGGCTAAAAATCATAAACACACCCCTCTCCTGCCCTCTCCTAATCTAATCAAGGGGGCACCTAGCTGTCTGGGGTTGCAGGATGTGGGGGTGTTGCTGGGTGCTCCAGATGTCCTTCTCTGCCTTTGAAGACCAGTTTGGCAGCCCTCCCCCTTCCTGCTTCCCCATCTGCTGAGGGGAGATTCTCTCCCCCAAGCACATTCCTTTGTGTAAAGCCAGGCCACTTCACACCTCATAAAAGTGGCCTGGCAGAAGCTGCTGCAGGCTGGCCAATCAGAGCACAGCAGCAAAAACAATGCAGAGCTGAAATTGGCAACTTTTTAGGTAAAGTCTAAACTTTTTACCTGCACTAGTTATATTAAATCCAACAACTGGAAGTTGTGGGATTTATTATAACAATCAATTTGATACCAAATTCTTGGTATGTAACATTTAAGGAGACTTTAAAATTTAAAATAAAGTCTGCCCATTCTAGCCTATGAAGGCCATTTACTTCAATGAGGGAAAAACGAATTTGGCTGTTTTTACCTCACCAGGGCTTATAAATCTATTTTTATAAAGTCCCTGCTTATAGTTACATGGCACCCAGCCCTAGGGGCACATAGGGCACACCTTAGGGGTGACTTATATGTAAAAATAAGGTAGTTTATAACTTTGGAAGTAACTTTAATTCCAAAGTCGAATTTGCATATAACTTTAATTTAAAAGCAGCCAGCAAGGCAGGCTTGCTTTTAAAATGACACTGGGCACCTCAGCAATGCACCTAGGTGTGCACCACCTATGCTGTGGTCCCTAAACCTACATGCCCTACCATATACTAGGGACTTATAGGTAGGTTAACTTAGTCAATTATAATTAGCCTAATTTGCATATCCATTTTACACAGAGCACTGGCCCTGGGACTGGTAAGCAGTACCCAGGGCACAGCCAAGAGTCAGTAACCACCAGTACCTATCCAGAAAGAGTGGGGGTGATCAGGCAAAAAAAAAGGACTTTCCTACACTGCCCCCCCCCAGATGAAAGGTGATGGGTACTAACCTACACCCTGGTAGTCCTCATCAGCTAAGTGGAAAAACCTGGAAAGGCCATCTGCATTGGCATGAGCAGTCCCAGGTCTGTGCTCCACTGTGAAGTCCATCCCCTGTAGGGAAATGGACCACCTTAACAGTTTTGGGTTCTCCCCCCTCATCTGCATCAACCATCTGAGAGGTCTGTGGTCAGTTTGTACACGGAAGTGAGTGCCAAACAAGTAAGGCCTCAACTTCTTCAGGGACCAAACCACAGCAAAGGCCTCCCTCTCAATGGCACTCCATTTCTTCTCTCTGGGGAGTAGTCGCCTGCTGATGAAGGCAACTGGGTGATCATGGCCCTCTTCATTAACTTGTGCTAACACTGCCCCAATCCCTTCCTCTGAAGCATCTGTTTGCACTACAAACTCCTTGCTATAGTCAGGGGCCAGTAACACTGGTGCTGAACACATAGCCTGTTTTAGGGTGTCAAAAGCTTTTTGACACTCTGGGGTCCAAATGACCTTCTTGGGTTGTTTCTTGGAGGTAAGTTCAGTCAGAGGGGCCACTATGGTCCCAAAATTCTGAACAAACCTCCTGTAATACCCAGTCAGGCCAAGAAAGGCCCTGACCTGAGTCTGGGTTTTTGGAGCCTCCCAATCCAGGATAGTCTGGATCTTGGGCTGGAGAGGTTGTACATGGCCTCCACCAACAAGGTGGCCCAGGTACACAACAGAACTTTGCCCTATCTGGCACTTGCTTGCCTTGATAGTCAGGCCTGCTTGAAGCAGGGCCTGAAGCACTTCCTTCAGGTGGACCAGGTGGTCCCTCCAGGTGGAACTAAATACAGCTATATCATCTAGATAAGCTGCACTAAAAGATTCCAACCCAGATAGGACTCTATTCACCAACCGTTGGAAGGTGGCAGGAGCATTTTTCATCCCAAAGGGCATCACCTTGAACTGAAAGTGGCCCTCTGGTGTGGAAAATGCTGACCTCTCCTTGGCTCTTGGACTTAAGGCAATCTGCCAATATCCTGAGGTCAGATCAAATGTGCTCAGGAATTTGGCAGCCCCCAACCTGTCAATGAGCTCATCAGCTCTAGGTATGGGGTGAGCATCAGTCCTAGTGACTGCATTTAGACCTCTGTAGTCCACACAGAATCTTAATTCTTTCTTCCCACCTTGGGGACTAGCTTTGGGCACCAGTACCACTGGACTGGACCAAGGACTATCAGAGTGCTCAATTACCTTCAGATCCAACATCTTAGCCACTTCAGCTTTGATGTTGGCCTTGACCTGGTCAGACAGCCTGTACAGCTTGTTCTTGACAGGCAAGCTGTCACCAGTGTCAACATCATGGACACACCAATTGGTGAGTCCAGGGGTCAGGGAGAACAGACTAGCAAACTGTCCCAAGACTTGCTTACAGTCTTGTTGTTGCTGATCTGTCAGTTTGGGAGAGAGTACCACTCCCTCCACTGACCCATCTTTTTCCTTTGAGGACAGGAGGTCTGGCAGAGGTTCACCCTCCTCCTCCTTCCCTTCATCAGTGACCATCAGCATGGTCATGTCTGCCCTGTCCTGGTGGGGTTTCATCCTATTAACATGCAGGATCCTGTGAGGATTCCTGGGGGTGCCAAGGTCCACCAGGTAGGTGACCTCACCTTTTTTCTCTAGGATTGGATAGGGCCCAGTCCATTTGGCCTGTAGTGCCCTAGGAGCCATGGGCTCCAAAACCCACACCAGCTGTCCTGGGTGATACTCAGGCATGGTAGCCTTTTGATCATGCCAGAGCTTCATGAGCTCCTGACTGGCCTCCAGGTTCCTGCTTGCCTTCTTCATATACTCAGCCATGCGAGACCGCAGGCCTAGTACATAATCCAGCACATTCTCCTTGGCTTCCTTGAGAGGCTTTTCCCAAGACTCTCTCACCAAGCACAATGGGCCTCTTACAGGGTGCCCAAACAGTAACTCAAAGGGGCTGAATCCAACCCCCTTCTGTGGCACTTCCCTGTAGGCAAACAGTAGGCATGGGAGGAGGACATCCCATCTCCTCCTGAGTTTGTCAGACAAACCCATGATCATGCCCTTCAGGGTCTTATTGAATCTTTCCACTAGACCATTGGTCTGTGGATGGTAGGGTGTGCTGAACTTATAAGTAACACCACACTCCTCCCACATGGCTTTCAGATAGGCTGACATAAAGTTTGTGCCCCTATCTGAGACCACCTCCTTTGGGAATCCCACTCTGGTGAACACACCAAGTAGGGCCCTAGCCACTGTGGGTGCAGTGATTGTCCGGAGGGGTATTGCCTCAGGGTACCTGGTGGCATGGTCCACTACCACCACAATGTACCTGTTACCTGAAGCAGTTGGTGGGTCTAGGGGACCAACAATGTCAATCCCCACCCTCTCAAAGGGAGTCCCAACCACTGGCAGTGGAATTAAGGGAGCCTTTGGCTTGCCCCCTGTCTTGCCACTGGCTTGACAGGTGACACAGGAGCTGCAAAACTCCCTGACTTTTTCTGACATTTCTGGCCAAAAAAAATGGTTGACCAGCCTGTTCCAGGTCTTGGTCTGTCCCAAATGACCAGCTAAGGGGATATCATGGCTTAAGGTAAGGAGGAATTCTCTATACTTTTGGGGGACCACTACTCTCCTAGTAGCCCCTTCTTTGAGGGTCCTAGCCTCAGTGTAGAGAACTCCATCCTCCCAGTAAACCTTGTGGGTACCACTGGTATCCCCTTGTTCTTGCCTGGCAGCAGTCTGCCTCAGGCCCTCAAGAGTGGGACACTCTCTTTGTCCCTGGCACAAATCTTCTCTGGTGGGCCCACCTGCCCCTTGCAGTTCTGCCAAGTCAGGCAGAGTTTGCAGGGAAGGTGTCCCTCCTTCAGAGTTCAGATCCTCCCCCTCAGGGTTGGATTCTTCCTGACCCTCTGTACTTGTTGGGGCTGGCAAGCCAGACCCAGTGCCCTTTCTCTTCTTCTTGGAGGCTTGGCCCATTGTTCCAGGGTCCAAGTGTCCAGCATTTCCCTGTTGTGCTGCCTGTGACCTGGTCACAGCACACACCCATTCAGGGAGATCCAGCATCTTTGCATGGACCCTTCTCTCCACTTCTGACCATTCAGATGCTTCAAGATCATTTCCCAGTAGACACTCTACTGGGAGGGCAGGAGCTACAGCTACTTTTTTAGGGCCAGTCACACCTCCCCATTCCAGACTCACCATAGCCATGGGATGGAGTTTGGTTCTGCTATCTGCATAAGTCACCTGGTGGAAGACACCAGGTAAGACCTGCTCTGGAGAAACCAGCTTTTCTGTGACCATTGTCACACTGGCTCCTGTATCTCTCAGAGCTTCCACTTCAGTCCCATTGACTTTAGGCCTCTGCCTATACCTCTGCATGATGGGAGGTAAGGTGGCCATAGTTGCAATGTCCACCCCACCCACGGATACTAAGGTGACTTCAGTGTACCCTGATTCCACCCCTGGGCCAACTTCCACCCCCAACCCTACACTAGCAATCCCCTGGGATTGCCCACCAGTGGGGGGCTTCTTGGTGCAGATAGCATCTCCTCTTTTATGTCCTGGCTGATAACAGTCAAAACACTTGCCGGCCTTAGCAAGCTCCTGAAACTTTCCTGCTTTAGCAGGATCAAAATTCTTTCCCTGATACCCTTTCCCTTTAGAAGTGAATTGGCTCGGGGCTCCCCCTCCCTGAGAAGTTTTTGGGGACTCTTGTGAGGACTCTTTGGGTTTTTTGTCATCTTTCCCCTGGTTCTTCCCCTGAGAAGAACCATGTCCTCCCTTTTTCTGATCACCCCCTGGGGGTCTCTGGTTAACTCTAGTTCTTAACCAGTCATCTGCTGCCTCCCCCAGCTCTCTGGGGTTGGTCAACCTAGAGTCTACTAGATACTGGCGGAGCCTCTCTTGGACACAATTAGTTAGAAGGTGCTCCCTCATAATCAAATTGTACAGCCCCTCAAAGGTACTTACCCTGTTGCCCTGTATCCAGCCCTCCAGTGCTTTCACTGAAATGTCCACAAAGTCCACCCAGGACTGGGTGCTTGTCTTTTGGGTGTCCCTAAACTTAAGCCTATACTGCTCTGGGGTTAGACCAAACTTTTTAGTCAAGCATCTCTTCATACTGGGGTATGAGTCTGCATCCTCCCCACTCATGGTTAGGAGCCTATCCCTCCCAGAGTTGGGAACTAACTCCCAAAGGAGTGAACCCCAGTACTGAGGCTTGACTTTCCTCATCTGGAGGGCCCTCTCAAAGGCCCCCAGCCACTTATCAATGTCATCCCCCTCTACATAGGCAGGAACCACCCCTTTGGGTAATCTGGGGGCAAAACCCCCACCCAGGGACACCTCAGTTTCTTTCTCGCTGCTTCCATCTTTTTTTTCTTTGCTTGCCCACTTCTTTTTTTCTAGGGCAAGCTTATCTGCCTCCAAAGCTATGTAGGCTAGCTGGGCTTCCAGCTCTCTCTCCCTGATGGATGGGTTCTCTCCTCCTGAAAGGACCCTCTTCCTATCACTAGCTTTGGGTCTGCCCCTAGTGACTGTGTCCAGTGAGAACCGTTCCTCCTCTTCCTCACTTGGGGTCTGATGCCTTTCCTCCCCTGAATGGTTAGAGTTAACATCATCTTCTTTTGGTTCCTCCTCTGGAGCTTCCTCTGTCTCTACCTCTTGGGCCTCAGCCCATGCTGTCAGGGATTTAATCAGGATTTCCTTCCTGAGATTAGGGGTTGCAGGCAACCCCCTCTCAGTACACAACCCCCTAAGCTGGACTACTGTCAGTGTGGGTAGGCTAGCCAGATCAAGCTCCATGGTTCCCTAGTTTTGTGTCAACAAAAACTTTTTGCAAAAATTGGTAACAGGAATTTAGAAAAATTACAAAAATTCAATAATTGAAATTAATCCAAATTAATTAAAAAAAAAAAAAAAATTAAAATTAAAAATTAAAAACAATTTTTGCACTAGGACAATTTAAAGGATTTTTAATTTGTTTTATCTAAAACTGTAACGTGATATTGAACACAAGTACAGGATCCCGTCGCTACTTCCAATTATGTTGGAAAATGGGTTATTGATAGGGCAGGTAGGTACCTACACCTAGCAACAAGCCACAAACCTCCACAAAAGTACAGTTAGGTCTCAGTAAATTAATCCCAGCTCTACCCTTGGTAGCTTGGCATCGAGCGTCAAGGCTTAACTTAGGAGACAAAGTGTAAAGCATTCAAATATCACAAAACAGTAATTAAATAAAACACAGGAAACAGTTTAAAAATCCAAAACCAATTTATAAAAATAGCTTATATTTTTATCTTTAAAATGACACAAAAACGATTAAAATCGGTTCAGGGGAACCGGAGATATGAATTTTTAAAGTATTATTATTTTCTAGCGCATAGAAACAAAAAGCGCCAATCGGGTCATCTGGTTGCACCAGGACCGGGACAAAGTCAAACTTTCAGGCCGACCGCGATGGAGCCCTGCTCGGCTACAGGTCGCGGGAGGCCTCGGTTAAAAAGTTACCTTCTGACTTAGTCTTTATTTTGAAGTTTTTCTTCACCGGGACGAACCTGCCAGTTGGATCCGACCTCCTGGAGCCCTTGTCCGGATACGCGAAGTCGGTTTCCTCGGTGGTGATTTCTACCTTCGGACTTAGTCGTTTTTTTCGAGATGAAAATCCTTCGACCGGGGTAAACCTGGATCTTGATCCGACGTCCGTGGAGCCCTTCTCGGATACGATGGCTGGAAGGTCCCGGTCAACTTTTTACGTTCGGACTTAGTCTCTTTTTCGGATGTTTTTCTTGACCGGGACGAACCACGAAGTCAGGCCGGGTCGCGGTTGAGGCAAGCCGGCTAGAATTTCCGCGTCGAGTCGGTCACTTTATGGAGCTTTTTTCTAAAATTTCTCCAATCTTTTCCAAACTTCTGGGGCTTCACCCAGATGTTCTTTTAAGGTTCTTTTGGGGTCCACAGCTCACCCCAAGGGTCCAGAAGTTCTGTGATGGTCCTTGGGAAGTGCGGACTTCAACTCCCAGAGTGCACCTGGCGCAAACTCCTTTTTGGCCACTGGGCAGTGGTCAGCTGGTCACTTTTTCAGGAGTTGGTGCAGGGGACTCTGGTTAGCAATTTTTCACCTGTAGCAAACAGGGAGTCCCTCCTTGAACCAGTGGAAGCCAGGCAAAGTCCTTCTTGTGGTGAAGCCCAAGTGTGCAGCTGGTGCAGTCTTTCTGAGTGCAGGGTCCAGGTGCAGGCCAGGGGTCCAGCAGGGCAGTCCTTCTTCTCCTTGTAGTTCTTTCTTCTTGAAATTTGGTGGGGATCTGAGGCGTGGGTGCAGGTCTGCCAGTTTTATCCTTGCTCCTGGGTGAAAAGCAGGGGGGCCCTGGTCCTCCAATCAGGGACAGGGTCGTCCCCCTGTGATGACCACTTCCTGGGAAGTGTGGCAAAAATCCATCCCAGAAGGCAATAGTCTCTAAAAATCCAAAATGGATGAATCTGATTTTTGGAGGAGAGATCTGGCTGAACCCACCCACTGGTGTGGCTAAAAATCATAAACACACCCCTCTCCTGCCCTCTCCTAATCTAATCAAGGGGGCACCTAGCTGTCTGGGGTTGCAGGATGTGGGGGTGTTGCTGGGTGCTCCAGATGTCCTTCTCTGCCTTTGAAGACCAGTTTGGCAGCCCTCCCCCTTCCTGCTTCCCCATCTGCTGAGGGGAGATTCTCTCCCCCAAGCACATTCCTTTGTGTAAAGCCAGGCCACTTCACACCTCATAAAAGTGGCCTGGCAGAAGCTGCTGCAGGCTGGCCAATCAGAGCACAGCAGCAAAAACAATGCAGAGCTGAAATTGGCAACTTTTTAGGTAAAGTCTAAACTTTTTACCTGCACTAGTTATATTAAATCCAACAACTGGAAGTTGTGGGATTTATTATAACAATCAATTTGATACCAAATTCTTGGTATGTAACATTTAAGGAGACTTTAAAATTTAAAATAAAGTCTGCCCATTCTAGCCTATGAAGGCCATTTACTTCAATGAGGGAAAAACGAATTTGGCTGTTTTTACCTCACCAGGGCTTATAAATCTATTTTTATAAAGTCCCTGCTTATAGTTACATGGCACCCAGCCCTAGGGGCACATAGGGCACACCTTAGGGGTGACTTATATGTAAAAATAAGGTAGTTTATAACTTTGGAAGTAACTTTAATTCCAAAGTCGAATTTGCATATAACTTTAATTTAAAAGCAGCCAGCAAGGCAGGCTTGCTTTTAAAATGACACTGGGCACCTCAGCAATGCACCTAGGTGTGCACCACCTATGCTGTGGTCCCTAAACCTACATGCCCTACCATATACTAGGGACTTATAGGTAGGTTAACTTAGTCAATTATAATTAGCCTAATTTGCATATCCATTTTACACAGAGCACTGGCCCTGGGACTGGTAAGCAGTACCCAGGGCACAGCCAAGAGTCAGTAACCACCAGTACCTATCCAGAAAGAGTGGGGGTG
This sequence comes from Pleurodeles waltl, assembly GCF_031143425.1. Classification (NCBI taxonomy): domain Eukaryota; kingdom Metazoa; phylum Chordata; class Amphibia; order Caudata; family Salamandridae; genus Pleurodeles; species Pleurodeles waltl. Next base: position 385,194,926 of record NC_090444.1, on the reverse strand, counting down.
ATCAGGCAAAAAAAAAGGACTTTCCTACACCTGCCTTTTGTCTACACAGCACCCTGCCCTATGGGTTACCTAGGGCATGCCCTAGGGGTGACTTATATGTAGAAAAAGGGGTGTTGTATGGCTTGGCAAGTACTTTTAAATGCCAAGTCGAAGTGGCAGTGAAACTGCACACACAGGCCTTGCAATGGCAGGCCTGAGGCATGGCTACGGGATTACTAATGTGGGTGGCACAATCAGTGCTGCAGGTCCACTAGTAGTATTTAATCTCCAGGCCCTGGCTCATGTAGTGCACTTTACTGGGGACTTATAAGTAGATTAAAAAAGGCAATTGGATGTGAACCAATGTTACCTTGTTTGAAGGCAGAGAGCATATGCACTTTAGCACTGGGTAGCAGTGGTAAAGTGCACAGAGTCCTAAAACCAGCAAAAACAGTGTCCAAAAAGTGGAGGGAGGCAGGCACTAAGTTGGGGGTGACCACCCTAAGGCTGTCAGGTCAAACAGAACCTGTACTTCCAACAGCTGGGCCAACTGCTCTGATGATTTCAACCACCATGACTCCACTCATCACCCATTGCACTTGTAAATTACTATAAACACCATTGAGCAGAGCTACTGCTTACCTGTCTTTATTGTAACAAGTAAGAATTAACTATTGAACAGTATGTCAGCTTACTTAAACCATTGACCAGCAAAAGTCTGTATGATGGACAGAAGGGGGAGGCACGTGCCGCAAGTTTGGTAGTAGAACAGACTCATCCTCAAATCCTGTGTCAAGGGAGCCACCAATCAAGGCAGGAACCAGAGTAGCACCACCCAAATTACGTGCAAATACACCACAACAGGGACAACCATGACAATAGGAGTTACTGTTGCCCAGCAAACACACATGCAGTACATTGTCGTCCTCCCTAGTGCAAGTACCCAAGTGGCATGTGACCACAAATGACCGTAGCAGATCCACATTTTCAAGACATCCATTCCCAATGGGTCATCCCTCACAGCTCACAGTAACCAACTAAAGCCAAGTTCCACTGTCAATATGAGTTACCTTCCATATCCGTCCATTGTGTACGGTGAGGACAAGTTGCTATACTTTTGACACAGCCTTGATTGCCAGTCCTTTAGCAGTTCACACTGCATTACTGGGACCATACATCATGGTCATTCCCTTGCAGGTGTTATGGCAGCCAACAACACAATATACATAGCACTGACATAGGAACCGTGGCACCTTCCCTGATGGGCAATATGTCATTGGCACAAACCCACACAGAGAAATAGCTGCACTTAACACCTCCACTGATGGCACACATCAGGATGAGCTATGTCACAAGGCTGACAGGAGTACAGTTCACATGTAAGACACTTGACACATCCCTGTAGATCATTGGAAGGATTAACTTTGTCCTAGAGTCAGCTACATCTTCATCATCTGCCTCCTCATCAGTGTCTATGTCACCATCATCAGCCACAGTTCCAACTGCCACCTCCTCAACATCCAGTAATGGTATGTGACGTCCCAGAGCCAAATTGTGTAGCATGCAGCACGCAACTGTGATCTGGCAGACCTTCAGTGGTCTATAGAGCAGGGCACCTCCTGAGACGTGTAGACACCGAAATCTGGGTTTTAGCAGGCCAAAGGTCCTCTCGATGACACGCCTCATCCTGCTGTGGGCCTCATAGAAACGGTTTTCACTATCTGTTGTTGGATATCTCACTGGTGTCATCAGCCACGAAAGTTTATGATAGCCAGAGTCACCTATGTGCGTAAAGGTTTGACCTATCACAATACCGGTAGTGACACAGGGTATAATGTGAAGAGAGGTGTCATAACAGTTGCACACATACTATTGGATAAATGCCAATGAGCCAGGCCCTCTTTCTCTGTAGTTGTGCTATCATGTGTGACACATTGCTTTTCCTCAGGATGGAAACTTGGCCACCACTTTGAGATGTACTGGTCAGCAAGATACACCACATAGACATTGATGGAGTAAAAGCTTTTTCTCTTCATGTACACTTGTTCATTCACCCTGGGAGGGTGGCCTCTATCACATGAGGGACATGTGCTATAGCATAGAAGTCAGATTTAACAATGGCCAAATCCACACATTTGGGGAACCTGATGTAGCTGTTCAGGTGTTTCAGTAAAGCACACAATACATTGTTCAACATTATACTGAATTCAAGCTGTGGCATCCCTGCTGCCAAACTCACTGTTAACTGGAACGAGCCTGAGGCAACGAAGTGTAGAACATATAACACCTGTACTGTGGGAGGAATGGCATAGTGATTACGGATGGCTGGCAAGAGATCCGGTTCCAACTGGGTACACAGTTCCATAATGGTCTGACTGTTTAGACGATAAGTCTGAATGATGTGTCTCTCTTCCAGGTTAGCAAGGTCGACTAGGGGCCGGTACACTGGTGCATGTCTCATTCTCACCATTGCATGGTATCTAGAACTAAGAGAGAGGAAAAGCCACACTTTGATGTCGACAGTTGACATGCCACCTAACTCCATACATGTAGCTTTGTAACACACACATTTGGTTAGGCCGTCTACGATGCAGCAAGTGGATGCACATGTTGTGTCATAGTTCTCAGTACACAAACTTGACTATCCGTGAATGTCACATGTGAACCTTGCTTTGGAGTCTGAACATGGATTATGTATGCACATGTCACTATAATTCATACATGACACACTTATTCACCTACAATACACTAGTTACATGTAAAATGGCAACCACCTGTCCTCAAAGCACAGGACAGATGGATGGGACCTAATTCCAACGGGTTAGTCGCCTTGGCGGTAGGCGGTCGCAACCGCCGTACAACTCCTCATTGGATAACATCGTTGCCAATGGGAGACTGGGGCCAATGATGATCACTATCGGCAGTGGCGATCATCTACACGGCGGCCATGCCTGCTATTTAGTGTTGCATAGCTCAGTTGACTCCTGACACTCGTGCAAGCAAGACCTCCACTGAGTGAGCTGCTGTGTTCTGTCTCTGGGAGCCATTAAGCCATGTCCTGCAGGAGATAGGGCCCCTGCCTTTACCCAGGAAGAACTGGAAAAGCTTGTGGACAGGGTCCTACCCCTGTATGAACAGTTGTATGGTGCACCAGTGCAGCAGGTGAGTCCAATGTTCCTGTCCTGTCTGACGGTGATGTGTGTGGGGTAGAGAGGCATGGAGACAACGCACATGGAGTGGATGCATGCAGATGGCAAAGGAGTAGGTGTGGAAGTGCCATTAAGATATGTTTGTGTGGTCATGAGGTGTGTCTGATGTGTGATGTCCACTGCTGTTGGTGTGATGCCACTCTACATGACTTTCTCCTGTCTGTGTCACCCTTGCATGTCAGTGCCCATCAGAAGAAGGGGATTTGCCGTGCGGACCCTGGGGTTCCATGCCAGGCAGAGCACCCACCGCAGAAAGGAGACGCTGGGCCTGGAAGACCGCTGAGGCCCAGCTGAGGATGTCCTCCTAATGAGGAAGGGATGCCTGTCGGACCCTGACCCCACTAATGTCCCGCATTTTGGTTGTGGCCTACCCTGAGGTGGATGGACGCTTGAGGGTAGCACAGCAGCCACAAGATGTATGCCCATACTCACACCTCCCTAATGGTAGGCATGTATGGGTTTGGGTAGCTTACTAGTGAGTAAAAGTTGTGTAGATCATCGTTAGTTGCACATTGGCTATGGGTCTGAGCCATCCTGGCAGGAATTGTATTGGTTATGTGTGCCAGAACCATGCAGACGGTGACTCATGCGGGTAGGCACATTTTGGATATTGTCTCCTGATATTTGTCATCTTTTGGGTGACCAGTTCTTTCCATCAGCATCAGTATACCTGAGGTGTCAGGGCTTTGCCATCACTAATAGTCTGCCAATATGACCTAATCAGCTGCCTCAGACTGTAGATGTAGATGGCTGCAGGGGACAAAATGCTACTGGCCACATTGTTGAGGGATTTGTTGGCATGCTACCTTGCCATCCGTCTATGTAAATGACAATGGGTAGGTGCCAAGTACTGTGCTACTTTACATTGTATTACCCTTCATGTAGTCAAAGGTGCCAATGTTCCCACATTAGGTGGATTAGAGTGCATAGCTTCTGTTTCCCCACTGATTTCCCAAAGCTGAGCATTACAATGTAAAGGTATGCAATGGCATACTAGCAGTTCATTTGGTTGTCAGTCTGTGTGAATGATGTGTGGTATTGACCCATGGCACCCTTTCTTTCTCTCCCACCCCCTTCCTCTCCTCCTCTGTCTTTGTGTGCATCAGCATCATCAGGTGAAGGAGAAGAGGCACCGGCGAGTGGGGAAGCTGCAGCCCACAGGGCCCAAGAGGCTGATACCAGCAGAGCCGAGGGGACCAGTGGGAGGGAGGACAAGTGGAGTGCCACGGGGGAGACCGGATCTATAACATCCCCTTTGGATTCCTCCTCCGATGGATGCTCCCTGGCGGTGGCAAACCTATCTTGGACCAGCCCAGCACCATTCTTGTCCTCCACCTCCTTTACCAGCACCGTCTTCCCTGTAACCTGTCTTCTCACCCAGGAGGGTGAGCATCTCCTTCACTGCAGGCACCTCTGCTCCTGCCCCTGTCAGCCCTGCTGCCCTCAATGAGGAAATTATTGACATCCTGAGGTCCATCTCTGTGGGACAGTCAACCATTGTGAATGCCATCCAGGGTCTGGCATCACAGATGCAGCAGACCAGTGCCTTCCTGGAAGGCATTCACAGTGCCCTGACTGGCCTATAGAGATCCTTTCAGGCTCTAGCCTCCTCATTGATGGCAGCCAGTGTCCCTTTGTTATCCATCCCCCTGACAGCTACTTCTGCCCAATCCCACACTCCTCTCCCCACGTCCATCCAGGACACAGAGTCAGACCAACATTTATCCACCTCAACAGACACAGGGCCTGATTCTAACTTTGGAGGACGGTGTTAAACCGTCCCAAAAGTGGCGGATATACCACCTACCGTATTACGAGTCCATTATATCCTATGGAACTCGTAATACGGTAGGTGGTATATCTGCCACTTTTGGGACGGTTTAACACCGTCCTCCAAAGTTAGAATCAGGCCCACAGTTCGTAAAGACAAACACAGGCACCACAAGTCCCACCACCGCCATATACACAGCCAACATACACATGCACACACAACAACATCCACTTCCTACACAGATTCCCCCACCACCTCCTCCCTCACAGACACAACACCACTCACACCTGCTTTCACCACATCAACACTCTCAGATCCTTCCACAACTCCAATCATGCCCACTGTTACCACAATAACAGACCCCCATACATCCACGCCATTCACCACATGCACGCTCACCACTACTGACACCACCCCAACAGACACTCACACATCCACCCTGTCATCTCCCTGCATCTCCTCCCCCCTCCTCCCAAGACACCTAAACACCTGCACCCACCCACCCAACAGACACCCAGCACACACATGGCTTCCACCCACGCACCTCCACCCAAGGCACCCACGAAGACACACCTCACAACCACTCCCTCTCCCTTCCCTCCCACCTGTCTTTTCCACGACCGCCCTTGTGTCCCTAAAAAATGCTTCCTCTACGAGTTTGCCCTGTTCTGTCCCACTGACCCTATCCCTGTTTCCTCCAAGCGCCTTCATGCCCTCCCCATACCCACTGTAGGAGGCTGGACTGGCTTGTAGTGAGTACCAAGGGGTACTTGCACCTTGCACCAGGCCCAGTTATCCCTTATTAGTGTATAGGGTGTCTAGCAGCTTAGGCTGATAGATAATGGTAGCTTAGCAGAGCAGCTCAGGCTGAACTAGGAGACGTGTGAAGCTACTACAGTACCACCTAGTGTCACATGCACAATATCATAAGAAAACACAATACACAGTTATACTAAAAATAAAGGTACTTTATTTTTATGACAATATGCCAAAGTATCTTAGAGTGTACCCTCAGTGAGAGGATAGGAAATATACACAAGATATATATACACAATAGCAAAAATATGCAGTATAGTCTTAGAAAACAGTGCAAACAATGTATAGTTACAATAGGATGCAATGGGGAAACATAGGGATAGGGGCAACACAAACCATATACTCCAAAAGTGGAATGCGAACCACGAATGGACCCCAAACCTATGTGACCTTGCAGAGAGTCGCTGGGACTATTAGAAAATAGTGAGAGTTAGAAAAATAACCCTCCCCAAGACCCTGAAAAGTGAGTGCAAAGTGCACTAAAGTTCCCCTAAGGACAAAATAGTCGTGTTAGAGGGAAAATGCAAGGAAAACACAAATCAGCAATGCAACAACGATGGATTCCTGACTGAGGGTACCTGTGGAACAAGGGGACCAAGTCCAAAAGTCACAAGCAGCTCGGAGATGGGCAGATGCCCAAGAAATGCCAGCGGTTGGTGCAAAGAAGCTCTTACTAGGCTGAAGAACTGTGAATACTGCAGGAACGACAAGGGCTAGAGACTTCCCCTTTGGAGGATGGATCCCTCACGCCTTGGAGAGTCGTACAGAAGTGTTTTCCCGCCGGATGGACGCCAACAAGCCTTGCTACACGCAAATCGTGCGTTTGGCGTTTTTGGACGCTGCTGGGGCCCAGGAGGGACCAGGAGGTCGCAAATTGGACCTGCAGAGAGAGGGGACGTCGAGCAAGACAAAGAGCCCTCACTGAAGCAGGTAGCACCCGGAGAAGTGCCAGAAACAGGCACTACGAGGATGCGTGAAACGGTGCTCGCCGAAGTTGCACAAAGGAGTCCCACGTCGCCGGAGACCAACTTAGAAAGTCGTGCAATGCAGGTTAGAGTGCCGTGGACCCAGGCTTGGCTGTGCACGAAGGATTTCCGCCGGAAGTGCACAGGGGCCGGAGTAGCTTGCAAAGTCGCGGTTCCCAGCAATGCAGCCCAGCGAGGTGAGGCAAGGACTTACCTCCACCAAACTTGGGCTGAAGAGTCACTGGACTGTGGGGGTCACTTGGACGGTGTCGCTGGATTCGAGGGACCTCGCTCGTCGTGCTGAGAGGAGACCCAAGGGACCGGTAATGCAGCTTTTTGGTGCCTGCGGTTGCAGGGGGAAGATTCCGTCGACCCACGGGAGATTTCTTCGGAGCTTCTGGTGCAGAGAGGAGGCAGACTACCCCCACAGCATGCACAAGCAGGAAAACAGTCGAGAAGGCGGCAGGATCAGCGTTACAGAGTTGCAGTAGTCGTCTTTGCTACTATGTTGCAGGTTTGCAGGCTTCCAGCGCGGTCAGCGGTCAATTCCTTATCAGAAGGTGAAGAGGGAGATGCAGAGGAACTCGGCTGAGCTCATGCATTCGTTATCTAAAGTTTCCCCAGAGACAGAGACCCTAAATAGCCAGAAAAGAGGGTTTGGCTACCTAGGAGAGAGGAAAGGCTACTAACACCTGAAGGAGCCTATCACAAGGAGTCTCTGACGTCACCTGGTGGCACTGGCCACTCAGAGCAGTCCAGTGTGCCAGCAGCACCTCTGTTTCCAAGATGGCAGAGGTCTGGAGCACACTGGAGGAGCTCTGGACACCTCCCAGGGGAGGTGCCGGTCAGGGGAGTGGTCACTCCCCTTTCCTTTGTCCAGTTTCGCGCCAGAGCAGGGGCTAAGGGGTCCCTGAACCGGTGTAGACTGGCTTATGCAGAATTGGGCACATCTGTGCCCAACAAAGCATTTCCAGAGGCTGGGGGAGGCTACTCCTCCCCTGCCTTCACACCATTTTCCAAAGGGAGAGGGTGTCACACCCTCTCTCAGAGGAAGTTCTTTGTTCTGCCATCCTGGGCCAGGCCTGGCTGGACCCCAGGAGGGCAGCTGCCTGTCTGAGGGGTTGGCAGCAGCAGCAGCTGCAGTGAAACCCCAGGAAGGGCAGTCTGGCAGTACCAGGGTCTGTGCTACAGACCACTGGGATCATGGAATTGTACCAACAATGCCAGGATGGCATAGAGGGGGCAATTCCATGATCATAGACATGTTACATGGCCATATTCGGAGTTACCATGGTGAAGCTACATATAGGTAGTGACCTATATGTAGTGCACGCGTGTAATGGTGTCCCCGCACTCACAAAGTTCAGTGAATTTGCTCTGAACAATGTGGGGGCACCTTGGCTAGTGCCAGGGTGCCCTCACACTAAGTAACTTTGCACCTAACCTTTACCAGGTAAAGGTTAGACATATAGGTGACTTATAAGTTACTTAAGTGCAGTGTAAAATGGCTGTGAAATAACGTGGACGTTATTTCACTCAGGCTGCAGTGGCAGGCCTGTGTAAGAATTGTCAGAGCTCCCTATGGGTGGCAAAAGAAATGCTGCAGCCCATAGGGATCTCCTGGAACCCCAATACCCTGGGTACCTCAGTACCATATACTAGGGAATTATAAGGGTGTTCCAGTAAGCCAATGTAAATTGGTAAAATTGGTCACTAGCCTGTTAGTGACAATTTAGAAAGAAATGAGAGAGCATAACCACTGAGGTTCTGATTAGCAGAGCCTCAGTGAGACAGTTAGTCACTACACAGGTAACACATTCAGGCACACTTATGAGCACTGGGGCCCTGGGTTACCAGGGTCCCAGTGACACATACAACTAAAACAACATATATACAGTGAAAAATGGGGGTAACATGCCAGGCAAGATGGTACTTTCCTACACAACCCCCCCCCCAAACGAAGGACAATAAGACTAGCCATTACCTGATGAGTCTTCATTGTCTAAGTGGAAATATCTGGAGAGTCCATCTGCATTGGAGTGGCTACTCCCAGGTCTATGTTCCACTGTATAGTCCATTCCCTGTAGGGATATGGACCACCTCAACAATTTAGGATTTTCACCTTTCATTTGTTTTAGCCAAAGTAGAGGTTTGTGGTCTGTCTGAACAATGAAGTGAGTGCCAAACAGGTATGGCCTCAACTTGTTCAGAGCCCAGACCACAGCAAAGGCCTCCCTCTCAATGGCAGACCAACGCTTTTCTCTAGGGGTGTGATAGGACTGCCCCTACTCCTAATTCAGATGCATCAGTTTGGACATAGAATTTTTTAGAGTAACAAGGGCTTTTCAGGACAGGTGCAGAGCACATGGCCTGCTTCAGCTCCTCAAAAGCTTTCTGACAGTTTGCTGTCCATAATACCTTTTTAGGCATTTTCTTGGATGTGAGGTCATTAAGAGGGGCTGCAATGGAGCCATAGTTCTTAATGAACCTCCTGTAATACCCAGTGAGGCCTAGGAAGGCTCTCACCTGAGTCTGAGTGGTAGGGGGAACCCAATCAATTATAGTTTGGATTTTCCCCTGAAGTGGTGCAATCTGTTCCCCACCAACAAGGTGTCCCAGATAAACCACTTTACCCTGCCCTATCTGGCACTTTGAAGCCTTGATAGTGAGGCCTGCCTTTTGCAGAGCCTCCAGAACTTTCCATAGGTGGACCAGGTGATCATCCCAGCTGGAGCTAAAGACAGCTATATCATCCAAATATGCTGCACTGAAAGCTTCCAGCCCTTGCAGGACTGTGTTCACCAACCTCTGAAAAGTGGCAGGTGCATTTTTCAAACCAAAAGGCATTACAGTAAACTGGTAATGTCCTCCAATGGTAGAAAATGCAGTCTTAGGTTTAGCATCTTCTGACAATTTGATCTGCCAATACCCTGCAGTCAAATCAAAAGTGCTTAGATACTTGGCAGATGCCAGTGTATCTATGAGCTCATCTGCCCTGGGTATAGGGTGAGCATCAGTTTTGGTTACTAAGTTGAGACCTCTATAGTCTACACAAAACCTCATTTCCTTCTTTCCATCTTTAGAATTGGGTTTTGGTACCAGTACCACAGGAGAAGCCCATGGACTGTCAGTGCTCAACCACTCCTAGTTCCAACATTTTCTGAACTTCTTGCTTTATGCAGTCCCTGACATGGTCAGGCTGCCTATAGATCTTACTTTTGACAGGTAAACTGTCTCCAGTATCTATAGTGTGCTCACACCAAGAAGTGGTGCCTGGCACAATGGAGAAGAGTTCTGAAAATTGTCCTAGGAGATTTATGCAATTATCTTTCTGCTCAGCAGTAAGACAATCAGCCAAAACTACACCTTCCACAAGAGCATCTTGTTCTGTGGAAGAGAAGAGATCAGGTAGAGGATCACTGTCTTCTTCCTGTCCCTCATCTGTTGCCATGAGCAGGGTGAGATCAGCCCTGTCATAGTAGGGTTTCAGGCGGTTGACATGGAGCACCCTAAGGGGACTCCTGGCAGTGCCTAAGTCAACCAAGTAGGTGACTTCACCCTTCTTTTCAACAATTGTGTGGGGTCCACTCCATTTATCTTGGAGTGCTCTTGGGGCCACAGGCTCCAAGACCCACACTTTCTGCCCTGGTTGGTACTGAACCAAAACAGCCTTCTGATCATGCCATTGCTTCTGGAGCTCTTGGCTGGCCTGAAGGTTTTTACTGGCCTTTTTCATGTACTCAGCCATCCTTGATCTGAGGCCAAGTACATAATCCACAATATCCTGCTTAGGAGCTTTTAAAGGTTGTTCCCAACCCTCCTTTACAAGTGTGAGTGGACCCCTAACAGGGTGTCCAAAAAGAAGTTCAAAGGGGCTGAAGCCCACTCCTTTCTGGGGTACCTCCCTGTAGGCAAAAAGGAGGCATGGTAGAAGGATATCCCATCTCCTGCGGAGTTTTTCAGGGAGTCCCATAATCATGCCTTTGAGAGTTTTATTAAATCTCTCCACCAGTCCATTTGTTTGTGGATGATAGGGTGTTGTGAACTTGTAAGTTACACCACACTCCTTCCACATGGCCTTTAAGTATGCAGACATGAAATTGCTTCCTCTGTCTGATACTACTTCCTTTGGGAAGCCCACCCTGGAAAATATTCCCAGGAGGGCCTTTGCCACTGCAGGAGCTGTAGTGGTCCTTAAAGGAATAGCTTCAGGATATCTTGTGGCATGGTCCACTACCACCAAGATAAACCTATTGCCTGAAGCAGTAGGAGGGTCAAGGGGGCCAACTATGTCAACCCCTACCCTTTCAAAGGGAACCCCAACCACAGGCAGTGGGATAAGGGGTGCCTTTGGAGTGCCACCTGTCTTGCCACTGGCTTGACAGGTTTCACAGGACTTACAAAATTCTTTTGTGTCCTCAGACATCCTAGGCCAATGAAACAATGGTACCAATCTGTCCCAAGTTTTCATCTGACCCAGGTGCCCAGCTAAGGGAATGTCATGTGCCAGCGTTTGGAGGAACTTTCTGTACTCCTGAGGAATCACTAATCTCCTGGCAGCTCCAGGTTTAGGATCCCTATGCTCAGTGTACAAGAGGTTGTCCTCCCAGTAAACTCTGTGAGAGTCACTGACATCCCCATTAGCCTGTTTGACAGCTTGCTGTCTGAGACCCTCTAATGTGGGACAGGTTTGCTGTGCCACACTCAGCTCCTCCCTGGCAGGCCCCCCTTCACCCAAAAGCTCAGCAGTGTCTGCTTCCAGCTCCTCTGGTGTAGGTTCTGCACAGGGAGGGAATTCTTCTTCCTCAGAAGTTGAATCCACTGTAGAGGGAGGGATAGTAGGAAGTGGTTTGCTTCTACTAGCCCTAGCTTTAGGGAGCACTTGGTCCATTGTTCCAGGATCCAAGCTTCCCTGTCCTTTTTGCTTTTTGGCCTGAGCCCTTGTCAAAGCAAAAATATGCCCTGGGATGCCCAGCATTGCTGCATGGGCCTCCAACTCCACATCTGACCAAGCTGATGTCTCCAAATCATTCCCTAATAGACAGTCTACAGGTAAATCTGAAGCTACCACAACTTTCTTTGGACCAGTTACCCCCCCCCAGTTGAGATTTACAACAGCCATGGGGTGGCTTTGTGTTATGTTGTGAGCATCGGTTACTTGGTACTGGTGTCCAAGTATGTGTTGTTCAGGGTGCACCAGTTTCTCAATCACCATTGTGACACTGGCACCTGTGTCCCTGTAGGCCTGGACCTCAACACCATTTATTAGGGTTAGTTGCTTGTACTTCTCCAAGTTATGGGGGCAAGCAACCAAAGTGGCTAAATCAATAGCCCCTTCAGAGACTAAAGTAGCCTCTGTGGTCTCCCTAATCAGACCAACCCCAACTAAATTACCAAAAGTGAGCCCAGCTACTCCCTTGGATTGGCTATTAGTAGGTTTGCTCCCACCACCACTGCTATTAGTAGGGACACTAGGTGTAGCAGTAGGGGTTGTAGTGGTAGGAGCTGTGGTGCCTTTCTTTGGACAACTGGGATCTGTTGTCCAATGGCCTTTTATTTTACATAAATAGCACCATGGTTTCTTTTCCTTGTTCTGATTAAAGGAGGATTTGGACCCACCACCCCCACCAGAGTGTTTTTGTGGGCCTGATGAAGACTCATTTTTAGATTTGTCCCCACCCTTGTCAGAAGACTTACCATCCTTCTTGTTGTTGCCATCTTTGTCACCCCCTGTATGAACTTTTCTGTTCACTCTTGTTCTGACCCATTTGTCTGCCTTCTTTCCCAATTCTTGGGGAGAGGTCAGATCAGAGTCCACCAAGTACTGGTGCAACAAATCAGACACACAATTATTAAGAATATGCTCTCTCAGGATCAAGTTATACAGGCTGTCATAATCAGTAACTTTACTGCCATGTAACCACCCCTCCAAGGCCTTCACTGCCTGGTCAATGAAATCAACCCAGTCTTGTGAAGACTCCTTTTTGGTCTCTCTGAACTTTATCCTGTACTGTTCAGTGGTTAAGCCATAACCATCCAGGAGTGCATTCTTAAGAACTTGGAAATTATTGGCATCATTTTCTTTCACTGTAAGGAGCCTATCCCTACCTTTTCCACTAAATGATAGCCATAGGATAGCAGCCCACTGCTTTTGAGGGACATCCTGTACAGCACAGGCCCTCTCAAGTGCAGCAAACCACTTGTTAATGTCATCCCCCTCCTTATAAGGGGGAACTATCTTGTGCAGATTCCTGGAATCATGCTCTTTTGCAGGATGACTATGGGGAATACTGCTGCTGCCACCATGGGTATCTAAACCCATCTTCTGTCTTTCCCTCTCTATTTCTAAAGACTGTCTATCCAAATCCAGCTGTTGCTTCTTGAGCTTCAGTCTGGTTTGCTCCACTCTCAATCTATTGAGCTCCCTTTCTAACAATCTGTCATCAGGGTGGGTGGGAGGAACATTTCTAGATACAGAGGTATGATGGGAATGAACAGATGGAGACCTGTCCCTTACAGAGGGCACCCTAACAGCTTGGCTACCAGTATAATGTGAGAGCACACCATTAGTATGGTGTGATTCAACCTCTGTACCAACTATGCTAGACTGTCTAGTAATGGGCAGGCTGAGAAGTTTCTTTCCTGAACCTTTTCCTGGGGGAGTCCCTGGATCAGATTGAGAACCATTAGCTACTTTTTCTACAGATTGGGCACTTATGGCCTTATCCTGTACCCTAAGCATGTTAATTAACAGTTCTAAGGAAGGATTCTTCCCTACACTCAAACCTCTCTCTATGCAGAGACTCCTTGCTCCTTTCCAGCTAAGGTGATCATATGCAAGTTTGGACAGTTCAACATTTTGGCCTGTGCCAGACATGTTTTAGAGAGAGTTGAAGTGATAGAAAAAGAGAAAAAAGTTTTCAGAACTTTTTGGAAAGACAGACAAAACTTTTTAAACTTTTAAGAACTTTTTGAAAGTTTAGAAGTACTTTTCAGCACTTAGAAAAGAGTGAAAAGAGGAAATGCAAAACTTTTTGGCTATGTGTATATACACTGACCTTGTTTTGTATATTTTTCTCTTATGAAAAGTACAATGACAAGAGTGGTAAGTAGTCTCAAGCACTTATCCCACCGCTGCACAACCAATGTAGGAGGCTGGACTGGCTTGCAGTGAGTACCAAGGGGTACTTGCACCTTGCACCAGGCCCAGTTATCCCTTATTAGTGTATAGGGTGTCTAGCAGCTTAGGCTGATAGATAATGGTAGCTTAGCAGAGCAGCTCAGGCTGAACTAGGAGACGTGTGAAGCTACTACAGTACCACCTAGTGTCACATGCACAATATCATAAGAAAACACAATACACAGTTATACTAAAAATAAAGGTACTTTATTTTTATGACAATATGCCAAAGTATGTTAGAGTGTACCCTCAGTGAGAGGATAGGAAATATACACAAGATATATATACACAATAGCAAAAATATGCAGTATAGTCTTAGAAAACAGTGCAAACAATGTATAGTTACAATAGGATGCAATGGGGAAACATAGGGATAGGGGCAACACAAACCATATACTCCAAAAGTGGAATGCGAACCACGAATGGACCCCAAACCTATGTGACCTTGCAGAGGGTCGCTGGGACTATTAGAAAATAGTGAGAGTTAGAAAAATAACCCTCCCCAAGACCCTGAAAAGTGAGTGCAAAGTGCACTAAAGTTCCCCTAAGGACAAAATAGTCGTGTTAGAGGGAAAATGCAAGGAAAACACAAATCAGCAATGCAACAACGATGGATTCCTGACTGAGGGTACCTGTGGAACAAGGGGACCAAGTCCAAAAGTCACAAGCAGCTCGGAGATGGGCAGATGCCCAAGAAATGCCAGCGGTTGGTGCAAAGAAGCTCTTACTAGGCTGAAGAACTGTGAATACTGCAGGAACGACAAGGGCTAGAGACTTCCCCTTTGGAGGATGGATCCCTCACGCCTTGGAGAGTCGTACAGAAGTGTTTTCCCGCCGGATGGACGCCAACAAGCCTTGCTACACGCAAATCGTGCGTTTGGCGTTTTTGGACGCTGCTGGGGCCCAGGAGGGACCAGGAGGTCGCAAATTGGACCTGCAGAGAGAGGGGACGTCGAGCAAGACAAAGAGCCCTCACTGAAGCAGGTAGCACCCGGAGAAGTGCCAGAAACAGGCACTACGAGGATGCGTGAAACGGTGCTCGCCGAAGTTGCACAAAGGAGTCCCACGTCGCCGGAGACCAACTTAGAAAGTCGTGCAATGCAGGTTAGAGTGCCGTGGACCCAGGCTTGGCTGTGCACGAAGCATTTCCGCCGGAAGTGCACAGGGGCCGGAGTAGCTTGCAAAGTCGCGGTTCCCAGCAATGCAGCCCAGCGAGGTGAGGCAAGGACTTACTTCCACCAAACTTGGGCTGAAGAGTCACTGGACTGTGGGGGTCACTTGGACGGTGTCGCTGGATTCGAGGGACCTCGCTCGTCGTGCTGAGAGGAGACCCAAGGGACCGGTAATGCAGCTTTTTGGTGCCTGCAGTTGCAGGGGGAAGATTCCGTCGACCCACGGGAGATTTCTTCGGAGCTTCTGGTGCAGAGAGGAGGCAGACTACCCCCACAGCATGCACAAGCAGGAAAACAGTCGAGAAGGCGGCAGGATCAGCGTTACAGAGTTGCAGTAGTCGTCTTTGCTACTATGTTGCAGGTTTGCAGGCTTCCAGCGCGGTCAGCGGTCGATTCCTTATCAGAAGGTGAAGAGGGAGATGCAGAGGAACTCGGCTGAGCTCATGCATTCGTTATCTAAAGTTTCCCCAGAGACAGAGACCCTAAATAGCCAGAAAAGAGGGTTTGGCTACCTAGGAGAGAGGAAAGGCTACTAACACCTGAAGGAGCCTATCACAAGGAGTCTCTGACGTCACCTGGTGGCACTGGCCACTCAGAGCAGTCCAGTGTGCCAGCAGCACCTCTGTTTCCAAGATGGCAGAGGTCTGGAGCACACTGGAGGAGCTCTGGACACCTCCCAGGGGAGGTGCAGGTCAGGGGAGTGGTCACTCCCCTTTCCTTTGTCCAGTTTCGCGCCAGAGCAGGGGCTAAGGGGTCCCTGAACCGGTGTAGACTGGCTTATGCAGAATTGGGCACATCTGTGCCCAACAAAGCATTTCCAGAGGCTGGGGGAGGCTACTCCTCCCCTGCCTTCACACCATTTTCCAAAGGGAGAGGGTGTCACACCCTCTCTCAGAGGAAGTTCTTTGTTCTGCCATCCTGGGCCAGGCCTGGCTGGACCCCAGGAGGGCAGCTGCCTGTCTGAGGGGTTGGCAGCAGCAGCAGCTGCAGTGAAACCCCAGGAAGGGCAGTCTGGCAGTACCAGGGTCTGTGCTACAGACCACTGGGATCATGGAATTGTACCAACAATGCCAGGATGGCATAGAGGGGGCAATTCCATGATCATAGACATGTTACATGGCCATATTCGGAGTTACCATGGTGAAGCTACGTATAGGTAGTGACCTATATGTAGTGCACGCGTGTAATGGTGTCCCCGCACTCACAAAGTTCAGTGAATTTGCTCTGAACAATGTGGGGGCACCTTGGCTAGTGCCAGGGTGCCCTCACACTAAGTAACTTTGCACCTAACCTTTACCAGGTAAAGGTTAGACATATAGGTGACTTATAAGTTACTTAAGTGCAGTGTAAAATGGCTGTGAAATAACGTGGACGTTATTTCACTCAGGCTGCAGTGGCAGGCCTGTGTAAGAATTGTCAGAGCTCCCTATGGGTGGCAAAAGAAATGCTGCAGCCCATAGGGATCTCCTGGAACCCCAATACCCTGGGTACCTCAGTACCATATACTAGGGAATTATAAGGGTGTTCCAGTAAGCCAATGTAAATTGGTAAAATTGGTCACTAGCCTGTTAGTGACAATTTAGAAAGAAATGAGAGAGCATAACCACTGAGGTTCTGATTAGCAGAGCCTCAGTGAGACAGTTAGTCACTACACAGGTAACACATTCAGGCACACTTATGAGCACTGGGGCCCTGGGTTACCAGGGTCCCAGTGACACATACAACTAAAACAACATATATACAGTGAAAAATGGAGGTAACATGCCAGGCAAGATGGTACTTTCCTACACCCACTCCTTCCACTTCCCAGTCCTCCCATGGCCCCCGGTAGTGCCCATGACCCTCCCCTCCCCCTACGGAGACTACCACCACGCCAAAAGGCAAGGGGCCTCCTCCAAAGGGCCATACAAAGGGGGAAAGCCCCCCCTCAAAATCTAAATCTAAAGGCCCCCATCTGAAACCCTGACTTACGGACTCCCCTCCCAAACCTAAGGACCCCCCTCCCAAACCCAAACCCACACCTCAGCCCCCGAGGTGTCTCCATGCCCCATTGATGCCCCTGCCATGTGGAAGCCGCTTTGAAGTCAGGAGTCATGTTGGGGCTAGAAACTCTGCCCAGTGTGTCTAGGCCAATTGACACTACTGGACTGGCCATTAGGCCTCTGTTGTGTATAGTTTATTATTTAATGAGGACATGATTTTAATATATCTGCACAAGTCACCAATTGATGTTGACATTTACGTACCTGTCCTGCCTTTCCTTCCAAATGTATGTGTTTAATGCGTGTGATTTGTTGTGTGTTGTCAGTGTATGTGGTTTGTTTGTGTAGCAGCATGAGTTGTGTGGGTGAGGTGTGCTATGGACTTGTGATGTGTTGTTTTGGTGTTGTGTGGAATTTTGTGGTGGTGGTGTATGTGTTGTGATCCATCTGTGATGTACTTTGTGTGTTCTGTGGGCGTGGCGTGTGATGTGACACGTTGCTTTTGAGTGTTTTGTTTGTATTGGTTGTGTGCTGTTGTTACCTGTTGCTGGCAAGATGTGTTTTCCGGTGAAGTTGTGCATTGTGACTCTCTGCCAATGTGTTTGTGTGGTTACGATGATGTTGTGGTAGTGTGGTGTATGTGGAAGTGTCTAACAGTGGCGGTGGTGTGTGTGTGTGCAGTGTGGTATGTGTATGACACGTGTATTTTGGACGTGGTGTGTATTGCTTGTGTGTGTATGTAGATGTGTTTCTGTGTTGGTACGGGTGTATGTTTGTGTGTGTGTGTTTGGGGGTGGCTAGACGCGGCGGGGTTGTGTGTTGTGTGTGGGTGTGTACTAATAGCCTTCCCTCCAGTGTTTGCTAGGTGGGTGTACTTACGAGTGTTGTCTTCGTTGCTGGTTCTGGAGTTGTAAAGCCAGCAGCAGCAGTTGGAAGACTTCCAGTTCGGGTTCCATGGCAGCTGCGTAGTTTTCTGTGTTCCTGAAGGTGAGTGTCTCTCTTTATGTTGCTCCTTTCTGCCAGTATTTTCTTGGCGGTGTGACTGCCCCAGAAATCCTGGCGGTGTGTTAGGTTGTAATATGGTCGGCAGAAACATGGTCCCTGGGGGCCTGGAGGTACCTACCGGCGGCCGCCGCAGTCCGCCCGCACTGGTGGTACTAGCAGTGTTTTGGCTGTGTTCTGTTGGAAACACCGTCATGGTCATTATATGGCGGTCTTCACCGCCAGCCTGGAGTGTGACTTACTCATATTTAAAAGGGAGGTTGGTACTTGTCAAAAAGAGCTATTTATGCTGGTCGCACTGCAGGTTTTACACTGCAGCTATTACACTGGATGAAACAATATGTGCCACAGTCCACAAGTGAAATTTAACTTCCAGGCCCTACACTATAAACTAGGGACATACAGGCAAGTTAAATGTACCAATCAGGAAGAAGTCAATTTAACTGTGTTTAAAGGGATGCATAGGCATTTTACTCCTAATTTGCAATAATAAAGTGCACATAGTGCTAAAGCTGGCAAAATTAAGGTCCAAAAAAGGGCAAAAATTCTGGAGTGACCGCTTTGCAAAGTCAGGTTTCCTACAATTTCAATATAAGTAATGCAGTCCATATTGTTTAAGAGATGCAATAGTTTGGATTTTATAGCATTATGGAAAAGCAAGTAAACCTATATGCGGTGTACAGACTGTTCTGTGCTTCTATTACATTCCTGAATGAAAACACTAATGAAACAGTGAAAAGGTGCCTCATTTAAATAGACTGTCACTGTGTATGCATGTCTGTACGTGTATTAAGGGTGTGTGAAATTAGTGTAGTTTTGTGTAATCACACAAAATGTGGAAACAGTTATGTGAAATTACGAATAATTATGCGGAATGCAAAGCCAGTATTTGGTGGTATATTTTTGCAGAAAAAGCACACAAAATACAAGCATTGCAAACAAACAGTTGCTATCAATCTGTCATTCCCCTTGCTCAGATGTATGTGTGCTAAAGTTTGTAAAGCAAGTGATACATAATTATGTAACTTAATGTAATAGCCTCATTTCGGAATTTTGCATAACAAGAGTAGGGAAAAATTACCAAAGTTATGCAAGGTTACACCACTGTAATGCACATTTCACCATTGCCTAATGTTTATCTGTTCATCTGATATCTGTTACTTTAGCTTTACCAATAACTCTAGGTCTGTCTACCAATCCAGTCATCGAATGTCTGTCTTTGCATTTATTTAAATTACCATTCAATTATTATTTTATTGTTTTTTGTTGTTCCATCTACTTATGTTTCTTTCTTTGTAGATGTCTCTAAAGCATCGACCTTCACCAGAGTATTTGTCTAACCATGTCCAGAAGGGACTGTTTTAAAAAAGTCTAATTGGATTGGGCCAGCAAGTGCTATTGTTTACGGTAGAAGGAATAGAATGTTTTTCTGTGCTGATAATTGATGTTTCGCCCTTGGGTTTCACCGAATTGCTTCAGGAAATTGTGTGTCACGCAGAATCAGGCTTGTATCAATTTGCGCGGTTTTGTTCTGTTAAGAAAGAGGCTTTCCTTCGTTTTCTAGGTCAATTGTCACAGATATCTGAACGTCCACGCTAGAGCATAGACCACGCATAAACCCTTTCTCAGGGCTGACACAATTCCTTATTTTTTCACCGAGGAGGAGAAACCTTATAGTCATACGTTTATACAGATTTGAGAAAAGAACCTCATGAATGCTTTTGCTGAATTTTATAGGAATTCTAAAGGTTTTGCTTTTAACTTGCTGTTTTACAGTTGTTTCTGAGTTCTTGCACAAAATGGTTGATTTGGATAAATTATGATGTGTGCACATTATTTTTGTTGCATCTCAAGCTAAAGGATCTATTCGGCCTTGCCCAACACATTGCTGTGAATTGCTTATAACCTCAAAGATGACATTACAGATGAGTTCACAAATGGCATTATCAATGTCACTGGTGACATCAAATGTCGCATCCTCCTACGTCGTGGGTGACATCTTCTAGGCTGCTGCAATGGTTAGAGTTAAAGACCTGACAGATTCTGCTGGGTATAGTGAAGGACCAACAAAGTAGTCTAAGCATAAGATCTTGTTAAAAGTCAGGCCCAGCACCCACAGCACAGCCTTTAGAAGCACTCTGCCTGTGAACCCACTTTGCAGACTTTGGTCATGTGCAGTGGTCATCAGACGCAGGATGTAGCTGTAGGAAAGTGCCCCTTTCTGACATTGTCACGCCCTGCTTTTTGCCTGGTATTCAATGCAGTTCTGACTGAAAGTGCACTGGGTTCCTGCTAACCAGGTCCCTAGTGCCAGATCTCTTTCCCTAATACTGTGCAAATGTTCCCCAATTGGTAACACCTTTGACCTCCATTTAACTCCCTAATAAATGGTACCCCTGGTACCTAGGGCATGAGTACTAAAGAGGGTCCCCAAGGGTTGCAGCATGTATTGTGCCACCCTGAAGGACCCCTTGCCTAGCACAAGCAGGCTGCCATTGCAGGCTGCCTGTCTCGGTGCAACTAAAAGTGAATACATGACATGGCACACAGGCTATGTGTCATGTCCCCTAACACTGCATGTAATAATGTAATATATGAAAGTCATCCCTACAGCAGGCCTTACAGCCCTATGTCACTGTACTAAAGCTGAATGCAGTACTTGTTTTGCTCTCCACAGGATATAATTGCAACTTTTCATAAATTGCACTGTGTCACATTTTCAAAACTGTAAAAAGAATTCTTGCAAAATGTACTTACCTGATCATATTGATTCCGGTGCCTAAACATATATGAAGATACTTCTTATTTTTTTTGTAAATTGGTTTGCATCTCCTTCTTCAGTCGTGTGTCTCATTTATTGACTGTGTGTGTATTTGCAGATGTCTAACACTCCTTTCTGATAAACCTAAGGCTGCTCAATCAGACTACCCCCTAAAAGAGCACCTTGGGACTACTAGAGCAAGCCCCTGTCCAGTATTAAGGGAACCCCTCGTCTCTTTGCGCAGTATTTCTCATTTTGATATATCATATAAAGAGCCACCTTCCTACAGTAGCCTTCATTCTCATTGTGCACAAAATGTAACCATGCACATTGGCCTTGGGGTGGAGGTTTGACCTTTATCACTGCCCTTGCTCTTGTTCCTGAACCCACAGCAATGATTTAAAATGTTTCTAGATATTAAATTAGCAGAGGTGGGCACAGGCACTCATTTATGGGAGCCAGGACCTTATTTTAATCATTAGACTTTGATCCAAAGCAAGGAAGAAAATGCATCAAATAAAGGAAGATGGAAGAAACAGATAAACAAATTGACAAAGATAGGTAGCTGGGGTTAAAAGCACTTGTAAAAGAATCATAAAAAGGCCAGTGTGTAGGCTAGTGGAAGAAATAATTGAGGTGGAACAAGGACAACCCAGCAATGGTGATCTGAAAGCCCAACATTCAACAGCACACGGTTGACTCCTAAGAAATCTTTGGGCCTCTGCACTTAGAGTTGTACAAATTAAAAGTTGCTCATTAACCACAATGTCCAACTGTTCCTTTGCTTAAAGAATTTGAAATACATGAAGTGCTCAGAGAAGCAATTAACATTATTCAATTTCTCTCTTCAAAAGCAAAACTATCTATGCCTCAAAAGTAATTTCTGTAGTTTTCCTTCTGTATCCAGGTTCTTCAATATGCCTGTAATTCAGAGAACTTACAGCTGTGGAAAATCTTCCAAGATTAGGTTAAGTGGAAAGTGCAATTTGCTCCTTATTAATCCCTGTTTTAAACTACAGAAAAATTCTCGAACCCCCCTAAAAATTGTATTCTATTTCCTTCACCTTTACTCCTCTACAAATAAACTGCACTGGTCCTTTAACTGTTTGTTCTCTGCAATACTTTGTTAATTCCACCAATTTCTGAACTTGTGGGAGCTCCCCAGACCATTTTCATGTCTCTTTTCTGGTACAAACTTTTTTATCTCATCTGTATAATGATGCAGAACCCACCTTATTGACGGATTTAGTCCTCTTGTTGATGCAATTTGTGTCTGTGTTTGTCTACTAACCCATATTCCTTTAATTATGTAATAAATATTTATGCATGCAAATGTATTTTTTGTTCATCTAATTGAGAGTTTTTATACATGCATGAGCCACTTTTTCAGCGTTCTTGGAGACTAAGGGCCTAATTACGGGAGTGGAAGTCTGAGGACCACCACACACGTGCTGACAGTGGTCTGAGTTGCCACAACAGCACTGAACTCAGTATGGCAGAAAGCTGTGCCGGAAGCCACAGCCCCCACCCCATCCCACCCCCAAATCTCCCCCGCCCTGCACCATCGGAATGCGTACTGTTTGCTCTGGTCTGTCTTTCTGATAGTGCTGGTATGCTATGGTATTTGCCTGGTGAGAATGTGTAATACAATGTTCCCGCTGTCAGCTGGGCGGGAACATTGTAATATGCTTGGGGCGGATGCCATGGGTATGAAGATGCCATCCTCCCCGTGAATTTGGCCGTCGGCTCGTCGCACCGCTAAATTCATAATGAGGCCCTAAACACAGAAATGAAATCCTGCTTCAAGCATACGTTTGTGCCTGCAAACTTCACTTTTTTTCCGACAGGCTGTTACTTCAACATGTTACACTTGTTGGATTCATCTTTTGATTGTCTTGCACTGACTATAGATCTTAGACAAAGGCTTTTGTCAGGTCTGCCTTCTCTGGGCACTTAATGTTTGCTTATCACAACAGACTTCAATCCAGTTTTCACACTAGAGGAATAACAACATGCTTCACCCTTTACATAAGACATTGATTGTAACTTGTCTAAAATGTACGACATTTACCATTGACTCTAGCGGGCATTGAAACCACGAGCTCTCAAGTAGGCTGTGTGTATGATATGCTTTGTCATAATGATATTTGCAAAGCATCCTCATACGAACCATAGAACATCTGATTTCAAGAACCTTACACCTGTTCAGTTTTCACTATTTGAAGCTGTTACAGGTTTACTAATTAGAAATACGCATCCTTAGCTCAACAGCTAGAGCACTGTATTTTGTTTTGCTATTTAGAGTACTGTATTTTTAGGTGGTTCAAGCTGAGTTGTGTTTGTTGTACTTACTGGGGTAGAGGTTCTAATTAGCACGGATTGCTTAATTACCTCCCACATAATTATTACACTTGATAATTATAGCCCGCCATCAGAAGGCTTATAAAGAAAAGGAGGAATTGATTGCATTAAGAGAATGTATTGCATGTAGTATTATTATCCAATTACATTGAAGACCATTTAATCATCTTGTGTAGTTGAATGATGACCAAGTGTGAAACTAATACATTCTCCAGCTTCTAGTCACATGTTTTCACAAGTGAAAAGAAAATACAGCTTTAAAAGGGCAGTCGAAATAGGTTATAAAAATCTGTTTATGCCTTTAGATGATTTATATAGCAGAACCACATTGCCAGATTATATTTGGTGAAAAATGCAAAAAACCTATACATAACCTGAAAGATACAAATAAAGTGCACGTTAGAAATAGTTTCAGAGAGTAGCATCCTGATTTGTTTCTGATAACGGCCATTGTCTTCAGAAAGAATGTAGGTCTCAGCAAACCAAAGGAATTATGCTAGATAGTTACTAATCCGTGCTAGTTCAGCCTGCACTTTCTAAATCTCAATCCCCATCAAGGGTCAGTAAAACATTTTAATGTTAGACAACCGTCGAGGAGATTATGTTTTTTCATGTTTGTTTGTAGTCTGGAACAGGATCAAACTCCCATTTACAACATTGACACTCTTTCAGCAACAGTGTTCACTCTCTACCCCTGTATTAAGTTCAGGTGACATCATCTGGATAAACAAAATTCACAAATTTGTATTATTTGGTTTCTCCCTAAGGGAAGTATTTTTCCCTGTGGAGAAATCTGCGAAGCCTAGATCACAAATAAACGTTGCACTGTTCCCTTTGCATTTCCATCTACAAAGTACACTTTCTCTTACCCCTGATAGAAGTACATTGCAGGCATTTCCGATGAGACAAACAACCAGTAAGTGGTACGTAAATGCCCACAAACCTACAAGCTTTCCATCATTTACCTACTTTCTCAAATGGAGCCACCAAGGAAGGCCAACAAGTCTGTTCCAACCATAAAGATGCAATGAATTTAATTTCACCTGTCTAGCAGAATTTCTGCCAAGATAGTGGAATTTAATGGCAATAAAGAGTGTAAAAGTAAGCAAATCCTGGTACATTGCAAAAGGGTGCACATACATAGGATACATTTAGGCATGAAAAAGGCTTGACAAATTTGGCCTAAAATAAGAGCATTGGCAATTATCTATGTGCATAATACCACTTGGAATACAGTCTGTTTGTGCAAGGTTTATTTTTGTTCAACAGACTTTTAAGAGGACGGGTCATTGTATCTGACTTGTAATAAATATATTCGTTTTTAATCATAAACTCACTCTTTGTTATTGTTTTCCTCTTGATCGTAATATATAGTGCATGTGAGCTATTGGCTGATTCATCTTTGTTGCAGTTGGAATTAGAGGCTGATATACCTAAGGTGGGAGACAGGCAACTTCCTGCACTTTTATACGCATATGATTGAGTTATAATGTCAAGAACTAGGGAAGGCCTGAAGAGGTTAATGGATAACCTAGGTTTGTCTATCTGCCAACTGGGTCTGTCCACTAATATCTCCAAATCATACCCCATGGTTTATGGTCTGTCAATTAATACATTAAAACCTCATTTTTGTATACCAGACTTTTATGTATCAAATTGTACGTTATTTGGGGATTCCCTTTGATAATAAAAGTATCTTAGGCACACCTAGTTAAAGTAAGAGAGACTCCATTTGATCATTCCATAGCTGCAATATTTAGGTTTTCTATAAAACTGGGCTCCAGATCTCTGGACGTGATGATCAATGTCTATAAGGGTGATGCATCTGGTCCAGGTATTTGGGGAATTTGTGATGCAGTATAAATTCAGGTTAGTGAAAATGCATTTCTGAGAATACGGTTATCTGTCCTCACTAGTGCTCCCACCTATGCCTGCCTTTGGGAATTGGGGTTAACATATAAGGAAGATGATGTAAAATGTGCACCCTTGATGTTATGGCTTTCTGTTTGGTCAAAGTCAGAAAAATGTCCTAACCAAGCCTTGACCGCTGATTATCTCCAGCATGACAAAGTATATTACATCTCATGTCAGACATATGTAAAGGATCAATTTGCCCTGTTCAAGTGACTGGAACATTTTAATAATCCTCATTTTACCAGTTCCTCAGTAAAAGTAAGTATTGAAACAGAACTTCTGACTACGTTGATAGGAGAAGAGGCACTCCAGAGTGTAGTGATAGAAGAGTGGCTGCTCTTCAACTTTTAATGACTACAAATTATATGGAGCCTTTTTTATTTTTTTTACCTTACCACCAACATAAGTATTACCCAGTCAGATGCTGATTTAATGTAACCCATCTTTTGGTTTCTTATCCTAAAGAAGTGTTTAGAGAATTCAATTTTGCACCGTGCCCATGTGACTCAGAGTATGTGCAATCTATTTTACATTTTTCCTTCTTTTCTAAGCTCTATTCTGTACCAAGGAATTGTTTTTAATTCCCTTTCTTAGGTCTCTCAATGTAAGAAGATATAGACTGTCCCTATTTTATTTACAATAACTGCAGTCAGAATTTATTTGCTTCAAAGTATATAAATGTATCTGAACTGCAGTAAGACTGTGAAATATGATATTATTTATTAAATTTGATCTGTTGGATAGGCTGTTGCTTTTAACCCCTGTTTTAATTGTTTTAAATATAATTAGAGTGCATGAGATTGATAATCTGATTGACGTAGTAGGGTATCCACCCATGCTTTGACTTGTAGACTATGAAATCTCTTTTTAAGCACATCACTTTTTTGTCTGGCTCTCAAAGCCTGGAAATTGTTACTGTAAAGTGCATAGATGAAATCTGTATATGTATTCTTTTATCGGTTTTTAAGCCTAATAATGCTTTACTGACTTGACTATTGGCTACCTAGGGCCTGATTACTATCTTGGGGGATGGGATACTCCGTCACAAACATGATGGAAATCCCGCCCACCATTTTACATGTTCCATAGGATATAATAGAACTTGTAATATGGCGGACAGATATCCGTCATGGTTGTGATGGAGTATCCCATCCGCTAAGGTAAGAGTCAGGTCCCTAGTGGTGGATCCTTCTGGAGTTAGGATCTGTAGAACTTGGCACAGTACTCCAGATGATGCCACCTTACTAATGCATGCACAGGTCACGTAAACTATGTTTCTTCCATTACCCATCAGCACTCATATCCACATTCCTCTAGCTCTCCCTATAATCTAGTTACATTCATTCAACACTTTAAGGGCACCCACCATAATAACATCAACATCAAACTCCTGTTTGATGCTACTTAGAATTTCCTCTCCCATCATATTGTGCTTTTGTATATTTATGTGCCAAGGTATGAAACGTTTCA